>NW_022900921.1:12580326-12671152 GCF_012274545.1 Fukomys damarensis | reverse complement strand
CCTGCGAGGTAAATGGAGTTCTAAAACCTTCTCTGCCCAGGACTAAGAGACCCAAGGCCTTTGCACATGGTTATGTGTATGCTAAATCCTGACTCTTAAATCCCACACTACAGTTTCACACCAACCTTGCTAGAGCTGCCGTGTCCTGCTGAAGGTCACTGTATAGTATCAAGATCAATGTTTTAGAGCTCCCTGATATATATATATATTTATATATATATATATATGAGTCTAAAGAATCCAGCCTGAATGGGGGCAGCAGAGCCAGGAATTTCTAGTTATATCTAGCAGTGTTTATTAAGTGTAAGAATCCTCAACTTCCATAGCTTCATGATGATTGCTTTGATTATCCTTGTACTTGCAGGTCTGGTCTCCACTTGGGGCTTCTGGATTGCATCCTAGATCCAGTCCCGAATCCTGGCTAGGTGGCTCTGAGGCAGAGTGTATCCGGAGCTTTGGTCCTCATCCACATGAACCTTTGACATTCCTTGTGCAAAAGCTGGGGTGCTATGGCCTCCACTCCCTCAAAAGGATGTGTATGTGTCTGTGCAGTAGTATATCTTAATAAGGAACCATGGTGAAGCGGATTAGATAATTTCATATTGGATAATATTGTGTTATAGTCAGTAATTTTGTAATAAATATGAGTCATTTGGAAAGTCTGTCTCTAGCTTTTCACCTATTACAGCATAAATTAGGAAGCGAACTTGACTCATGGAAGGCCTTAGACCTCCAAACTCAGTGATCCTCCTATAAATGACGCTAAGTATCTCAGTGGATGCTGCAGTTCTGAGTTGCCTGCTTTCCCCTACTTCTGTCTCACATACAATTCTGTCTTTATTGTTTCAAGGTCAAAAGACCCAACAAAGTAAAAAATTGTTAACCAAAGCCTTTCTTGTCCAGACAAACTGATAAAGTCAGGGGGTGGACATTCTAAAATTCAGTGGTCACTCATCTATATTTAATTATTTTGGTTCTTTATGCAGCTTAACATTTACTTTCCACTTATCTGTATTTGTTTTGCTGATAAAGAAAGAAAATTCAGACATTTTAAGTGCCCAGAAGGGAAAGATCTTCCAGCCACCATTTCAGATACGACCCTCAGATAAGCAGACACATACCTCAACCTTGGCCCAGCGGAAAAGTGATGCAGGGTTTTGCTACCTAAGTCCCCAGTGTTAGGATCTGTCCACTGTGATCATCTGTCTTGTGGAATGTCAAGGTGCTTGCCTTTTGCTGGATCCTGCTTACGCCTGAGTTGGTAAAATGTTGTGGTTTTTGTTTGGAGAATAAGGGAGCACGTGGAAAAGGAGACGTAAGAGAAAAGAGCATGTTGGAAGGAATTCTTTGGAAATTTACCCATTTACCCGATTCCCAAAATGGAGCATTTCTCTTCTTTTCTCCATAACCAGGTACTTGAGGACACTGGCTAGATATTTAGTGAGCAACACAATCAGCAGTCCCATATCCAATTTGAATGGTATTCTAAACTCTTCTTAACTCAGGGCTAAGACCATCTAAGAGGTATAAAAGTACTTCAGAAAAAAAAAGTGAGCCTTACTGCTTCACAGGTCCCAAAAATCATCTGTCCAGCTTGGAGATGAAAAGGAGCACTATTCACAGTCATATAAGAACAATAGGCACAAGCTAGCACTGCCCAATATGGTTACCATCTGAGAAGGCTAAGAGACAAGCAGTCCCAACCTTGTTTGGGCCTGGGTCGCTTGAAGACCGGGATGCAGTGTATACACTTTCTTCCTGCATAAATATATTGGCACAGAAATTCAAGCGTTCCAGAAGTCTTTATTATCCCATGTGTAGGTACCATGCTAGAAAACCTTTATAGCAAAGATAATCGCAGCTTACATGCTTGCTTCCTCTCTAGCCTCCACTAACTACAACAGAGTTAACAGAGGGGGTCCTTGGAAGGAACCTTCCATCTCTCCCCCACATATTATCTGCCTTGACTTCATTAGGACTGTACTAATCCCCTTATGCCTCTTCCTCCAGTTTTCTTTAGTCTTCACAGGCTGCCTAGGACTCCCAGGCCGTGCCTTTTAGTCCAAACTGCAATCCTCACACAGCTCAGAGAGCGATCAGGATAACCACCTCTGCCCATTCTGCCATTATTCATTGCCATCCCCCAAATTTCTCACCACAACTTAATATCAGTTGAGTTTTACTTGTCTCATGTCTGTCAGCTCACTGCTTCATTCTTAGTATCTATAACAATGCTTGGCACATAAGAGACACCCCATAAATGTTTTTAGAATAAAAACCTGATGAATATAAAATTAACACTCATGGAGCACCTGCTGTGTGCCAGGCATTCAAGCGTTTTTGCCTATCTTTGCAACAACATGATAGGGGAAGTATGACTTTCACTTTCCAGGCATGGAGGCTGAAATTGGGTTAGGTTATAAAAGCGTCCCAAATCCACAAGCCAGTGAGTGGTAGAGCCAGAATTCACACCAATCCATGTCACTCCAGCCTCTGTTCTCCTCACTACTGAGATTTTTCTGTGGTTTAAAGTTACGACATGCAATATCTTAAGCCACAGTTTAATTTTTCACAGGGGGGAATGATTTGACCTGTTTTTGGTCCTCTCCTGAGCTGTTTTCAATTATTTTAAAAGATTAGGAGAGTTCGGGGGTTTGGCTCAGTGGTTCTGCCACCTGCCTTGCAAGCATAAGGGCCCAAGTTCCATCCCTGGTACCAAAAAAAAAAAAAAAAAAAAAAAAAAAAAAAAAATCTCTCCATGAAACTATCTGACATTGTTCACTTTCTACTACCCCCGCACAAGCAATGTCCACTGCATAGAAATTCAAGTTGGAGAAACCCAGTGGATTACAATTGAGCATTCATGGCATGTTTGGAATATAAGCGAGGAGCCTGTTCCACACTCAGAATGATGCATTGCACCTGCAGGCCTGCAGTAGGGCTTTCATTTCTCGTTCGTGAGGAGAGTGGGACATTTCTAGAAAGAATGGGTCTGGGGCAGGCAACTGGGGATTGACCAAAAAGCAAATGAGTTGTCAATGTGAAAGGATAAGATCACCTTCTAAAATGCAGTTCTCACTACCTCCCACA
Source organism: Fukomys damarensis (assembly GCF_012274545.1). NCBI lineage: Eukaryota > Metazoa > Chordata > Mammalia > Rodentia > Bathyergidae > Fukomys > Fukomys damarensis. The sequence goes on along the minus strand of NW_022900921.1, from coordinate 12,668,062 downwards.
CTGTAGATAAGATGCTTCTGCCAGTGGAAGAGATTTAAGTACTTATACCATCAAGCAGAAAAAAAAAATAATTGCTGCAAAATCTACATTAACTTCCACATTCCCGTAAATGCCAGTGGTTTGTGTGCTATGTAGAGTCATCCTTATTTATTTATATTAATTAGACTATGGAAGGTTCTAATGCTAAACTTAAAAGGTCCACATAAAGATACAAAAAGTTTCTGCTAAAATCCACTTATTCTGTATGCATGAGACTGCCAGGAATTGGGAAAGAAAACCAGCGATTTCATCCTCCCGGGCTGGACATCAAGTGCAGCAGCTATGCTTTCTTTTTTTTTTTTTTTCAGCTTTAATTGAGTTTATTGGTACATTTTAGGGATACAGTACAAGTACATTTATTGTTGGGATCTTGTACCTCTACATGACAAGTCTTGATTCTCATTTTTTCCCCTTACCTCTGCCCTCCCTTCACCCCCTGGAGCAGCTATGCTTTCTAAGGAGAGGAATATTGTGTCACTACCAGCCTCAATTCAACAAGAGCTGAGGTGGTTCTGAGTCAGCCCAGCAGTGCTGGAGACCTGGAGGTGGGCATCCTGAAGCCTCTGGCTCCACCAGGTTTGACCACAGAGCTTTCCAGTAACACCTCAGAGGTTTCAGAGCCTCTAGTTCCAGAAAGCTAAGACTGGCATCGTCTGGGATTTCTGACATACATGCAGATTCCTGGGGCTCCTCCTGTGTCTGGGAAACCAGACTCTAATGACCCTTGGTCTAGTGATCATGGCTGTAGATCCTTAAGCCTATAATTCACGTCAAAAGTTCAAGTTGTTGCTTTATATTCTTCTTCACTTTAGTGATTTTTCTCAATGTGCTAGTTTAAAACTTCTATTTAGGAGTTAGTAGGAACCATATTAGAGCTTGGGATTTGTGAATAAGGAAAATTAATTCAAAGTCCATCATTTAGGAGTTACATAGTAGCCTTGGACAAGTTAACCTAAGTCAACTCAGACCAGGTGGGGAATAATGCATGCGTCTCAGTGTTGTTAAAGAGATTAAATGAAATAATGTCTATAAGGTGTTGAGTACAGAAAATGACGCTGTGGCAGTGGTCATGACATGGAAGAAGGGAAACTGACCTACCTTTGGAAATTGAGAACTTGGCAAAAATGAGATAAGAAAAAAGATAAACAAGTTTGTTAGGGACAAAGGGAGTACTGTAGTTCCACGGTCTCTGCAAACCACTTCCTTTGGATCAAATCCAGCATGCCATCTGTTTGTAAATAAGATTTTATTGGCACACAGCTACACTCCTTTGTTTACATACTATGTATGGATACTTTAAGCCACAGTGACAGAGTTGAGTGGTTATGACAGAGGCTATCTGGCTTACAGACTCTATAAACTGTTTACTTGCTGGTTCTTCTCAGAAAAAACTTGCCAGTCTTTGCTCCAGTGGGTGACAAAGAAAGATTTTTATTTTGTGCATGAAGAAGAGCCCAAGGCGAAACTGCATTTAGAGGAAGACAGAAGTGCCAGCTATGTTGTCCTGTGTACCCCGTACTCCTAATACAAGCCAGGAAGGGAGCCCTTCACAGAATCTAACCAGGCTAGCACCTTGTCCTTAGACGAACTGTGAGAAAACAAATTTCTGTTGTTTAAACCACCCAGTCTCTGGTATTTTGTTATGATGGTCCAAGTAGATTCATATAACTAGACCGTAGAGGGGGCAGTTCTATTGGAAATAACATTGCCATAAGCAGTGGCTCAAAATGGCTTCTTCAGCAGATCAGGATTCAGAAGCAATAGTGGCAGTGGCTGAGTGTCACTATTTTCAAACCCAGTCTCCCTTAGTTTCATTTCAATGTTTTTGAGCTCATGGATTTATTTTTATAGCTCATGGATTTATTTTTATGACCAATTGGGAAAAGTGAGCCTTGAAATCAGAAGGCCTGCCTTCCCATCCCGGTTTCATGGTATGATGCAAATCAAGTGTGGAGAAAGTTTAAGTGTTGATCAGATCTAAGGTTAAACTCTCCCTCTATCTTCGCAGCCTTGGACAAGTTACCAAACCGTTTTGCAGGATAGTTTCTTTATCTACAAAATGGTAATAATATCAGCAATTTACCAGCTGATTGCAAAAATTAAATGCAATAGAACATAGAAAAACTTAGCTCACAGCGCCGTACGACATGTCAAATGTAGTTTTTGAAAAGTCTGTCATATTCTTTTGCTTTGTTTTGTCCCAACTGCCCCCCCAGTTTATCAGCTCCAAAAATAATTTATTATTTCATATTTCTTTGGGTCCAGAATCTATACAAGGTGTGCTGCTTCTGATTCTATGAAAATTTGTTTGTCTGTAGTCAGGCAAGCCTTAAACACCCATGTTGTCTGGACTGCCCTTGAACTTAACGATCCTCCTCCTCAGCCTCCTGAGTACTGTACTCACAGGTGTGCAGCACCACACCCAGCTTGGTTCTCAAATGCCCTAAAGTGACACAGTTCATGTGTTGCCTAAGCTGCATCTCATCTGAAGTCTTCGCAGGGGAAGGATCTGCTCATCATGTGGTCGTTGGCAGAATTTGTTTCTTGCTGCATTTCAGTCCTCATTTTTTCCATCAGTTCTCTCAACTCCGTATCGTGTTGGCCTCTCTATAGAGAAGCTCAAAACATGGCAGCTTGCTTCCCACAGTATAAAGGATGGGAGGAGGTAATGGTCTTTTTGTAGTTTGACCTTGAAAGTGATATCATTGTGAGCTACATTTTGTTCATTAGAAATAAGCTACTTGTTCTAGCCCACACTCTAGACCAGGGATTGGTATCAAGAGGGATTCCGTGGTCCCAAAGACTGGGAGGTGGGGGCCAATGGAGACCATCTAAGGGGCTGCTGAGAGCAAAGTGTGAAAGAGAATAAATTAAAACACTCTCTGGAATAAGACTTCAGCTCTTCCCTTTTATTCATGGGTTCTGTACTTAGAAATTTCCCTACTTGCTAAAATGTACTTGTAACACCAAAATCAATACTTGTGGCACTTTTTTTAATCATTTGCAGACATTCTCACTGCAGCAAAAGTTTGAGATGCCCAACATACATAATCAGAGCTGGGCAGATTCACCAGGATGACAGTCTGCATTTCTGTTTCAACTCTCATACTGTAAGCAAGGGTCCCTACTGAAGTCCATTTAGTGCAACATCTTGCTCATTTTTGTGCTTTCTTATTGCTGGTGATGGTGACTTTGCTGTTTGAAATGGCCACCAACCATAGACTGAAATTCTGCCTAGTGATCCTAAGCTGGAGAAGGTTGTGATGTGTCTTAAAAGTTACATATGTTAGAGAAGCTTCATTTACACATGAATCATATATCTGTTGGATCTAAATTCAGTGGTAATGAATCAATCAATAGTATATATTAAATGAGATGTCTTTAAAAAGGAACACATTTAAAGTTATGTATTGATCAGTTGATGAAAATATTGTGATCAGAGGCTTACAGGAATGTAGCTCTATTTCCTGTTGGAACAGTGGTTCGGTATTGATTAATTCAGTGCTTGTAGTCATTTTATAGACCATAACTGCTGCACATAATGAGAAGAGACCTATCTGTGTTTGAAACTGTACCACTTCCCCAGCTGTGCTATCCTGGGAAAGCTTCTTAATCTCTTTGTGTTTTATTTTCATTAATAGTACAATGGGGATAACAATTGCGCTTATAAATGAGGACTTTGGGAAGGATAAGCTGTAATGATTTCAACATAGGTACTGGCACATTGTAAGTGCCTTGGGAATAGATACTGTTATTATTGTATGAGGTCAGGTTCATCCAGATAATACTACATTTCCTGTAAGTTTCTTTTCTATTCTGCAACCGTGCTAGATGTAGAGTAGATACTCTTAAACTACATACTGAATGAGTTCAGGATTCTCAGACTGTATCAGATGGGAAATATACAGTTGGAGAAAGCAGTTACCTTCATCTGTGCCTGGTCTCTGGTTTTGATTGTGGGGTAGGAGGGTTATAAAAATCTTTTATCAGAAGCCACTGCAAGACGCCAGATCCACAGTATTGACAGACTGTTGACTCACTTCCCCCAGGAAGCCAGAGAATGACAGGCAGATGGAAATGTGTGCGAGATGTGGCAGGTATGGTATTTTCTCCATGTCACCAGGCAGAAGGCCAAAAGTGGATTTGGCCGTAGCACACAGTGGGTCTGTCAGTAAGGTGACTACATTGTCTTGGGAATGGTTTTTCATCTCTGAAGGTTGAGTCATCACCACAATGGAAATATCCATTTGGCCTCTGGGTTTGTAATCTGACCTTGTTTTTGCACGTTGCTTTCCAAGCCAAGGACCCTGTCTTTTGGGAGGGAATTATTGAGTTTTGCAGTGCAGTCTGTTTATGTGTGTGTGATGGAGGGGAGAGAACAGGTGGATTTCTCCTCTCTTGGGAGGACAGAAAGTTATTCAGGGAAGGTGGGCATATATTCTATACATTCTTTTCCCTGAGGGCATCTTGAGAAGCCATGTGACTCAAGACCAATTAATCTCTTTGAGTCTTAGTTGCCTCATTTGTGAAATAGTACTTATTTTACAAAACCTTCTGGAGATTGACCTGGGTGAAGGAGAAACTAAATTTGATTCCTGGTGTTGTTAAATCACCACCTACCTCTTCTTCTCAGTGTTTAGTATTGCTAACTTTTGGTGAGTGCTTAGCTCATACACTTCCCCCAAACTCTGTCATTATTCCCATTGTACAGATGAAGGAACTGAACCACAGAGATGTGAAGTAACTCAGCCAAGCTCCTGTGGCTAATAAGTGGTAGAACTGGGATTTACCCCCAGGTCCTCTGATTCCAGAGCCTCTGCTGAAGTTCTCTCCGGGAAGGTCACTATATTTTAATGAGGTCAGCTTAGAGATAACATTTTAAAGTAAATATATGATAGAAAATTCAGGTGATGCATTCAGCTGTCGAGAAAGACAGGGGAGTGTGGAAGGAGAGAAGCCTTCCATTGGGTCCCTTCCATCTCTAATCCATTGGAGGTTTAAGCACCTAAAACAGGGATTGAGAAATCTGCATTCATTTATTTTTCCTTCTCAGACGGCCCCCCTCAATCTTCAATAAGCAGCTGTGCCCAATTTCATGTTAAAAGAGTTTAGAGTTCAGAGCTTAGAGAGCTGAGGCAGGAGGCTACCAGACACCAGAGGACCACCTTCCCCCAATTCATTTCTCATTAAACACTTCCAGTGCCTGTTCAGTGCCAAGGCCTGGACTCAGCAGCTCTCGGCCTTTGTTGTTACTGCTCTCAGCTCATGAGCTCACTACTAAACCCTGCTGCACAGAGAGGGTGAAGTCAGAGCAGTTGTGATCTCACAGGAGCAATGTCTTGTGGTAGGTGGAGGTGGGGCTTGTGTCCAGGGTTTCCAAAGCCAGACCTTTCTCTTTACCACACTATAGCCTCCGAAGGCGAGCACAAGGCCGCAAGCCTGCTTCCATGCCCAAGGCTTTCATTACTTTGCTGCTACTGGATGGCAGCTGAACCTACCAGGCTAGAAAAAGGCTGTCAAGTGTGGCCAGAGATGGATGTGCCACATAAAACAAAAACCTGTTTGGAGACAGGAGATGTGGCCCAGAACACCAGCTGACATTATTAGGGATATAATGTGACGTGGGTTGTAAGTTACCTTTTATCACACCAAGGAGCCTTGGAGCCGGAGAAGTCCACCTGTCTCAGACGTCCCCACAGTTTTGAAGAATGTTGTTGTTCCACTGCAGAAAGGCCAGTATATAGCCCAGCACCACAGGAATCCCCTTAAACACAGAAAATCTTTCAAACATCTTGAGCTGGAAACTGTGGAGACAAAAAAAAGATGCATAGGACAGATTCTGATACCCAACCCTAGGGCCATTTGGTGCCTACTGAACCAAAATGGCTACAGCAGCACTTGTTGGTGGGTGTATAAATTAGAATAACGTTCTGGGGACAATTATTTAACAATGCAGATCACAGAGCTTCAAAATGTACACAGCTTTTTATTTAACCCTTTCCTTCTAGGATTTTGTTCTATGGAACCAATCTGAAATATTGAAATAAGTTATCACAAAGTTATTTTTAAAAGTGATGTAATAGAAACAATCTACACGTGCAGTAAAATGGGGATGGACTATATTAACCCACCATGGTAAGCGAGGCAGCCATTAAGGTGCTTATTTCTCTCAATTCTGTGTGTCTTTCAGAGCTCTTTTCCAGTTGGCAGCATTTTCTTGTATACAGTTCACCAGGCAGAAATTGGGGTGTGGCCCTATATGACTTTTCTCTTCACTGCCCTAACCCAATCATTCACCAAGTCCTGAAGAGATCTCAAATCCCTCTGTTTCTCTTCACGCCCGCTTGAGCCAGCTCGAATCCACACCACCAACCCTGATCTACAGGATACTTGTAGGTTCCCTGTATTTGCCCAGCATTCTCCTTTCTAATCTCTTTCTCCTGCGCTCTCCCTCTCCCTCTCCCTCCTGTGAAGATTTCTTTTACAAAGAAATCCGATTCAGTTTTTCTCCTGCTTTCCTCCCAAAGCCTTCCCATTGTAGTTGTAAAAAAATCTCCCCACATGCCCAGCTGCAAGAAGATATAACAAGGGTCAGCAACTTTTTCTGTAAAGGGCCAGAAAGTAAATAAGGTTAGACTTCGTGGGCCCTACAGTCTCTATAGCAACTGCTTCTCCTGGCCGTCAGAGTGTGACAATCATAGACATTACATAAACGAATGGGCACAGCTTGATTTCAGAAAAACTTTTATTTACACAAAAACATAGGTTGTCCTACAATATCTGGCCCTTATTTTCCTTTCCAACATCTACAAATCCACTTTTCTCTCAACTAGGCACTCTTTCCACATCAGGACCTCAGGCAGACTGAAGAGCCACCCGGAATTTTCCCCTTCCCTTCTTTTTTTTTTTGCCTGTTTTCTTTCCCTTCTCAACCTAATGCACTCCCCCACCACTTTCCTGGCTAGCAGTATCTCGCCATCTTATCTCATCTCATGTCATCTCGTCTTTAGGGTCATTTTTTTAGGTGCACTCTCTTTAGATGTACCTAGGCTGCATTAGGACTCCCCATTGTCCCAAAAGACTCAGTACCATCCCCCACACTGACATTTCAATTTAAGATTAAATTGCTCCTAGAGCAGTTGTGCGTCTGTCACTTCTGCTAGAATTGAGCACAGATATATTTTCAGGGTCCAAAATGGTGCCTGATACAGAAGGACATCCCAAATATTTGTGGAATATTGTTGGTTGAGTACATGATATCACACAACTGGGAAAAAAACACCTGTACAAATATACTGAAATATTAGGAGATAAGTATACAGGTTGTTTTTATTTTCCTCATACTTTTCCCTATTTCTCAAAGGTTTCACCAGAAGCAAATGTTACTAGGATACTAAAAACAAACAAACAAATAAGTAAATAACAGGGAGAAAGAAAGAGATAATGAGGGGAGGAAAGGGAGAGAGGGACCTGTTTTCAAATCTTCTGCAAGCTACCCCTAGTTTTGGCACATCCCCTATGTTAGACCATCCTCTTTCGTCCCCTTCCTTGGAAATGCCTACTAAATCCTCCTGTTTGCTTTGTCATTGCATTTTCCTGGTCATTCCTCCTTGCCTGCAGATCACATTGTTAGGCTCAGGGACACGTGTGTACCTGGGCTGTGATCCGAGTTGAGCCCCCACTGGCAAGAATGCCTGCAACAGATGGACACAAGTGTACACACACCCACGCAGTCTAATTGGCCCTGCAGGGCCTTCCAACTCTAAGTTTAGGAAGGGGTTAAGAGAACAAGTGCTGCAGTGTGAGATTACAGGCACCAGCAGCTTTGAAATGCAGAAACTGTCCCTGCAGATGGGAAGTGTGATGGCTAACTTATTTATTTCACTCACCAGTAGCTCAATTTCAAACATCTGGTCATTTCCATGCCAAGCTGGTCTCTGAGTAGTACTCAGGAGCAAAAGGCCATGTGGCCACCATGTTCCTGTTTATTCATCTGGTAATTCCCTCCACATTCGAGAGGAAGCCAGTGAAGATGATACTACTTATTATCTCTGAACAGAGATAGCATTTTGATCATCCTTTCAAAGAACCTATGGGGGTGGGAAAAAAGGGGCCCAATAATTGACAGGAACTGTGTGAGTTATGTAAAGGAGTGTACGGCTACAGAGAATTAAATGGTTGATTTTAAAGTTCCAGACTCGAAGGACTTTCAAAACAATCACATATAAAGCAACAATACAAGGTAAAATAAATAGCAGGGTTTGATTGTTAAACAAATTATAATGATGGTAAAGGACATGGATGTTATATTTGCCCTAGTTCCCAAAAAGTCGAGGACATTACTTCACAGTCTTAAATTTCATGGTACATCAGTGTGTTATTGACTGTAAGAAACAAAACATTCCAGCTCAAATGGGTTTAATAAATCAAGTATCTTTTCATAGTTGATGAAGCCCAAAGGGAATGCTTGTCGCTCAGCAGTTTACAGTCAGCCAGGTCCTGCTTTTTTCCATCTCTTCACTCTGCCACCAGTAGTTGCTCCAACCTCAGACTTGGAATTCAAATAGCTACAACCATTACCAGCAGGACATCTAGACATCGTGATTCTTTCTTGTGGTTTTCTGTTAGGAATGAGGAAATTTTATTCTGGAAACTCTCCAGCAGGTTCCCCTACTGTACAGTTGACTAGATTTGGGACGTTTTTCTCCTTGGACCAGTTAGCTCCACCCCGATGGTGGGAGGGCTCCTGAAGTTAAGAGGATACTTGGGAAATGGCTTTTGTTAGAAAGAAGTGGAAGTGAGTGCTAAGCAGAACAATAATGTCTCCGGTTATGGCTCATCTCCGAAGTAAGGAACATTTTATATCTGCAGATCCTGACATATTGATGAAATCTTCAGCTTCATCTCTTACTATAGAACCCCAACACATGCAAAGAGAGAGAGACAGAAAGAGAGAGAGAGAGCGAGAGCGCGAGCGCTAGCCAGATTGCAATGATCTCTTTTCTTGAAACATATTGGATTTCTGCTCCTCAACCTTAAACAAATCACACTTGCTGTCTTCCCAGGGCAGCCATGATTTACCCTTGTTGCTCTGGCATAATTACTAATGGTGACCCTCTCTTGTTCTCATAATGAGCATGAAATGAGCATATTAAGGAAGGGGCTTTGAAGATTGTGTATGGAGAGTCAAGGAGAGAGGAATTCTCGGATGCCTCTCAGGCATCTGACCTGGGAGTTTGAGTGTATAGGACTACCATTCACTGAAATAGGGAGTCAAGGAAGGGAGACAGTTTTGAGGAGGTTTTAATCAGTGAAGTTTTAGACCAGGGAGATAGTAAGGTATTGGATGACCAAGCCCGTGTTAAATATAGAAGCCTGGAATTCAGGAGAGAAAGATCTCACTTAGAGATAGAAATTTGTAAGTAAATCTAGATAGCTGAAATCATGAACATAGAGGAGATGGGCCAAAAGAAATGCAGAATCCAAATTTATCAATGGCAAAAATCCTGGTGAAGCCAATGTGTAGGAATTTTTCAAAGGGAAGGGATACAGTGATGGAAAATGGGAAAGATTGACCAAAGAGAAAGTTGGAGATTCATAAAAGCAGAGTTATGAAGCCCAGCATGGTGAGAGTTTTGAGAGAAAAAGGAGTAGTTAATGAAGTCTCAGATGAGACTAAATAAAGCTTATTAATATCAGGAATCTATTGACCACCTTTCCATGAACCTTCAGAAAACATCATAGAATCATAATTTTAGGGCACCTGATTAGAGGACATTATTGATGACTGTGTGAGGAGTGTGTGTGTGTGTGTGTGTGTGTGTGTTGTGCATATGTATTGCTGGAGTTTGAATGCAGGGCTTTCTGCTTACCAGGAAAATGCTCTACCACAGCACTACATCCTCAGACCTTGACATAATTTTTTACTTAAAGTCTTTATAAGATTGGTTAGGGCTCAGAAGCAGACCCTACACTAATATCTCCAACACTTGACTTACCTACCACATTGTATGTCCTACTCTGTGTGCTGAAATTGCATAGGTGCATAACAATGGGGAGCCCACAGGAGCAACCGCAACCAGACCCATCAATCTAGACAAACAGTTCTATTTCCCCTCTGCCCTCCATCACTGTTGTCTCGGCTGTGGTCATTGCCATAGCTGGAAAGCAGCAGTAGCCTCCTAACTGACCTTCCTACCACCTCCAATTCATTGTTTTCATAGCAGCAAGTGCATCACTTTCTTTTCAGCTTAAAACACATCAAAGAAGCACTAGGACAGTTCAAAGAAAAAGAACCCAACACTGAAATAACTGAATAAACATCTGGGAAAAAAAAGAAAGAACAAAGAAATTAACTCCTTAATGGTCAAAAATATTGTTTTGTTTTGTTTTAATTTTTTGAAACAGGGTCTCACTATGTAGTTGAAGCTGACCTGGAACTCACTATGTAGCCCAGGCTGGTCTCCACTTCACAGCGATCCTCCTGCCTCAGCCTCCCAAATGCTGGAATTATAGGCATAGGCTACCACACCTGGCTGTTGGTCAGAAGTATAATTCAAGGTGACTCTTGGCTATAAACATGAAAACTAATACTGTGTTGCATCTAGAAAAAACAATAATTCACAGCCTTATTATTAAGGTAAATATTGTTTATAAGCAAAGCAAAAAACACTAACCCAAAAAGATCAAATGGACTTCCTCAAAATTAAAAACTTAACATTCATCAAAAGGCATAATTAAGAAAGTAAAAACAATGTATTTTGGGGGAAGAAATATATATCTTATAAAAAATGATAATTAGAAGACAAAATCCCAATTTAAAAAACAAAAAAAGGTACTTTACAGAAGAAAAAAAATGAAAGGCCAAAAAGCAAATAAAAGGGTGCTTTAATTAGTTATCAGGGAAAGGCAAATTGAAATTATAATGAGATACCATTTCATAGCCATTAGAAGGCTGAAATTAAAAAGGACATAAAGCCAACACTGACAAATTTTAGAAGCAATGAAAACTAATAAATTGCTGTTTGAAGGATAAAATGCAGTTACTTTGCAACACCATGGGAAGTTCTTTATAAATTTAAGTATACAATGTTCAAGGAAAAACAAAATTGGAGAACTTACACCATCCAACTTCAAGACTTATTATACACTATGGTTCTCCTAAGTGTGGTAATTGTGTAAAATATATAGAAGAATGAGTCACAGTGAAAAATCCAGGAATAGATTAGCAAATTACTCATATGGTAACTTGATTTTTGATGCAGATGTTAAGGTAATTTGATGAAAGACAAGATAATCTTTTCAATGAATAGTGCAAGAATAGTTGGATATACATGTACAAAAATGAACCTTGACTTTCACCTCATACCATACACAAAAACTGACTAAAAATGAATCAAACAGAAGACTAATAGAGTAAGACTTCTAGAAGAAAACCGTGTGTCATTGGGTTAGAAAAGGATTTCTTAGTAAGGACATAAAACATGAAAATAAAAATATTGATTCATTGAACTTCACAAATCTGTAAAAGATACTGGTACAAACTGAAGATACATGCTACAGATTGGGAGAAGCTATAGGCAATACGTATCTGATAGAAGATTTTATATAAGATACATAAAGAAGTTTTAAAAATCACTACTAAAACATATACTTGTTTTTTTAAATGACAAAAGACTTGAGCAGACATGTCACCAGATAATACATAAGAACGACACATAGAATATAAAAAAGTGATCAGTTGGATTATTCATTGCGGAAATACAGACTGAAGGAACCAGACCACCATCATCTTAGCCAGATCACAGACTGTGTTGATTCAGGGCCTCCTTTTTCTTAAGACTCATGCTCTTTAAGTTTCCTTTTCCCAGAATAGACAGTCCCAGGCAAACTTGGCCCAGTCAGCCCAACCTTAGGAAAAGGCCAGTAAGTGTAACGGTCCATTGACCACAACCTCAGACACAGTCCTGTCTCAAAGATACCAACAACTTCCTCCTACAATTTATAAACCCCCATAGCCTATAGGAAACAGCACCACTCTCTGCTCTAGTTGTTAACAGTCCCTTTCAGGTTTTAATTCCAATGAAAACCTGTCCTTGCCTGTGGAGCTTGATTTTCTTTTCCTGATTTTTTATTTCTCACCCTTTTTTCCTAACAGTTGGTACTGAAAACCCAGAAGGGGCCTTGGGGACCAATCTGGCATTCCCTACTTCTCCTTCTTCCTCACCCCCATCTGCCTCTTTAGTTCAGCTGGGATGGAGTCTGGGAACACTGAATTGAATATCCAGTACTTTCTGAGAACTGCCTGACCCCAGAAAGAAAGCCTTGTCCATAGCCAAACTTCTGAGGGGCCGGGGATTTAGCTCAGTTGTTCCACCACCTGCCTTGCAAATGCGAGGGACCTGAGTTCAATCCCAGGTACAAAAAGAAAACAAAACAAAGCTCCATCTTCTGAGCTTTGTTCTTTTCCTTTCCCTGTATACCATTCCTCTTCTGGCCCCACACTGGTTTGTGACTTCATGTAGCATAACGCTGGTACCTAGTCAGGAGATTACACCCACCTGCCAGTAGCTAAGAGTCATCTCCCAGTGGGGTCCCTACCCTCTCCCTCTGTTTTTCTTTAATTTGTCACCCTTTTTCCTGACATAAACTAAAGCCACATGGGGAGAAAGGCAGGGTAAGAATCTTGAAAATTCTTTCCCTTATAAAAGCAATGAGGAAACTTGCAAAAAATGGTTACAATTAACTTTTTCAGAACTCTCGGGGAATAACTAGCCTTGTGGCAATGTGGGGAGCACGTATTCAAGAAAAACAGCTGACTCTCACAATAAGTTTTTTGGCATTTTAAGCGGCCCCATTCCTATTCACACTCTCCAACTCTACCAATAGTCTCGAAAAACCAACAATCCAGTATCATATTGGAAAGTAACATGGCAGCCAATGGTAAGGGCAGAATGGTCTTAGAGCTCCTTTGAAGCCCTGTTCTCAAAGAACTGTCATTATTTTACCTGCCTGCTGATTCCTAAAAGACTGCCATTGAAAGGGTGTGTTTATTTGACCCGAGTAAGTCAGAGCTCCCTGGGCATTTGTCAAAAATAGTACAGGCAACCGCTTAATACCACATCTGTGTGAAGTAGTGGTTAACAGTTGGAGAAACCAATAGACAAACTTAACAGAAAAATGTGGAGGGATGAGATGTCTATAAGGGCTTTGCGTTACTCTTACCTCTTCCCGAGTGTCTGAAAGAACACACGCATTCATGAGGCTGTGTGCAAGCACATGAAAGGCATGAAAAGACTCCACACCCCATCCTCTGGCTGACACGGAGGCTCTGTACAAGCAGAAATTGAGAGTTCAGGTAGAGTTTGCCAGGTTGAATGGTCAAGGCATACTCCGGCACTCACTTGGAGTCTATTAGTCAGTGTTCTCCAGAGGAATAGAAACTATAGAATGTACATAATTAGTACAAGGCAGGGTTGATGAGTGTGGTTCATACAGTCAGAGCCTGAATAGTCCTGCAGTGGCTGTCTGTGGGCTGGAGAGTGAGGAAAATCAGTAGCTGCTCAGTTCAAGAAGCTGGAAACCTCAGAAAAAGAGACTAAGGATGCAGCCCCAGTCTGAGGCTGAAGCCCTGAAGGCCCCTTGGAGAGCTGCTCATGCAAGGCTGTTTTCAAAGGCTGAAGAACCTGGAGTCTCATGGCCATAGGCAATAGCAGAAGCAAAGTGCACCTGGTTCCAGAAGGGTCAAGGGCTCATGGATGAGCTTTCCCCTTCTTCTACTTTTTAATTTCTCCTTATCACTGGGCAGGGTCCTAGGAGATTTCTGAAGGGGTGATGAGAAACCTAAATCCTTGTTACCCGTAAAATTAAGTTGGAGGTTCACTGACTTTCGTTTGTGGAAAAAGAATTTTCAAGATGCATCAATAAGAGGCATAAAGGGATTCAGTAGGCAGAAACTCAAAAGTACACATTCAAAGAAGTAGAGTGCAGCCCTCAAGAGACAGAGAGGCACATAATTTCCTCTAACTGGGAACATTTATGTTTCTCCTGAGAGGGTGGAAATTCTATATAAGTTTCATCTTGGGTTGTGGTTTATGGGAAAATGATGGTTCACCCACAGAAAGCTAATGGCCCATTTCTAGGGAAAAGTCTAATCCACAGGTGAAAAGAGATGGTCTATTTGTAGGTGAAAAAGGCCAATTTGCAGGTAAAAAGGGAATGGCTGAACCTATTTTTAAGTGAAAGGGAATTGCCCAAACAAGAAGAATTTTTAAAAAATGGACATTTGAAGTATTTTTTAGATTATGATTTTACTTGTCTCTTTTTTTAAACCTATTTTTATTTCCTCTATCTTACGTCAAGCTGGGCCCTCAACCTGCTGGGTGGTGCTCCCCACATTCAGGACAGATCTCACCAGTGCGCTGACCCACATGCCAATCTTCTCTGGAAATATCCCCATGGGCATGTCCAGAAATATGCTTTGCCAAATTCCCCTCAGTCTACTTAAGTTGACGACCCAAATGAATCAACAGAGACCCTTTGTAAAAACTGGACAAGTTAGTGGTTCTAGGCATTTATGGTAATATTTTGTAGATCACTACCTGAGTTGTAAGCTAGCTAAGCAGTGTCTAAGCAGTGTAATTTGGGGAGACTGTCCTGATAATGTGGAGAGTACTGATAGTTCATGGTGGGAACTGTTTAAAGTAATACTCAATGTAGATCCATTTGGTTATTCTAATTCACCACTTGTGAGATGCAAGGAATTTAGTGATTCTGTATACAATGTATTTGAACATTTATATAAGAGTGGGAAATAGAATGATGCTGGCTAGGTGCTTTTGGCATCTCTGGACAAACTAACAAAGGAAAATTGTGAGGTCCAGAGGTATATAAAACAGTCTAAAGTCTTCCAACTGTGAAGATAAATTAATAAAGAAATAAAGAAAAATAAGGACCTCAAATATTCAACCCTCCAGCTCCAGACACTACATAAAGAATCTAAAGGTTTCTTGGTGTATCCTGAAGGAGAATTTTTCTCTCCTTTAGATGTAGGGCTGAAGTTGCAGAAGCTGAAACATAAACCCTCATAATTCAATTTACTTTGCTGTGTAAGTCTCACGCTCAGCCCCCAAGGTATCTGAAATGAAAGTGAGAGGGCTGATTGGAAAAGAATGGGATTCTGTAAATTGGTATGCAGGTGTTTGGTTGGAACTGACAAGACTACAGACACTGAGCTCCTAAATCCCGATGAGGTTATTTTGCCAGAGGAAGAGATTTCCCAACTCTTAGTGGCAGAGGCACCCCAACCACTGTGGCATTGGCCTCTCCTGTACCTGGGGAAACTAATCTGGGGTTGCCTATGGCAATGGCAATGACCATACCTAATGCAGGTACCAAGCAAGACATTGCTGACACGTCTCAGCACCCACCCTCACTTTCTACTTTTGTTTCTAGGCTACGAACAGACTTACATCTCAGAAATCTCCTAAAGGTGAGGTACACAGTATGACCCAGGAAGAGGTCTGATAAACTCCCAATGAACTTCTTGAGTTCTTTAGCTTTTACAAGCAGAGGTCTGAGGAACAAATATGGGAATGGACTGAAAGTGTGGGAAAGTGGTGAAAGAAACATAAACCTGGATCAGATTGAGTTTCTCAATATAGACCCATTACATAGAGATTCTGAATTTAATGTTGCAGTTCATAGAGTTAAAATAGGTGTTAATGATTGACTTGTCTGGTTGGATCGAAAGATGGTCCGCTGTGAATGAGCTAGAGACGCCTGCTTGATATTCCTTGGTTTACTGTTAAAGAGAGAACTTAAAGTCTCAGATAGTTGAGAGTGCTAGAGTAGGTTTGCTAGATAAATATCTGATCCTCCACGCTGGGAGGATCCAGAAAATGTACCTTCACTAATATCTTAAGAAACAGGTCTCCGAGGGGAACACATCCTTGTTCTTGTTCCTTCCTCCTTCTTCATCCTTGAAGAGTCCAGTGACTGCTCTTCTCAGTATGCCAGGCATTACAGTGGGGGAATCTGAGAGTTAATGGGCTTCATTGAATTTCAGTGTGGTGGGGGTCAAGTGGCAGTGTTCACCTGCCAAACACAAGGTAGACATACTTACCATAAAAGACAGCAGAATTAAAGCAGTGATCAATGATCAGAATGTTCTGACATCTGTAGACCTCTGTAGCATTGGCTGATTAGTCTTGATGTTCCCCAAAGTGAAAATACAGTTGATCTTAGCCAAAAGGCCAAGAAGCAATCCCAAAGTGAAAACTACTAAAATTTTACAGGATTTATATTAGCAGTAAAATTTTAGGACAAATGAACAGAAACCTAATTCCAGTCATGGCAGCAGACAGTCACAACCCCTCAACTAATTCCAAGACTTGAGCCAGTTCACAGATCTAGAACCCTTTGAATGAAACGAAGGCTGATTCCCCATGAGGAAAGACCCTGTTGCACTACCAAAAAAATCACACTGTTAATCTTTCTCTCATCCTTCCCCACAAGTGGACCTAAGGCCTTGTAGCAGGGTAACTGTCCATTGGGGAAAGTGATATGATCAGACATTTCTGGGACCACCACATACTGGCTCATTTTTTTCCCCCCTTTTCTTTTTTTTTTTAGTTTTTTGGTACTTTTTAGGTTTACAGTACAGCAGTATTCATCACTGGAATCTTTTTTTTTTTCTTGTTAGTTGGTACATTTTTATTTCAATTCTTTTTAGTTTCAGGAGAATAGCAATTAGTTTGATATTGAGTTGAATCAAAATTTCCATAGATGTTGCAAATGATCATTTCTCTTCAGAATTTCATTTTTCTTCTTTCTTCTTTAACAAAACATATACTGTTTATATCTTGCTTTTTTGTTGTTGTTTTAAAATCATTTAAAATCCATGATTGATTTTTTTTTAAATTTTATTGAGTTTATTGGTACATTTTAGGGATACAGTACAGTTACATTCATTGTTGGGATCATGTACCTCTACATGGCGAGTCTTGATTCTCATTTTTTCCCCTTACCTCTGCCCTCCCTTCACCCCCTCCTCCCCTCCCCATCTACAAACACTTTATTTTCATCTTTTCATTCTCTCACATTTTTTTCTTTTCCCTTTTTGTTCTTCCCCTACGTATCACACCTTCCCTACACCTTTAGCTCCTTTCCTCCCATTTCTAAATGTCAGTAATCTTATTAGAATCTTATGCATTGTTGCAGAATATTCACACCAGGGAAACTATTTGGTATTTACACATGTGGGACTTATTTATTTCACTTAGGAGTATATCTTCAATATGTATCCATTTTCCTATGAATGAATCTATTCTCTCGCTCTTTATGGCTGAGTAATATTCCATTTTATAGAAAAACCACAACTTCTTTATCCAGTTTCCAACGGATGGGCAAATAGGCTGTTTCCAAGATTTAGCTATTACAAACTGTGCCGCTATAAACATGGGTGCACATACTTCTCTGTGATATGATTCTTTTAGTTCTCTTGGAAAGATACCCAGCAGAGGGATGGCTGGGTCAAATGGAACTTCCAGTCCAAGCTCTTTGAGGTATCTCCATATTGATTTCCACAGTGGTTGAACCAGTCTGCACTCCCACCAACCATGGAGAAGGGTTCCTTTCTCCCCACAACCCCGCCAACATTTGTTATTGTGTGATTTCTTGATAGCAGCCATTCTTTGTGGGGTGAGGTGGAATCTCAGTGTTGTTTTCATCTGCATCTCTCGAATGACCAGCATCACTGGAATCTTGTACCTCTACATGACATGTTTTGATTCTCTGGTATGACACCATTCCCCAGGGTGATGAGCCTGTGACCTAGTGGGCAAGTTGATTATGTTAGACCACTTCCATTATGGAAAGGGAAGCGCTTTGTTCTTAACAGCATAGACAGTTATTCCAGTTATGGACTTACCTTTCCTGCACCTAATGCTTCTGCCAAAAATATCATTCATGGACTTACAAAATGCCTCTTCCACCATCATGGAATCCAGACTACCAGGGGTAAATAGGACTATTACTACATAATGGGAGAAAGGAAGAATATATTTGGAGTGCAGAAGTTCCCTTAAGGCACCTCCAACTATTTCCATGCCCTGTTATTAAGGACAATAGGAAATTGGACCTACCCAAACCAGGCAGGATGACAAATGGTCCAGACTCTTCAGAATGAGGGTATGGGTCACCCCAAGTAAAATACCAAGACCTACTGAGGTGCTTCCTAAAGGCCAAGGGAATGCAGAATGGGTAGCAGAAGAAGGTAGTTATAAATACCAGCATGACCAATACAGAAAAGAGGATTGTAGCTGTAATTAGTATTTTTTTCCTATTTTGTTAATATATTTGTACATAATATGCACATATATTAAGTAGGTGTCTTTGTTTTCTTTTTCCGTAACATAATGTTGATAGATTTAATATCAGTTCTTCAATATTGTTAAATGTCTACTATAATATTTAAGTTATGAAGTGTTAGGAGAAAACTAGGCATTACCCCAAAAATAACTGCCTTTTCTGAGGGTGGGAAATAGTCTATTTCCATTTGTACCTAAGTTAGCTGTATCACATCTGGTGTAATTATGAACTTGCTCTTGCATTTGGAAGTTAAGTATGGTTTAAGGAAATGTTTCTGGATATCAGGGTGGAAAGGGGTTTGTAATTGTCAATTTTGTTTTCTGATACCAGGGATTGAACTCATGATCTTGCACTTGCCAGGCAGGTGCAGTGCCACTGAATTACAACCCCGGCCCTTGTAATTGTTAATTTTGACATGTCAACTTGACTTTAGTAAAAACTGCCTAGAAGATTAGTAATGCCATGGGTGTGTCTGGATGACTGACATTTGAGCTGTGAACTGAGGAGGGAAGACCCAATGTGGATGTGGGTGGCACCAACCAATAGGCTTATAGCCTGGATAAAATAAAAAGAGGAGGAAGAAAGTCTTCCCTTTCTTTCTTTGGAGGAGCTCCGATCTTTGCCATTGACTTTGGATGTTTATCTGCAGTTCCTTCAGGTTTCCAGCACAGATGTTTCAGTCTTCCAACACAGACTCCTTGGGTTTCTGACTCAGACTCACACTGGACTCTGCAATGAGATCCAGACCTTCAACCTTCAGCTGGGTGCTCCGCTTCTCCAGGATGCAGACAGCCATTCTGCATTCTCCTGTCCTTGATTCTACAGGCATTGTAGGCCTATCTAGTAAATGCTTTATATAATCATAGGAATATATATGATATATCATATTAAATCCATTCCCCTAGTGAACCCTAAGTGATATACTTAAGCTCAGTTGCTACTTCCATCAAGCAAGGACACAGTGAGAAGTCACCTTCCATGAATCAGGAGGCAGTTCTCAGCAGACACCAAATCTGCCAGTGCCTAGATCTTAGGTGTTCAGCCTCAAGACTGGTAAATAATACATTTCTGTGATTTATAAGCAACTGTCTGTAGTATTTTATTATAACAACCCAAACAAATAAAATCAATTATAAGTAGCATTCTTACTCTCAGAAGAAACCCAATTTGGATGCAGTCACCATCAGAAAACGTCACTGACAATAACAAGAGAAGTGAGCTTTGGTGGGGCTGAGGAAGAGATGGTTAGGAAGCCAGGCAGCTACTTAAAGCCAACAGAAATGTCAGGTTTTCTGGAGGCCATAGGAATGGTGAACAGTGATCAAGCAAGGCCTCAGACAGGGAATAGAGATGTCTTGGCACAGGAACCATCCCGACAAACTTTGCTCTTTAATAATTTTGTCAGGTTCCAGTCTAGCTAACTGCCCTCACTAAAGGTTATTAACTGATGCTCGACTTGTGCAGAAAAAAATTAATACATTTTAGTAATTTATATTTACCACAGTCTTTGGTTATTCTGAAAAAGAAGGCAGGAGCTTCTCTTTAATACTTTAATTCTTTGGCCGAATCATTTTCCACTGTTAGTTGAAACAGCATTCAGAGGAAGCCCTGAGCAATGGGCCAAAGGCGAAATCCCTCACACGGCCGGGCAAGCAGTCTCAGTTATGAAACATTGTCTGGAGAGCTCCGGTTTCTTGGTCCCTCAGAGAAAGTTATACAATTCCTATTAATGCCTACCTCAAGGTTCCCTGAGTTGGCAAACTCATTGTTAATATCTCTTAAGCAAGCCTGGTTTTCAGAGTAACGCTCCCATTCAGATTTATCTTTCCCTAAGCATGTTACCTTCTTTTCAGTAGATATAAAATCAAGGCCTATTATCTGATGAAATATTTCTGTGTTTTCCAATCAAGGTGTATCATAAAAAGGCTTGTGTTCATCAGCTTTCCGTCACTGTGACAAAGCACTTGGGAAAGACAGTTTAAAGGGAGGAAAGCTTTATTTCGGCTCACAGTTTCAGAGGTTTCCGTCAGTGGTTGGCTGGCTCCATTGTGTTGGGGCCTGTGGTGAGGCCGTGCATGACATTGGAAGAGTGTGACGGGCAAAGATGCTCACTTCATGGAAGCCAGTGTGTGTGTGTGTGTGTGTGTGTGTGTACATGACAGAGAGAAAGAGAGAGATAGAGAGAGAGAGATCCTTCAAAGTTACGTCTCCCAGTGATTCACTCCCTACTACACCTTACCTCCTAGTTTCCACCATCTGCCAATATCATACTAAACTATGATTCTGTCCATGGATTAATCCATTAATGAAGTCAGAGCCCTCATGATTTGATCCCACCTCTGAAGACTGCTGCATTGAGGACCAAGCCTCCAACAAATGTGCTTTGAAGGACATTTCAGATCCAAATCACAACAAGCTAAATTTTCCTTTCTACCTCAATCCCTGCCAGAAGCTTGAAGAGCAAAGGCAGCTTCCCTCGAGCAGTTTCGTTTCTGCGCTCTTCAGATGCTATACAAAAGGAAAAAGAATGACGGTCTTTGTGAACTGCAGAAATTTGTACCTCAAATACAGTCACTTGGAAGCTTTTGGAAGCCTCCTACTTTTTCCTCCCCAGCTGAATTTTTCCTCAGAATTATTTCTCAAGTGGCAGATTGTGTTTATTCTTAAGGGCTCTTGGAGAACTTAGGAAAAGGAAAAAAAAATCAACAAAGTGTAGTTGTGCACATGGAAAAGCATATGCTTCATAAAAGTGCATATGTGCTATGTGTGTGCTGTAAAGGAAGATATGCAAAAATAACCACCTGTCAACTTCACAACCTACCCCGATAAGAAAATTGAAAAAGCCTATGTTCATATGCAGAAAAAAATACAGCAATGCAGATGTCTTAAAGTTCACATAGTACTGAAGTTAAAAGCTGAAAGAGTTTATTTAAGGGCTGCAAATTCCAAGTCCTATAGGACACAGGCAGGTGGTATAAATGAGTAACATGGGCCAGATGGGACCCTGCAGAACTGGTAGTAGGGGCTCTGCCTGACTGGGCTCCTTTCAGTGATTATTGTCATATGCAAACACAAAGAAATTAGAAATTCAGTCTTATTTGAATTTTCATAACTTTTACAATGTTATGAAGTGATTCAGATTTATTTTGAAACATTGTTTTGGCCAAACAATAGACAGATTGATGTATGAACTTCCAGTACTAGCATGATTCCATTTTTACTTAAGAGTTAAATTTCATGTAAAGGGGGAAAAAAAACCTTTCTAGTAATCACACTGATTGTGAATGCCAGAGGTGCTACCAAAGCTCAGTTCTCCTCTCAGGCTGGTACTTTTTCCCTTCAAATTATTGTGTTGTATATCCTACTTTAAACTGCAAGTTTTCATGTATAGGTATTCAAATGATCAATTTACTGTGTGTTTGTTCTGTTTATTTTTCAAGAATCCTTCTGCACTCTTTACCTGTGTCTAAGGAGGCTGACCTTGTGGATTGGGCAAATGGATTCTCTTGCTCTGTGGATTTCAGCTGAGCTTAGCTAATGGGCAGCCCCAACAGGAGATCAGAAGGAAGATGAAAGAAGGAGAAGCTGGTATTCTTTCTCATTTCTCTCAGCTAAGGGCTCCTGTCGGCAGTTTACTCTGCAGAGGTTCTTTCTCTGGGTTTCAGTACCCATACCCTCTCTTTGCTCTGGAGTCTTACGAGTATAACAGTTCCCGGCTCATTAGGTCCAGGGTGCTGCATTGCTTTTTATTGGTTTCCCACACCCTGAACACACATTTGTGAATATTCCCTTTATTACAATCTCTTCAGTTACTCTGTTGAATTAGAGTGGCCACCTATCCAAGTTTGCCTAGATTTTCTTTACTTCCGTATTGAAAATCACATGTCATGGAAAATCCCTCAGTTCAAGGCAAAGGAAGATATTAGATCAATGTAAGCATGAGTTCTGTGTATATGTTTCTTCTGAACCTCTACTGTGTTCTTTTATCATCCTATTCCCTCTCTTAGGTCTTTGGAACAGTCTCTTAAAGATATGTCTATAAATTCAGATTCCTAGAGTGCTATTTTTCTCTTTCTGCACTTGGTAACTCTTCCCTGTGTGAGTCTTCCATGCCCTGGGTTGTAAATATACCCCAACAATTCCGTTTTATGGTTGTTTCTATTATATCCTCAGGGTTCCATGATGCAGCACAGACATGAGGTTTCGATTTATTGGACATAGTTTTTCTTTTTCTTCTTTTTAGCCAGGGTGTTGGACAGGCAGCAAGCTGTCTTGCTTCTTTCCTGGAGTCAAATGTCCAGTTTTGTAGATGGCATTATATGGAGCCTTTTCAAGGCCCATGGTTTAATGCAGAAGCTCCATTCTAGTTTTCGTCCATAGCCAGGGCTTAAGGCCACACTTTTCAGTACATTAGTGGGTATTTAATCCTCAAACTTCAACTATGAGAGCTTAGATCTAGGTTAGAAATTGTGCTGAAATACAGTAACAGCTCTTCATTATTGTCCTGCTTTGATTTCACTCTTCATTTCTTGTACCTGGGGATTTTTTTCTTTCTTTTGTGCCTGAGTATTTTAAAAAATTCTATTCCTATTTTTTATTCAGGCTTTCTACAAGTTTGCCCTGTCATATCGTCAGAACCAAAGATCACTTTAAAACCTGGATGTTCACACCCAGCATAAACCTGAGACTATGCTCTGCTCTAGCCTAGTCAATAACAGGATACAGCTGACAAATTGAGGCCAAGACAGAGCGAGTCTGAGGGGGCCAGACATGGATACCTCACCATGTGTGAGTCACTTCTGATATTAATCTAGTCTCATTTAAGATGATTGGCACCATGATGCAAGGTGGAAATGAAATATTCATTGCCCATTTGATATTACCTAATTTGTATGTCCAAGTGTTGACAAAAGAAAAGCCTTTGCTGTCTACTTTATGAGTAATTATAAATTAATATGCAACCCTGCACCCATCCCAGTGAGAAGAGAATCATTTGGATTTGCCAACTGCTCAACAACATGGCCTGGTTTCAGCAGCAGCTGTCACCATGTCGTCCCCCATGGTTGGAAATTCAGAGAGAAGAGAGTCTTACTAAAAGAGGAGGCTTCATAAAACGTTATGGGATGTGGAATATAAGAATGTTCAATAGGCTATGTGAAAAGCAACATTAAAGATCAAGTTTAATAGATGAGGAAGATGAGGCCAAACTTATATTTCAGGTCTGGACTTTTCCTCATACTCTTCCAAATAGTCTCGCAGCACTGCCAGGCCTAATCAGTTTGCATCTGCAGTTATTTTCTCATTGTGTGGCTGGCTAGATTTCTTCCCCACTTTTCACTTGGAAAGTTGCTTTGAACTGATCCTTGAGTGTTTAGTACCTACATACAAGAGTGTTCCACCTATCAGGTGACTTATGGCCCCAAAATGGCAGCTCCCCTGCCCCCCCGTTTGCTTAATAACCTGTGCCCCGAGGCTTCCTGGGGTTCCATTAGGAATGATATGCTCAAGGCTTTGGCACTTTGCAGATGTCAATGGCTGCTTCAGACATGTCTGCAAGCATATAGGCTGCCAGCATAAGAACTAGGGCCCCATAGCACAAAGTGGGGCCGGGCCCTCCGCCATCTCCCAGCCTGCAGACCTCTCTAAGAAGGCTAGCAGTGGGAGGCCCTCTCACTAAATCTAATTTTCTTATTTAATTACAAATACAGGGGCCAGTGGAGAGTATCTCCGAGGAAGAATAAGGCTATGAGGGGGAAAAGCACAAGAGAAGAGCACTAATATGATTTGAAAAGGGGGAATGGTCATCATGAAACTGATGTTGTTTATGTCCTTTTTATTCATGATCTGACTCATTACCAAAATAAAAGCTACAAGTTCCTTAAGCACCAACATTAACCCTATTTTACAGATGAAAAAACTGATGTACAAAGCAGCCAGAGGTTGTATAGCTGGTAAGTGGCAGAAACAGAATTTGATGCAGGCCTTATGGCTCTGGAGCCTGCCAGGTTGGCCACTGTGCATTTGCAGGGCCTGTCCTCTGTGCTGAGAAGTAGCACATCAAGCATCCCACTGTCTGCTTGTCTTGAGTTTTCTCAGGTTTGCTCCCCTCTCTCATAGTTTTAGGTTTTAATAACACCCAACTTTATACTGTGAGTGAATGGCAGAGACTGGATTCAAACACAGATGTAATTTCAACTTAGGTACCCTGGAGGTCTTTTAAGAAAGGAAAATGCAAGCCTCTACTGTTAGATTCTGAAGAGTAGTTCTGCGTAAAGTCCTAGAATCAGAATTATTATTATTATTATTATTATTTATTTATTTATTTTTTGTCAGTGGAGGTCGAACTCGGGACCTTGTGCTTGCAAGGGAGG
Source organism: Fukomys damarensis (assembly GCF_012274545.1). Lineage (NCBI taxonomy): Eukaryota > Metazoa > Chordata > Mammalia > Rodentia > Bathyergidae > Fukomys > Fukomys damarensis. Next base: position 12,643,283 of record NW_022900921.1, on the reverse strand, counting down.
CAGTGGAACAACTGAGCTAAATCCCTGTTTTGAGAATTCTTAAATTAAAAAAAAAAAAACCTCCATTGTCCTTAATAGTAATCGCTTGAACCATGTCATATCCCCACTATTCCATACTACCAACGTGACTATAAAAGATCAAGTATTAACTGGTGATCAGGTTTTGGCTATAACAAGTAGTGTGGAGCCTTCTCTCCTCATCCTGTTCCTAATGCAAACCCGATAGGTCAATGCTATGACTCACTGTACTTGCTCATTTATTGTCAGTGTCTCTGTCCTTTCCTGTGTACCACTCTGAGTACTGGCTGGGTTAGATAGGGCATGTCCCATACATAGCAAATGAAAAACAACAGCAATTAAAAACAACTTAATAAAAAGGGAATTTATCATTTCATTGGGCAGAAAAGTAGAAGCACAAATCTAACTTCAGCCAAGTAATCCCAAGAACTCATCTCTCCATTTTAAAATTTTGTTTCTTCTATGTTTGCTGCATCCTCAGGCCCTGGGTCCCCTCAAGAGCTGATGGTCACATGCAACTTAAGCTTATAGCTATATAGTTTAATGATTATCTCTCAGTTGTTTGTGCAAAATCCCAAAACTGATTTCCCTTAGGCTGTCTGCAGTTAAATTCTCATCCTTGAAGAAAACACTGAGGCCAGAGGGAACAGAATACTCCTATTGACTACACAGTAGTCAGGTGTCCACCCATGTGGAAGAAGTCACCCAGTCATCACCACATGGATTGAGAACAGGGGACAGGTGATTCTCTGAATGAGAGATGAACGGAATGGGGCAGTACACAGTGAACAGGCAAGAGGTGCCATACTTTGGCACATTAGAGCAAGATTTCTGGAGCAGAGAGGCCCATACCATGATTTATTGTTCTGAAGATTAAGATCCTTCAGGATATTTCCATACCTGCACTTGTGCTAGGCTGGCTTGGAGACCCTGACATTCTACACTAAGACTACAAAACAAAACTTGGCTCTTTATAAACATCATGGACTATGTCACAGAATTTTAGGGTTGAAAAGAAGCTCACTGATCTTTTGGTTCAGTCTCTTAATTTTGACATTTTTAAAACTCAAAGGAAGTAACCATTCTGAGTTAAAAAGTCACTTAAATGTTCACAGAGCAGTTGAACAGTGAGCAAGCTTGTTGGCAAAAGCAGTACTAAAAGGTTTGGAATCTTGAACTCTCATCTTGAAACAGACAAGTCAGGACTACGGACAGCCCAAGTCCCCAGGCCCAGGACTCTCCATCCTTCTGGTGCTGGAGGAGGTTGTTTATTGTCCCTGCCTTGGTTGTACATATTCCTTTTTCACTCATGAAGGGTTTGCCTTGCTCAATCAGCTAAGGTGGTGGAAAGGTGGCAAATACTGAGACACAGCTGGTACCCTGAAAATGTCCAACTTTTTCCAAGCTTCTTGGAGAATACCACTGTCCTCACCTTTCTGCCACATTTTGCTTTTCAGTCTCAACAATACAGCTGTCCTCAGCTTCTCTCATCCTTTCAAGTCTCTTTTCTCATGGAGGCTATATGGAGACAGATTGCCTCTTTCTTTGTTCACCCACCCCACAAATTAAAGTAACTTTTCTTGGAGCTCCTTCCGAGCAGTTTCAGAGACACCTGAAGGCCTCTGTTAAAATTTAACAGCAAGCGCTTAGCAGAAAATGACTTGAATTTTATTGGTAATTCAAATCAGGTTGTTGGGCACCATCTGCCTTCTTTCATATTAATGGGAAGAAGCAATAGATCCTTTGGGCTTTGGTTATTTTTAGATGATCACGAAGAAATCCAGTGGGCTGCCTCTAGATCATGCTAATCCTTGTGGTAAATGAGGCCAAAATATTACTTTGGATAATGAGCAACAGTAAGCAGGCATCCATTCACATGCAGTAGTTATAGGAAAACCAGAATAAAGTCTTTCTGGCTCTCTGTCCTTATTCAGAAAAAGGAAATGGAAAAAGCCATTGGAATTACAGCCCCATGGACTCAGCCAACTGAGACTTTGAGCCATAGGGTTGCAGTAAAAACATCCCCTCTTTTCTGCAGACTACATCAAGTTCAGCCATCTTTGGTTAGCTTTCACTTTCAGTTTCAGTTCCCAAGACAGCTGGAACTCCAGAGAAAAGCCTCTCTGGATAATACTACATGGGTCAGGTTTGAATTGGACTGAGAAGTTCTCTCCACAATGTGCCGGTCCCCCAGGCTGACTTCTAAAACTCCCTCTTGCAGGCACTGGCTCTAGAAGACTTCCGGTCAGGTGGGTGTGTGGGGGGTGAAGCAAATAGGTTATCCAAGAGCACACTTGCAGCTGTGCAGGTACAAGAGATGAGCATTTCATCCAGGGAAGAGCACGGGGCTGATGAGGGTGGGGAGGCCGGAAGGAGTTCTGGGAACACTAAGGTAAGGAAAGGTTGAAAAGGTTGGGGCAGAGAGATGAGGACCCTGAGCATCCAGGGTCCACATGCTTTGGAGGGAAAGGTGGGAAGGTGCATTGGAGGAGGTGCTAAAGAGTTGAAGTCGTGGAAGAGCCTGTGCAGATTCCAAATATATTTCTGCCACTCTTCTTGTTTTCTAAAGTATATCATCCAGGTCGGAAAGGAATACCAGATCATCTGATTTTACCAAGTTTGACAAAGTAACAGATAGGGGGTAGGGGAAGAGATGTTTATATTCGTTAATAAACATTAAAAAATTCAAATGATCTTATTAAAAATTTTTATGTACATTATAAGGTTACTTATTTCATTTGGAAGTATTTTTTGAAGTCTAATGCAGTTATGCACTCTTTTACAAACTCCCACTGGTATCCTATCAATATCTCATAATCTTAAAAGTATTTCATTTTAAATAAGTTTAGTGCTGTAGTTTAGATCTTCAATATGCCCCAGAGGCAAAGACCTTGTCCCCGTGATGGTGCTTTTGGGGTAATAGTGGAAACTTTTTTGAAGGAGCTTTGTGTGAGGACCTTGGTGTGTGCGTTCATGATGTCTTAGCCCCACTCCTCTTCCTTTGTTTTTTTCTTTCCTGCATGAGTGAACAGTTTTTCTTTGCAAACTCTAAAACTGCAAGCTGAAATCAACCTTTTCTCATGAAAATATGATTATCTCAGGTGTTTTATTATAGTGTTGGAAAGCTGACTTACACACTTAGGAGAGACTGAAATTTCAACCCTTCCATTTTTCTTCAGGCAGTCTTCTTGTATACAGGAGGATGCTCTACTACTGGCAGTGGTAGCTCATTTTGCTGTTGAAAAACCACTGGAGAGAATTTTATTCTGATGTCAAACCTAGTGGTTCTCAGAGTTTATTACACATCAGAATCAGTGGCAGGTTTGTGGAACCTGCTTTGCTGCGCCTCACTCCCAAACTTTCTGACTCAGAGGTACAGAAGTTGTTCTATGCTGCTTATCCCACTAGCCTAACTGCATTGCCCTCCCTGCGGTCTCTGCATCTTTTCCAATTCCCTCAAAGACTGAGCAAGTCTAATTCCTTTTCTACTGTGTACAACATCAACACTCAAGCTCAGATCCTTAGTGCAATGTGAGCACCCGCTGAGGGTGGAATAGGGTTAGCAACACTTTCTTTGCTTTATTCTCAGTGGTTCAAATAGTGCCACCAACTCAGCGTGCATGCAATAGAGAGGTCTTTGGATTGACTGACTGGCATGGTGTAATGGCTATATAGTTGTTGTTTGTTATTATTTCCTCTGAGGAAAAAAATCTCAAAGGACAGACTTCCCTACTAGAAGGCCCCCAGATAAGCTGCAAACGTACTCTGACCCTGCCTTCTGTGTTTATAGATCTTAATAGAAACTAGATTGAGGCAAAAGGGTTATGTTTGTCTAAGGTAAAGATTTTCTATCTTCTTTTTTCTTTCGGTACTGGGGATCGAACTCAGGACCTTGAGCTTGCCAGACAGGTACAGCATGATTGTGCTACATCCCAGGCCCCGTAAAGATTTTCTAGAATTTTCTATAAGCGGGCTTGACGTGGCTAATGTTTACCTGCATTTCTTTTCTCATGAAAAGAAGTGTTGGATGTTTTCACCACAGAATTCTCTTACTGAGTGGAGGGAAATGAGGGAATAGTGTAACTCTTCAATCAGATGGGAAATGGAGGAGTAGAGAGCCCGCGTCCTACAGGAGATGTGCTCCAGAAATGTTGGAGCGCATTAAGGATCCCTTATTTGAACGGCTTGGGGCCGGAAGGGTTATGGATTTGGGATCTTTTTGGATTTGGAAATATTTGCACATGTGATATCTTGGGGAGGAATTCAAGTCTAAACACAAAATTCATTTATGATTATGTAACAAACACATAGACTGAAGGTAGTAATTTTGTGCATGAAGCAAAGCTTGTGTACGCTGAACCATTACAGGTTAGGTGTGGAATTTTCTACTTGTCAGCACTCAAAAAGTTGTAGATGTTGAAGCAGGTCGTATTTTGGATTTTCAGATTAGAGGTGCTCAATCTATTCTAATTTAGCTTCATGTTAAAACCATGTAACTGGAAAAGTGGCAAAATAGTGGCCGTGTAAACCGCCTGGATTGTGATCAGGAGGTTCTTATGCCCCTTCCCAAGGGACCGAATCTCTGTCATGTCTCACTGGTCGTTGTTGGGGGTCCCCCAATTTCTCTCCTCAGCCACAGAGTTGTACCCTGTAGCTGGCCCCTTTGCTTTCCCAGACCCCAGCAAGGCCAAATAACTTCAGTCTAAGGGAAATGGGGAAAAGGCCTCTGATTAATTCTAAAAGTAACCTATTCTTTTGTCCATAAATAAATTGAGACCAGAAACTTTCTTTTCGTAGTTATTCCCATCCTCAGGAATAAGTTATTCCAAAGCCATCCCAGGCAACGGTCTCAGCAAAGAGACAAAAACAGAGGAAACTATTTCTATAATTATGGCTAATGACAATCCTATGATTCCATTTAATCTCCACATAAGAAGTTTACCAATAGAATAGCATCCATCCTCTGCGCTTGAGCCAATTAGATATTTTGGTCCAATCCAGAATGGTTACCCAGCCTCTGCCAGAATGAGATTGTGTTTAGAATTTTATTTTTGTAGCCTCTAAGACATCCCAGATTTTAACAGGACATTAGAAACCATTCATTTGTGGCACATCTGCTCCAGCAAGATCTTCACATTTCAAAAATCATTAATAAATTAATATGGAAGCTCATTTTAACTTTCTCTTCAGTGATAAGGTTATAGTTTAAAATTCAAATGTTTAGATTTCCTTGAGAAAATAAAAATGATTGCTTAATATCTTAAAGTTTTGATCCACATAGACTGGAAGGAAAGAAATTATGTGACTTCTCAATTTTAGGACCTTATTAGTCAAGGAGACATGATGTTCATTGATGGCTCTTCTAATTGTCTAGCAGGCTGGCTACTACTCTGGGATAAAACTCTAGCAACCCAGCCCACAAGGGATGGGTCCTTGCTCTCTCTGTCGGAGGCTCCCTGAACCCAGGGAGAATTATCTTTCTGTTATTTACTACGCTGTAACCTGAGCTGAGTTATTCATCCCCTTTGACCCACCTTTCTCTAGGGGTATAAAATGCCTAAAGTGCACCTACCTAAAAATATTCTGTGAGGTAGGGAGCAGGTGCTGCCCTCGGGGCTTGGCAGACTCAAGCTCAAGCCAAACTGCTTCTTTGTTTATTTAGCCAGAAGTGAAGCACAAGAATGCACAGAAGGCATACAGACCCTGCTTTCTTGTCAGTTACAATCTGTTGGGGAACACGGAGAGGAGTTAAACAGCCCCCAAATGAACGACAGAGATAAGGACAATAAAAGGAAGGAAACTGATTCTGCGAAAATCATGGCAGAACAGTTGGTTGGGTGAGGATGAGAAGAAGATTGAGGTCAGGGTGGGATTGAGGAAGATAAGGGAGTCATATCTGCATGAAGTCCTGAAAGATGAGAAAGGGGTAGCAGGTACCACATCATAGGTCCCTGAGAGACAGGCCCAGGGAAGGAGGCCCTGGGTAGTTAGGCAGAGATGGAGCCGGATTCATCATCTTCGCATTTGCATAACTCATTAGGATCTTTATCCTTGATAGGAATACAGTGACGCCCATGACTTGAAGAATAAAAGTTTACAAGTATTTCTTCAGAAAAACTTTTGACATTACTGCAAAATAAGATTTACTGACAGGAATAATTCCTGATCTCTTCACTGAATTCTCTGAAAGATGCCTAAGTTTTGTGAATGAGGAAAAAATGTTATAACTATTTAGTTATATACAGTACATAATAAACCATTAAAGAATGCGTTATAATTGATAATACACTGTAAAGAGAAATAGGCTTGGAGTTGATGAGTGGTCTTAGGTGAGGCTCAAATCTGTTCACCACTAGTACCTTAAACAAGTCTGTTATGTTTTCTTGGGGCTTCCTCTGGTCCAGGCACTGTGTTGAGTGTTTCACAGTATGTGTTGCTGAATTTGCACAAGCACCTGGTGAGCTACCCACATCCTCCTTTTCATCATCCTCATATTACCACCTCCATTTCACCGGAAAAGGGACAGGGACTTAGAAAAATGTGTTACAGATAATGAATAAGTTGGCACTTGGATCTCAGCAGCTGGCCCTAGAATCTGCACTGTGAAACCCATGGTGTCACTTTATTCTGCCAGGATGGAGATGGCTGTGAGGTTGAAACAGTCATGGAGTCCTTTGTTATCCTGTTAAGCTCTCAAATGGACCACAGAGGCTGCTAATAAGAACATCTTGCTTTCTGGTCTCTCTCTGAAACTCAGCCTTTCAAGTTCACTGTAACCTAGGTCCAACCATCCGAGCTGAAACTTTAGGAGTTTTCCTGCCTAGCGGCCCATGGGCTCTCTGAAATCATATGCAAAGTATTACACATACACATACATGTGTGTTTTTCTTCAGGTTGGCTACCCAAAGTGTTTAAGAGCCTCTTGCAAGAAGAGACTTCTGTCTAAATTCTCGTTGATTTAAGTCAATATGGGATTTTATGAGAAATTTAATGAGTGATTTTTTTTCAGCTTTAATTGAGTTTATTGGTACATTTTAGGGATACAGTACAGTTACATTCATTGTTGGGAATTTGTACCTCTACATGACAGGTCTTGGTTCTCATTTTTTCCCCTTGTCCCTGCCCTCCCTTCACCCCCTCTCCCCCTCCCCATCTATAAACACTTTATTTCCATCTGTCCATTATCTCACATTTTTTCTTTTCCCTTATTACCCTTCCCCTACCCATCCCACCTTCCCTACACCTTTAGCCCCTTTCTTCCCATTTCTCAATGTCAGTAATCTTATTAGGATCTTCTGTATTATTGCATATTATTCACACCAGAGAGACTATTTGGTATTTACACATGTGTGCCTTATTTATTTCACTTTGGAGTATATCTTCAATATGTATCCATTTTCCTATGAATGAATCTATTTTCTCATTCTTTATGGCTGAGTAATATTCCATTTTATAGAAAAACCACATCTTCTTTATCCAGTTTCCAACGGATGGGCAAATGGGCTGTTTCCAAGTTTTAGCTATTACAAACTGTGCTGCTATAAACATGGGTGCACATACTTCTCTGTGATATGATTCTTTTAGTTCTCTTGGAAAGATATCCAGCAGAGGGATGGCTGGGTCAAATGGAACCTCCAGTCCAAGCTCTTTGAGGTGTCTCCATATTGATTTCCATAGCGGTTGCACCAGTCTGCACTCCCACCAACCATGGAGAAGGGTTCCTTTCTCCCCACAACCCCAACAACATTTGTTATTATGTGATTTCTTGATAGCCATTTTTTGTGGGGTGAGGTGGAATCTCAGTGTTGTTTTCATCTGCATCTCTCGAATGACCAGTGATGTGGAACATTTTTTCATATATTTACTTGCTGCTTTTACTTCTTTGAGAAATGTCTGTTCATTTCGGATGCCCATTTTTGAATCGGGTCTTTATGTTTGGGGGGGCTGGTTGTTTTGAGTTCTTTATATATTCTTGATAATAGTCCTTTGTCTGAGGAACAGCTGGTAAAAATTTTTTCCCACATTGTAGGTTGTCTCTTAGTTCTGCTGATGGTTTCTTTGGCAGTACAGAAGCTTTTTAATAAGATGAGATCCCAGGTGTTGATTCTATCTGCTAGTTCCCGTGCTACTGAGGATTTGTTCATAAAGTCTTTTCCTATGCCAATGTCTTCTAGAGTTCTGCGTAACTTACCTTTCAGCAAGTTTAATGTTTCTGTTTTAATATTTAGATCTTTAATCCATTTGGATTTTAATTTAGTGCATGGTGAAAGATAAGGGTCTAGTTTTAATCTCGCACAGATTTTTTAATCTGCCATGCATATTCCATCTTTGTGGTAATAAATTTATTTAACTAGAAAACCGCTACACTATTATTTACTTAGGGGTTTGGTTTGGTTTGGTTTGGTTATGGTAGGATCTTACTATTTAATTCAGGCTGTCCTCAAACTTGTAATGCTCCTGCCTCAGCCTCCTGAGTGCTAGATTACAAACCTATATCATCACATCCATCTTATTTAATTTTTAATTAAAGTCTTTCTTTTTTTTACTAACCCTAAATTTAGAAAGAAACTGCATATGACTAACCATTAATGTAAAACCAGTATTAAAGATAATCATAAAAATAAATAGCAGACAAGAATATTAAAATTCCAGCTAAAATGCACAGCACTTATCCAAGGTCAGAGAGGGAGGGGAAGGCCTTCATCCACAAAAGTAGAGATTAGCAAGGAGTCAAGAGGGACAGAACAAGGGCAGACAACCACTAGTCTAACATTCCACCAAGTGGTGATCACACCGCACTTTTCTCCAAGAAGACTTGGTGTAAGGGGAATGAATTACTCTACTTTCTTGACTCCCCTGCACTGTCTTTTACCTGTCAGTCAGGTGGTTCTTGAAGGGTCTTTCAAGGTTGATTCTAAACTTCCACAAAACCACCCATTTCACTGCTTCCTTCCATGAGCTCTCATTCCTGTTGAAAACCTCAACATTCCTGTACAGTTACGTTGTCCACAGCCTAGTTTGTGGCTAATCTTAGCTGTAGGTTAGTGTTGTGCATATTTACCTTAATCAATCTTGGGAATACCTTTTTAATTGTGTACTACTACAGTTCCTGTTTTACAAATTGGGAAGGTGAGGCGGAGAAAAATTACTGAATGCACTTGTTTTTGTTGTAAGCCAGTAACCTTGAGCTACCCAATTCCATATTCTATGCTTTTAGTCACTAGGACACACTGCCTGCCAATCTAACTTAAGTGTATCTAATTTGCTTAAAAAATATACTGATGATTCCTTATGATCCCATCCATTGACTCAGTATAGTAGGAGCAAGCACAGGATATAGTGCAAACCTTTTTCCTGAATTTTATACATCATTAATACATTCAACTGGTAACTATTGACTCACTATCAAATTGTAATCTTATTGGAGAATCAAGACATATGCACATGAAAAATGCACACATAAACCGTATAAGCAAATGCCAAAATTTACAGAGTAATTAGTTGAAGTTATAGGCAAGTGAAGAGAGAGATGCAGCATTGTAGTCTAGCCTGATTGGGGAAGATTGGAAAAGAGAGAAGGCAGTCCAGACAAAAGGACAGAATGAACAAGGGACAGAAGTGGCGCCACACATTAGGTTGTCTTTTAATTCCTGACAAATTAACAACAATAACAGAACAAACAAACAAATGCAATGCTCATTCACAGGGCAGCAAAGTCTCACGCCTCTTAGCTACAGTTTTCAACAATCAATTACAATAAACGCTCTGAGAAAACTCCCAAGAGTATCATTGGGTCAAAATGCAGCTGTCCCCAAGGACTCTTTAGATTTCAATTGTGTGCCTGAGGAAGTCCTGTCATCAGTGTGGCCTGGAATACCAACCAACTCAGGGCGAAAGGCTTTCAGCCTGCCTCAGTGCAGCAGAGGGTGAGGGAAAGATGTACTTACTAGCATCGTTCGCCTCTGGAGCCTTGAGGTGCCCTAGCGAGGCAGAAGCTTTGGAAATAAGAGTTGCTCCTTACAGTTAATAGCCAAGTGCTGGCAGTGACTCAAGGCTGCTTCATTATGGGCCTGTTTCATGTAATCCTCCACAGGCAACGATTCTCCTCTTTTCAGGGACTCTGGAAGCCTGGTATAGGCCATTCCTTCTCCATTCAGGTTTAAGTGGGGGGAGAGCCATCCATCTTTAATAAACCTCCTGGCTCACAGGATTCTTCTTTCTGTAACTAGGGCTAGAAAGTGTATTCTGTAGTTTGTGGGTTTCTGAAATGTTCAACATCCATTACCCCTTCCTTATTAAGCAACAACCACCTATTTGACATCCAGTCTTCCCTACTGGATGTTGAGTTTCTGGAATAATCATCCATATATTCGCTTATCTGTGCATGATTTCAATCCTCAGCTGCTTGACTCTAGTACTCATCTCTGTTTTAGTACCTAAACACTCTTCGGTTTGAGGTGTAGCCCTTACCTACATCTCCAGCCACGTTCTAACACTATGGGCACCAGCCGCACTAACTCTCCTTCCGAGACAGAGTGCTGAGCCTCTTTCCACCAGAAGCATTCACATGCATTGTCTCTTCTGTCCATCTCTTCATCACTGATGAAGTTGCTCATCCCTTGGATCTCAGCTCAGTCCTCACCTTGCCGCCTCAAGCCCAACTCCCACACTGGTACAGCTTCTTGCACCACAGGCAGCAGGACATCTGTCTCCTTGCTAGTCTGTCATTATCAAGAGTTCAGGATCTTGTTTGCTTTTGCTTCTTAGCACCTAGCACAGGAAGCTATGTATGTTTGTTGTGGAAGGAAGGAAGGAAGGAAGGAAGGAAGGAAGGAAGGAAGGAAAAGGAAGGATGGATAACAAGAATACAAATAACTCAAGTGCTATCAGTTAACATGAATCTGATGTCCTGAAGAGTCAGATACACCTATCTAAGATCTTTCCTCTAAGATTTCTAAGATCTTCACATCTGTAAAAGGAAACATGTGGTGGAGTGTAGAACAGTAGCACTGAACAGCTTACTAGCCACGAAAGACAAATCTTGTGTTCAACCTTCCATGCAGTTGTCAAGATGGCTGGCAACCCAGAATTATGTATGAAATATAAAAGCAAAATTAACTGTGTTTCACCCACAAACTCTTGCTGTATTAATACGAAATTCTATGGATTACCAATCAGCTACAAGGGAGGGGATATTAAGGTCAAATATCTCCTTCCTTCCCATGCAGAGGAACCAAGGTAAAGTTAAAAAACAGATATTCAGGGATCAGGTGTCAAAGATAGAAAAATTCTTGCCAGATATGCAGCTCCATGCAGGTAGAGATTATAACCACTCAAGATTGCTTTTCTCATGATAGCTTATTCACAAATTATCGTATCTCATGTAGATATGTGTCAGAGCACATCTTCATATGTCCACACATATGCCACACACACACACACAAATATTTCAGGATCTAATTTAGAAGTTTTCTGCCTTTGGTCTTGATCCTCAGTACATGGCCAAAAATATTCCAACTAAGCCCAGCTCATAGAGTATGGTCAAAGTTTTTTTTTTTAATTTATCTGCTAGGTGATTATGAATGGGACAGGGGGCCTTGCAATGGCTCACTGAAGGCTTTACGGTGGGAACCACCACCTTTTAGAAAGAGGCAAGCAATGTTTTCATTTCAGTAATAGCCTTTGCCACAAGTCATCCATAACTAATTTTGCAGTCAGATTCCACAGACCTATTCGGTATTTGGCTTGATATCATGGAACATCTCATTTCCCTTCAATATTTCATTAATTTGAATTTAAAAATTTAAAAAGCTAACAAGCATGGCTTGAATGGATATTTCTAAATTACACCACACCAGCACTCTCATTCATTTTGTTTGCAGAGCCAAACCCTGCTCTATTTTCTCCCCGAATCTGAAATCCCTCCGGACCTGGCGGTGCCATCTCGGTGCCCTCGGAGAATGTGGCCTGACCTTGTTCCAGACAAGAGATGTAGAGAATAGCTTGTTCTCTACCACACAGGTATATGGTTTTTTAATAGTCACTTCCATTTTTTTGCAGTTGTTTGATTTGCCAAGAGCTAGACACTAAGCATTTCCACCCTAATGTCAAACCAAAGAGCGCCTGTTTTAAGACTTCTAAGTAGAACTTGCAAGCAGAGAGAACTGGGATTCAGGGAGGATGCAAAACAGAAGAGTCCTAAATCTTTGAATAAATTAATTCTCTTGCAGGACCCACAACTAAATTAGGCATCTATGAATATTTTTTGGGACAACAGATTGAAAATATTGTGTATTTCACTTATAAGACTTCATTGGATTCATAAAGATTCGTAAGATTGCTTCCGGTTGTCAAATTTGTTTTAGACCTGTGAAGTCACATTTTCCTTGAATTCTTCAAATACTGCCTACCTTTTGATCTTCTCCCACCTCCCTGGCTATATTCATTCTTTTATCCATTTGTTCCTTCATTCACCCAGACTTATTTCTGAGTACCTTGTGTCAGGGGTGTGCTAGCCTTCAAGGGTTACTTTTGGAGAAAATGTAAATTACTGTTTGCAAGTATGCGCCACCCACAGGTAAGAGGTTTACATCTTCAACCATCACCATGTAACTTCTTGCTTTGTTTCTTAAGGATTACTTTGACCCTGGCCACTTGCCTAACTTTGGCCAATGGAATGGGAGCAAGCAGGCTATGTACCACCTCTAGACAGAGGCCTTCAGAAGCATTACCATTTCTGAAGATCTCTTATTTCCCTTCTTTCTCCTGAGAACTGCATGTTCCTGGCTAAGGCTGTTCTTTTCACCAGTCCCTGGGGTGAGAAGACACATGGAGCATACTGCTGCCTAAATCAGAGTCACAGCTGACCTGCTGTGAGACATGAATGTCACAGGAGTTAAAAAGAAAAAATTTTGTAGGTGAAAGCCACAGAGATGATTGGGTAGCGCATTACTGTAGCAATCCTGATTAGTCCATTTATTATCCATGTTCTTCGGGATCTTAGGAGCCAGACAGTAAGTATATAAACCAACTAATAACAACTCAGTTTTTCCTCACCTGAAACCCTCTTTTCTGGCCATATTCTCTTGATAATTCCATCTATTCCCTAAGATTCAAGAGGCACATCTTTTTCAAATGACCCTCAAATTTACTTCCCTAGTCTAGCCTTCACATACAAATGCCAGATCTATGTTCCCGAGTATTACGGCTTGTGTTTAGATGTCCCTGCAGAGCCTCATGTAGTCACAGATGGGGCTTTTTCAGAGTTGGCTGGATCTAGAGTTTGTGAGGCTGGAATTGATTCATGGTGTACTGCTAGGCTCAAGGGCACTAGGATGGAGGGTGCGAGTGCTACCTGCCCTGAATTGTCTAGATAAGACAAAAGGGGCAGGAAGAAGCTGTTTAGGTCCCTTGTTGCTTTGCTGCCTTCTGTCCACCATGGACCGTTTCTCTTCTGCCACGTGCCACCCCACCTGGGTGCCAACCAACTGTGGACTGAAACCTCTACAAACTTAGAGCTAAATAAACTTTTACTCCTTTAACTTTGGATGTCATATATTTTGTCTCAGCAATGAGAAAAGTAAGACATCAACTCACCTGGATATCGTATCTATGGAATTCATAGATATACCTGAATTCATAGGTATACCTGAACTCAACGTTACAGAATTGAATGCATTTGCCATGGTTTCTTTTTTTTTCTCTCTCTCTCTCTCTCATTGAGTTTTTTAGTACATTTTAGGTATACAGTACAGTTAAATTCATCATAGGGATCTTGTACGTTTACATGACAGGTCTTGGTTCTGTTTTTTTCCCCTTGTCCCTGCCCTCCCTTCACCCCCTCCTCCCTTCCCTATTTACAAATACTTTATTTCCATTTTTTCATTTTCTCTTGTTTTTTTCTTTTCCCTTATTTCCTTTCCTTACCCTTCCCACTTCCCCTACACCTTTAGCCCTTTTTTTCCCATTTCATATTGTCAGTTATACCGTTAGGATCTTATGTACCATTGTAGTTTTTCACACCAGAGAAATTATTCAGTATTTATATGTGTGTCTTACTTATTTCACTTAGGAGTAAATCCTCAGTATGTATCCATTTTCCTATGAATGTCTCTAGTTTCTCATTCTTTATGGCTGAGTAGCATTCCATTTTATAGAAAAGCCGCATCTTCTTTACCCAGTCTCCAACTGATGGGCAAATGGGCTGTTTCCAATTGTGGAAACTTTCTTTGTGCTGTCTCCACCCATGAAAATTTGGGCGACTTTAGCGTGGCTGCCTCTGGACAGTGAAGCTATTTACAAGTGACTGAAGGTACTAAGGGTAAAGAAATGATTACAGTGAGGTAGAAAGTGAGTCACTTTTTATAACCTGCCATCAGAAGTTATGGGATGTCATTTCCATCATATCCACTTGGTTATAAGAAATGGTGAGCCTTCTCAAATCCAAGAGTAGGGAATTGAGGGCCGGGGATTTAGCTCAGTGGTTCCACCGCCTGCCTTGCAAACACAAAGACCTGAGTTCAATCCCCAGTATAAAAAAAAAAAACAAAAAGACAGCAAGAGTAGGGAATTGGGCTTCTTTTTTTGGTACTGGGGATTGAACTCAGGACCTTGCTTTTGCAAAGTAGGCAGTTACACCACTGAGCTAAATCTCTGGCCCTTTGGACTTCATTTTTTGTGTGATGGAAATGAAGGTACTATTCCAGTCATCTCTGGACAGTAGAATTTGTCACATCATCCTTCAGACCCTCCTCCCAGTTTCTTTTCTGTAACTGGTACCACATCTTTGCATTTAATTTCCACAGCTCTTTCTATCTTCTTGACTTCTTGCACCTGACGAGGTTTAAATAATTGTCAATATGGGTTAAGGATGATGATAGAGATGAATCTCCACTTGAATTTCTCTTCTTTCTTCTCCACTGCTATTCAGCCTCTCTTTCTGAAGCAAACCCTACTTTGGCAGAGTGGCTGGCATACAGTAGGTACCCTTGAATTACAGAATTTCTATGAAAAATTTTGAGCTCCCTGTTTTATCTTCTGAGTTAGGTAGACTGCCTTTGGTCTGGCATTGAAGGGGTTCCATAATATTTATTAATTTTTTGATAAATATTTATTAAACACTCAGACACTGTGCTAGTGATAAAATGGAGACCAAATTGAACATGTTTCCAACCATGATGGTGCTTTTCGGTAGTGGGGTTGGGAATAGAGGGTAAACATTCATTCAAAAAACATATAATGTTTTGGACACGTAACTGTTCACCAGAAATGGTCCTAATCCATTCTTGGTGAGAAGACATTAATTATTATAACATTAGTATGTCTACACTGTATCTTATTTGACACAATTTATTTTCCTCCTGCTTTTCCTCTTAAAATACATGCTCTGAATAAAGTGGACTATCAGTATGTTTCCCCTTTGTGCCCAAAAAGTTTCCTTTTCTATATTTCAGTTTATGTTGCTCTCTTTGTCTTGAATTCTCCTTATTCCATTCCATACTTTAAAATCTACCTCAAATCTTACAGATTATTAAAAAAATCTTACTCTACTCTCCAACTTGTAGGGAACAGCAAAAAGGAATGTTACCAGAACATTGCAGTAAGTCTTGGTCTCCTGTGAGCCATGCACAACACAAAGCAAATTAGTGAATAAAGACAGGAAACAAGACTTAGAGAAGAAGCTGAGCTTTGAGCCTGGTCAGTGCTGCCCTGGGCAGCAAAGATGAAGGCACTCTAAGCTTGCCACTCTTTATTGGGTTCACAGGGAGTAGTAGATGACTCAGAAGGTGGAGATAATCCTAGGATGAGGAACTTATAATGATGAAGATCTAGGTTCATGAGAAACTTATGATGATTAGGAATTTGTCCCTCCCTGGGTGAAACCTTTCTCTTACTACTCAGTTCTCAAGGAACCAGGATGTCTTCAGCTGATATAATTCTTACCTGAAGTGTCACAGCGTCATGGGACCATTGAGGTTTTAGCAGTGACCAGAGGCAAAAAAAAACGGGGGGGGGGCTTCAACATGCCATAGTTGGCCTGTAGGCAGGAAAACTAGGCCTAATCGCAATTTAATTGTGAAATGATTTTCCCCCAGATTATGTAGAATTGCTCCTGACACCAACTGAGTATGAACTCTCTCTCCTTTATACCTTCACTGCACGTTGTTTGTATCTCCCACTGGCCATTTCTGCTATGTTCTACTTTGTATGGAAGATAATAAGGTAGAAGTCTGGGCTTCTCTGATGGACCATTGGACCTTGAAGGCAAGGTTCATATTAGGATGGCAAAATCAATATTTATCTATAGTGATGTAACTTAAAAGTCAGTGGATTGTTCAGTGTCTTTCAGAATCTCCTTTTCTCCTTTGTCAGTGATCCTTTTTTTCAGACAGCATCTTAGGTTACCCAAAAGGCTTATAACCTGTGAACATAGTAACCCTTGGGAAAGAGAACACCTCTTGGCTGAGTTCAATGATTGAGCATCACAATTCAGCTAAGTTCATATGCACAGTCTTGGGTCAATCATGGTGCCCTTCTGCATCACCACATCCTAGAGGAGATGGGCGACCATGAAAGGAAGGAACTCCTCAATAGTGCTGTGAGTGTGTGAAGGTTGGAGTGATAGCAATGCCAGACCCAAGAAGGAAATATGTGAAATTGCATTTGTACTTCAAGATAAGGACTTTATTTTCCCCTTTGCTAGAAAGATTGGCCGAAGCAAAGCAGCAGAAACCTTCTAGGAGACCTAAAATGAAAGACCGTGGGTAATGTGATAGTTAATCTCAGCGGTCATCTTGAATGGATTGAGAACTTCTACCTTGTCTATGAGGATGTTTCCAAAGATGACTAGAATATGGCTTAGAAAACTGAGTGGGGAATATGAGCCATGAATGTGAGTGGCACACTAAAATATGCTGCAACACTGATGAAAGAAAAAGCAAGGGAGGCGAAACCTGCACATGTGAATTTTGAACTCTGCTGGAGCAGGTACACCTTTTGCTGCTACAGGGAGCCATTGACACTAGACTCCAGACTCCTCAGCCTGTGAACACAGTCTTGCTCCAGCAAATCTCAGGGGCTTCTGGGCCTTCAGCCTTTGACTTGGGCTGCACCTTTGGTCCCTTTTATTCAGAGGCTTCCAGCTTCTGGAATTGAGTAGCTACTAGTTTTCCTAGTTGTCCATTCTACAGACAGCCATTGTGGGATAATTCAGCTCCAGATCATGTAAGCTTATCTAATAAAGCCCATGTTGGAATTATATATATACATTCTGTTAGCTCTGTTCCTCTGGAGACCTCTGAATAATACGGGTAGGCTTTGTGCAGAACTGATCCTCAGGCTCAAGAGGCAGTGAGGAAATCATTGAGTTGACAACAAGAGCAAGAGCTAAGAGACTCGATTTCCTAGCTCTGCCACTAACTGTTCGCATGACCTTGGGCAAATTATTTAAACTTTCTGAACTCCTGTTTCCTCATTTCCAAAATAAGCCAACAGGGCTGCACGGTCACTGACTTACTCTTCCTTTCTGACATCCTGCACTGTTCTTTCTGATCTAAGTATGACTGGTTCTTCCTCTCTAACAGCTGTTCAATTCACTTCTCTCTGCCTAATGGCCTGGTTCTCCACGGAGTCATTAAGAGTGTGACCTTTCCACTTACCAGCTGTGGGATCTTGGGCACAGTACCTAAACTTTCTTTGCCTCACATTCCTTATCTGTAAAATGGGGATAATAGCAGTCCCTACCTCGGGGGCTGGTATGAGGATTAAGTTAAATGAATATATGTAAAGTACTTAGGAAAATAAGAGCCAAACTATAAAGGCAAGGTGACTTAGCTATTATCAAAATCATTTGCTGTGTTGTTTCCTGACTTTCAAGTTGACGGACTGCTATGTCAGGACATGAAAAGATGGACAGTTTGACAGATATATCCCGTTGGTTGTGCATGTAATTCAGCAATGCCCACAATCACAGTCTTCTTTGAGCTTGAAGAAGCAAATCAGTACATTACAGGTATGGTAACTATAGTTTCAGAGCCCCAAATTAGATCATAGTGTTTCATAAGTCTGATTACACTTGTCAGGCAAGTGGGAAAGATTATTTGAGACAATAGCTATCCTATGTTCTTGCCATAATTATGGGTAGATTTAATTTGTCTGAATCCACAGGCCCCTCCCTTCAGTAACCATTTTAACACCCCATGAGAAATACTGCCTGCCTTGGACAGACCAGGGCTTGCAGGGCTCTTACTCCCTGAAACCTTGAGCCCTGTTATTTATATTTTGCAGGGAGAGAACAGCACTTAGGAACACAAAACACATGCACATGTGCACACACATGCACACACACACACACACACACACACACACACACTTTTTTCCAAAGTTTCCAATGCTTCCTCCAGTATATTTCAAATGAGTCATTTTCCAAAATCTCCCTTGTCAGTATTGCTACTTAGTGCAACTTCCTCTCTGCAGAAAATAAAAATAAAATGAGAAGACTTGAAATTGATGAGTCCTGCCAGCTCATAGAGACAGCACCATTTACCACAGTTATCGGGAATAGATAGCACAATACAGCCTGGGTTCTTAGTGGACCCCAACTGAGAGTTCTTCAGCTCCGTTCAGAGGAAGAGTGACCTATCTTGGTTCTAAACGGTGAGCACCTGTGTCAGAACAGCAGTTCACATCTTTGTTTCTGTTTCCTAAGGGTTTAATTTCTATGCCTGTTTCTCACGACAACCCCCTAGGTAGATACTATTATTGTTGTCATTTTATAGGCAAAGTAACTGAGGCTCAGAGAAAGAAAGCAATCCAATCAAAGACAAAACAAGTTCATATTTCAACGAGAGCAAAAATCTGTCTCCTATGACTTCTACCTCAATGATTTTTCCCCCAAGAACGACAAATATAATTTGTCTTAGGTGCCATTTCTAGCTTATTGTTATGTATCTAACCACAGATTTAGCAATGAAAGTGATTGTAAGGTCATGCTTAGGGTTATGAGTGATCATCCGTGTCTGACATAGTGTGGGATAAAAACATGTTAACATACTTGAGAAGTATCTATTAACTCTGTGCTATATTGTGATATTTAAGCTCTTTAAACATATCCTTATATTTTGGCAATCTACATAGAGCATACTTTCAGAGAAACATCTCTTTTAGTTGCATGTAAGCTAAATAGACTTAAGCCAAAAAAAGAAGAACTTATTATAAGAACATAGAGGTATCTCATGGAAGCCAGTAAGAGGAAATGTTGACATTCCTTTCTGTGTATTGGAACCAAGAATTGAAATGTCAGCAGGAACCCAAGCAGGCTCATCCTGTTATTTTATCCCTGTCTGATTCTCCCTCTTTAGACTTTCTACCCACTCTTCTACTCCCATCAACCCCTTCTCTGTTTGTCTTGCTGTCTCTTCCTTTCCCCCTTTTACTCACTTTGTTGCCGCATAGTCATTTCTGCCTGCATCTCTTTGACCCTCTGATTCATCCTTCTTCCTCCGTGAATCAGCTTTCTTTCTCCAAGTACACGTGACAAGATATGGAGAAGCACTTTCCAACAGAAAGAACAGTGCAAGCCATAAATGTAGTTTAACATTTTCTATTTGGTAGCCAAATTTTAAAGACACATAAAAGCCAAAATTAATTTTTAAAATATATTTGATCAACATATGAAATATCATTTAACACATAATTCAATTAAAACTTTTAAATGAAATCTTCTGAATGTTTTCTTCATAAGAAATTCAATGTGAGGTTTATATTTATAGCATACTCCAAATTGGACTGGTCACATTTTAACAAGTCAGTGTTTAATGGCTACTAAATGGAATAACATAGATATAGAGTTCACATGTCTTTGACTCTAACAGCCAGCAGAGATAGGCTGACATCTCTGAATCTCCATTTCAAACTTTCCAGACAGAGAATCTCATAGGCTGTAGTCAAGTCACATGTCCACATCTAGTCCAATGATCTTTGGCCCGGAAGACAAGGCTCACATTCCAGAAACATGGTAGCCAAAGACAAGGGCATTTCTCTGAGAAGAGGGTGCAAAATGTGCCTGTGCCTAAAAGGTGTATAATGCAATGTTTACAGAAAATTGATTAAGAAAAGCCATGTAATATCACCTAAATTCCCAGGAAGGTTCCAGAAGTTCTCAAACTTGCATTTGGGGGACAGAGAAAGACAGAAAAACTCCAGAAGGCAAGAACGTGCCAAGAATAGTGTAGCGCCACCTGCAGGAAACAAACTAAGCATGCTTTTTAATTCAAGGAGTACCCAGAGTTGCACAGAGAGAAGACACTGTGCAAAACAAACTCAGTGTTTGATCAGAAGTCTGAGGTGGAGGCTGGGAAGTAGCATTATGGTCACTTCCTCAAGTTCAGGACCCATCTTCAAAAATAAAATTAATTCAGGAAAAATAATCTCATGTAGCTTGGGAACCTCCCCTGGCCCTCTGGTCCCCCAAGACCTCAGGATACAACATTTTTCATGCCATTTGCCTACACCAGGATCTGCCCTTTATACAGACACCTTCCAATTACACAGTTTATGGGAACATCCAGTAATCTCTAGTTTTTGTTTTTTTTTATGGAAGCTTTTCAATATGAAGAAAGGCTTAAGACCTAAATGAGAGCAGAGGAAACAGCTGTTCTCCCTTTCCTCAGGATGTTGGGTCTCTCAAAGAGCACTATGTCCTGTCCTTTGTCTGCCCTAACCATTTTACGAGGTGATTGATTCAACCTTCCGTCACAGCTTCTTACAAAAACATCCCAGTTGGTGGGTAGTGACAGTGACGCAGAAAGATGGCTGCTCTTAGAAAAGCAAATGTTGTGTGAACAGAAGTGGAAAAGCAAGAAGAATCCTGGAGCTGTGTCTTTGGCTCAGCCCAAAATACAGGATGAGTATTCCTCACAGCATGGTCCAACAGGAAACTAGAAGGAAGACTTTTAGAGAAGGGGAAAGGGCGTCAGGAAGAATGGGAGAAAAGGGAGGAATGGGTAGCAGGGATGGAAATAAACAAAATATGTTATATGAATGTACTGATATGTCAAAATGAATCTCATTATTTGGTTACTAATATGCACTAAAGTTTTTTTAACAGTATAGTCCTTGACTCTCTACTGTTTTAATACCTTCTAAAACTTCACTCTGCTCTTAGGATAAAATCCCAACTCCTTTTTGTGGTGCACATGACATGATTGGGCCTAGCCTCCTACCTCTCTGACCTTATCTTGCAGCTCACTTCTTCCCAGTATTGGTCTCCTTTCTTTTCCTTGGTCATGGCAATATTGCTACACCTGGCTTGTAAACAGGCTATCTTTCCCTCTTATTCTCAGACTAATAGCTCCATCCTGCCCAAGACTGTGAAACAAAGCAGAGGGCATTCAAGGCTCCTCTAGCTTGGTGGCTCAGTCTGTCTTTCCTGTGATTGTTCATCACACATATTAGAGGGGTGAGCTGATTAGCTCAGTAAGACCAGATATAATGTGGATTTTCCTTACTGTTTATTCCTGATGTTAAGCAGAAAACGTGCCACAAAGAAAGTCCACAATAAATATTTTAAAATCTAATCAGTAAATGAAAGTTCTGGTCAAGGTGTCAGACACCAAATATACATAAAACTATAAGTTGCTTAAAGTCAACAGGAAAGAAAAAAGTAAAAACTTAGAATATAAGGTATAGGTACAAGGTGCTATAGTAGTGAAGGTAAAATCTGAGCGACGTGATGCTTTATTTCTTCTGCCTCACTTGGATAAGTGTGATAACGGTGTACGTCAAAAGTAGTTTATTCTTCTGGCGATGTAGTACAGAATAGTAATTTGTTGTTTGGTACTGTGTTTTTCTTACTGTCTTAGTCTGTTGTCTGTTGCTATAACAAATTACTTGAGACTGAATAATTTATAATAAAAAGAAGTTTAAGTAGACTCATGGTCAGGAAGTTCAGGAGTATGCCTCCAGCCTCTGCTTGGCTTCTGGTGAGTCATATGCTGCTTTACACATGGCGAGAAAGCAGAAGGGAAAGTCAGTCTGTGCAAAGAGAGGAAAAGGTGATAGCTAACCCATGCCTATGAGAAAAGTATTAATCTATTCATGGGTGTGGATGCCTCATGTCCCAAAGTCTTCTCACTAGGTTGCACCTCTCAACATGGGAGACCAAGCTTAACCACATCGAAACCAATCGCACTCACCAACTGCAAAATCCTCCAAAGCTCCATAGGCTTCCTTTTTCTCCTCTTATACCAACCTCATGAGAGTTTGTTTGTTTGTTTGTTTTTTGGTGTGCGTCTCGAGAATCAGATAATACATGTGAAAAGTTTCACCTAGTACCTAAGACATAGTAAGCACTCAAAATACATTATCTATTGGTATCATGTGGTTTTAATATTTTCTAAACTCTGTATCTAGCCCCCCTCTTTCATGCTCATTGAAAAAATGCATTTTTATGAGTTTATTTTACCATTAGTTAATGTAAAAGAGACTATCAGTCCCAACCTCTGCTCAAGTTAATGCAAATCCCAGAACAGTGAAGTCTGAAATTAATTGGCTTTCTTCTCTTTGTGACATTGTAATTTAGAATGTAAGTCTTTTCTCCCTTGATGGGAGAGGTATCTCACTGTTACATCACAGGGAGTGCTATCCCCATAGCTGCAGAAGCATTTGGAAAGAAAAAAAATCTGTTATAAGAAAAATACATGGGCAAAACCAAGATCTTTTGTTTCATGAAGCTTTGACTTCAGGAAAAAAGAAATCTTAAATAGATAAGTTATTGTCTATGCCTGGGAGAGGTTTTGAGTCTCATGAAACGCTGGGCAGTGACATCTGTTAATAACTCTCCATTAGCTGGTAAATTCTTAGCCTTTGTGGTTACAGAAACCACCCACATGCCCTGGCTTGCTGAGGACAGTCCTGCTTATGCTGGTCGTTGCTATTTATTAATAATAGCACTCTTCACGTTGCTCCGGTTCAGGTGACAAACACATAGCCTACTCTTGGCTTTTCATGTTTCCCCATCAGAGAATCTGTGGCAGTCCGCTTTACGTTATATAACAAACACCTGAGGTAACCGACCTCTAACGAGGAAATGCCTATTTTGGCTCACACTTCCAAAGGTCTCAGTCCACATCGGTTGTCCCCATTACTTTTAGGCCTGTGGTGAAGCAGTGCATCACAGCAGGAGCATGTGGTGAGTAGAAAGCCATGTACTTCAGGAGGGGACTTGAAGGAGAGAGGAAGCAAAAGGGGTAGGGTCCCAGTATTTCCCATGAGGGCAGGCTCCCCCCATGACCTAGGACCTTCCGGAAGGCCCCACTTTTAAAAGTTTCCACCATCTCCTTACAGAGGCCAACCTGGGATGATGCCTTTAACGTGTTAACTGCCAGGGAACATGTAGGATCCAAATTATAGCAGAACCCAAAGCCCAACCTGCAGTAAAAGTGTTAAAATTGGTACTTGCAGGGCCCTCGCTCTCTGATGAAATATATTAAATACCCATCATGAATTATTTCATTCATTCTCTCCCAACAGGACTCAAATAAGACTTCTGGAAGGCATGGGCCTAGAAGAGATCCCAGTATGTGTCTTAGACCATATTCAGCTTAAAAATTGCTGGGCATGCTAAGTCGAATTTGAAACCCAACATGAATTTGGAAATTCAAATAGCTTCTTTCTAGCTCTGTCATTACAGAAACTGGAAATTATTCATCAAAAGCTGAACTTTTCACATTTTATTCTTTATTGTTGGTAGCATAAGCACATTTCTGCCTGTGTTCACAAATCTAGAACTGCTCCTCTGTCCATTTTACAGATAAGACACTGGAGATTTTAAGTAATCATCCTACTGTCACCTTTATTTCCTGGGTTTTTATTTCTACAATGAAAAATATACATTTTTAGTATAGAATTTCTCTACTGACCCATTTTTATTATATCATTGAGTACCTCACAACCTGATATCCTCTTTAGGCTCCTGAACATCTGATGAACAGTAAAGCTGACAGTCAGACCTGATCCTTAACTACTGTACCACACTGCTCTTGACTGAATTCTTATTAAATGTCATTATAAATGCAGAGACAAATTATTGGAGAACTTAGGCAGCTGTGCACGGGAATCCAATGAATAGGAGAATCTCTATCCCTACAGTTTTTAGCCTCTCAACTTCTCTCTACTATCTGCATAATGATCAGGGTGGAAACTGGGGATTGGGGGCATCAGGGAGAAGGTACAGCACTGAAAGAATAAGGAGCAGGGACTAGGAAAACCAAAGGATGTGTGTGAAGGCCCCCAAAGTAAGTTCTTGGATCTCACTTTTTGCAGAAAACAGTCATTGCAAATTTCTAATAGATTAAACGGTACCTGAATTAGATTTTCCTTACCATTTTGTGCCTCAGTTTCATCATCTATAAAATGGATGTGAGTCGTTCTGGGCATTAAAAGGAAATATTGCAGGCATAGCACTTAGTGCCCAAGTCCTCCAGAAATGGTTTCCTTTGTTATCACTCGTCTCTTTGGGCTTGCTTAGCACCGACACCTACCCCTGCCTAAATACCTAAATACACATGCGCACACGCAATCTACAACCGTGTTGATTTTCTTCTAACAAGAAAGAAGCCATCAAGCTACCTCTTCCGTGTACTTTACTCCTCATTAGAATGCCTTTCTTCCCCTTTTTGGAGAGCCAATTCATTCTTAATCTTGCCTTGTGCCTTAAATGAATTATCCCTTTCTCAGAAAAACCTTCCCAAACCCTCTTCAAAAAGTCCCTTACTGTTTCTTTTATTTTACATTTTTGCCGGTTTCCTTCCTAACTCCCATTGGAATGTACAGTGATTTTATTAATTTGTTAATTTACA
Source organism: Fukomys damarensis (assembly GCF_012274545.1). NCBI lineage: Eukaryota > Metazoa > Chordata > Mammalia > Rodentia > Bathyergidae > Fukomys > Fukomys damarensis. Next base: position 12,618,408 of record NW_022900921.1, on the reverse strand, counting down.
ATGCTAATTACAGTAGTCTTCCTTATTCAAGGCTTTGTTTTCAGTGGTTTCAGTTACTTGCAATTAACGGTGGCCTAAAAATATTAAATGGAAATTTTCAGAAATAAACAATTCATAAGTTTTAAATTGCTTGTTTTTCTGAATAGCATGATCAGCTCCTGTGCCCTCTACCTCAGGACATGAATCATCTCTTTGTCCAGCAGTGTATGCACACTGTATGTGCTACCTGTCCGTTACTCACATCACAGCTGTCCAGGCTATCAGATCAGCCATGGAAGTGTGCCAGTCCTTGTATTCAAGGATCCCTTAGTTTACTTAGACATAGCCCCAAAGCCCAAGAGTGGTTATCTTGGCAATTGGGATACACCAAGGAGAAACCATAAATTCCTTCCTTTAAGTAAAAAGGTAAAAACACAGATATTTTGAGAGAGAGACACATGGAGGGAGAAAGGACATTCATGTAACTTTTATTAGTTTGTTCCATTTAATTATTAGTTATTATTGTGAATCTCTTGCTATAGCTGATTCATAAAGAAAACTTTGTCAGGGGTATGTAGGTATGTGTAGGGGGAAACATGGTGTATACAAAGTTCAGTATTACCCCCATTTCCAGGCGTCCTTTGAAGTCATGGAATGCAGCCCCCATAGACAAGGGAGGACTATTGTACTTGCTACCACCAGCCCTGAACTATCAGTTATCTTTCTGTTCTTGTGTCCCTGGACCTATCACAGAGCCTGGCATGACGGATGCTCAGTGAAGATTTGTTGAATGGGATTTTCCAAACTCAATGTATGAAAACTTCAGAATCTAAATCCAGATCAGGTTACAGCCAGAGGCCTCACACAAAAAGGGCAAGAGCTTGTCTTGCAAATAAGTTTTCTCTCCCTCAGGAACCTTGGTCTCCATCAAAAGCTCTGAGCCTGTGGACTCAGTATTCCATCCCACACACCCCTTCTCATTTGTTTCCTGGTACACATGCCTGATAGTAGAGTTGGATTTTCATGCTCATGTATTTGATGATTTGGGTCTCTTTCTGACACCCTTGGGGGAAATAGGAGTTTTCCAGCATTCATTTGTTTGGGAGGCAATGAAAGCAGCCTCACAGAGCTCTCATTACCTGTGCTGTTTAGGGAGCAAGAGTTTTGTTGAAGGTCACAGCGCATCACTTCCTGAATCAAACATTTTCAGGAGGGATGCCTGTGAGATTTGGAGAACTTGAATCAGGTTGGTGATATTCTTATCTTTGACAAAGACAGAGCACAGGGTGATCCACTTCCTTGTGCATAAAAGTGATTTACAGATTTCAGTTAAAAATGTATATTCTCAGCATCCCAGCCCTTGGGAGTCTGAGTCAATAGAATTTTTGTTACAGTAGTATTTATTCAGATTATCTTTTATAACTGCCTAGGTGCTAGTGTCATGACAAGCAGCTTTGCATATATTATTTGATTTAATCCATCTAATAATCCTATGGTGTAGGTATTACTTTTATTTTTATTTATAGAAAATTAACTAGGTGTCAGAGAAATAAGTTAGGGACTTTTGCCGAGGTCCTACAGCTCAGAAATGGTGTTCCAAAGCTTTGCTTCTCAGAGTGTGGTACTTGGATTAGCAGCTTCCATGTTGGCTGGAAGTTTGTTAGGAATGCAGATTGTTGTTTCTCACCTCTGCCCTCCTCAGCCCAAATCTACATGTGAAGAACTGTTTAAAGCATACATTCGAGTTTGAGAACCCTGTCTAGAGAATCTGACACAGCTGGCATTCCCTTCCTCTATTCTTTGGCCCAATGCTTCTCAAATATGAGTTCCCTTAGAAATCCTATGTAGCTGGTAATCCAAGCCCTACTTTTAGAGCTTTGATTCAGGAAGTCTGGACAGAAGCCTAGGAATCTTCATTTTAACCAACAGCCCCATCATTCTAATGTGGGTAGTAGTATAAGGACCACACTCTGAGAAACACAGTACAGCAAATAGATTGGCCTCATCTTCCTTATCTATTCAGCATGAAATGTGACATTTAAAAAATGAGCTTCTAGCTTCTAAAGACTTGTGATGAAGAGAGAGCAGATCCCTTAAAGCAGTGCAATTTGGAAATAAAAGGACTGTAGTGATCAGGAGGTCAAAGCATTTCTTTTTTTTTTTAAGTAGGAAGATTTTTTTTTTTGATAGGAAAGCTTAGGAGGGGGGTCCCAAGTGGGGAGCCCAAGGACCCTACTTTACAGAGAAGTTTTATAGGGTAAAACCCACGTGGATACAGTGTGGGCCACAACTATCAATATCCAATAAGATAAGTATAGTAACTTAGGTAATGGTGGTCCAATTGGGAAGCAAGTCACATAGTAGGTGCAGATAGAATGAACGAGGATTCTTCTAGGAGGCGGTGGGTCCAGAGGTCTTTGGCCAGTCCCAGGGTGGTCGATGACTGTCTATACTTCACTAAACCAAGTTCTTTGAAGAGGTATGTGAGTCTGGTCATCGTGTCTCCATCTTGAGGCCTAATTTTCAGCCAATGTGCCACTGTGGTGTGTTTCACCTTTGTCCTGGCCCTCTTGAGGACTTAGCCCTATTTGACTACCTGTGATATTTCTACGTAGCTCATCTATTTATAATATTCCCCTCTCTGAAGAAGTATCCTGAAATGCCACGAGGTGGTAAGGGGCAGTGACCCCTCTAGTTTCTTCAGGCTGAAGGGGGTCGTAGTTGTGGTTGGCAGTCAGAGATACCCTTCAGAAGGTCTGTCTAAAGGTCCTCAATAGACACCAGGCATTTCCATCATGGGTAGGCCTATAACTTTAAGTCTGGAGAAGACAAGGCCAAAAAGACAGTTAAGTATACATAGGCCAAACAATAAGATCAACAGGCATATTATGAGTATAGTCCTAAGCTCCCTTTGGATGAAAGAAGTCCTGCCACATTGTAGGATGTATATATAGTTCGATCTTTGCTTAAAATCAGCTTGGATGCCTGTGGAATTAGGAGAGCTACTGCTGCTATAGCTCTAAGGCATGCAAGGCCATCCCTTTGTTACAATATCTAGTTTATGACTTAGATACCCTACAGATCCTCAATCCTATGTAAGGATTCCCAAAGCCATTCCCCACCTTTCATCATCATACAGATTGAAATGGTGTCCTGTGGGTAAACTCAGTGCAGAGGCTTTTAGAAGCGCTTGTTTAAGCTTCTGGAATGCAGTCTGAGAATCAGGTTTCCAGGTTAACATATGGGTATCTGTCTTTTGGGTTTCTTTTATAAGCTGATAGGTCATGCAATCTCACCATACCCTGCTATCCAAAGGTGACAAAAGCCCATGATTCCTAGGAATCCCCTTAACTGTTTTAGGGTCTTAGACAGTGGGAAGGAAAGTATTGGTTTAATTCTTTCTTCCCCTAGTCTTCAAGTTCCCTTAGATATGATAAGACCTAAATATTTTACCTCAAGGCTACAAAGTTGTGTTTTAGATCTAGAAACCTTATAACCCCTGTCTGCTAGAGCACTGGTACCTTGGCTAGAAAGTTCTTCTGAGGGGGCCCATATCAGTATATCATCTACATATCCTAAGAGTGTGACCTGGGGAAACTCAAGACATGCCAGATCCTGGGAAAACACATGTCCAAAAAGGCGAGGACTGTCTCTGAATCCTTGAGGAAGTACATTCAAGGCAGTTGAGAGGCCTGACCATGAGGATTTTCAAATGTAAAAGGAAACTGAGAATTTGAATGTAAAGGGATACAAAAGAAGGCATCTTTTAGATCTAACACTGAAAACCAACAGGTATCTTCAGGGATCTGAGGGAGGAGAGTGTATGGGTTAGATACCGCTGTGTGGATTGGCAATGCTGCCAAATTTAGCAATTTAAGACCTTGTACTAACCTCCATTCTCCATTGATTTTTTTGGACTCCTAAGATTGGAATGTTGCATAACCTATTACAAGCTTTAAGTAAACCTTGTGCTCTTAGGTTGTCATTTATAGGCAATAATCCCTTTTTAACCTCAGGCCTTGGAGGATATTGCCTCTGGTGAGGAAAAATAGTAGGATCTTTGAGATGAATCTGTATTGGGGCAGCATTTATTGCTCTTCCTATTTTATCTTTAGCTGCCCACACTTCAGGATTTATTTCTGTTTCTACAAGAGGGAGGCAGTGTACCTGACCTAGGGCATGTAGGCTATGGTATTTAAATAGGATAAGATATCTCTCCCTAGGAGGGGTATAGGACTTTCAGGCATAATTAAAAAGGAATGGGTGAAGAGAAAGCCATCCCAATTACAACCTAAGGGTTGAGTAAAATAATGAGTTGCCTCCTCTCCAGTGACTCCTTTTATTGATGTATGACGGCTGGAAGGAAGGTCACGGTTGAAGAGAAAAACAGACAGAGAGGCACCAGTGTCCAGCAATAGGCTTATTTCTTTTCCTTCTGTAGTCATGATTACACAGGGCTCCTCCCTGGAGGTGACAGTCCCAGCTAGAGGGAGAAGGCAGAGAGTGCCCCAGGGCCCTTCAGTCTTGTTGGACCAACTGGAGGGATAGATCTGAACTCTGGGGCCTTTGCCTCAGAGGGCAGGCCGACCTCCAGTGGTCATCTTTATAGTCAGGGCATGGTCCAGGGGGCCTCTTGTTGCAGTCCTTCTTGAGATGGCCTGGTTTTTTGTAGCAGTAGCAAGTAGGTTCAGTCATCCAGGTCTTCTTGGGGCCCTGAGAATCGGACCTAGAGTCTATTTCTCTTAGAGCTGCTGATAAGGCTGCCACCTTCTCTCAGTTCCTCTGACTTCTTTCCCTGGTCTCCTCCTGTTCTCAATTGTAAAATACAGAAGAATCAATTTTTGGTAAAGTATTAAGTAAGTTGTCTGGAGAAAAAGCCATCTTTTGTAATTTTTTCCTAGTATTTTGGGCTGACTGTGTAATAAACTTATCCTTAAGAATAATTTGTCCTTTTGTTGATTCAGGAGCTAAGGCTGTGTGTTTTATCAGTGCCTCTTATAAGCAATCTAAAAGGGTAGAAAGATTTTTTTTCTCTTGTTCAATAGTTGGTAATTTAAAATAATTAAAAGGCTTAGACCTTATTCTTCTTAGACCTTCAACAATACACATCCAAAAATGTCTCTCATAATCTCCTGTCTGGTTAGTAGGCCAGTTGGGATCCTTTATGGGCACTGCTTGGGCTCTGGTAGGAACCAGGTGCTCCCCAAGTGTCTGTGTTCTGACTCCCTGTAATTAATAATATGCTATTCATCTCCAGATGCAGTGACAGTTTGTAGTGCTGCTTGATTTTCATTAGCATTCAATGTTTGATTTAAAAGTACCATTGCTACAAGGTCCCAATGATGAATGTAACTGTACTGTATACCAAAAATGTACCAATAAACTCAATGAAGAAGAAAATAAAATAATAAAAGTACCATTATATCTTTCCAATCTAAGTCATAGGTTTGGGGAAGTCCCCTAAAACCCCTCATTGTACTTATCAGGATCATCTGAGAACTTTCCTAGGTCTTGTTTGATCTATTTGAGGTCACTGAGAAAAGAAGGCATATGGACATGGGCTTGCCTGAATGCATGTCTTACTTCCTGTAAGGGATATTATCCTTGAGGGGTTTGAACAAACTTAGCTATGAGCCGGTATAGTTCTGTAGAGGTTTTAATTACAGCTGGCTTGAGAATTTCACCCTTAGATCTGAAAGGATAAGGGGGAGGGATCTCAGGCTCTAAAGGGCAAGTGGGAAAAACTTCGTTTGTTGGTCAGTGGAGCTTTCCCTGAGGTTGCCTCAGAAATTTTGTCCTCACGGTTGGAAGGGCAAGGGTGGAAAACCTCAGGTTTCCTGATAAGGACCAGAGGAGTCTGGTCTTCCTGCAGCTTATATTTACATTTTGAACACAAATCAGGATTATCTCTTAATGCAAAAAAGATCTGGATTTAAGGCAATTTTGACCATTTCCCTTCTTTTTTACAGTATAATTCTAGTTGTGAAATGGCATTATAATTAATACTTCCCTCTGCATTCCATCTGGGCTCTAGAGGATAGGCAGGTCATGCATGGGTGCAGAAGAGTATTAGGCTGTTCTTCCTCAGTATGTGAGGATTGAACTTCTGTCACTGTTTCAGAATACATTCCAAAGGAGTAAGACACTTTGACTTGGCATTCCCTGTATTCTGGAAAAAACAAACAGAAATAAGGCATCCGTACGATTCTGATTGATTCCTTATGCTCCTAGAGCATCCTCTAGGTTTGCAGCTCCAGTGTAGGAGGCTGCAGTCTGGAGAGAGCCCAGAAGGTAAATCGGACTGGAGTAGCCATCCCGTACTAGCACACAACCTTACCTCCCTAGGGGACTTGTGTTCTTCCTCCTGTGTGTATTTCAGATGCCCAAGATACAACAGATTTTAGTTATAAAATCATGTCTTTTTGAAGGAAATGTTAGCTAAACCAATAATCAAAAGTATCTAAGTCACTGTTTTCTAAATCTTTGAGAGAGACTGAGGCAGATAGATTAAAGAGCTACACCTTTTTCCTGCAAAAGAGATGACTTTTAGAGACAGAAGTGGATAAAAGCCTCAGGGGATCTTCATCCACGAAGAAAACCACCAAGATAGCTGCATTATCTGATCACCTAGGTAACCTTCTCTGGAAGCAAGACAACGATTGAGACATTGTTCAAAGTTCATAGGCACACTTATCAGGTCTCCACAAGCATATAGAAGAGAAAAGCTGGTTGAGATCCCTTTCATTCCCAGTTAGTAAAGCACAAATGCAAACCATTTCTCTGTTAACTGTTCTAAGGCCTTCTAAAGAGGTGCAGTCTAGTAATAAAGCAACCAGAGTTCTAAAGTTAATTCCTAGGGGATTCGGAGTTTCTAGCCTATTAAAGATTTGTCAAACAATCTCTACTGAGTTACTGTTTTCTATTTGTGTTTATCTTACTAGCAGAAAGAACACTCCCATCCTATAGCTCAACTCTTAGTGGAGGCTTCAGAAGGGTCCCTACCAGCATCATTTCAGGTTACTCTGAGGTAGAGGATACCTGATGATCACTGAAAGGGTTACCTTTCACCTTGCTGAGGAATTCAGTTAGGGTACAATAGTTATGCTGAGGTTTTGCTACTGATTACCCATTTGGGCTGTTGGGAGCCAGTTTCCACTGGGGGACCTTCAAGCATCTTTCGGAGAGTAACCCTGGCCATGACCTCAGTCGTGCCAGTTTTCACTAGTTTCATGCAATCAGAGATCCATCTCCATAAAGTACTCTAGCTGCCTGTCTTGCCAGCATTTAGTCTACAGTTTATTAGCCAAAGTATTTTTCTCATACATAAATGATAAGAGCCAGTCCTATGGAGAGAGAGAGAGATTCTCCCTTAAACTAATGTGTTTTGGTCCCTTAAGTGTTGCGCTTACAGAAATAGTTCCTTCTGGTTTCACCCAGAAGTTGATCCTTTCCATGGGGTTTCAGGTGTAGTCTCCCAAGGAAGACTGTTGCCCAGAGCACTAAGCAGGGACATCACATTCATGTGCTCACCTGGACAGGCAAAACCTTAGTGTCTCATTTGACCCAGAGACAGAGTATGTTTCCTGATTTAGAATGACTTCCCTAACTTCGGCATTGGCAAAAAAGCTCATTTTCTAAGGATTTAAAGGTTCTTTGGATAAAGACATTGAGTACTTCAGAGATCCATTCTGACTTTACATGCCTCTATAAAGGAGAGTAAAAAAGTGGCAGGCAGGGGAGATTGACAATGAGACCAGGAAAGGAGGTCTTTTCTTCTCATGCTCTTGGTGAGTTATTGAGACAACTTGCCCATGAGTCATCACTCTCAGCGTGGAAAGGCAAGAGTAGCGAATCTCAAGAGCTAAGACTGCCTCCCCGCAAGTGGAAGATCAGACCAGAAAGGAAACTGAGGCAGAACTGGCTCAACATTTTCCCTAGAGTGTAGAGAAGGATTGGGCCAGACTGCTCAGTGAAACCTGTCCCACAATTCTTTTTTTTTTTTAATTTATTGAGTTTATTGGTACATTTTAGGGATACAGTACAGTTACATTCATTGTTGGGATCATGTACCTCTACATGGCAAGTCTTGATTCTCATTTTTTCCCCTTACCTCTGCCCTCCCTTCACCCCCTCCTCCCCTCCCCATCTACAAACACTTTATTTTCATCTTTTCATTCTCTCACATTTTTTTCTTTTCCCTTTTTGTTCTTCCCCTACCCATCACACCTTCCCTACACCTTTAGCTCCTTTCTTCCCATTTCTAAATGTCAGTAATCTTATTAGAATCTTATGCATTGTTGCAGATTATTCACACCAGGGAAACTATTTGGTATTTACACATGTGTCCCACAATTCTTAATAGTGGCTGCAGGCCTAGTGCCTTATTAATTGACAGCTCGGGTCCTGCATTTTATCAATAGGCAGGTATATTTTCAATTATAAACCAGATTTTACAGAAATATCTATTTTTACTACATTTTCTAATTCACTTGTAATTATTGGTACAAGTCAAGCAATCAGTATAGAACAGAAACGTAAAACCTCATCTATAAAATTAAAATATCATTTTAAAGAAACATCACCATCATCTAACAAAACAACAATGTATAAGAACTCAAAGTACAAAGCATTTACAAGAGGCACAACCCGTGGCAAATAAGGTCGACAATTTTGGTTAGTTAATATAATTTAGTAATCAACAAAAGTAAATTCTTACCTCTTATTATTATACTGGTGGGACTTCCAATGATGTCATAGGAGATATGAAATATATCTCCCAACCTGTTAACTGTATGATACGCCTAGTTCTTGTTCCCTAGAAATCGAAGAATGAGTCCTAGGAACCACGGAGGTTAAAAGGAGGAAGATATTTATTGATAGGAAAGCTACTGAGGGGCAGGAGGGATCCCAAGTGAGTAACCCTCAAAGCATTTCATTGAGAACCTTGAGCTTCAGGGGTGACAGATAACTTGTCCATGATCACATGATTCACTGGTGGTAGAGCTAAAGTGGAACCAAGGATTGCTGATTCTTTTCACTGAAACACAGATTATCAGATCAACAGCTGTTGTCACAGCATCACCATGGACCATCCGGAAGCTCTTGGCACAGTTCTCCTATGTGCTTTAATGAATCATCTGTAAATGTCACAGCAACCCCATGAGGTAGGTAGTATTGCATGCATCATACTAATGAGGAAAGGGACCTGAAGGTAAAGTCATCTTCTCAGCTGGGCAAAGTAGTAGAGCCAGGATTAAGACCCAGGCAGTCTTTAAGTTTAGATTCTTACACATTTAAGTAAGCAAAGAGTGAATGAAGAAATGAATTAACTGTACATCAAATGACTGCAGTCTACTCTGGAATACCCTATCTGGTTTTTCCCCTTCTCGTCGTCCTAAGTGCGTTAAAGTGAAAATGCGCTGCATCATTAGGGATGTGAGAACCAGAGTCAGACACACCCAAATTCAAACCCAGCCTTCCTGCTCATTAGCTACCTTAGCTTTGGGAAAGTCACCATGTATACTTAAACTTCAGTTTTTTGGATGTCAAAGAGCAATGATAGTGTCTATCTCCTAGGGTTGTGGTAATGAAAATAAGATAATGCAATACAAATGCATTATTATTTTAAGCACTGACAGTGTTTTTTTATAGGCATATTTGGTTTTTAAATTAGCTCGAAGTTAATTTAATAATTTTAAAGCCCCTTGAGGGCAAGAAGCATTACCTGGACTTCTAATTGTCACAGTCTCCAGCTGGGTGTATTAATAAGCTGCTGCTCACTGATAGTGACTGTGTTTGCAGAGCAAGGGAGGGAAGAAACACTTGCTCAAGGCAACAGTCTCCCTGACCTGTCCTTCACCCTGACTCTCCTTTTACAGAGAGAACACAAGAAGGTGAGATAAACATACCATACCAGGTTCAGAAGATGCACTTTGTTTTACAGAAAAGTTACCTAAAAAGCAATGTCCTGGGTATCACCAGCATGCTTTTCCATCCTGCTTTGTGTCCTTAGGCAAATCAGTTCTCTCGGGTTCTCTATTACTCTCCCTCTGAAATAAGTAGAAGAGCTACCCGGGCCTCTAAGCACTCCTGCCAGCATTAATGTTCTAGTTCTGAGTTTTTAACCATCATTTCTCAAGTTTCCTATCCACCCCTGTGGAGCTCCTGATGGGGAGTGAAATGGGAGGTGCCCAGAGATTCTTAAACATTATGACATGTATAAATTATGAAAGCTTCTGTACATTGAGTACCTACTATGCAGATAGCCTCAGAACAACCTAGAAGGTTGGCACTATTGTGCCAAGGTTACAGATGAGGAAACTCAGCTTGGACAGCTTAAGTTATATGCCTGAGGCTACACGGCTAGTGAGTGGCATAAAGGGGCATAAAGAATTTTTTTTTTTGGTAATTCAAGGTATATTATTAGTTTTTTTTTAAAAAGAGACCAAACTGTTGAATAAAATGTATATCACAGTTGTTCTAAGAAAGGAAAAGTAATGAGTAAATTTACTCACCCACTTGAAACATTATCTATGTCTGTATCTATACCTATTTCTGTTTGTATCTGTCATAAATTTGTTAAGTGATTATTTACAGGGAAAGGGAGGGAACTGAGTGAAAATAGCAGGGACTTCTTTTAATATATCTTGTTTTAAAAAGTACTTCCTTTTAATTCAAAGTAAAATGAAATAAAGCTAATTATATAACCAGTCATTGATATAACCACATAGAAAGAAACTAGTTAAAGTTTCTGCCATAAAAAGGATGATCTTGAGACATTACTAGCTAAACAGATGCACCTTGAGACCATACTCTTAAGTGAAATAAATCAGACACACATTTAAATATCAGTGTTTCTCAGACGTGAGAAATCAAAAGTGGAAATAAGGACCAAATATATAACAGATATTGGGAAATGGGGAAAAAGGTTCAAATGAGCAGGGGAACATGGGAGGGGGAAGGGAGAAAGGAAAGAAAGGACAAAAAAATAGAATAGAAGGAAAAATGGAAACAAAGCTTTTATAAATAATGAGGGGAAAAAAGGTCAAAGGAAAGGGAAGGAAATGGGAAAAAAAGAAGCAAGATGAATCATGTACAGGTACAGATTCCCTATGATGGATGGTATCATTATGTCTATCTAAAATGTACCAATATGTTTTGCTTAAATAAATAAAATCCCAATAAGATAATTCTGTGAGTGTCACTGAAAACCAGGACTTTCAACATGAGGGCATAAGTAGATGATCATGGCTAAAATCCCTGTAGTGTGGAACTTGAATGAAAACTACCTATATGATCCCTGTCAGTGTGATACATACTTCTTAGTTCTATTCACAGGGAAGACTTAGAAACAACAACCCAGAAACACTGAGCACTCCTTGTGCCGAGACTGTTGTCTCTAAGTGCCTCTTCTCACTAAGAAGACCCAGGACTCCTTGGAGAAATGACCGACTTCACATCAGAGACACAATGTGCACAAGATGAACCTGGAAAATCTGCCCTCAGAAAGCAAAGTAGCTATTGCAGGTGACTAGTTTTGTGTCAAAGGCAGTCAGTAAAAGGCTCCTATTGGCCGAGGATCCAATCATGTGAACATTAGTAACACATATCATATCTAATATGTGTTAATACGTGATATTTAAAAACATTTATTAGTCATCCTCAGAGATTGCTGAAGAACCAACCATTATTTAGAAAATGAATCAATAAAAGGAGAGTTGAACATGAGTCATAATTATTCATAAGAACTATGTCAGCAGAACCAATTACCTGATAAGTGGAAATTTCTCAGTGTAGAAGCATTCTGCCTCATAACATGGGAAAAGTGTGGGCTATAGAATGATTCCATCAGCATTTTGCAGTCCTTAATAATTAAACACATGTGAGCAACAATCAATAACTGCTCACACTCCGGAGCACGGATGCTGTGCACCTCCTCCAAGAAGCACAAAGTACCACCTGTGAAGTAGCTTTGACCACAAATGCTGACCATGAATTAATCCAAGTTCAACACATTACTGCCAATTTACAGGAAGCACGGGGGATTGGGATCTGTTAAATGTCACCGCAGAGATGACATCAGCAATACTGAAGTATGGAGAACTCTACAAGACAGCTCACCTAGTTTCTTTTAGAAACTGGTTGTGCGGGTTTTTTTTGTCTTGTTTTGTTTTTAAAGACAGATGGAGGGAGAACATACAGATTGCAAAGGATCTAAGAAGTATAGATGTGAATTAAGAGACATGTATCTTAGCTGGATTCTGCTATGAACAAACAAACTAAAAGCAACTTTTTATGTGACAGGAAAAGCACACATATCTATTCATTATTTGATGCCATCAGATAACCATAATAGATCATTCTATATAATACATCTTAATTATAAATACAGTCATGAGGCATTTAGCAAGCACTTAACGTTCTCAGAACTGTATTCCTGAAAGATTTCGTCATTGTGTGAACAGCACAGAATGTACTTACACAAACCTAGAAGATAGAAGTCAGTCAGTTGACATGGGCCTCTTGTTGCAGACAAAACATGCAGTAAACAAGACATGTGTGAAGCCATGAACAGTGCAACATGGCACTTTGCATTATGCCGCACGTTTTTTCAATAAGTAGTCTATTCTAAAATAACTAATGACACAAAGAATTCACTACACTGTACTGCATGTATATATAATTATATTGCTGTCCTTTTGTACAGCTGCTAATATTGTAGGTTTATTATGCCAGCATGACCGCAAACTGAGCAGTATTTTCACTGTGACATTAGGATGGCTACGTTGTCTCCAGGTGGTAGGAAATTCTCAGCTCCATTATAATCTTATGGGACCACCATCATACGAGTGGTCTGTTGTTGGCCAAAATAATATTTGCAATTACCCACATGGTTCAGTGTAATAATAGTGTTACTGTGTTTAGTTTTTAGACAGAATCCCTATATTATAGAGAATGATACTCAGATGTATAGGGATGAAATTGTATGATGTCTCGGAATTGCCTCTTGATAACACAGTGGGAGAGGTAGTGGATACGGATGAAAGACTGGCCACGAGCCGGTAATTGTTGAGATGATGGTAGGCTACATTATGCTGTCCTTCCTGTGAGTAAGTTTTTTTCTGTAGTATGATGGTTTAAAGCAGAACTCTCAAAATGCTACTGATGGAGAAACCTAAATGCGAGGCCCTTATTTCTGTGGCTCCTGTGTCCAGGGAGTTAACAGTGATTCGTTCCTCACCTTGGGGTAGCAGGGACTTCCTCCCCTCCCTCCTGTTCAGAGCTATTGATCTTTAGAGCCAGACAAGGTGAAGAGGCCGGAAAGCAAGTGCCAAAATTATGGTCTCGGCAGCAGAAATCAATTATCCTCATGGTAGCCTGAGGTGGAAAAAGGCACCTGGATACCTGCCTGAGCTGCAGCTCGGAGAGGTGAAGCCAAGTTGGGTTTGCTACGCTTTCTCTCCCTTTCCTGCAGAGTGTCCCAGCAGGTCTCCAGACCCTGTCTGGTCAGTCCAGGATGCCTGTAAACTCCCACAGCTCTCACGACAGAAGAGGAGCTGGCCACGAGTTAGAGATACTTCCTTCCCAGGGTCTTGATGGCGTTCTGCCGTTGTCTCTAACTCACACCCGTTACCTGCATATGTTCTCACACCGCTTGTATGGGCTGCTACATGGCATCCTACCTATCTCTTTGCTTCTCTGCTTCTGCCTTCCCACTGCCTATCCTGCCAACTCCTAAACCATTTTGGTTCTCCACGTTATAGTCAGGGTGACCTCAAAACCCAGACCTTATTGAACCAACTTGCTCTAGCTTAAAATCTATTGCTCTAGGGCTCAAGACCCAAATACTAGGCACAGCCTTCTCTGGCTTATCTTCCCTCCCCTGTGTTCTCCTAGCCCCACTGGCTCTCTTGCCTGAGTGCTCTGCACACTCTTCATTCATTCACTCCCTCAACAAGTGTTGGTTAAGAATATACCATATGCTATGCCTGTGTACAACTTAGATAAAGCTGCTGAGTCTTCAGATGGAGTTGTTGTTTTATCAGGTAAATCTTTCCACACGTTCTTGGTTATGGTTTTCTTCCCATGTTTTATACTCTTCTGACATTAAGCGCTTCCCTTCACTCACTTACATGTTTATGTGGCTAACCGCCTTCTACCACCAGACTACAGCTTTAGGAGAACAAAGATTATATTTGATTTTGCTCACCTTTAATATCTCCAAGAACCCAGCACCTGATACATCGCGGGCTCTGGCAGAGCAAAGATGGCCATAAATTCTTTTCATCATCCAAAGTTGGAGTCTAAATCACCTCCCCTTGACTCTGAAATGGCTCCTGTGACTTGTTTTGACTACTACAGTCCTGCTGAAATGACACTGTGTAACAATATGGTAAAGAGTCCATCCTGACCACTTACGGATTTATTTTAGGAATCTAGGGGCCATGCTTTGTTATCAAGAGGTAATTCCGAGACATCCTGCAATTTCAACTGTATACATCTGAGTGTAATTCTCTATAATGTAGGGATTCTGTCTAAAAACTCAAGAGTACTGTGTGGAGAGACACATAGTGAAAGAAAAATACACTTGCTTGACCACCTTATTTGGTTAAGTGCCTCAACCAGCACCACTGAAAGAGAACCATCTCCCATTCAGCACAGAATGTCTTGAGCAGTGATTGTTTTAGGCCACTAAATTTCAGGGAGGTTTGTTAGCAATGATGTGACAAAAAAGAAAAAGAAAAACAGAAGTTTGAGAAATACTCGAAGAACTGAGGAAGACTCTGTTGTGTTCTGAGTCTTCGTCTTTCCATTGTGCAATATGTTCCACCTGTGCGACTTCTAGATGAGGCTGGATTCTTGGCATACCCTGCTTAGAAGACTTGGCAGCTCCCACGGAAGGACTGGGAAACCTCAGTGAAAAGCACACAATTGATGGGGTCCTGTCTCCTGGGAAACACAGTGCTAGCCAGGAGAAGCAGTCCAGCTGTCATCCTGAAGATCTGTCAGGAAAGCTAGGACTCAGCAAGTCACACCCAGCTCTCCTAGGAGCCTCTGCAGCACCCTGCTCGAATTCTACCCCTCGTACCTGAGAAATATGAGGCCACCTCCATGAGGGACACTCGTCCCATGTGGGAATAGTGTATTTAAACTCTGGATTTAGCTCATAGGGGTTCAAATCCCAGTTTTGCCACCGACCTCTGAGGGAGTTATATATTGTGTTACTCAGAACTTCCCAAGGACTGGTGGGACCTTTTCAGGAAATCGGTTTTCCGTCAGCCTTACTGCTCATGGTATTTACTTCGTTATTTCAATTTGCTGATGGCTGCCTGCATTTGCAATACTGCATTCAAGGTGATCCTACATATTTTATAAGTACAGACAAGGACTAATTTGTTTCTAGAACAGGCAGATCGGAATATTTCTGTACTAAAATATTTATTATTTTATCTAAAATTTTAATTTATGTTACAGATGGATAGTTCACATATTATTAAATATGGTCTTGTTATTCAGTGTATTAGTACAATTTAGATATACACAATGATGACTTTCATCTTAGGGAATTTGTACCTGTACATGATATATCTTGATTCCATTCTCCTGCCCTCCCTTCGGTCCCTCTTCCCTTCCTTATTTACAAAACCTTTGTTTCCATTTTATCTTTCTTACTCATTTTTTCTTTACCCTTCCTTTCCCCCTTTACCCTCCCTACTGTCCCTTCTTATTTGAACATTTTCTTCCAATTTCACAGTATATATTATACATTTTGGTCCTTATTTACATGTTTAGTTTCTCTCACCAGAGAAACAGTGTGATGTTTACATGTGTGTCCAATTATTTCACTTAAGAGTATCATCTCAAGAAGCATCCATTGAACTAGAAATGTCTCGAGTTTATCCTTCTTTGTGGCTGAGTAGTACTCCATTGTGTAAAAATCCACAGTTTCTTTATCCATGCATCTGTTGAT
Organism: Fukomys damarensis; assembly: GCF_012274545.1. NCBI lineage: Eukaryota > Metazoa > Chordata > Mammalia > Rodentia > Bathyergidae > Fukomys > Fukomys damarensis. The sequence continues at coordinate 12,602,459 of NW_022900921.1, read as the reverse complement.
AGGCATTTAGGCTGTTTCCAAGATTTCACTATTGTAAAGTGTGCTGCTATAAACATGGGTGTGCATATATCACTGTGATATGATGCTTTTAATTCTTTGGGGAAGATGCCGAAAAGGGGGATAACCAGGTCAAATGAAACCTCTAGTCCTAGTTTTTTTAAGAATCTCCACACTGATTTCCACAGTGGTTGCACCAATCTGCCCTCCCACCAACAATGGGAAAGGGTTCCTTTTTCCCCACCTCTCCACCAGCATTTGTTATTGGTTGATTTATTGATAGCAGCCATTCTTTCTGGGGTGAGGTGGAGTCTCAGCATTGTTTTCATCTGCTTCTCTCAAATGGCCAGTGATGTTGAACATTTTTTCATATGTTTATTTGCTGTTTCTCCTTCATCTGAGAAGTGTGTATTCATCTCAGGTGCCCATTTTTGAATTGAGACTTTAAACTTGGGAAGTTTGATTTTTGGGGGGGGGTTCTTTATATATTCTAGATATCAGTCTTTTGTCTAAGGAACATCTGGGAAAAAATTTTTCCCACTCTGTGGGTTGTCTCTTTACTCTGTTGGTGATTTCTTTTGCTATGCAAAAGCTTTTTAATAAAATGAAATCCCACTTATTGATTCTTTGTATTATCTCCTGTGCTATCAGGGTTTTGTTCATAAAGTCTTTGCCTATACCTATGTCTTCAAGAGTTCTGCTTATTCTCTTATCCAGCAAATTTAGTGTTTCTGTTTTAATATTTAGATCTTTGATCCATCTTGATTTTAGATTAGTCCATGATGAGAGACATGGGTCTAGTTTTAGTCTTAAGCAAGTGGACAGTCAGTTTTTCCAGCACCATTTATTAAAGAAGCTACCTTTTTTCCAGTGAAGCTGTTTGACCCCTTTGTCAAAGATAAGGTGGCTGAGTGTGCTTGGAGTTATTTCTGCATGTTCTAAGTGGTTCCCTTGATCCTCAGGTCTGCTTTTTGTCAGTATCATGTTTTTATCATAGTAGCTCTGCAGTATAATTTCAAGTCAGGGACTGTGTTGTTCCCATGCCTTACCAGTATCATGTTGTTTTTATCATAGTAGCTCTGCAGTATAATTTCAAGTCAGGGACTGTGTTGTTCCCATGCCTTATCTTTGTTGCCCAGAATTGTTTTTGCTGTTCTAGGTGTCCTCTGGTTCCAAATGAACTTTAGGAATATCTTCTCTAGTGCTACGAGGTATGCTATTGGTAATTTCATGGGGGTACATTAAATCTGTATAACAATTTGGGTATTATGACCATTTTTACTATGTTGGTTTTTCCTACATGCAAGAAAGGGTTATCTTTCCATTTTTCTGATATCCTCTTTAATCTCCTCTTTCAGGGTACTGTAGTTTTCAGTGTAATAATCTTTTACTTCCTTTGTTAGATAGATTCCTAAACATTTCTCTCTCTGTCTCTCTCTCTCTTTTTTTTGATGCTATTGTGAAAGGTGTGGCTTCCTTAATTTCTATCTCAGTAAGTTTGTTATTTGTTTACAGGAATGCTATATTGATTTTTGAGTGTTGATTTTATATCCAGCTGCCCATCTGAATTTGGCTATTAAATCTAGAAGTCTTTTGGTGGAGTTTTTGGGGTCTTCTATGTAGAGTATCATGTCATCTGTGAATAGTGATGGATTAACGTCTTTTCTTATCTTTAGTCCCTTTACTTCTCTCTCTTGTCTAATTGCTTCAGCTAATGTTTCCACAGCTATATTGAGTGATGTTAGTGGACATCTTTGTCTTATTCCTGATTTTGGAGAGAAAGCTTTAAGTTTTTGACCATTTAGTATACATGGCTTTTATGAGATTAAAATAAAGATCATCTATTCCATTTTATCCTGAATGATCAAATGCTTTTTCTGTGTCTATTGAGAGGATAATGTGATGTTGTCTTCGGCTCTGTTTATATGGTCTATTGCATTTATTGATTTACATGTGTGAAACCATTCATGCACCCCTGGGATGAATCCTACTTGGTCATGATATATAATCTTTTTGATGTTTTGCTGCATTCTGTTTGCCAGTATCTTATTGAAGATTTTTGTATCTACGTTTGTTAGGGAGTTTGGCCTGTAGTTCTCTTTTCATTTGGATCCTTCTCTGATTTTGGTATCAGTGTATTACTTGCTTCCAGGAATGAATTTGGGAGTATTTCTTCCCTTCAATTTCATTAAAGAGCTTGAGGAGTAGATCTTCTCTTTATTTCTTGTATTTTTCAGCTATGAATCCATCAGGACTTGGGCTTTTCTTTGTTGGTAGGCTTTTAATTTCACTGATTTATATTGGGTTATTTAGAATTTTTATATCTTCTTAATCCAGCCTTGGTAATTCATAATTCATATGTGTCTAGCAATCTGTCCATTTCATCTGTGTTTTCCATCTCATTAGAATAAAGTTTCTCAAAGTAGATATTGACGATATCCTCAATTTCTGCAAGATCTGTTGTGATTTCACCCCTTTCATTCCTAATTTAATGGATTTGAGTCTTTTCTTTCCTTTTTTTTTGATAAGGTTGGCTAATATTTTATCAATTTTATTAATATTTCAGAGGACCAGCCCTTCAATTCATTGTATTGTTTTCATGGTCTCAGTTGCATTTTGAGCTCTGATCTTTAGGTCTTTATCTTTTTGAGCACTGATCTTGCACTCCTGCACTGATCTGTTTTCTTTTAATTTAATTTATTGGTACATTCTAGATAGACAGTACAGCTACATTTATTACTGGGATCTTGTACCTTTGTATGCCACTCCCGCACTGATCTTTGTAATTTACTCCCTTATACAAGCTTTGGATTTGAGTTTTTTCTTCTTTTTCTAGAAGTAAAGTATGTTCTAAATGGATCACATTATGGTTGAATTTCATTTCACAATAATAAAGGGACTTTTGAAATATCTCATGAAGCTGTGCTTTGGATCTGATGGAGTTGGGAAGGCTGTATTATCATCTGAGTACTGTAACTTCAGCTCTATAGTTTTGGGTTGCTCACCCTCCTGAGCATCAAATCCCCCATCTGTGCACACAGCTATCATATGAGTCCCTGCCTCTTGGGGTTGAGGACTTAATGATAGCAATAGACTCCATGGATATAGATATCACAGTGATATGAGGTTTTAATTATTGTCTCATTATATCAAATCTCTCTTCATAGCTTCATTTAACTGAAACTTGACCGAAGCTCAGCACACAAAGGCTTCACCCAACTCCGTCACATCACCAGGGACCCTGTGACCCAATACACTTAACTTTCAATCCCTTGAGTGATGTGTACAGGCCCAAGGTCCCGGACGTTGTGCCTCCTGTTCTCTGTGCTTAAGAGGCTCTTTCCATGCCCTCCACCTCCTCTCCCTCTTCCTTCAAGGCTTAGTTCTACCATGGGCTTTTCCAGCAAAACTTTCTCACACCAACCAGTCTGATGTTCATGTCCCTGTTTTATGCTCCTGGAGCGCACTGTGTTCTCCACATCTCTTATAGCTATAAATATTACTTCATCTATCACCTACCATATTAAATCATGAGTCCCGTATGAGTAGAGAGGATATTGTCTGTGTCTTTGAATTCTGATGCAAAATTTGGTGCTCAGTAAATGGTTGCTGAGTGAGTGAGTGAGTGAGTGAGAGAGATCACTTCCCTAGAAACCCTCCCAGAGAGGCAAAACTGCTACCTTCAAAATAATGACAAGGGTCACTGGTGTGAAGCACTGCAGTGTGGAGGGGCAAGGATCCTCAGGCATTGATCTCTCAATGGATCTTCATTATACCAGTCAGCTGTTCTGAGACTTTCACCTGAGGGCTTGTTCTGGCAAAGACCAGAGGTGCCTTACCCCACCCCATTTTTCTGATCATTTATTTCTTCCCAGGCTGCCTGATGGACCGTAAAGGTGGCCGCTTAAGATTCTAACTCAGACTTGACAGTCACCTTAAATTACCTAACCCCCCAACCAGGACTTAGGAAAACATTAGCATTTTTTTTTCTTTCCTCAAATCAACAGCTGTCAGGTGACTTGTCAGTAGCAACTAGGCCTTGGAGAAAAAGTTCACAGTCCCATGTTCTGGCATTAGAGAACCGCTGGCAGAGTGGACTTTGATACTGGCTTCCACAGGCACAGATGTTCTTTTTAAAGAGTTCATACACCAGCATGTTGGAGGGGCAGAAAAGTGTAATAGATACCTCTCTCCACTTGTCATAAGGCTCATGGTCAACATTCGACACAAAAGACAGGTTAATGACAGAAAGGCATCTTAAATTTATTTAACCAAAGTTTTACGTGACACAAGAGCCTTCAGAAGTGAAGACCAAACGATCCAGAGAAAACTTTCTTTTTGTGCTTAGATTCCACAAAGATGGGACAGCTGTTTAGAAACGTGATTGGGAAAAAGGGTCTGAACTCGTGGAAACGGACTGAAGGCAGAAGCCAAGCGTGGCTCTTCTGTTCACGGCTTGTCTCTGTATAGCATTCCTTCCTTCTGACTGGGGGACAGGAGCCTCTGGAATGAGGGTCTTCAAGAGAGAAGGGAGACAGTGACTGTCATGGCTTGTGTTTAGATGTTTCCCCTAAGCCTCATGCCGTCGTAGGTGGGGCTTTTCAAAGATGGCTGGATCTACAATGTGTGATGCTGAGATGAAAAGTGTGCAGTTACTAAATCAGTGCACTGCTTCACACAACCCTAATCCTGGTAGCCCAGATATAATATAAAAGGACAGAAAGATGCTGTTAAGATCCCTTGTTGCTTTGCTACCTCCTGTGTGCCATGAACTGTAACTCTTCTGTGACGACCCTCTGCCATGCTCCCCCGCTCCGCCTTGGAGCCACCAATTATGGGCAGAAATCTCTGCAAACTGTGAGCTAAATAAACTTTTCCTCCTTTAACTTTGAGGTTCAGGTATTTTAGCAACGTAAAGAGTAACTAAGACAGTGACTTTTCTAGGCTTTATGGCTGCAGAGGATTTATAGGGAGAGAAAGGTTCCAGTTTCTATGACTTGCCTAGGAGAAGAGGAATGTAGTTTCTATGACTGGCATTGAGGGAAATGCGGCGAGGAACAGGATGGCAGAAGAAAGAGTTTAACTCTGAGGCCTTCCTTTCCCTTCGGTTCCAAGTCCTCAGCATGCCATCTCACTATGCTTTGCTCTGTTGTTTCCTGAACCCCACAGTATCCAGCACTCGTTTTATTGTATTTATTTATTTTTTCTCATTGAGTTTATTGGTATATTTGAGGGATACAGTACAGTTACATTCATGATTGGTATCTTGTACCTTTACATGACAGGTCCTTGTTCTCATTTTTCCCCTTGTCCCTGCCCTCTCTTCACCCCTCCTCCCATCCCCCTTTACAAACACTTCATTTCCAATTTTTCCTTTTCCCTTATTACCTTTCCCCTACCCTTCCCACTTTCCCTACACCTTTAGCCCCTTTCTTCCTATTTCACACTGTCCATTATATCGTAGGATCTTATTCCAGTACCCGTTTTAGTTCCTGCTGCATTTCCTGGTTGGAAATTAAAAAAGCACTAAGCTAGGAGGGTGAGGATGCACTTCTAGGGAGAGTTCTACCGTAAACACTCTGGGCTTCAGTGTTCTCACTTGTGAGATGACTGGGTCCAATGTATGCTCTCTAAGGTTGCTTCTGTTTCTCGGTACTTCGTGGCCTTGCTATTGAAAGTGTGGTCCATAGAACATCAGCATCAAGTACTTGGGTACTAACCAGAGGTGCAGAATCTCAGGCCCCACCCAGACTTGATGAGTCAGAATCTACATTTTACCAAGACTGCCAGAGGATTCCTGTGTACCTAAGGCTCTAGGAACTGCTTCTTTAATAGCTGGACCGAATCTCACTTCCTTTTGGAAAATTACTTTTAAATCTGGAGAAGAGCTGCTTCCACTTCTGAGATTAGTATCACCCGGAGAAGGAGGTAGGGTGGCTTTTGAACAGGTTTTGTTTGACCTCTACCTCTAACTAAACTAAGCCAGAGTCTATTTTCTTTCTTCTTTTATTCCTTCATTCACTTCTTTTCTTTCTTTCTTCCTCCATCTCTTTTCCACTAGGAAAATGGAGAGGGGGGAAAAAAAAAGAAAGATCTTGTGATTGTCCAACGAAAGAGTTCTTCTGCACCTGTTTCCTCAAGGACTAAGGTGCCTTCTGGGATGATCACTCTGAGGTGGCCTGACACCTGCCTGAGAAGGTCACCCTGAGAGCCCCCTGAACAAAGGATGCCATCCCCTGAGGACTCAGAGGGTGGGCTTGACCCTGGGAAGATAAAAAGCACTCAAGAAGAGATGTGACAGGGTAGAGCTCTGCGGGGAGCCGGGCCCCACTAGTTAGCTTCTAAAAACAAACATTGTGGATGGCTTTTCCTCTACTTTTGCCAAAATTCTCCTTCTGGGAATAGGGCCACAGAATTCTGATGCTCCCTTTCTTAGGCAGGCACGGGGGAGAATCAGAGCAAATCTACCCCCTGCTTCCGGCCGCTGGTGCCTCTGGATCTAGGAGAAGATGAATGGCCACTTGTCTAATAAGTGAGAAGGATGTTTTTTTAAAAAAGTCAAAAAGTAACATGCAAATGTTCCCAGTCCTATCTGCCAAAGAGGGTTCTGGCTTTTCTGGCTTAGTGTTTGTCCTCCATACCTTTACAGGGAGACTTCTGCATCACCAGGTAAGATTTTAGCATGTGGACATGGCCGGAAACTGGGAAAGGAAAAAGGGGCTCAAAGTTTAGTGATCATAAAAGGAGACTGCTTATTTTAGGTGAATTGTTAGGGGAAAACATTGGAATACTCCAAAGATGTGAGGGTTGTTTATGGGAGAAAAAAAACCTGAAGAAGTAGCTTTGTAAACCAGTGATTCTCAAAGTGTGGCTCTAAAAGAAATCAGATCAGCATTGTTTGGGATCATGGCAATCCGCACGTTTCATGCAGACCTACTGAACCAGATACCCTGGGTGTGGGACCCGTATTTGCTTTTCACGTGCTCATCCAGGTGATTCTGATGCCTGCCAGGGTTCAAGAACTGTTGTCATAAATTATTATTTCCACAATGAATGAGAATTGGGGATAAAAACATTTTTTAGTTCATTTGCAACTTCGATACTCTTCCTGTGACCATACATTTTGGTGCTAGTGCCAGGGGTTGTGTCTTGCCAGCAGGGTAGGACTGCACTTTTCTTATTGGTGTTTATCACATGGAGGAGTGGTCTGAAGTCAAATTCTAAATACTAAGATGCCACATTGCTCTTCTGCAGAACCACCCTGCAAGACCCAGTCAGCCTGTCTCTGAGCAGGCTAGCACTGCGACTTAGAAAATAAAGCGCAGTGTGCATGTAAAGTCCAAGGACTGATATAGTCCATCCTTGTGATTTATGCTCACAACCTGACATCCTCAAAGCCCCATTTTCATTTAGTCATGGTTGGCACCTTTCATTTATGCCCCAGATTGCAGGCAACCCTACCTCACACTTTAACAGAACCAGGCAATGGGTAGAGGGTTGGAGATAAAACATTTCTTCTTGTGATCCAAGTTTTCCTAGATTTCTCCAGTATATAGAAACAGGAGTTTCAGCATTAAGCTGTTTTGCCTCCTCCTCATTTAAAGAGTACCTCAGCTTCCAGTCATCCCTACAGTGTCTCACAAACTGGGGTAACAATTCCACATGTCACCTGTCCCACGTAGAGATGTCTTTTCCTAAGCACTACTCTACTCTGTCAGTTCTGACTCAAAGGGAGCACAGATATGTAAATAGGTTGTCTACTACAGGATGATTTCTGTCTTCCCACTTTTAAAAGACATAAATGCATGAAAGCAAGACATGCGCATGATTTAAGAATGAATATAATGGAAGCGTATGAAACAAAAAGTAAAAATGCCTTCTAAACTTGCCATTGCTTATTTTTTAGAATATTTCCAAAAGCGTTTTAGGTATATACCAGCATGTATGCTCTGTTTTATTCACACAAACGGGACCATTCTATGCAAGCTATTTATTCTGCATTTTGCTTTTCTGCCTTAATAATTTGGAAATAGTCTAGCATGTTCTTTTCATCCCGTTATAGTATTCCATCATAAAGATGTTCCATAATTATAATAGTTAATCACAAGTTATAGCTCTTTTCAATTTTTCCTTTTCAGAAATCATGATGCAGTTTAAAAATCCCTTCATCTATAATCTGACGTACTTCTGTGAACATATACACCAGTTTGGTTTGTGACCAGAATCATGGAAAGAGTTAAGTTCGTGAACCAAGGTACCACTGTATATGAGTTGAATTGTTTCCTGTGAGTCAAAGAGTGTATGCATTTACAATTGTGAGTATCTCTAACCTGAGAATTTATAATTTTTCAAAATCTGAAGCTTCTGAATACCAGTATCATGTACACAAGGTTCAGATTTAGGACCATTTCAGATTTTGGATTTTCACATTAAAAGGTACTAAACAGTAAAGTCTATACCGAAAATTCCATATCTGAAAAATTCTAAAATTAGAAAAACTCCTAGTTCCACCAGTTCAGATAAGGATTACTCAATCTATTACCAAAATGCTCAGTTACATCTAGTTATCTTCATGTGACTGGGAATAAGAGTCCTTGCTTTCTTATCCACTGAGGAATACTTAATGTAACAAACCATTTTAAATTTTGCCAGTCTTATAGAAAAAAAAAGACATCTTGTTGTTCAGATTTGCATGTCAGATTTCAGGAAACTTGAATATCTTTTTATAAATTTTTTGGAAATTTGCATTTTTTCTGAGAATTACTTTTTATATCCTTTGCCCATTTTTTGGTTGGGCTTTTTCATGTTTGTTCTTATTGATTTGTGTGAGCTCTTTGTGAAATAAGGAAATTAGCTCTTTGTCTATTGTATGTGCTGCACATATTGTGGCCCACTTCATCATCTGTCTCTTGATTTTATGGAATTTGCTTCCATGAAGGCATTTAATTTTTCTGTTGCTGCATTTCTTGGTATTTGGCTTTATATAGACTAGTGTGATGGGGGAAGAATAGGCAACGAAGCTCTTATCCACTTCAGACAATATTTGCTTATTCAGTTTGTCCTTTCTAGAGTGAACAACTTCAAGTTGACACAAGGCTGCCTCAAGGGTGGGTGGAAAGTTGTGTTTGTGTCCCTTTTCTGAGTAGAACAACCAGTGCTGGTCAGCCACTGCTGTGGGCCAGAACACCATCTTCATTTCTCAAGTTTTATGCAAAGGACAGCTTGTTGATCCAATATCCTTTACCTTCATGTTGAATTATCTTTCTGGGGCCTCATCGCTCTTTCTAAAAGCCAAACATGGTCATGATGGTATATCAAATAAATGTCCTACCTCAGAGCCTCCAAGGGATTAAGTTGGAATTTCTGACTCTTCCCTCACGGATGCCACTGTCCTCCTGAATACAGGTACAAAAAGCTCATTCATCCATCTCTCTCTCTCTCTCTCTCTCTCTCTCTCTGGCTGAAACCAAGGCTCCCTTTTACCAATGCAGGAGGAAGGTAATGAGTCTCTGATTCAACCAAAATGTCATGGTACAAAATTGGGTTCGTTAATCTAATGATCACCCCAAACCTTGAAGACATGTCAATTTCATGGAATTTCTAATGGCTGGCATTTCAAGAATGAATAAAAATTGAGGTGACAAACACTCAGGCTGTGTGGAGAAGGGTATGTGTGGGCAGGACAGAAGAGATCTGGGTGGTAGATGGGTACAACCACTTTGTCCAAAGGTTTGTCCTAGAGCCAGGACAAACCTGAACTGCCCTTCACTTCTCAGCTGAATTCCTTAAAATAGCATTTTGGCTTGATATGTTTTAGCCACACTGCTATGGTATGAATAGGTGTAGAGTGTTCATCCAGTGGCTTGTGTATCGGAAATGTGGTCATCTGTGTGGTGGTGTTGAAGTGGTGGGATTATTTTGAAATAGGGCTGAATGCAAGGTAATTAGGTCAGAAGGGTCCACCTTCCAAAGGTAGCCCTTCAAATGTAGCTCTCAGTGGACCCCAATCAGTTCTTGCCAGAGTGGATTTTGTAAAAAGAGCAAGTCCAGCCACTGAAGTCTGGCTGGCCCATTTTACCATGACTTCTCTCACTCTCACATATGATCCCACGGTGATGCCGTCTGCCGTGTTGTGATGGAGCCAGAGATTCCTCATCAGAGCCAAGCAGATTCAGTACCATATTGTATCTCCAGAACGTAGATAAGCCTCTTTTCTTCATAAAGTACCCAGCCTCTGGTATTGCATTACAGCAACACAAAACCAGTTAATATATTTAAACTATAAAAGTCCCCTTAGACCACTTCTGCTCATGATGAGTGCCAGTCTTGAATTTACAATCACCACTGCAAAACAAATCATATTGCTCAAACATTGAAAATTGAAGCAGATATCATTTGAGAGGGGAGTTGAGAGAGTGTAGAGGGGATTATTTCACTCATTATACAGGAAAACATTTGGAGTCTACCTAGATATTGCTACTTCCTCTGTCTAGTCTTCCCATAATCTACCTAATCCTGGGTCCCCCATCTCCAAGGGTCTTGTCTCTACCCCTCCCAAATTCTACCTCCTTTCAGATAACAGACGACACCCAGCATGACATAAAACCTAAGGCAGTCAAACAAGCACATCTTATTGTTCCTGAAGCATGCCTCAAAGGCTTTCAGGGAATTCCAGCACACTCCCAATTTCATTTTCATGTTGTTACTCATGTTGCTTGTTTCTATTTCTTTCCCTTGGAGCGCAAGGAAATTGGCAAGGGCTGCACTATTTTCTTTTCTCTTTGCCTCTCTGAGGAATGCAGCCATGGCAGCCTTCCTCCAAAGTCCTCAAAGCCAAAGTCAACAGTGGAGTGGAAGACAAGAGCCAGTCACCCTTTGCCTGTGGCCTCATCTGCAAAAGGTGCACAGCAACACCCAAGGCAAGCCCAAGGGACATACTTACAAATATGTCCATCACCACTGCACTTGTTAGAGAGAGCCTGTGAGACCTCCAAGGTAGGCAGAGTGCAGCAATCAAGCCAGAGGGTGGCTCCAGAAATGGTGGTTGGAATCTACCTCCCAAAGAGGCAGCAGTGTGTAACAATTCTAAGAGGAACTCCCAGCTACAATATTGAGCGCTTACTATGTGACAGGTATCACGCCAAATGCTTTAAATGCAATCTCAGCAAATACTCAAAACAAGCCAAGGAACCTTAGGGAATATTATCACTCCGGTTTCACAGGTGACAAAACAGGCTCAGAGGGCATTAAACAGCTTACCCGAGACTACAGAGCTAATAAGGATGAGCCTTCTCATTATCTCCTAGTCAGTTTCAAAGTAGTGCTAGAGAATTACAGTCCAAGAACCTCACCCCTTACCTAAAGGCAAGGTCTTTCTTTTACTGCACACATCGGCCCTGAGATGCAGGTGTGCTTGTCATCCTCATGGAACCAAATGAAATGAGTTTGAAGGGTGGGCTGGGAGCACTGTGCTTACAAGGGTGGGATGGAATCAAGAGCAGAAATGGGTGGGGAAGTTGGAGAGGCCCTTGAATTATCCAGGTAGCCAGGCTGTCTCTCAGTCTCCGGTGTCCAGAGTTCCATTTAATGTGCAACTAATGGGGGTAGGAACCCCCCTCTTCCCCAGCCATACAGAACGCAGATGCAGGAAGCCCTGTGGCTGCTCAGGATGAAGACTCAGCACCCACTTGCAGCACTTCATCTAAATCAGGACAAGGTCTTGGCTTTGTCTTGTGACTTAAGTCTAAGGGAAAGTTTGTGCTCCTTAGGCTATCTCATGCCTCAAGAAGTAGGATTCTCATGGAGTTTCCCTCTGGACCTACTTCATAAACACAGCAAGGCATTTTGCTCTGCTCTGTCACGGAGATATTAAGGGTTGATCTCAATTTCAGAAGGAGTAGACAGTGGCCTCTCTTTAACTTCTTTAAGGCCAGTTGAAAGGCATGCTTTGTCCCCCAGAGAAATTCTCCCCTTCTCAAGCCGAGCAAGGAAGCTTGACTTCCTCCCATGATCAATTAATGCTTAGGTTCTGACATATTTTTCAAAGCTCCACGATGGAGACAATCCACTAAGTCTCCATTCCACAATATCAACGTCCACCCAACTGCTGGCTTTACTGATTCGGTCTGTCATCTGGGGGAACCCAGGACTCTTTTCTTAGCTACACAGTGGGACTCGCAGTGGTTGTAAGGACTAGCTGGCTCACCCCATGTGGAAGGCACAATGTCTGGCACCAAGTTGACACTAAATCAGGAGGTGTCATGGTGACAGTAAGAGGAGCAGCAGTAGGAGGATTTGTTGTTGTCTGTACCAGAGGGAAGGGGAAAAAATAAGACCCCTCAGTACTTGGAGGGGAAAGCAGTGCTGAAAGAAAAAGAGAGAAGACAAATGACTCCTGCCACTAGCTCAGCTTGAGTTAGGCTCTAGCACCTTACCTCACACACTGAATTACTCTCCTTTGATCCTTGTAAGAACCCCATGAAATAGGTGCTGCTAAAAGCCCCGACTTATGGTTGAGGAATTTTAGGCTCAAAAAGTTAGAGATTTTGTCCTGAAGTCAGACGGCCACAGAGGAGGCCACAGAGCCAGGACCCAAGCCATTTTAGTGTGAACCCAAAGCCCAAGTGGCACACTCAGCGTCCCCTTCCCACCCTTAACCCCTGCCACCATAAGATCACCAAGCAGCTTCCCCCTTGCAGGAGGCTGGGGGAGGAGAGGCACGGAGCTTAGAGAATTCGCCAGCTTTTCCCGCTTCAGAACCCCAGGATTGTGACCCCGCAGCAAGCAGACATGCCCTAGCCCAGCTATCTGCCTCATTTCATCAGGCTGCCGCCGGCCCAGCCCAGCACAGGAAATTAAAAGCCACTCACAGATCACAGAGCACGGCACCAAGTGATCTCAAACAGAATCCTCCGCCCTCCTCTTTCTCCTGGTGCAAGAACAGGCCCATAGCAGTCAGGGATTGAACATTCAAGGAGAGCTGCTGGGCTTTCCTGGGCACAGTGACCCCATAACAAAAACGGAAGCCCTGTCCTCAGGGTCTTAAAGATGGAAAAGCAGCCCTTATAACAAGATGGCAGCATGCACTCACACAAGCATGTGTGCATGCGTGTGTGTCTGTCTGGGGTGTGTGTGTCTGTGTGTGTTTTGGAAGGAGATATAGGACAGAGTGATGGCCTCTAAGAGGAAAACGAATCAGAAGCCAGAGGAAGACTAACTTTATTTTTTATACCTTTGTGCACATTAAAATTTTCTACTATGTGCTTGTGATAACTATTTGCACTAGGAGTACATATTTTAAAGGTGAAAGAAAATAAGAGTATATATAGAGGAGAGACACTAACATGTGGGGAAAAGGAAATTTTTTTGAGGTACTGCAGATTGAACCCAGGCCCTTTTTTATTTTAAGACAATGCCTCAGTAAGTTGCCGTGGCTCAGGCTGAGCTCAAACTTGTAGTCTTCCTACCTCAACTTCTTAGAGTGCTGGGATTATAGGCATGAACTAGATGATGATCTTAAACTGAGTCCTAAAGAATAAAATGAATCACACATAACAAAGAAAGGGGAGAGTCCCAGACAGAGGGTACAGCTCCTGCAAGGCCTTGTTGGGGGGCATTATGTAGGAGAAAAAACCTAACACGAGAAGGTAAGGGGCATGATTCTAGGCCCCTTCTTTCCTGACTTTTGCCAACTACATACTGTAGCATGAGTTAGTTCTAACCATCAGGTTATTGTGAAATGAGTTTCAGGACTTTTGGCGAAGGCTGTTTCACCTGTTCCCCTTCGTGAGTCAGTAGCAGTGTCATGCACTACCCTGTGGGCATGACATCTGGGGTTTCCACTTGCTTGGCATCCCTTCCTCTGGGTTTTAGAAAAAGTAGCTCCCTTCTTTAGTCAAGTCTCCTCTTATTCTCTTGTGTGGTACCAAGGAGGTGGTCAGTCTGACCCCTGAAGCTGTGCCACACTGGTCAAGTATGGGGGATGCAGCTCAGTCCACAGACTTTCTCTTCCTTGGTGGAAGCCTCCCTAGCATGCCAGGCATTAGGCTGATGCACACCAGGGGTCCAGCTAGAGGTGTCCACTAGCTGTCACTCACTGGGACCTGCTTGCACAACTTCCCTTCCGTGCTCTGAACTACCTTGAAGCCTCCTAATAGAGTTCTTTATTGATATTTTAGGCACAGTTTCTATAATTTACATTTGAAGATACTTAGTGAATTTCTCTGTTCTTCGAGGGTCAACCAAATTTTGGCTTGAGACCACTTACACGCAGCAGACAATTCTCATTCCTGCTTTTAGAGAGTTTCTCTTACCTTTTGTTTTTCTTGTTTTCAAAGAGTCGTTTCAGTTTGTGGATGGTCTCACCCTCCTGTGTGGCCTGTCTTAGCCAAGTCAGAGAAGGTACTCAGCATTTTTTCCTTTGCTGTGCTTCATCCCAAACCCACTTTAACAAGGGTCATGTGTGGGGATGGGTGGACAGTCTTTACAGAGGAAAGAGTAAGATGTGCAGCACACAAACACAAATATACACGTACATGGGCAAACAAAAACTAGACATCCGTGTTCTTAAAAAGTCCCACCAACAGAAATTCTAAGTTCTAGTTCTTCCCCCTTGTGTCTGTTCTCTATTTCTGCGCTTCTGCAAATCTCTTGGCCAGATTTCTCCTGTGCAATGAGTTGTGCAGACAAAAGCTTAGAATCAGACATGAGAACAGTGGTCATAGGCACACGAAGGGTTCCCATCCTTTGGCTGTAATTTGTGTTAAATTAGATATTGCGATCATCCCTGCAAGAACTCAGGGCTCTTTCACAGACCATTTTCATTTGTCTCTTCAAGCGGAAAGCTTTCTAAGGGAAGGAAGCTGTGGGAATCAGAGACAGGCTGAATTTCTTGTCTCTTCAAGCGGAAAGCTTTCTAAGGGAAGGAAGCTGTGGGAATCAGAGACAGGCTGAAGATATGACCAGGAGCCTCAGTGATTCTGGACACCATAGGCATGTACTTGGTGCCTGGGCTCATCCTCTGCTGGGTCTCTCCCTTATCACTTTATATGCATAAATCTGACCACTGGACACTCAGGATCCCAATGGTGTGAGGTCCACATGGCACCCAAGGGTGCCCACCCAAGCAATGACCTCAGTGTCAGACATTTAGTAGGTGTTTGGTCAGTGCTTGAAGAGTTACTGTGTTTGTTCTCCAAAAATCATACCACCTACTAGTCATTCGTTCAATAAGGATGCATAAAATTCCTTCTTTGGGCTAAGCAATGGGGACAAGAGCAAAATAAAGACCTAATTCCTATCCACAAATTTCTAAGACTCTAGCACCAAATGTAAGGGAGAAATAGGCAGTAATTCAAAAGTGGGATAAGTTTTGGGTCGTATGTTCACTCAACAAATAGCCTTCAGTCACCTTTGGTGTACTAGGCATTGTTAATTATCCGAGACTCTGGGGGAAAGACATATCTCTGTAAAAACAAAATAGACCCAAATCACCTATGAGTTTGATAGTATTTTTGGGTGCGTGGAGGGCAGAGAAAATGGACAAGAAAAAATTCACATGCACGCAAGACAGTGCCCAGTACATACAGCCACTCCGTAAACATTTATCTAATAAATGCTATTGAGAACAAATAATTACAAAGCAAGATACATACCATGATAGAAGTGAAAGGGCACTCTGGCTTTTTAGAAATCTGAGAACAGCTTCTAAAATCTCCAAATTGCTTATCTTCTCTATTTCTTCTTTTAATACCCTCACCCAAGTCTCGCATTTATTTTGTGAATTTGGAAGGCAAGCGAATTTCGAAATCATTTGTCAGGAAGTATGGATTACCAGGTTTGGGAGGAAGCTCCAAGAGCATGTGGCCCAACACTCACTGCTTTATCTCCCCGTGGAGCCTGTGGACAGAGAGACTAAGGCTTGCCTCTGTCCCATAGCTGCGTAGAGGGTGAGAGCCCTGTACCTTTGAGTGCCCCTCCAGATCATGCTGCATCTTCCCATGGAACCCTGTTGCCTGTAGACAAAGTCAACAGTAAATCAGCTTCAAATGCCGACCTCCCAAAGCCGAGTCCCAGGGAGGACTGCACGTGGCAGGGACCCTGCTTCCCTCCCCACGCCCCTGAGTGCGCTTCGCTTTCCTCACATTCTCTCTGCAGCCCGCGCAGGCTGCTTCTGCTTGCAGCTGAGAAAGGACCTACTCTGCAGCCCTTGGGAGCCCAAGAAGGAGATGAGAAGCCCTTCCCAGCCTGTGTCAGTTTACAGTGGGAACAAGGCCTGGGGAGAGGGCCAGAGCCGGGCTGACCCTGGAATGTTAGTGCTTCCCTGAGCTCTCTCTCTCTCTCTCATCCCCAGCAGAGGTTGTGAGTCTCCATGACCTCCCTACGGCACAGGGCACACTTCTCACCAGCAGGCCCTGGGCAGATGCTTTAGAGTCCTCCCCTTTTCTGACGGTGGTTTCAGGCATCGTGGTTTCCCAGAATTTCCTTCTTTGTCAGGGGTCACAGATCTCCTCTGGAAGAGTGGCTCAGGAGGAGTATCACGGCAGGATAGCAGTAGTTCTGCTTTTGCTGGAGTTTGCCCAAGAACTCTCCAAACCCTTCACTCAGGGCTCTAACAGGAGGACTCAGATGTCCTGCAAAAGCCAAGCTAATCCTCATCTGCCATTCTTGCCTCTCCATGATACTCGGAGCACCTATCTGCAGTTCAAATTTTAAACCTTCCTCATGCAGAAGAGGTGATTTTTCTGTGCGGGGGCTCCTGCACACCACTGACCTGATGATGGGTGCAGTGACAGACTGCTGGTCTAGTCAGTGAGGCCCTTCTGTGGGAGATGGAGGACCACTGGATGAGCCATCACATCCTTTCTCAGGTCCTGCTTTATTTCCCCAGTACATACTGAGACTTCTGTGTATTAAGTGATATGTTAGACTCCGATAACTCAGATGTAGAAAGAACTTTGTAACCCCAGATCTTTTTGTCCCGGGTCAGAATTCAGTAGATGACTCAGTTCCTTACTAGCAACAAACTAGCTCTCGAGATTTTGTTGTGTCATATATGCAACTCTCATTTAAAAGACAGACATTACTTTAAATAAGCCCATGAATTTATTAGGGCCCTGGAATTCAAGGAACCTAACTCAGTCTGACCTAAGGAAAAATCAGAATTTATTGGTTCATACCTATGAAGGCTGGGCCTAGAGCCTTCCCCGGGAAATCAGATGTTGGTATCATCTTTTTTCCTCCCCCCTTCCGACCTCTCACTTGAAATCTTAGCTCTCTGCTTCTCTTCAAGTTCTGCACTCATTCTTTTCAATATACAAGAGTTTTATCCACACGACGGAAATTGGCTCAAGCAATTCTAGGCTTCATCAAACTAGATTAACAGCTCTCAAGGAAAAGACTTCTCTCTACCAGAATCGGCGCTTAAAATTCAAGGGAAAAACATTAATAAAACAGACTTGGATGTTTGACCACCCCTGAGCCAATCACAGTGGCACAAAGCATGAGATACTTTGATTTGTTGAATCTTGGGCACATGACACCCATCAGAACCATGTGATGTGAAAAAAGGCATAGCTTCGTTAAGAAGGTATGGGTTCTTTCCATGGGAAATGGGCTGGATGTTGAAAAGAACAAAACGGAGCAGAAGAGATATGTCTGTTATGGCAGATAATATAAACAGTAAAGTTGCTGTTATACAGAAGCAAAAGTAGTGACGGCCTTTATTAAAGAGTGGTTTCAGAATTTCTTCTCGTGGTTAGATTGTTTAGGGATATGTAAAGCATAAGTATACTTAAAAATACCTAATGAGCTGCCAACTTTTATAGGACATACAGATGTGGTATCTGCATAGAAATAATACCTAAGGTGACAGAGGACAGACTGACATTTTTGGGAGGAGGAAAAGAATTCACACCTATTAAACATTTATAGGTTTTGTGATAGAGTTGTATAGCCATTCTGTGAAGGGGGTACTGTTGTCCCTTCCATTTATAGGAAAGTGAATTAATCCTCAGAGAAGTTACAAAAGAAAAATAAATCTCACTGACAGTCCCAGGCTAAAATTGCCAGAGGTGGGATGTGAAACCACATTTGCCTGATTCCAGGTCATGTTCTTTATCTACAAGTCCAGTTACCCTGCCAGAGGCAAAACATATCCCAACTGAAAAGTGGAGGGCCAAACCATGAGTCCCTCCTCTATTTATAGATAGAGAACAAAACCAAACAACCCAAGAGGGTAGAAGTGCCAAGTCAGGAATCAGTTTTTCTGGGTCTCTTTTGAGGATACTCTTTGCTTCTAAAGTAGGGACAGTGCTGGAAAGGAAGACAGTTGATTACAAATGCTGCAGCCACTGAGAGAATGTAGCCAAGACAGGACAATGGATTCAGCAACCCAGGGGCCGTCCATGCCTTGGAGGAGTCTGCCTCAGCTGAGGAGTGTATTCAGATCCAACACGTAAAGGGACTGCAACACATAGCTGGTTGAGAAATGGAGGCTTCAAAGTAGATTTCATTTGAGAAATTTAGCAGTAGATACGATGATATATATATGTATTTGCATGTTTCATAGTTATGAAAGCTATAACCAAAGAAGGATTAAAAATCAGCATGTAATAAAAACTAAAGTTAATCTTATTTTTACATAGAACAAATAAGCAATTAATGATCCAAATAAGAGCCCAAATTAACTCGGGCAGTTGAAACCATGGTCTGGGAAAAAAATGAGTGTGGCCCACAACAGGGTTCTTAGTGGGTTTTGTCCTCCTGCTGCTCTGTTTTCCCATGTTTCTCTTCATACAACAGTTGTGTCTTCCTGATGTCATGGATTCCCGGGCACTGTGCATGGTCTGGATATAGGACTTGCTTGACCTGGTATGATTGAAGCCAAGTCGGCCAGCCCGTCTCTGGAACTGACATGCAGGTAGTGGAGAGAGCTGTCCTCTTTCTCAGCTAGGTTGTTATGCTGGGATCACCCGCGGGAGACAGGTGGAGGCAGCTCCACTTGTGAGTTCACATTAGTAATGACGAAGGAGGTGAAGGAGGATTTCTTTCTCTCAGCATTCTTATATAAAATCCAAGGGAAGGCATCGTCCCTGGCCCTGTGAAGGTAGCCTGTTCACAAGAGGAGAGAAATGCCAGTCTAGAAAAGGGGCTGGGGGTCAGCATCCTTCAGAACTCTGAATCCAGCCATTCCTGCTATCTATTCTGGACTCCCCTTTATTTACTGGGGAGAGTTTGAATTGGGGCTCTGCAGCTGACAACCAAAGTAGGGCTCAGTCACATAATTTCCATCCACGCCCAATTTCATCCTTTGAATAGATATGAAAATTGTAACCTGCCAGAGTCCCTGAGAATACATATAATAATAATAATAATAATAATAATAATAATAATATGCCTGATAACACTTTGTAACTTAACCTGTACATAACAGGTCCTCTTAGTTGTACATTGTTTCATCTTCTAAGTGGTACATGTGGATAGATTTCTTAACGTGGTGGGGTGTGAGGATGACAAGAATCTTGGGTAGTTATAATCCTCTTCCAAAAGAGAAATGTTAATCAAACTACCAGACTTGAGCAATGCAGGCAAAAGGAATGCATGATGAGTAGAGCTTTGCAGGTTTCTAAATGAGACAGACCCCTGCCCTGAACCTCTAGGTGGGCTCCTGGAAGTCCCTGTCCTTGCCTGCCTTCTCCTCTTCCTGGGATTTCTTCTCCTCTTGCCCTTGAGGCCTCTGAGCTCTCTCTAGGGCCCTGAGAAAACCAGGTCCATTCACTTCCATCAGTGCCAGGAGAGAGCTGAGTCTGATTCTTTCAGGGGCAGAGCAGGCACCAAATAATTTTTCTGTGACTGATGATGTTACCTCTTCTCATATAGCACCTCTTCCCTGAGCTATGGCACGTTCAAGTGTCAGGCTCTCATCTCTGTCTTACGAAAAACATTCCCCCAATAAGACAGAGAGGGAAAAAAAGAAGAAAGTGAAAAAGGTTAAATACTCTGGAACAGCCCAGGGTGACCCTTGGAGCAGAGCACAGTGTGGTACACACTAGAGACTCCCAGAGAGGCTCTTCAGTCCTGCCACGCAAGCAGCACCCCACTCACAAGCTAGTATTGCCACGTGGCACAACCATTAGCTATCCTTTCAAAAAACCCTACTCCCAAAGATTTTCTCTATGCACTTGACATACTTGCAGAAAGGACAGTTTTTAAATCGGTGGATTCCATCAGGCTATAGAATCCTTTCCAATTTCAGAACCTTTCACTGTATCACATATACTACTGATGAAGAAGTAAACCCTTAAAACCTTTCTGGTAGGTTAATGTGAAAGCCTGAAAAATGTCCATATTTTACAACACATACATTGTACTTCCAGAGTGTGGACTGGCTCTACCACTCACACAGCATAGATTTTGCTTCTGTGAGTCTCAGTTTCCTCATACTTAAAATAGGAACAATATTGGAGTTCCTTCTCACAGCCTGCTATGATGATTGAATGGAACGTCTCAGAAAGTGGGTGGTGATAGGTACACACACATGAATATGATCCACATAAGCGTGCAGATGTCGAAATAGAAACACAATTCAGCATGACAAATGAATTGGCAAATTTTAGGAAAATGCCTAATATTAGGTTGTTGGCTAAAAATTGTGTACAGTTATAAGATGGAATAAAGAACTATTTCAGAAGACCACATTGTGATATAAGAAGATACTCATAGTATATTGTTCAAAACATTTCAAATAATATGTACAGTTTGATCCACATAATCAAAACAAAAGTAAAGGGAATATTTTCAGTATTATTGATAAGTCTCTCCAAGTTGATGGCTGAATTTTGCCTGCATGTTGGAATCATGTCAAGAATATTAAAAAAAATATATCTTGCGATAGGATCCCAGTTCTAGAAATTCTGGTTTAATTGGCCTGCACTATGATCTGGTCCTTGGGATTTTTATTTTTGTCTACGTGCTTGTTTTTCTTTCCTTAGATTTTTCCTCCAAGTCTTCTAAGATAAATATGCATCACTTTTATAATTAGATATTAAAACTATAAATGCTATTTCAGAGACATTTCGACTGCCCCAGAGGGACGCTGACTAAGCAGTTCTGCCACTGCCTGGTTTTCCAGAACCTTCCCTCCCAAGGAGAGATGGAGTTTGTCAGTGAGACTGAGTCACTGCCCTGGAAAACCGGTTTGGGGAGGGGGTTGGGGAGCTCAAGGAGAGGACACTGGCCATTCGAGGTGCCAGACACGCACAAAGATAGACCCACAGACAGGCTGTGCTGGCTGAGCACCGGTGTGCAGGTGGCTCTATTATTTATGGCCCTTGCTATCTGTGGCCTTGCTGGGTGCCTGTTTTGATATTGGGAATTCATTTATGTATGTCAGCATCCTATTTCGCTTTTCCAGCACAGTCTTGAAAAGGGCCAGGAGGATTGGGCGCAACAAAAAGAAAGCAAGCAATGGAAGATCTTTGGCTGCTAAAAAAAAATAGTGTAACTGACAGAAAGTCCAAGGCTGTTTGAATTTTCCTCCCTTTGTGTCTATGATTAAACACTTCGGGTCTGAGGTAGAGCTTCTCTGGCTGGTGTCGCACCCCACCTCACCCCCATTCATTCAGCAAGTCCTCAGTGAGTTCTTCTTCTGTGCCCAGTGCTACTCATCATTTAATTCTTATCTGGAGCCTCAAGCCCATGACTCAGGTACTGTTATTGGCTTGATTTTTACAGGTAAAGGGTTTGAAGCTCAGGGAAATCGTTGGCCCAGAGTCATCCAACAAATTGTCAATCATCACACCATCACCAGAGTGGCTACTGTTTACCGAGACCTTCTTCTGCACGAAGCACTGAAGGAAGAGCTTTCTAACCTCTTTATAAGCACTCCACTTCCCGAGTATCCCTAGGAGGCTGTGGTTATCTTCATTCCTCCTTTACAGATGATGACGCTTACACACAGAGGGGGAAAGCTACTCATCCAAGGTCACACAGCTTTTAGGCAGTGGGAAAGGATTTATGTCCAAGTGTGTCAAACTCCTAGACTCGAGTTCTCAAGCCCTAAATTGTGTTGCTCCCTCAACTTGGCCACTGAGCCTCAGAAGTCAGGCTTGATGCCTTTTTTTTTTTTTTTTTTTTTT
>NW_022900921.1:12573328-12580199 GCF_012274545.1 Fukomys damarensis | reverse complement strand
TTTTTAGTACTGGGGATCGAACTCAGGACCTTGCTCTTGCAAGGTAGGCAGCAGAACTACTGAAATCCCTGGCCCCTTGATGCCTTTTGTATTCGGTATAGTAAAGGTATATCAACTAAAGATGGTCACCTCAGTTTGTTTCTGCCTGTTCTCAATACCTGAAATTGTAGCATTCTTGAAACAGAAAATTCGAGGAGCTGGAAACATACAACCTCATTTGCTTTTTTTATACAATTCTAATTCTCTTTGTAACTACTATTTCAGGTATGGACCCATTATCATCCAAAAAGCCACAGCAGAAGAGAATTATGGGAAAATGAAAGAGAAGGCAGGAAAAGGGCACCTGGTGGTTGCCACGGTGAAACATTCAAAGGGAGCAGGAGACAGCCATTAGCATTCAGTTTAATGGTGTTTTAGCCCCATCCATAACTGCAAGTGTGTTTACTGCTTCATATTTCCTGCATGAGCAGGAGCCGCCAATCTCATTCTCCATATTGAGAACCAGCCAATGGTTCTAATTACGCATTGGCTCACACTGTTCCTTCACCAGGGATGGGCAGTCAGTGTTCCCTGGACCCCCAGCTGTGTGAGCAGGCACCTCGTACCTGAGCCCCATGGACGCAGCCACATGCTGCCCAGTGGTTGCTGATGATTCTGAGTTGCTTAGGATGAAGCCCAACCCCCCCCAACTGAAATGGGGCCATATCTAGCCCCAGGAACGCTTCATCCCAATGCTTCCCATTTAAGTGCCATATTACAAGCTGTTTACCCATCCAACACTCTGCAGTGATGTCAGGCTCTGTTGCCCACATGCTGCAAATGAGGATACCGAGATAAAGGCATAACACCTGGAATGCGAATCAGCCGCTTCAGAGCCGAGAATGCAAAGTTACTAAAGAGAAGTTCACTAAGTCCCTCCCAACTTTATTCTTCTGCCCCAGTGATTCTCAAACTTGAAAGCCTATCAGACACACCTGGAAAGCTCTGGCTCTGTCCCAGATCACATGCATCAAAATGTTTGGGGGTGTAGACCAGGCCTCCCTGTTGCATGAATGTTGCTCTCAAGTGACTGGCTTGACAGCTGGACTTGAGAAACAGGCTCTCACTCCTCCATGGTCTCTCACAGCCCCTCGTTTATAAAGTTAACATTGTACCCCCTCTACCAAGCAGATGTCATCATTAAGCCAGAGTTTTCACCAGATGTTTGGAGTCCATGGTAAGCAGGAGGATGCTGAGGCCTGTCTGGCCTGGGTTTGAATCCCAGCTGTGCTACACACTAGGCTACAATCTCATCATCTGCAAAACAGGAGTAGAAAGAGTAGCTACCTTATGGGGTTCACTGCATCCTCTGACAACCATGCGCTGTAAGTGTGATCCTAGAGCAGTAGTATTGGAGGTGTGGCCTAAGGGGGTGTTTAGGTCATGGGTGCTCCAGGCTCATGAGAGGATTAGTGCTGATTATAAAAGGACCAGAGTCTAAATTTGAACTCTCACCTCATGCATGCTAAGTGACACTGCCACCATGTCTTTGGACTTCCCAGCCTCTAGGACTGTGAGCCAGACTCATATCTGTTCATTCTGGTATCCAGGTTCAAGCATTGTGTGGCAGCAATGCAAAACAGAACAGAATGCATTGGAAGCATAAAGTTCCTGGAACTCTGTCAGTGCCCAATAAGTGATACAAGAACCGAGGTAGCCACGATCTGAGCTGCTCCTCACAGAAGACAAGGAGTGTATTTCCTGTGGGCGAGGGGAGTGGCATCCAGCCTGACAGTCTTAAAACCCGTCTCTCAGCACACAGCAGGAAGGAGGCTTTTCTCCTTGTCTAATTAGAGAGTCCTAACAGCAGCAAGGACCACAGGCTGTATTTCAAGGAAATGAACAGTTCTGGCCAGTCCGTCCTTCTCTTTTCGGCAAATACCAGTTCTAAAAACACCCAGGGCAATTCACATTCAAAACATCCAGATGCAAATTAAGTAAACAAATAAAACCCACCGTTTATCAGGTTTGAGGCAACTCAGATTCAGATCTTGGCTCTGGCTTTCCAGTGTCCACATGTACACATCAGGTCCTCACAGAGAGCAACTGCCACATTGAGTGCTCACTGTATGCCAGCACCAAATCATTTGCTCCTACAAACTGTCTCATTTATATCTCATACCAAAACCCTAAGATAGATAATGTGTTAGATAAGTAACCAAGGCTCCAAGAGGTTAAATAACCTATGAAAGATGACAGAGTAAATAGAAACATTAGGACTTATGAGCTCCTTTCTTAATATAGTGTGATACCTCCAGGATTTGGCTGGGCAGAGTAAGCACAAGGTGATTGTCCCATGACCAGTGGAATGCAAAAGCTTATCTGCAACCAGACTCCAACCCCTAAAGTCCAGCTCAGCAGCCTGTCTTTCATCGACCTTGATTTCCTGCTTTCACTGAAGAGCCTTTAGGAAATAAGAACAGTACTTTGCACAGAAGTATTCCGGTCCCCTAGGAGTATCAGGTGACTCAAAGCCCCTCAGGCATCACAAAATCACTTAGGAAGCAATATTGCAACCTTTGCTTATAAGTCCTCAAAGCTGCTTCCTCCTTGGGTTTGGGTTCTGACCCCCAAACGAGCCTACAGATGATGTGTTCCCATTGCAAAGGAAACACAAGTGTAGCTAGAGGAGGTAGGATTAGAAATCAAACTTGTCTGCCTCCTACTTTTCCTACTTCTCCTTTTGTTCCTTTGCTGCTTTTGCACTCCCTTGGGGAGGTTCATACAGTGCAGTGTAAGAATGGAAAATAGATGCCACATAGGCACATTGATTTCAGTGCTGTTTTCCAGTCAGCACGGACACTGCCTCAATTTTCTTTTCATCTAAGATTTCCTGGAAGCAAATACCACTCAACTGATGATAACGTGTAGTTTATTCCATCCAGTGATTAAGAGCACATACTTTGGAGTCAGTCAAAACTACACTAGAATCTCACCTCTGTGTGACCAGGGATATGTTACTTAACCTCCCTGAGCTTTGGATCATCCGTGATATAAGGATGATCATACCCCCTTCACAGGGTACCGTTAAGAGTAAATGAGACATACCTATACTACTCCAGACTCTGTCCCAAGTACAGAGGGTTTTGGGTCAATGGTATTTGTTCTTCCCTTCCCTTACTGAGCATCTTTTGGGGTGTCTTACTGTGTACCACTGTGTTAGAAACCAGAAATACTGGAGCAAGCAAGAAAGGTAAGGTTCTTGATCTGGTGGCACATTCTAGTGGAGAAGAAGTTTTGGTGAATAATTATTTGTCAGATAACTTTAGCTTGGGACGAGGGTTATGAAAGATAATGTCTGAGTGATGAAATAAAGAATGTCAGCGTGGTGCAGGTAGCAACACAGAGGCAGCTCAGACACCACAGAAAGTTTTATCCCTCTCAAATGCTGGCCCTTGAATCCGTGACAGAGGAAAAAAAATAAGTGGAAATGGACTGAATGGTGTTTTGATGCTGTGATGGCAGAGAAGGCAGGTTATTCATAGCGCTTCTCCCTGTCCCTCCCCAGTTTGATTGGCTCCATCCCTGGGATGAGAGAAATAGCAGAACACTCAGCGCTGGATTCATGTGCTTTGACAGGCCCCTTTTAGGTCCCAGCTAATCTACTGCAATCAGCCTGCAATCTGCAGAGCAGCCAGACCTGTCTCCGTCAGCAAATCAGCCCTGGACCCCTGGGGACCTTCTAGCACATGGCCCTGTTCCTCTCTATCGCTGTCCTACCTCCTATTTCTACCTCTACAGTCTCTTCCCTCCACCTTCTTTTTCCCAGCCTCCATTTTCCTGGGCCGCTGGGTGCACAGCCCACTGAGGCCTGAGCTGGGGTCCTGCAGTCACCTGGACTGCTATCTGCTGCAAGATTGTTTCCTGACCACAGGAGAGGAGTGAGGGAGGGAAAGAGCGAGACTGAGGGAGGGAGAGAGAGAGAGAGAGAGAGAGAGATGGAGAGAGAGAGAGAGAAAGAGAGAGAGAGAGAGAAAGAGAGAGAGATGGGGGAGAGCCAAGAATCAATGCCAAGGAAAAAGACAGAAGTAGACACTGAAGATATGTATGCATGCAAAGAAAGAGCAGCTGGGGATTTGGCTCAGTGGTTACACTGCCTGCTTTGCAAGTGCAAGGACCCGAGTTCAATCCCTGGTACCAAAAAAAAAGAAAGAAAAGAAAGATAGAGAGCAATGGTAACTGGGTGTGCGCACTGCTTGTCAACTTATTTTCATAGGGCCTATCTTCCCAACAACCTGTGGGGGCTGTAGGCAGGTGAGCAATCAATAAATGGTATGTTTCCGCCACTGTGACAAAAACGTGAGCTAAACAACTTAGAAGGAAGAAAGATTTATTTGGGTTTATGTTTTCAGTCCGTGATTCCCTAGTCTCATTTTGTTTGGGGCCTGTAGAGTAGCAGAACATCGTGGCAGGGGGCCTGAGATGAAGCGAAGCTGCTCACTGCCCGGCAGCGGGGGAGTGAAAGACAGAAAAGGGCCAGGTCCCAATTATCCCCTTCAAGAACGCACCCCTGGTGACCCGCCTTCCTTCCACTAGTTCCTGCCCCTAAAGGTTGTACCACCTCCTGACAGCGCCATAGGCTGGGGCCTCGCCGTCAGTACACGTGCACTGGGGAAACGCTTAACATCTAAACCAAAATGTAAATAAAACCAAACATTTAAAGGAAGCTCCCAGGATCTCAGGCTTACGAGTCATCATCATCATCCTTTGTGTCAGACACAGAGAAAAAGGATGAGGCAGATAGTTCAGCTATCTTGTTCAACACCCAGCTCTCATCAACTTCTGACTTCTTCCAAAAATCACAACCCCTCTCAGAGAGTAGGAATTTGCCGCCATTGAAGATATTCAAAGAATATGCTTCAGGCACTGAAAACAATTCCAAGAGGACTTTGAAAATCTTTCAGAGCAAAAGCAGTATTGCTGGATAAAGCACATATTAACCCCCAAGGTGACACCTTGAAGGAGATTAATTTAGCAGACTGTGCAAGCTCAGTTCCATTCTTCTTTTTTTCTTTCTTGACCCTATTTATTAGAAGCATCTCATCATATGTACATGCTCAAATACCTGGTCAACTACTAGAATTAGATCAGGATCACACAATCAAATTCCTCCTCAGTTCCTGCATGCAAAGGTCCCGGGTAGTAGACGGTGTAGAGTTTTGGGGCCATGGGAAAGGGAACGTGCCTGCCCACCCAAAGCATCCACACTTAACTGCACTTAAAACATTATCCTGGGTAATGAACTTGTCCAGGACCAGGTTTGGCCACAGACCACCAGTTTGCCACCACTCATTTGAGCTCGCATTTATGGACAACAGAAGAGTGAAGCCAGCAGAGGAAACAAAGAGGAAAACTTCAGGCTGTGAAGGATTGAGAAGATAAAAATGGGAGACAGTCCGCAATAAAATGATTAGCTACAGGAGGGATAAGGTCCCTGTGGCTGGGGGTTATTTAAGAACATAAATTGATTGTATGGCTTTTATGTGGCTGAAAGAGGTTCACGCAGTCAGTGATCATGTGGAACTTACAACATCCAAATTCCAGTCCTCTCCTATCTAGAGATTTGATGGGTAGGTGAATGATAGAAATCAGCCTCAAGGAAAAGCAAAATCTAATAAAAGCTAGATTCACAGCCTTTCCTCTTTTTTTCTATATTTCATTTTCCATTTCAAGGACCAAAAGTACTCCATGGCACAGATTTATATTTTACGTTTGTTAAAAGAAAAGAAAAAAAAATTTTTCTTCATGTTTTTCCCTTTGGTTTTTCTTGTTGTTTTTCTTCCTTCCTTGATATCCGTTTTCCTTCCTTCCTCATTTCTTCCTTCTGCTTTCTTCTGTTTCTCCCCTCACTCCTTTTATTTTGCCCTCTCCCTTCCTTCAGCTAATGGCCCCCCCTTTTTCAGAAAGCCACACTCAGTTCTTTGGCTCCGTCTGCACTTTGGGCTGCTGGACTAGATCACGTGACCCAGGCCTGTCCAGCCATTTAATCTCATCCCCACTGCCGCAGTGATTTGTTCCCGTGACTTAAGATGCTCCACAGTGAATACAGGCAGACTGCGTAGCTTCAGGAAGGCAGCTGTCTGTTCCACTAGACTTGGACTTGAAAGATCTAGGCGTGGAGATGTTGGCAGTCGTCTTGCCACTGTATTTTGTGTGAGAATGGTGACTAACTGGAGGCCCAAGGAACTATGTTATGTACTGGAGAGAGTCCAGGCCTGGAGCTTCAGAATCAAAATTTCTCTAGATTATTCTGCCGTGTAAGATAATTCCCTGTTTTGCTGAAGTCATCTTGAGTTGGGTTTTCTGTCATTTATCACCAAAATAATCTTGATGAATACGTCTGTGCATAGCAACGTGTATCTTGGATTTGAAAAAAATTCTCAGTCTGCCAGAAGTCCCTACAAAAAGGACCTTTTAGAAGAGGGGGTAAATTTAAATTGTAAAAGTGGCTGTGTCCTCAAAAATTCCCTTTGGGAAACTATCACTGATTTTTAAGTGTTGCTTCAACAATGAAATCTGTTTTTCAAAGAAAATCATATACAGAACCCAAATAAGTAAATATATATTTTCATATCTGTTCCTCTCCGCTTGTACAGGTGTAATGCGAGTTGTGCCAGGCATTTGCAATGGTGTCTGCTAGCACTTCCACTGCCTAGACCAGTTTTCCGACTCACCATAAGCCGGTTGCAGGATAAACTCGTAGCAATGTCTGGGTAATTAAGCTTAAATGTGTGCTGGGGATTTAGCTCAGTGGTTCGGTGGTCTGCCTCACAAGAGCAAGGGCCCGAGTTTGATCCCCGGTACCAAAAAAAAAAAAAAAAAAAAAAAAAAC
>NW_022900921.1:12539954-12573262 GCF_012274545.1 Fukomys damarensis | reverse complement strand
TTAAAAAAAAAAAAAAAAACTTAAATGTTACTTCCATCAAGACGCCTTCCTTGTTGTCTTGGACTGAGTGTCCCTGCAGTGAACTCCCACATCATCCTCCACTCCCCGCCACAGCTCTGGTGACACACGGAGTTGTGATCACACATGTTCATGTTTGCCTCTCTATCTAGAGTCAGCCCGGGAGTACAGGTGAGAATATACTGCTGTGTGTGTGACACAGCTGCTGATCAAATGAGTGAGTACGTGACGGAACGGATGAATGTGATGTTGTCTCTCCTCGAGAAGTAGCCTCCACTTCTTTGGATCTGGGTTTGTGGTTCAGGAGGCTGTTGAATGGATGCGTGAATCCGAAGACATTTGAGTCAGAAGGGAACTCGAGAACAGATTGTTGAATGATTTTTCAAAGAATTGTATTCTGAAAAGAAAATACTTTGAAAAAAAAGAAGAGTACTTTTGTTTGTTTTATGGTACTGGAATTGAACCCGGGTTCTTTTCACTGAGCAACATCCCTAACCCTAAGTTGCCAAGGCTGGGCTTGAAACTACAATCCTCCTGCCTCAGCTTCCCACAGTTTTATATAAAAGTAAGTGTGTGAATCACTTTGTATTCTCAACTTTAATGATTCACAATGTGTATTAAAAATACTAGTAAAGTATTAGTAAAGACAAGAAATTTTTGTATTAAAAACACTAACTTAAGCTTGTTTAACTATGTGTTTTCTAAGTTTACTTGGCCAAAAAATACTTTTGTTTGTTTATTTGTTTGATGGCTTTAGTGTTAAACCTGTTGCATTCCTTGAAACGTTACTTATTCCAAAGAACGCACTTTAAAAAATACTACCCCAGGCCAATTTCTTCATTTTAGGGGAATCATAATGACTTACATCTATACAATGTCTTATTTCAAGTGCTTCCTTTGCTTCTGTCTCCTTTAAGTCTCACAGCAGTCACTCAGGTAACATCCCTATTTTTAAGACAAGGAAATAGAAGTCCGGAAGGATTCCAGAGATTTGCTCAAGGTCACACAGCTAGTTAGTGACAGAGATGAGAAGAGAAATCAGACCTAATATTGATCCAGTTATCACCTTATTAACACCTTAGCCAGTGTCTGTCCAATCTTGTTTCCACATCAGAAAGTAAGTTGAAAGCAGTATCTTTCTTAAAGAAACTTGGAAGGAATCATTTCTGCTAGGGGAACACAAATATCCACAGATGAGAGAATTCATCATGAGAATGTAGATTGATTGACTTTCTGCTGACAACTGCCAGAGGTGAGGGTTGCCCCAAACTACCACACCTCACCTTGCTCTCTGCCACGTGCATTCTTCAGCCCAGCTCTGCCACTTTCACAGCACGCAGGTCATCATAGCCCCTCCCTTGACCATGACAGACAATTCCTCCCCACCCCTGAGGCCAGGCATGGCCGGTGAGATTCCCTCAGCCGAGCCCTCAGGCCCCAACTGTGGGCAGATTAGAGTTGGCCCAAAGTTGAAGTCTGTTTACTGATTTCCCTTTCTGATTGCGCCACTTCTGGTTTCTACCATCCTTCAGGCCAGTTGAATCGGTACATTTACTCCTCACAGTTTCAAGTGTTCCTTTTCAAGTGCCTGGAGTACACTACCTGAAAACTTCAAATAACAGATGCTTATTTTTATAAGAATCCAGTGATACATATATAAGTGAAAGTGCTTTGTGAACAAAGAAATTACACTACTAAAAACATTATTATTGTGATTTTTACTCTTTAATTCTGACTGGGCTAAATCCAGAATGCTTTCTTTTCCTACGTTCTAATTTTGGCCTTTTATTGCAAGTATTGGATGTTCTATCCCAAGTGTTCCCAAATAATTATTTAAAAGCTAGCCTAAATTAGACTTTATTTAAAATAAGCCTTCAATTAGATATACTATTTTCAAAGATTTTTCTCAGAAAACAAGGGTAACTAAGACACAGTTTGCGAAGCAAGCAATACTTAATTTAATTCTATCTGTCTCAGACTCTTTGAGCTACTGAAACAAAATTTTCTCAGTGGTTTACACAGAAAACAATTTCTCATAGTTCTGAAGGCTGGAAAGTCCAAAGCCAAGCCACCCAAGGGCCTACTTCCAGGTTCATAAAAGCTATCTACTAACCACGTGTAAGAGGAAGTGCAAGGGTCTGACTCAAACCTCTTTTATAAGAGCACAAATCCCACTGCCTAGTCATCTCTCAAGGGTTTCGCCTCCTAACACTGTCATCTGTTTAGGATTTTGACATACAGCTTGAGGGAGGGGTGCACACAAACATCCAGACCCTACTTCAGCTATCACCAAAGTTTGGACCTCTTTCAGTCCCAGGAAAGAAGGGGCTTGTCCAAATCCTTGGCACTGCAGGGAGGTCTGTTGCTCTCTTCTCTGTCTGCCCACATCTCTTCCCATGGACAGAGCTCTAGCCAGAGCCCTCAACCACCTTCTTCACACTAAATACCCAACACCCTGGGATCTCCTACCCGGATGGCTCCGGTTCACCCCTGGGGATCAGGCAAACCTGTTCCCAAGGAACCATCCTCTGGAGGAGGTGTGATTGGAGATTGCATGTGGGGCTGAGACATACATAGGTCTACGTTTAAGACCCATGTATTGGACAGTGGTCCTGGGCATGGAAAGAGAAGGCACAGGCACCCAAGTCAGACCCTCTTCATCCTACATGTTCCCTCAGGGAACTGTGGGGCACCCAAGGAGTCTCAGTTTAAACCTGTTCTTCCAGAGCATCTTGCAGTTGTACTTGTAAGGTAGGAGAACAGAATGTGTTCCATTTACATATTTTAAATATTCATATGTGTGTAAGTAAACCTCCTGTTGTAGGTACCCTTACCTTGGGTTTTGCAAATCTTGCATATTGACCTGATCACACTTTTTGGATCTTTTAATTCTCAGAACAGACTTGCCTGGTTTTTGTTTTACATGAGCCATCCTTCAAGGTCAACCTGATGTGTAATCCTAACTCCAAGTGCAATGCGCATTAGTGACTCTGTCTCCACGATGCACTCAAACCACATTCTTTTATTTACTGAACACTCAGAAGATGACTTAACTGTGTGACTTTACCAGTTTAAAGTTTACCTGATGATTTATCACTTTCTCAGTCAGATGATACGGCACAGAAGTGCTTGTAAACTTCATCCTATTCTGATGTGGGAACTTTTATTCTTCCTTTACAAAAAATCTTGCAGAGAGGAAAAGCTGTAATTTGCCATACCACTGTGTGAGTTAAGTTGTTCATTTAGTTGAGATTTCCTTTATGATTCTAATCAGAAGCAGAAATAAGGGACTTTTCAAATACCATAGTTCACCCATGTTCTTCCCCCAAATCTGTTTCTTTGGAGTCCTAACCTCTGCAGACACACACTTGCTTGAGGTAAGCAATCACTGTCCCTTACAAGGATATGCACAAAAGCCATAAATAACATGTGCGAATACATGCCTTTTGTATATTTCCACCTCTCCAGACTGTCTCCAAACACCTGAGCAGGGACTCAACTTTCCTTGAAGGCTGGAGGTGTATCAGAGCTGTGGGAGCTCACCACTGCTGACCCAATGAACCAAAACCAACAGAGCAGACATGTGGCTTTCCAGGGCCCACCGGACTGCAGATTAGGAGAGACTGGACAGAAGGAGGGGCCTTGCCTAAAGAGTTGCTTCCCAGACAGCAGAGCACAGACATAATAGAAACCAAGTTTTATTCTGGTTTATAGCTCCTACCTTCTCCTCTCACTACACACTTTACCACAGATATTGACAAGCAGGCTGTGGACATGAGAGATTGCCAGTCTTGGAACCAGGAGGTGCCTATTTATCTTCTCAAGCTTGGCAGACATTTACTTAGTCTATAATTCTAAGCACTAGAAATAGTGGTGACTAAGATGAATAAGGTCCCTGCTCCCATGGAACTTATATTTAATAACATTCTTTTACTTTTTAAACAGTGGCCTCTTTGAGATGGCTTTCCCAAGTTTTTGTGTTCTACCTCTAATTCTTTCCAAAACTTTGAACAGTTGCCAGAAAGTTAAAAAAAAACACACACAAAAGCAGAAAACACAATTAGTTCCCATTGTAAGTGCCATCAAGGAAGCAAACCAGATAATACAATGAAGTGTGATTTGGAGGGTGCATTACTTAGCCTGAGTGGTCAGGGAGAGCCTCTCTTGGCTCTCTTGGATCAAAGAAACATGCAACAGTCCTCTGGGGGTGAGGCTCTTTCAGAGTAGTGAGCCTGGCTACCTTCCACCGGATCCACCCAGTGCATAGGGAAACCCATTCACCCTTATGCTCTTTGAATGACGTAAGTACTATTACTTACTGTTGCTGCTGCCCTCTCTCCCAGTGCCACCTTCATGGGCATTTCCAGCCAGCCTCTGGCTTTCAGAGTCTTCCAGACAAGCAGTGCATACATCATACCTCCAGATGTTTATTCCTGCATCTGTATTATTTGCAAGAAGCCACACTGGTGGTAGATAGCATAGCACTCTCTGCTCTCGGGATGTCCCTCATTTAATCCCATCTTCTCAAATTTTTTATCTTCTTCTACTTAGGTAGCAAGCAAAGGTTAGGAGGGGAGACCATTTTGCTCTCTCTAGGTAACTTCTTATGGATATGTCTACCATCATTTTTTTTTTCAGAAAGGACAGGCAGTTATCAATCATACTCTCTGTTCTGGAGACTCAGTGAAACCTCTAAGAATACAAGGAAAGCCAAAGTAACATCTCAGTACATTTGTCCATGGATTTTGGAGAACAGGATTTTACTCGATCCATTATGTTTGAAAAGTGACAGAATGTCTTTTCTTCTCAAGATTTGTAGGGTCCTATAAAGAGAAGCTGATGATTCCACTGGGCACGGAGGACAATCAGATCCTTCCTTGCAAGCTGCCTGGAATGACTGGCCATCTTAGCAGAAAAATTGTCATCTTATGTTAGTAATGTCTGTATTGAGCTGAGGAGACATATGCTGTGTATTTTCCCCGGACTGAGCAAGGTTTTACAGGCATAAAGACCTCATATGAAAAAAGCTGTAGTTAGTGCTCACCTCCTGCTGGAAAATAATGAACTCCCTTCCAGACATCACTGTAGGTTATCCTGCATCCATCACTTTAATAATATTTGTTTAAATTAGCCAAATACAAATGTGTTTATCTTTTCAGTCTTTCTTTGGGGGAAATGAGTTTGGGGGCACTTTATCTGCAGAAATGGACATGATCCAATTCTGAGTTTTGCCAGATATTTACTTTGGGAAAATTGGAAATGACTCTGTGTTCTATAAACTTTCAAACAGTATGACATTCTTTCAAGACCAGAGAAGTTATCGCAGCCCATCATCCTGTGAATGGACACCATCACCTGGACCTGAGGCCACAAAGTCATGAAAGCATCTAACCAGTCAGAGCTCTGTATTGACCTGGCTGCCAGCCAAGCACAGACACCTAGAGATGTTTGTTCATGCAGAGATCCAAAATCACAATTCATCGTTCGATTTCATGAATGAAATACTTAATAAGCCACGCAAAGCTCATTAAAAAAGTGACTCACCCACAGTTAATGACCAACAATAAAATAATATCATTGTAACCCATTGCATAAATGTCTGCAAGTAGGAAAGAACTTGACAAGGGCAAAACTTTAGAATCGAATTATGCAAATAGAATAAAAGTGACTTGCTCTGAAAGAATTCAACTTGCCTCCTGCCTGACTCTCCATCTGAGTTTTGCCAGCTCCAGAAAGGCCTCTGAGCCCCCAGGGCGCAGAGAAAACATTTGTGTTTATTCATTTGGTTATTTCCTAGCAGATAGCAAAGAAAAAGGCATGTTTTGATTACTACTGACATTTCAAGTCAGGACAAGGATGAAAAATCTAAAGTAAGTAATCTAAGCTTTTAGGCTATCAGAAGAAGACTATGCAAAACTGTGTGATCCGATTGCCTAGAGAATTCCAGAGAAGTAAAGTAACTTCTCTGCGTTCACACAACTAGAGAACAGCAAAGCAGTGCCAGTCAGTGGTCCCAGCTTCCTAGCTAAGTGCTACTTCCTGGATGTCCTCTTTCTCTTTCTCTTTCATGAATAGTCTTTATTTTTTAGAGCAGTTTCCAATCTCTAGAAAAACAGAGTGAATAATACTGAGAGTTCCCATATACCATCCCCTACCCCTACACAGTGTGTCTGAGTGTGGGATATATATTAGAAATAATCAATATTGATAAATTTTGGTTAAATGATATCCATAATTTACATTAGCATTCGCTCTTTGTATAAAACATCTCTAGGTTTTGGCAAATGTGTGGACATCATGTACCCATCATCGTAGTGCCACACAAAATACAATATTTCAACTGCTAGGTGGGATCGGCTGCCCTAGTAATCCCCTGTGCTTAATTCCGCATCAAGTGGTCCTTTCAAGACATCACTGGGACTCTGAATGAAAACCCAGCACTTAATATTTTTCATGCCTTTCAGGGTTTTGTTTTGTTTTTTTGCTAAAAAGTTGGGGGGTTTTTCATGATTAATAGAAAAGTCATGAAATATTCCATCTCTGCTCTGAATTTTGTGCTCATCCCACTTTAGAAACAGTGACGATTGTCTCACTGAAGAGACCTGTGTCTAGAGATGTGCCTGGCCCCTTTTCCCTGAGTCAGAGAGAGCGGCCCTTCTTCACATAAGCGCCAGAGAAAGGTCAGGGACAGCGGTCTCTTCCCTAGGCCTCCCTTCCCCTTCCCTAACTCAACCTTCTATACTTGAGACTCACTTGCTGCTTTGTAAGTACTGAAAAGGAACAGCTTCTCTACAGCATATTAAAAGAAGCAACCCCAAGATTCATCAAATTAATGGGAGGGGAAAGTCAATAAGAGTAATTATCAAACTCAAGAAAATCAACTTATTCTCTTTGCTGCTAGGTGTTCAACTTCAAAGAATCATAATTTAAATGAAGCTAAGGATGCACAAATGAGTACCAGCCACAGAGAGGCCAGGAGGTTTTCTCCAAGGACCCTGCTCGCTGCTGGTCAAAGTGTGCAGGAAATGAGCCCTGGTGGGCGCTTTTCAGATGGCAGTGTACATTGGAAGACAAAAACACTTCCACCCTTTCATCCTGAAATTGCATTTCTTGAGAAATTATCTTTAGAAGATAATTAGAGAAGTGCTGAAATATTTTGCTGAGAAACTTTCAGCAGTTGTATAATCCAGTGGAAAGGGGGAGAGAAGGGAACAAAATAACATCCAACAATAAGGAGAGAATGAATGTTCTTGGGGTTTTTTTGTTTGTTTTCCTGCTCATCAAATCCTAATGCTTTTCTTGGGTAGGGGAAAGGCCCCACTGAGTGGACATTATTGGGAGTTGGGTTCTACATTTCACAGCAAAATCAAGTGAGGCCATTCTTCCCCTACATATCAGCTGGTAGGTAAGGTAAGATGTTCCATCTCAGAACATTGAAACCAATATATATAATGCAAAACCTCCAGTCCAGATGGATCGTGTGTGTGGTAGGACTTGGATAAGGGTTCCATACCCAAGTCTCTCCTGATTTCTGCCCTCTTTTCCTAGCCTGTTTTCCCAGTCCTCCCATTGATTTCTATGATTACCTAATGTGATTTCTTCTCCACTTTCATTAGCCTGGGTTAGTTTTTGAGGCTTGCAAAGAGAATTATCAAGCATATCAGGAAACATCTATTCAATGTAATACGATTAATCTATCAAAACTTGTGTTTTCAGCACATATTTAAAGATACAGAAGAAAACTTTGAAATTTATGGTTTTCACAATTTTATATAATTATCATAGCTATGTAAGCAACCTATATATCTGTTTTGATATGTGTATAAAAATTACTGGAAGAAAACATAAATTCTAACAGCTCTTTTTATCTGAAAGGAAGAATGATAGGTAGTAAAAGATGTTTCCATTACCACCTAAGTGGATCTTTCTTCAGAATTAGCTCATGTGTCACAAAGACTTTACAAAGACTAGTTAAGCTCTATTTACAAAGACTTCCTTTACAGAGACTTCCCCAACCTGGACTGTGGGCTTCTTCCGCTGTACTTTGAAAACATCTAATATATCCTTGCATTATAATACAAATTATAACTGTTTCTTTAGTTCTTTGTCTCCTTGGATATTTCTTACTGTACAGTCTATCTCTTCTGCTGCTTGTAGTGCGTGCTTATGGTAGGAACTCAGTAACAGTTTGTAAAGTAAATGCACACAAGAAATACTCATAAAATTGAAAAGATGTGTTATTCAAAAGAGAGGGCCAGTAAAATAAGATCATCAGATGAGAAATAAAGACAGAAAATCGACTTTACAGGTGACATTGAGTGGTCTACTTTCTATCCGGTTAAATGGACAGATGTTATGTGGTCCCGTATATTAGATTGGTGTAGACAGATAAAACATTGCTTTCTCCTTGGTCTAAATCACTGCAATAGCTGCCTCCCCTCTCCATTTTTCCTTTGCTTCCTGAGATATTGCCTGTTCATCTAGCTGCTGTTCTCTGAGTATATCTTTGAGATTATCATCGGCTAAATATTGCATTGTCTTTGGACGATTTTCCTGCATTGTAACCCCTCACCAGATTTTCAAAGCTTTTCTAGTTCCAGACAAGTTTGCAGACTGTTAATTTACCCCTGCCTTTGCCTTGCCCAAGGAAATTGAAAATAAACTTTAATTTCCTAGTGGAGGGATATGAGTGCTTTGTGTGGTTTAGAGAAAGAATAATTATTGTTTGTTGGAATTAGAAAATATTACTGGAGTTTCTGAAGTTAGTGAAGTTACACAGTAACTGATCACTTGTCCTCACATTCAGGGGTCATTCACTGAACAGAGGCTTCACCAACATCCGAGGTCCATTTGATACCTGGCCTCCAACTGTCAATCATTCCCAGTAACCGTGTTCATAGGATTCGGATTTGAATTTTGAATTCTATCAGAAGCTTTGAATTGGCTTTGGAGGCACTGTTGAGTCCATTCTCATAGTCAGTTACCTCTCAGTCTACACAAAATGAAAGGAAAGGCTTCCTTCAGGCAAACCAACAATCTCTGGTAGGAAAATAAACAAGGGTGTTTCAGGCTATCAGAAGCTGAAGCCCTGGCATCTGGAGGTGAAGGCAGGGCAGAGAGGTCTTTGTTGCTAAGTACAGTGGCCTGAAGAATTTAATGGGAGCTCAAGTCTTTGCCATTGGTCACTGAAGTCTTACAATGAGCCTAAGTGTGATGTGGGCCAAGTGGAGAAAACAGAAAAGAAAAAAAAATGTTATTTCTGGCAGACAAAAACCACACACTAACTTTTGGCAACTGGGGTTTTTGTTTTAGTTTTTATTCCTTCTTTGGTAAAGTACTTTTGTGTAAAAATACATAAAGCTGGCAACAAAATAATCAAGAAGGTTTGCTATGTACCTACTATGTAGTAGGTACTGGGGTTCCACATACCAGTGAACACAAAAGAAACGGCCCCATGTACACAAAAATACTCGTGTATATATCTGTCTTCTTTAGTGCACTGTAACTTTCATTTATATAAATATTTTCTTTTTACTTACCATTTTTTTTATGTTTCTAAAAGGTCTTCGTGGTCAACAATTTAATTCTCACAAGTGACCATTTTTCTTCTGTAAGACAAATTAATACCATCATGAACAACACTGACAAGGATACGTTTTGGCATATAACATTTTTGTCTTCTGTTGTAATTGTTTACTGGCATAAGTCCTCAGGAATGAGATGCTTGAGTCCCTGAGGAAGACAAATGGTGGAAGATACATACCACCGTGCTCCAGTTCTAGGACACTGGCAAGCTTCATTTTAATCACTTATAACACTAGTTCTGCCTGAGCCCAGATACTGCTTCCGAATCTTTCTTGACAGACCAAGTCAGTCTCTATCATTTAGCCACTGTAACCAAAAAATCAGTTTGGCAAACAAATTGAGTTTACTAGGCACAGCCACGCCAAAATTTTGCCTTGGAGACATGTAAGGGGAAAATAACACTTTTATTTCATTCCCTTTCACAGGAAATCATCAGACTTTCCCGCCAACTGACCCAAACTTCCCTGGGATTCCTTTGCTTGTTTTTGAGTTTCTAAATATTCAGTCCTTCTTTCTAAAACCATGGCTTTCCATCAGCACTCACCACGTCATGAGATAGACTGCCCTTCTGGATTTCTGAATTCAATAAATAAATGTCTCTAGGCCTTAAATATAAATGGCTAAACTAACTGGCTACCTTCCCACCAGTTCAGTGACTGCCATGGGAAAAGAAATCTCCCAGTGTAGTAGAAAAGAAGCCCTGGTATCTTTCTTCTTAAGTTAGAGAAAATGAAGCCACGGAGCCGTCAAGGGCCAGTATCCTTGTCTATCTAGCCAGGAAGAATCTGCTGACCTTTGCAAAGGCAGAGAGGAGGTGGACTCTCACAGCAACCTGTACTGCAGCAGGGCCAATTCCTGGCAAATGTCATTAATAGTTTTCCCTCCGTACACAACTGAAGCCTCCAGCACCCTGAAGAACTCTTCTGAGGACTTTGACTTCTTCAGAATTTCTGTGAGTTCTGCTTCTTGCTTTTCCCTCCAAATCTTATTGTACTTTTGTTTAGCTTCCCAAACTGAAAGGGCATCTGCCTCTTGCATTTATCTAATCTCTCTCTCTCCTGGGTTTCTTAGATCACAGCCTCCTTATCTCGTGTTCCCCAACCACTCTCCACCTTTATATATATGGACTCAGGTTCCCTCCTTATGCTTCCCACGAGTCTACCAATTTCAGCTCCCCACCCATCGCTCTGAATGAATTACTATGTTGCACATCCTCATGCTCCCGGCTAAAGTGATTAGTTCAAAGGGTAGACAGAGCAACTAGGATCTTTCCAGAGTTTTCAGTCTTCTGAAATTGGATGGGGGGATTCCGTGCTCCTCCCAATGTTTCCAGACTTGGCTAACATGAGTTTGAAGTCAACCATGGCTGTGCCTCCTTGCCCTCTGCCATGTGCCAGAAGCTTATTCATAGCATAAGGAAGCTAAATATAGAGATAGAGGAAGAGGCAGGTGAGTCTTGGTGGCAAATTCGAGGCTTAGTATCTAGCGTGCCCATGGAAAGGTAACAAATTCTAAGGGTTTCTTCTGTCTCATAGCACCCAGAGCCTACCCCCACAAAAAAAGGCTGAGGTTAGTGTGATAGTTAATTATACTAATCAGCTTGACTGGGCTAAAGGATATCTATAAGGAATTATTTGTGGGTGTGTCTCTAAGGATATTTCTGAGATTAGCATATGGGTCAGTAGGGTGTGTAAAGAAGATCGCTTCACCAGTGTTGGTGGGTGTCATCCTATCCACTGAGGACATGAGAAGAATAAAAAGACAGGAAGAACAAATTTTTTTTCTCTCTTTAAATGGGACATCCATCCTCTCTTGCCTTTGAGCACCTGTGTTCCTACACCTTAAGCCTTCTAGTGGATTCTGTTTTTATGGGAAACCCTAACTAATATGATCAGTATGATTATTCTGAGAAAGATTTGGATCACTGGTATAGCTTTGTTGATTAGCTGGGGTATGAAGATCTGGTCTGGGATAAAGCCATCTGATCTACCTAGTGCTTGACATACTGGCTTCTTTTTTGGAATTTTTTTATTTTGAGATAGGGTCTCACTATATAATTGAGACTGACCTGGAACTCACTATGTAGCCCAGGCTGGTCTCAAACTCAGCGATCCTCCTGCCTCAGCCTCCCAAGTGCTAGGATTATAGGCGTGTGCTGCCACCACGCCCAGCTCATCATACTGGCTTCTTAACAGAGGCCTGTGCAAAGTGAGTCCACCCCAGTATTATTTCACAAAGGGCTA
This sequence comes from Fukomys damarensis, assembly GCF_012274545.1. Taxonomy (NCBI): domain Eukaryota; kingdom Metazoa; phylum Chordata; class Mammalia; order Rodentia; family Bathyergidae; genus Fukomys; species Fukomys damarensis. The sequence goes on along the minus strand of NW_022900921.1, from coordinate 12,561,416 downwards.
CAGGAGGAGACCTTTTGAGAGTTCACAAATTCGGCTATCTACAAATTTTTGTAATTGAGTTTATTGGTACATTTTAGGTATACAGTACAGTTACATTCATTATTGGGATCTTGTACCTTTACATGACAGGTCTTGGTTCTCCTTTTTTCCCCTTGTCCCTGGGTTATCTACGAATTTTAAGAGTATCTCCATAACACTCCTAAATTTATATCAATGACTTTCTTTCCCTAGGAAAGCAACTTCCTTGAGACAACAGAGTCAAATGTTTGCTTTTAATAGAAAGTCAGGGTGATACATGATCAAATTCACTAGTCAGCCAAATGGGTGCACTCACCGTCACCTGTGTGTTCCTCACACAGACCTTCTGCACACACAAAACTCACATCCTAGGGTCCTGCTTTCTTGTCGCCACCATCTCTGGGAAGCATTCACGTTTTTCCAGTAGTGCCACCTGTCATCCAGAATCCATGTGTGGGTGTGGACTGGCTGTAGGGACAGTTTACTGGTAAGAGTGGTGGGTGGAGAGGCACCACATCGGGTATATGACTTTTGGATACGATTCTGTTGTTAGTCAAGCATACAAGGGAGCTTTATTGAGATTTATTTTTTCTTTTGTCAGTAATACCTCGGGCCCAACTTTTATGAGGTAGTTTTAGTAGAGTGAAATTTAAGGGCCAACAGACTCTATCATTTATTTATATAAATTTCAGTGACAATTACTAATTGATCCCACATTTCCAGCCACCACTCAATAGGTAATAATATTCTACAGTTGTACTACTTAGTGTTCCTTAGCTACATAGGGACGTGTTCTAACTGCAGAAGCTCATGAGCTGGATGTAGGAGATGAAAATATTCCTTGCTCTATGAAGCCTTCTCTGACCTTTCCCTTTCGTGGTTCTCATTACATTCTGATCATAGCTTCCTTCTTATTAAGAAGTATTTATTAAGCAGCCATCCTGTGCCAAATACCATGTTAGGCGTTAGGAGAATCCTTTCCCCCTACTCCTTCTAGAAGGCCATACTTCTGTCCCTCTTTCCACCCCCAGCCTGCTCCTCCACATGGAAGAGCAGCTCATGGAAGAGGACCACACCTTGATACCTCACTCTGAACAGTGTCGCTCTTACTGGCTCTCCTGGCCCATTCACAGCCAAATGGTTAAGGCAGCCCCGCTTTACTTTCCCACTTTGCTGGCTGGACAAGTGGACACATGCTCTATCTATGGCTTCCATTCTCTGTAGAAATGCCTGGGTATGAAGTTCCCATATTAAAGCCCTTAATAGTCTTAAGCCTAAGCAATGTCTTCTGTACCAGCATACCAGAGCTTTTATTTATTTATTTATGCATATTACTACTGTGCCCTGGCTTGGCTGACGGGATGGTGATTTCTTTATAACTGCAGAGCCTCGTCTGTTGGCCCTCCCTCAGTTAGGCAGGCACAGAGAGACAAATCCCAGTTGCCAATCTTAGGTAGTATTGTTAGATGCATCCTTTCTTATTTGGGTGGTAAAATGGCCATAAGTAAGGCCGAATCCTTCAGATTTGAGGAAGTATACCCACCTAAACCTTGTCATGATAGTCTCGTCTGGGTCACAGGGCTTGACTAAAGCTCTGTGGAGAGGGTAGGTTTACTCTGAAGAAAAATGATATTCCTACTACTAATCATCCTGAGAAAAGACCACAGTGGAAGCACTTCCTGTTTTCTCTGGGATTTGGAATCAATTTGTAAGCTATCTAGGGCGCTTTCAGCAGAAGGAAGGGATGAAGAAACAGTTGGCGCTCTCAGTCACAGAAAAGAAGGCCACTAGCAGGCAGATCTATGCTAAGCCCAGAGATGGTTCTCCCTCATGCAATATTATTACTGTTCCGGTGTGCCCAGCAAACTCTACATCCTGCTTAGAAATTGCAGCCTGGTCTCTTGGCACTATGGGAATCAAGGGATAGATTTCTTCTCAACCCTGAGGTAGAAACAGAGAGGAAGGCAGAGACTCTACCTTCAAAGCCAGAGCGGGGATAGTCGTCAAGAACAGATAACAAATGATCATGGGTGGGAACCTCCACAACTCTTAGCCTGTCATGGGGAACCTACAGCATACATGCCACAGTGGGCTGCTTGTATCAACGAAAGCTCTAAAATATTCACCATAACTGCTATAAGCCATAATAGAGTTTTTCTCTTTATGAATTACCTCAGGTGTTTTGCTATAGTGACAGGATGCACATTGGCATAGGATTCAACATCTTCTTAATCAGAAATTTAAACCTACTTCTTGGGTTCAAGTCCACCCATATCCTGGCTTATAGAATAACCTGCTGCCTCCAATTCCTAAACCTCTAGGGCTTCTATGGGGCAGGTCAGCTTGCTTTTCATAGCCCCCCACCCCTCTGCCTTGCAGGCATCTGTATCTCATCATTCCCATTCTTTGAGAAGATCTTTATACTTCTGTGTCCCATTTTCCATTCTGATGGCTTTTCTCATTTTCCCAGAGTGTCTTCATTTAATTAATGTCATTTTAACTGCGTTTAGGGAGGCAAGTAAGATTAATAGATCTCAAGTTTCCAGGGAACCTTTAGTTCTTTGTTTAAGCATTTTTTAATATTTTAGGCTATTTACTTATGTTAAAATAAATACAATGTATTTATTTCCTAGCATAATTAGGAAAAATGAGCACTTATAAGAGCTGTTCTACAATATTACTAGCTTTTCCCATACATTTTCTCAAAAGAAGAAAAGCAGGCAAATAATACTCATAATACCTGATATTCACCGCTTAAAAGAGGAGAGGTTTAATTTGACTTGTGATTCCAGGAGATTCCGTCCATAGTTGGTTGCCTCTAAGGTAGAAACATCGTGCCAGAAGGGCAAGACAAAGCAAAGGTACTGTGTCTGTGGTGGCTGGGAAACAGAACAAAGGAACAATGCCAGAGAGGAAGAGGCCAGGGACAACATACAGTACCCAGAGTCATACCTCTGTGACCCACCCACATGCACCCAAAAGAGTGCTCGTCTCATCCCCCTGGGAGGCTCTCAAGCCAATCAAATTGATACATTAAGCTTAAACCCCACACACCATATTGAAATTCTCCAAAAGAAAAAAAGAATTTGAAACCCCAGCTGATGTCAAGTCCAGCAGAAGTCGGGACCACAAAATCCTGACAGAACTGGAGACCTAGGGCACATCCTGGGAACCTGTCCTGATAGACTGCCAGCCAGTGTACCGCAGGTGGCCATGGGGAAGGACAGGGCACTTGGCACACAGCCAAGGATGGCATTGTTACCTCTGCTCCCTTTCTCTAAGGAAATTTCATTTTCTTTTTTGGATTCTTTCCCTTGCCAATGAGAACATCTTATTTCTTTCTGCTTGGTTTCCCTGCTTTTATGAGCTTTGGCGGAAGCCAAATCTGAAATCCAGTTACCCTTATCCATTTGACTATTGTTTGAAAAGGCAAACAGATAGGTTCTGAACCCTATTATAGTCCATGTATGTCTCCTCTGGCCTTGAGTCTGCTGGAATGCAATGTATCACCCTTGCAGGAGGACTTCCTGTTAATATTTATCAGGCACTATTTGCTGTCTAATCCTCTTACATTCTAACATGTTTTAGCCACTTGATGCAGCATACAAACATACCACGGTAACTATGAACTTAGGAGCCTGTGTTCTTGGCCGTTGAATCTGAACCAAATAATGATGAACTCATAAAATAAAATGCCCAAATTAGATGTTGTTCTTCCCAAGGCCCAGGATTATGATGACTAATGTAGCAAATACAGTGACGCACAGAGACTTTAGTTCCTCGGGGAAAGCTCAGGCATTGGCCACATGTCAGACTGTCAAAATCTGAGAGAGGGACCCCGCTCAGAGTGGCCGTGCCCAGTGCTAAAGCAATGTAGAGATGTTTGGAAAGAAACAAAGTATTTTTCTCATGCAGTTCTATCTGAAATCTCCTGGAGCAAAGCCATGATATGTGGTTTTCTAGCCTTGACTTGCTCTTAGGAATGGTGGCCTAATTCTATGGAGCTGAGTGTGGTGCAGACCTAAATAAACACCTTATAATACAGTTAAGGTTGTGGTTACCTTGGCAGGAAAAGGGCAGGGAGCAGAGGGTTTGGGAGGGGACTTCTGGGGCACTGAATTGTACTTATTTTTTTAATCTGGGGCCAGATCCTTCGATGTATTTAGTTTATGTAAATCCAGCAAGCTGTACATTTATGATATGTGTACTTTTTTTATAATATTTTCAGTGATGTATATTTTAAACCATAATTGGTGATTACACCTTTTGTGATTCTAATAAAGGATACAGTCTCCTTGCTAGGAAAACTCACAAAGCCCCCAATTTTGCATTGAACCTTGGAAGTTTCATAGAACCCCTAGAAGTCATAGATATAGGTAAGAGGATCTAGGGGCCCCACGTGAAGATCCCCTGTCTTTGTGTTCTCTGCTGTCCCTCATTTGCACTCTTGTTTCCGTTCAGCTGCAGAGTTTCAGCCCTGCTTCCGGCAGACAGGCTGCCTTCCCAGTGCCATCTGTCTAGCCTGTCCTTTTGTCCCCGGTCTGTCCTAGGCAGCACTGTCTTCATCGTGTGATAGGCTTCTTCTCAAAACCTACACTCCCTTCTCACTGCTGACCCGAACAGACACAAACCTCTCACTTCCAGAAGCTGATCAGCCTCCTGTCTTTCTGCCCTACCCTGTCTTGTACCTTTCTCCGACCACAGCCTGCAATTTCAGTGAAGTTTTCAATATGTCATTCATGCCTGCTTTTGAACATTCCACTGTTCTCGGCCAAACATTAATCTCCTTCTGCGAAACTCATAAAATACCCCAGCTCCAATGCTGCCTCTTCAAAGAACAGTTTCTCGATTACACCATCTAAGAGGTCTCCCCCTTCTGAACTCCATGGCCCGTTTCTCTTTCCCTCTAGTCATATTACATAGTTCTGTAGCATTCATCGGTCATTCATTTTATAAGTATTGTTATCTTGCTTGAATTTCATCAGTTTCAATTGCTGCTGTAATTACAACAGTGGCTTAAACCAACACCAATTTAGTAATCTTACAGTTCTATTAATCAGAAGTCCAAAATGGGTCTCACTCAGCTAAACTGAAAGCAGACAGGGTTACTGTGCCCTAGGAGAGAATCCATTTTCTTTTTTCCTAGCTTCTAGGGTTTGCCTGGATCTCTGGGCTCACATCTCCTTCCTCCATCCCCAAGGATAGGAGCAGTGTGTTAAGCCCTCCTCAGATGGCATCACTCTGACCCTCTCTTCTGCCCCTGCTTCCTCTTAAGATTTTGGGGTTGCAGTGAGTCAGCCCAGCTAGTCTTATTCTAGATTCAACTGATTAGCAACCGTAATTCCATCTGCCCTAAATGCCTCTTTGCCGTGTAAGGTAATATAGTCACACATTCCAGGGATTATGATACAGACACTTCTGGGAGCCACTGTCTTGCTCCGCCAGAAGTGCGTTAACCACTTTCTTCTCTATCGTAATTTTATTACCTGAATGATTCGCTTATTTGTATGTTAATTCTATAGTGATTGTCTATGGCTCTGTGGTCCAACATCTTTTTACACCTCTTCTAATGTATTACCCCAGATTTTTCCTTGAAAATTGCTGCCTCCCTCACTTTCAGACTATGCTTACCTACATGCATGCAGGGGAAGAAAATCTTACCTCAGTTCCACCCCTAGCCAGAGATTCTTTCAGGGCGTGCCCTAGTAAGGTAAGACATTTGGTAGAACTAGTGGGGAAAGGGCATATATTCTTTGCTACCAAGCTTAAATGGAATCTAGAGGTGCCAAGAACACCAGGAGAAGCCTGGAAGTAAAGCCAGCCCTAGGAAAGGCAGATCTAAAAGTATATTAATGCCATCATTTGAAGCTCTTGCACCAAGCCACACCTGAAAATTAGCTCAGCCTCGCAAGTTTTCAATTACAAGATCTATACATTTTTTAAAAGTTAAACCAAGTTACATCTGTCATGACTGAAAGACTTCTAAGTGTAGCATATTTACTCACACTGCATTGTTTTAGGCACCATACACAGGGGATGTAGTCATGAAACAGACAGACACGATCTCTGCTTTCATGGAGTTTATAATCTAGTGGGGAAGCCAGACAAAAGACTGACAGATTTCGATGGAACTATTATGATGGAGATAATCATCAGCATAAACATGTTACCTAAAATCTGAGGTCAGAAAACAATTAAGCTAACCTAGCAGGAGGAATATTGAATCACCAGGTTAACATGGGAGAGAGCGGATGATCAGCTGTATTCCAGGGGAGGGAAGAGCATGTGCAAAGGGTGGACAGCAAAAGACTCCTTACTTGTTTTCCAAGTGTAAGTCTTGCCCCTACAACCACAATATAAATGCCTCAGTGGTTGTGTTTTAAAATCTTCCTAGATTAGGAACAATACCTAGTACAGGAGACTCACTCAAAAAAACAAAACAAAAACCAAAAAACCAAAAATAAAAACAACTTGTTGATCAGTTACTAAGTGTCCTAATATCCAAGGTTAATTCAGGCCTATAGTTTCCTATTATTCAGTGCTAATTTTACCTGTAAATTTATGGTAACATTATAATACTGACTAGAAGAGCAATATCAATAAATTAACACTTTTTTGAGTCCTTATCATATATCAGGTTGTATTGTAAGTATTTTGCATGTATTATTTAAGGTTCAAAATCATCCTTTCTGGTAGCTGCTATCATCATTATTATAGTTGTTGTTATTGTTGTTACTGCCATTTATACATAAGAAAATACAGCAAGAAAAGGTAAGCAATTTGTGGAGCATGGCAGATACTTGCACTTGATTTACCAACATATCTTTCCCCTCTTTCTTTCTTGTGAGAAGAACAAAGGTTTCGTTGAAGGGATTATGTGTGTCGGGAGCCAGAGTCCTCCTCTAGGTGTACAATAAGCCCCTTTTGGCTACACCGCAGTGACCTCATTTTCATTAGCCTTGACTATGTGTGTGAGGTACAATTATAGACAGGAAAATATGAAGTCAAGTCTGCAAGAAATTCATATTGACCTAAAGTAGATCCCTGCGAGAGACTCACCTGCTTTTGGACATTTCCGTCAGCATGGAGTTCCTAGAGCTGGAATCATCATCTGGAACCGTGAAGGGAGCCTAAATGAACAGGCCAAAAAACTCAGGATGACAGTGTGGAAAGATAAAAAGAAGCCATGTCCTTAAATGTTCAGTTGCCAAACTAGGCAACCTTGGCACTGCCTTCCCTGTGGCCTTCTTGTAATATGACATGCTGCATTTCTCCTCATCTAAGATGCCACCAGTTATAACATGCACCATTACACTGAGTCTAAGAGAAGAAAAAAAAAACCAAGCCAACTATGACACTATATCCTCTTTCCACTTAGAGTTTTTACATTATACTTAGTAAAAGAGTGCATTTAGACTTACTTATACCTAGATTCTGATCTTTAGCCTTTCAATATGGTACATTCATAAATAAATGTGTTTCTAAAAATATATATATTCATAATAAATATATAAAGCCAATTAGTTGAGACATTAATAAATCTCATTAATCTGCATTGAGAGTGTAACTCTCCTGAATCACTTGTCCGCTAAGAGTCACCAGTGTTCAAGTTTTTCCACACACGGTTGTCCTCTAAAGTATAAGAACATAGATGACACAATGTTCTATTAGAGACGTCCCTGCATAATCTCTTGGGTGCATTCCCAAGACACCATCACCATCCTGCAGGTTTGATAACCAAGGACAAACTGTGGCAATGGCATGATGTACCCAACATCAGAGGCACTGAAAACATAAAAGGTACGTCTGCATATGCACACATTCTGTTTTTTAAAAAAGAGGATAATAACTTTTTCTTACTGTTAAAATATTTCCAATTTGGTTTCTGTGGTTAGCAACCAAAGACTTTCTTTCTGGTTCGTAGTGGTCACCAGTGCAAAAAGTGACAGAACTTGGTTTTGTCTTGTCATCTAATTCCAAACTACACTACTAAGCACTAGTACAGCTTTGGTGTGGTAGATAAATGCAGATCTGAATATTGATAGTGACTCTGGAGTGTGGTGTTGAGAAAGATTGTAAGGCTTTGGTCTGTTACTTATGACTGCTGTGAAATTTTGACTGGTGAGTCATCCACAAGCCATGTATTTATTTTTCTTAAGTAATCATCTCCTCTCCACTTTCATTCAAAGCCACGGATTCATATAGCTGGACGAGGGTCATTTTTAACACACACACTGCAGAGAAAACGGGTAGGACTCCCCCCAGGGGTCACACGGTCTACATATCATGCAACTGCAGAGAGTGCCATTCACATATACTACAGTGTGGATGGCAGCCCCTGCTTCGTCATTGTACATAACCTGCAAAATTCTACAGGGTGGTCTTCAGGTAGTAATTCTCTATTTAAACATCATAAATTTAACCTTCACAGCTAATTGAACTAATTTATTATAAAATTTTATACCCAGTATGAAGGTCAGATTATTTTTATGTCTAAATGTCTCCTGTGTAAATTATAGTCCCTTCTCATGTTAGAGACCTAAGAATAATACAAAGCCTTATCTGGCTTTGTAGATACTCAGTACTCATTAAATATAAGTGAGTCATTAAAATCTTTTTAAATATTTGAAGGCAATAATTCAGTCTCCTATTCTTATTAGCCTCTCCAAGCTAAACAAACTCAATTTACTTACCAAGCTATTATTTTGGGTCAGGAACTACCTATGCTAAGCATTTTTATTTATGATATCATTTCACCTTGAAAGTAACCCTCTGAGATAGATAAGTAATTATTTTCATCTTCCAGATGAGGATTCTACTGGATAAGTATGTGTGCCTTTGCCCAACTTTCATTGCTAAAATGAAATACCTGTGGCTGGGCAATGTAAGAAGAAAAGATGTTGTTACACCTGATAGTCTGGGAGGCCAAAAGTTCAAGACTGGGTGGTCCTGTCTGTTGGACCTGTGATGAGGGCTTCTGGCTACCTCAAACATGGCAGGCGGCCCTGTGGTAGGAACTCACAAGAGAAGTCTTACTGTCACATGGGCAGCAAGAGAGACTCAGGGGCCAGGCCTTTGGTAGTGAACCATTCTCATGGAAATAAACGAGGGTGCCGCAAAAACCACATTAATCCCTTCCAAATGGTACCCTGATGATTTAATCATCTTCCACCGTCCCCCATTTAAAATCCCACCATCTCATACTACCATATTGGGGACCAAATTTCCAGCGGAAGAAGTTTTGGAGGGACGCTGAAAATACATCCATGCCACGGTTTAGTGTAAATACTAAAATTGAACTACCTGGATCCAACGTCCTGAGCCCCATGTGATCTGGGTGAGTCACTTTGTCTCTCCATGCGCCAGCTCCCTCAGCTGTGTAATGGGGAGCTTGACAGTGCCTGCTTCATGGTCTACCCCAGTATTTGATGGGTTCACCACAGTGCCTGGCACTTGGTAGGTAAACAACACTCTTTTCGCTGGCATTCTGATCACAATTCCAGCATCCCATGTGTAAGAGGGACCTGAGCTACAGGATGCCTTTCTTCACTCTGCCTTTCTAACCCTATCATAGATTTGAAGGGAACTCAAATACTGAGCCCTCCTTGTTTTTACAGTCAAGACCCTATAGCCCACCATGGATCAGTTTTTCACACTTTGCACATGAGGGGGATTTGGCTCTCAAAATCACCCCTTTCCTCTCTGCCACTTGCTACCTACTCTAATGCTTTGAACCTGATCTTCTGGGCCAAGCCTTCACCTTCCCATTGGCATGAAGAGAGAACTTTATACTTAAAAACAAAAAGCCAACTCGTGATGCACAGTTTAGAGCCATGTTCTGTTTTATGGATAAAGATCATCCTCACCCAAAGCCGGGCCTATCATAGTTCCAAGGAGTCCCTGGGCCTGCCACCTCTGTGCAGACCTGGGTCCAGCCCAGCCCAGGAGCAAGTGCATGCTCACAAACTCCAGAGGCTCTGGACAATTAGAAAACCTCATTTGCTTGCCCCATGGGACTTCTTGTGTGAATTAGTGTCTCCTATTAAAAAATAAAATCCAAGACAATACATTGTCCTCAAGGGCTCATATGTCTTTAATCATGGTCTTCTCTTCTCCCCCAAGCTCAGTGACTTCTAATGAGTCCCAGCTCACATCCTGGATGAATTATGGTTGGAGGAGGATGTGCACTCTGTGAAAATAAACTAACAGTGAGACTCGTGTTTACTGTTTAATTCACTCTGTCCAAAAATAGTTTCATTTTTGGAGAACAGTTTTCAAATAGAGGAGTGAATGCTGAATAACCCTCTATGCTTCACACCGGAAGGGGAAAAATGACAGTTGATGACCCACTGATCAGTGAAATAGTGTGAACTCGAAACATGTATGACTTTGACAAGTTATTTTCCTGTCCTGGGCCTCAGTTTATTTGTCTATAAAATAAGAATAGTATTTATCATAGCTGATATGAGAATTCATGCAAGCAAACCATTTACTTCAACATATAGTAATAAATCATAGATCTTTACAAAGGCTAGCATTTTATAATGCTAATCAAAACCATGTATGAATCGAACTTGGTAAACCCACCCCATTTATGTCCTTATTTATCTGATTTCAAAGGTACTTCATCTTTGTTTTTTATTTTCCCAGACTTACAGCACCAGTGGCTCTGAACTCCAGTTTTTTGTCTCTCTTGGCCTTCCATTAAACACTTGTGATCTGTATAAGCAAGTGTCTACATGCACTAGGGAACTGCTGCTTAAAGGACTCCTAGGTTGAAGTATGCAGTTGCCAGGAAAGTGAATAATCACCACCGAAATGATCTGGTTTATAAGTCAGATCTTGAGTTTCAAGAAGCTGCACACACACACACACTGGGAATTGCTCCATTTTGATCCCCCAGCAACATCATTTGGTGCAAAAGGAATTGAATAGAATTTTTATGCTCTAAGGAAAGGAAAGAGGAAGTTGCCCCCTACTTCTGTTTTTAGATTAAGTGATGGGGGTGGTTATTGTTGTTGATGCTGTTGTTTAAAATTTTTATTTTTTTTAAGAGCAATTTTAGGTCCACAGCAAAATGGAGAGAAAGGTACAGAGATAAACCATATGGCGTCTGCCCCCACCTTTGTACAGCCTCTCCCATTGTCAACATCCCCTCGGAATAGAGCACTTGTTACAACTGATGAACTGACATTTATTTACATACCATTTCTACCCAAGTCCTTGGGGCTCATGCTGTATTAGGTGCACTTCATAAGTTTGGACAGATATCTAATGGTAAATGTTCATCGTTGTGATACCACACAGAGTAGTTTCGCTGCCTTAAAAATCCTCTGTGTTCCACATGTCTGTCCCTCTCTCTTCGAGTCTTTTTACTGTCTCCATGGAGTTGCCAGAGTACAGTTTTTGTTTGTACTGTTTCTATAATTTCTTCTTTCTGCATTTGGAAAAGGAAAGGGTCCCTCGGTAAGGGCCACTGGAGCCCTGGTGGTGAGGCAGGGCTTTGTGTGTAAGCGTGTGAATCTGGGAGTGGGTGTTTGAGATGGAAGTTGAACTTCTGGACTGGAGCCTGGGTCTGGTAATGATGGGGGACTGACAGGAAGAAGGCCGGCCAAGTAACTTCCGTCTCTCTTCCCAGCACTTCCTGTCCCTATGGCACAAACTCCTCATGAGACTGCTGGGACCATACCTAGAGGTAACCACATGCTTTAGGGACTCCAGTCAAGGGTATCATGACCTCCTCGTCAGTGCTGAGAGATGAGTCATCCTCTGGCTTCTCCACTGCTTAAAAGATGAATGCAAATACTCTGTCCCTCTGGGAAAATGTGGTGTCTGAATATGAAGCCTCAGCCATTATTCATAGGTCTAATACCCACCTTGGTCCTGGCAGGCACTTCAGGACATAGGCTCCCTGAGAAGCAAGCTAAGGGTAGAAGACTAGAGGTGGAAATATTTGCGGATGTTTTTACCTGAACTCCTGTTGTGGATATAAGATTGAGTGACAATTCCGAAATCACTGTTTCTGCAAACGGAAAACGAAAAAAACAAAACAAAAAACAATCTTATATTTTTCATTTTGAGTTAGCCCTTTTACTTTGAGTAAAGCCCTTCTCTTTGGCATAATTTCTTCAATTGAATTGGAAGTTCTCTCCGTCCCGGGAGGAAAGCAAAGTCCTAAGAGACTTTCTATCCTCTTACTTCATGGAACTCATTGTCTTAGCTGGTTGAAGTATCACCCAGTGAGTGTCATGACTGAGTTACATCATTTTTCCTAAGCCTGAGAACTGTTTTCCCCTCTTGTCACATCCACTTTTCAGTTGTTCACTGCTGATATAACTGTGGTAGATGTATTTTGTCCTCCCTACAATTCATCTCCTATTGGCCCTGTTGATCCTGAGACCTGCTGTGCCTTCTCTCTGAGCCTCAGCTTTCATCCTTCTGTATCCCCTCAAACCACATCACAGCAACCCCAAGGCAAGCTCTTGGAATACAATTCATCTATTGGCCCTGTAGATCCTGAGACCTGCTGTGCCTTCTCTCAGCTTTCATCCTTCTGTATCCCCTCAAACCACATCACAGCAACCCCAAGGCAAGCTCTTGGCTCTGGCATTGTAACTCACTTCCTGTTTCCTACCACAAGGCATGGGAACATTTACTGATTTCATCTATGCCCTGGATCTGAGGGAGGTCTGGGGCCGGGTGTGAGGGAACTCTGCTGGCCCTGTCCACCTAAGAATGCCGCCTTTAGCCTCTGCTGATGTTGCCCTGTTCTGGCATGAGGCCTCTCAACAGACAAGTGGTATTCCCAAAATACAAGAATTCCTTGTATTCCCAGAATACAAGGTCCTGATTTTAGATCTCCAGACTTCCCCAGTCCTTCATGAGTTCAACACAAAACAGGGGGTAAGGAGAAGGTGAAGGATAATTATTCTGTCTTCATCCTGTCTCGGAATGTTGGTATAACCCCTCAAAGATCTCAGGGAGAAAGAGTCCTGAAGGCATTGCATGGGGTCCAGCACATAGAAATTGTTCCATCAGTCTTACAAAATAAAGTTTTCCTCATTATTAGTCTAATAAATATTTAATTGGTTAATTCATCTGTTCATATTGCCGTGGATATAGCTTAGTGGTAGAGTACTTACCTAGCATGCACAAGGCTTGGGGTTCAATAATCAGCACCACAAAAGTAACAGAAAAGGAGAGAGAGAGGAAGGAAGACTGAGCCCCCTCATGTGGCTGTATTCTTGTCACCTGGGCCAACCTGATTCTGCATATATAACAAGAGTTCAAACATTGTTGCTGAATTCAATTATTGTGAAGGAAAAGATCCAAATTTTCCTAAAGACAAATCCTTTCCATTCCAGTGGATAAAGGTGCAAATGGGTCTCGTAATTCATTTGGGGGCCCACAAGGACAAGGGCATGCACTGGCTAGAAAAGGCACAGGTAGGCATGGTGCTTTCCCACCCACCATAGTCCTGCTTTATAGTCTTATTTCATAACTATTTAGAAGAATTCTCCTACAAAGTGAATGGCTGAGCTGGGTTTAGAGGAGGTTTTGAAATAGATGGCCCCAGAGCAGTTGTCTTGGGTTAAAATCTGAAGAGAGTAAGGATTGCTGAATTAAGGAGTTCACCTTACCTCAAGACGGGGTGAAGTAGAAATAACACAGAAGCAGGAAAGCCATGCACACAACTGTGTCACAGCAGGTGTTTGGTTATTGGGTGACTGGCTAAACAAGTGAATACTTGCGTCCAGGCAGGCGTGCTGAACCTCACTTTTTATCTTTATTTGTTCTAAGGGTCACCATACTATGTGTTTACTAGATGTCACCTTGGCTACCATAGGTTTAAAAGCTAGCATAGATAGAACAAGTGTCCTCCAAAATATAATCTTTGACTGCACATATGGGAACAAATTCATCAATTGAAAAACAGCTGGCTACCTCAGAATGTCTGTTTCCTGTTCATCGTGGGCATCTACTATATATAAGAATCAGTAATCAAAGGGTTGAGGCAGGGATGAAGGGATAGAATGGGAGACCTCCCAGCAAGAATGGATGAGAAAAGAAAAACAGAGACAGACTTATTCATAATAGGAAGTGTGTATTAAGTCACTCTTGAACAGTAGAGTCATTCCATACTACAGGTTTGTAAAAGAGCAGGTGATGTCTTAGCATCATAACAGTGAGGACATTCTGGAGAGATGAGATTGCCTGAATCACAGGGCATGAATCGGATCCAGACAGGAAGTGGCCAGGTTTAGTCCCAGAGCCCAGAGGAGACTGTGTCTCCATTTGTCACCTCAGTGGGGGAATCCTCAGAGAAGACATTGGAGTCTCTGCTAAAAATAATAGTTACCAATGTCAGGCATGAAGTCAAGAGTTGGACATGAATTATCTCAGGAAATGCTTTCAACGACCCCCAACACAATGTGGCAAACACTGCTGAGTTCTCCCCTTCTTCCTTCTACAGGAGCTCAATTTTGTTTGAGAAAAACAAAACGTCCGGTTGTAATATCCAGTATCTCAGCTTCCTTTGTAACACGTCCAGTCTTCTTGGCAGGATCATGACCAATGAGGGACAAGGTGTGGTCACTAAAGTGAGATTTTCTAGAAAGCTTTTCAAGGGTAACATATGCAGCTGGCTCATTTCTTCAACTACTGCCATTTTGCCTGCACTTGGAGAAGCCATGGATGCTCAGGCAGGAAGATGGAAGAAGGCCACATCCTTGATAAGTCCCTTGAATGATGCAAATGCTGGATTGCCCGCTCTGAGCTACTTTTTATAAGAGAAAAATGAGCTCCCGCTTGGCTAAGCCACTGCCACCTGACCTCTGAGGTTTGCAGCGGAGTACTGTCTTAACACATGTAGATTAGGCATACAAATACTTTGTTTACAAAGCATTTGGTAGACAGACTCAGATAGTGTCTCTACTCACAGGCAGCGAATGTAATATTCAAATCCAGGCTAGTGCAGAACGAGGCTGGTCAGCTCCAAGAGTAACCAGTAAAAGTGCTTCAAAATTACTCTTTAAAAAAAGCTAGCAAGCAAGCAATCTTTAGCAATGTTTAAATATCTCTGGTAACCCTTTTTACAGCTTTTTATGTGATGTTGGTAGGACCCTCTTCCCCAGCACACTGTTACAGAATTTCCTGGAAGGCAGGAACAGAACATAATCATGCTGGTAACACCCACTCCTTCCTCTTTCTCCAGTTCCTGGCTTGGGATAAGAAGGCACCCCCAAAATGATGGATGATTCAGGTTTTTCATTTCCATTGATTGGTACCAGGGACTGAACTCAGGACATTCCGTTTGTGAGGCAGGCAGCGGCACCACTGAGCTAAATTCCCGGCCCTGGATGGTTCGAGTTTTTTTTAAAAATTGCTCAGTTGAAAGTCATCCTTGGGAAAGCCATCTATGTGTGCAGTTGTGTGTGTGTAGTTGTGTTTGTCCATTCTTTAGAGTGTGTGGCACACCATTCCATGTGCGTAAGTATACGTCCAAGTGTTTGAAAGGGAGGTCAAAGGAGGGATACTTTTCCTTGCTGTCAAATGCTATCCCCCCTTCTAGTTCCTTCAGACCTGCAGTGACAGCAGGAATGATTATATTACTGATAACTAAACTTTTGTTCAGGACCTGAAAATTTAATTTCCTTGTGGGAAGCTGTAGAGAACTAAGCTTATTTGGGGCCAAGAACTCATGAATTTTCCCAGAAAAGGGGAAAAAAAAAACACAGATACTGCCATTGGCCTCTGGATTTCCTTAAAAAATGAAAAGGCAGCAGCTCATTTTTGAACTCCCCATCAGAAACAGCTCCACAGCCCTTTTCTGCGAGCCTCACCAACATCAGAGAGCACAGGCAGACACGAGCAGCCCTTGAGAAATCCTGTGTGCATTCCAGTGCATTCCATGATTTGTGGTATTTTTTTCTTTTGTTTTCATAAGTAGAATCCTCTCATTTTTTCCCCCAAGTTTCTAGGATGATTGAGACCTGATGATATTTAGAGTGGTCACCACGTGCGAGGCACTGTTTTAAAAGTATTTGCATTGCTGTACTTTATCTAACCTTCCCATTTTGAAGATCGGGCAGCTGAGGCAAAGAGAGGATAAATGACTTGTCTGAGGCCACACAGCTAAGAAGCCTCAGAGCTAGCCTTCGAGCCTAAGCAGTGTATCTACAAAATCACTGATGGTAACCTTATCATTGAGTCTAGAGCCTTCCTCTTGGTATCTGAGGATATGCTTTCTTCGGATGCAAGCAACAAATACTCTCTATGCTTAGCTTAAGAAGAAAGGAGGGAATGGAGAGAAAGGAAAGTCACCTTTCATCTCCGGCTTTGAGAGGCAGATTTCATCCTGGAGCAGGGGATGAAAACTGCAGTTGTTTGTAAGGAAATGAAGATGATGCTCCTAGACCAAGATGCTGCAGGCACGGGGCAGGAGAAAACAAATGCTAACATGGCCCTCAGGAAAAACGGATCTTGCCGAATTTAATGAATTTGAGGGTGAGTCCTGACATGAACGTGGCATCATGGAATGAACAGGTAGGCGTTTTCCAAGTGTCCTACCCTTGAGATTCATCCATTCACCCAGTTGTGAATGCTCCTTCACCCAATAGTCCCGTTTTTGTTTGTGAAAGGATACTGGGAAATGTATTGGCCCCCAGGCCCTCTGGAAGAATGGCACATATACAGTCGTTCATGTTCCGAGTTCCAGGACACAGCATCAGGGGCCAGGCGCAGTGGTGGGCACTGGGAATAGAGCAACAGACAAGTCAGGGGGAGCATTTACCACTGAGCAGTGCATACGCTGTACATGTTTAATGTCCCAGCAGACACAGCTGAAGCGAAGGAGAGTTACAGTGGGGCAGTGCAGCGGCCTGGGAGAGCGTGCAGCGAAGGGACGTACTTTGGGATGTGCTGGACGCTTTCCATTTGTTCCTCCCCAGTCTACTTTCCACCTGTTTCTTTCCTTCCCTGTGTCCCCAGGCGGACAGCTTTTGGAGATCTGAAACAGGATTTCTTATTCTCTGGCTTCTAGTTAGATCCGACCATCAAGGCGGCAGCAGAAGGATGTCAAGGAGGAAAAGAATAGTGTTAAGGTATTTATCTGTCTGGCTCCCTCTGGACTGAAAGGCTGTCTCCCCCTGCCAAAGCCCACAGATCCTACCAGGTAACCTCTTCCACAGTCTCTAGGCTACCACCACTTTGTCCCTGCCCCAGTAAGTGCTCCTTCCTCTGCCTCTTCAGCCTCCAGGGGTAAAGGCTCCCAGCTCCTGCTACTTGCAGTGGTAAATCAGAGCCCTTGTTGGATTTGGTGACTCTACCCACACTTCGGGCAACACACCCTTCATTTACTTTGTTTGAGTGAACCGTGTTATCTGTGGGGGCGGGTGGTAAGACTTACCAAGTAAAGCACATTTAAGCTGATACCTAAAATTGTAAGCAGCAGTAAATCATGTGTTAAGTGTCCTATGGGGCAGTTCATCCCAAAAGGAACCCCCAGGTGAGTCCTGCAAAAGAATTTTACCCTTTGCTTTATTAATTCAGTATTTAAGTGATCCACTAAAATTGGAAGGTTTGACGAAGAAATGCCCTAACATAATGTGATCGAGGCTTCTACGTGAGCACTGGGGTGTCAGCCCAACATACAAAGCCATTTCCCTAATATACACTTGTAATAGCACGTCCTGCTCCCAAGAAGAGCTGACTGAACCCCAGGACGGGAGACACCTGGCCTACACTGGCCCCGTGAGTTTCATTCTCTTTGAGGACTGAGATTTGAGAATATTGGTTCTTGCCTCCTGGCAGCTTCTGAAGAGAAGTAGAGGCTACATTCCAGGGCAGCCTTGCAGTCACGCATGCAGATGTGCTATGGTTCCCTGAACACCTGGGGACCTCACTTACCTGTGTATGTTTTCCTAGCTTAGGCTAGCTTGAGCAAGTCTTATTGCTTATCTATGGGAGATGACACTGCTAAAACATTAGCCAATATGTTTTTTTTATTCTAGTGTCCTCTTTTAAGCCTAGGCCTCTCCGCTTTTTTGTTCAGCCCAGCATTCTGCATTGATTCTATCAAGGAAGAGATGCATAAAAGAAAGAAGAAAGGAAGAAGGAAAGTAAAGATTCCCTTTGAGCATCAAAAGCCTAGACATAGGTGGATAGGAAGGATTTTTTGTGCATAAATTACACACTTGAGTAAATTCAAGTAAAGTAAGGATGAAGCTTCCCATTCCAAGAATGGAGCAAAAAGTTTCCCTAGGCTGGGGAGTTTGGTGGGTGGGGGTAGAGATCAGTTAAGACATAATTTGGAGGACTCAAGACCAAGGTGGAAAAGTATCCAGAGGTGGCTCTGCCTCTGCTTGAGTCAGCACTGTTCTCGCGCACTATCCACATCTGTGTCCATTTGACTTTGTGCCTTTTGTTGGCCAACCTAAGGCCCCTGGTGAAACCCCCTCCCATGGGAGCTGAAGCTCACTGCTGAGTGGCAGGATGATGCCCTGCAGGCCCTGGGAGTGTGTTCAGTGCACTTGGACCATCCATCACCCAGTGACCACCTGGCCAGGAACCCTCCATAGAACTGCCATGCTAGACGGATTAAGCGATGTGGCCCCTTCTAGGATTTGTGGCTCACCAAGAAATTAGACATAAAGAAAATAGCATCACATCCTTGTCAACAAGCTGGAGAAACTTGGCCAAATGGCAGTACATTCAAGGAGACCAGAAGCCACCTAAGCAGTCTGCGGGAAGCCTGATTAACTATGCCAGTGACCCCTGAGAAAATGGTCTCTGTTCTTAGCGCTGCCCTTTGTCCTCCACTCTGACCTAATCTGGTTGCAGCCAGTCAAAGTTGAGACGCTATTCTGATTCAGCAAAGAGAATCATGATCCACTGCAACGCATGCCAGGGGTGCAGAGCTGGCACAGGCGCATGGCACAGCCGCTGGTGTTAGCTTTCTCTGCATGCTGCTGTAGTGGCATCCCTGCCCCACCCAAGGTGTGCGTGTGCACCACTCCGAAGTCAGCCTATCCACACTTTTTTTGTGGCAAGTACCAATAAGCCACTGAAACTAGCCTAAAAAAAAAAAAAAGGAGGAAGAATCTGGGGTATCTAAGGGAACACTAGAGAGGATCTCATCAGGGTTCCTTCCTCAGCAAATACAACAATGACCAAAGTCACACAAGCTAGACACTTCTGTAGAAAGATCTTTTAAGTCTCCAATTGCACCGGTCCCAGATGGGAAGGGATGAAGCTGGATGCTAGCACATGTGGTAAAAACACTTAGGGTTTTGAACTGCCAGCTCAGCATGAGTCAACAGGTCTGAGGTGACTGCCAAGAAAGCCACTGTAATCTCGGCCTGCACTCATAAAAGAGGCACCATGGTGCAGCCTGCCGTTCAGAGCACCGTGTATCAAGGCACAGGGCAGAGAAGGTGGCCGGGAGGGACTCAGAATCCTGCCCCATGGGGGACAGTGGGAATAAGTGGTGGGTTGCTGCCTGGCCTTTTGGGGGCAGAGTGGTGAGAACTTCTCAGACTTAGGATTGGTGTGTAGTCTAGGGTCAGACTATTTGAACCAAAACCCCAACTTAGCTATTGACTGTGTTTTTCCTATGCACCAGTAATGAAACATCTGATTTAATCTTCACTACAACCCTCTGAAGGAGTACTATTTTTATCCCTCTGAGACACATTAGAACATGGAAGCCCAGAAAGACTAATTAGCTAGCCACATATCACACAGCCACCAAGTGGAAGAGCTAGGCTTTGAGTGCAGGGAGAGTGCACTTTCTTGTTCTCATTGTGCCTCAGTTTGCCTTAGTGTTGCATCTGTAAACTATTCCAATACAGAAAGGCTTAAAACAGAAACATTGCTTGCTCAGAAATCTGCAACCTGGGCCCAGCGTTGTGGGAACAGCTCATCTCTCTCCACACGACATTGGCTGAGATGTAGCTCAGTGTTAAAGCATGCACCTAGCACACATGAGGCCCTGGGTTTGATCTCTAGCATTGTATATACAAGGAAAGAGGGAGCTAGGATACTAAGTCACTCTCCATTTAGTGCCTAGGACGGGAAGGACCTTGGGCAAAGAGCTAGGAACTGGAGCTGCTGAGGCTCCTCAGATCTCACTCTGTGGGATCCCCCCATTTGCACCCCAGCATGGTATCTATG
Source organism: Fukomys damarensis (assembly GCF_012274545.1). NCBI lineage: Eukaryota > Metazoa > Chordata > Mammalia > Rodentia > Bathyergidae > Fukomys > Fukomys damarensis. The sequence continues at coordinate 12,541,226 of NW_022900921.1, read as the reverse complement.
GGTAACAGACTTCTCACCTATCAGCCCCTAGCTCCCTGCCACATGTCCTGAGACCCAGTGAGAGAACCAGGAGAACATGTTAATCAGAGGCTCAGAAGTCAGTGTCAGTATAACAGACTTCTCACCTATCAGCCCCTAGCTCCCTGCCACATGTCCTGAGACCCAGTGAGAGAACCAGGAGAACATGTTAATCAGAGGCTCAGAAGTCAGTGTCAGTTAGGTCTTTTGCACCGTACTGGCCAAGGTGGTTGCAAAAGTGAATCCTAGTCCGGGAGCGGGAAACCTAAATTCCACACTCAGTGAAGTAAGGGCCTGTGAGATGGAATAGATACTGATGTGTCTTTCTTTGAGGAATAATATATACAACAAGTGCTTCCTGTGCTGACATGGAACTAAGTTTCTCACAGCCCCTGGAAGTCATAACCACTAAACTCATCCCAAAATTCTGCCCTAGAAGGAGCAATTATCCCATTTTACAGAAGAGAGAAGACTGAGACTGAAATACAGGAAGTTAAGCCACTGAATCATGTTACCAGTAAATGAGATGAACCCAAGGTGTATTGACAAGACCATCTCCATGAGCCGGCTCGCTTGGTGGCAGCCACAAAAGGCACCGCAGGCAATGGTGACTAATGGGGGAGCCTTGACACCCACCCACTGGGGTCCACATCTTGGCCCCTCCCTATGCTTACAAACCACATGTTCTTGGGCAAACTTCTTCCCACCATAGTGCCTGTGTGGATGAATTAAGACAATGCAAGTAAAAATGCTTAGCACATTGTCTAGGCACTGTTGAGGATTCTATAAATGTCAGCTGTTTTTATTTTAAAAACAGGCCCAAGAAAGACATCTTTATTTTTAAAGACAAATCTGTGGCTACTGCCAAAACTACATGTCATACATCCTCAAGCCCAGGAAAGGCTGCAGGCCACAATAGATGGGACACTGCGGCTCGCTCATCTGGGAAGTCAACCCCACTCCCTCTCTGCTTCCAGCAAAACAAGGCGAGCAGTAGAGCTGCTTGTTAGAGCTCCTCCACTGTCCCTCCCTGGAGGGGACCTCATCTGACTCAGCTCAGGGGCTCAGGGGGGATTCAGTGACTCACTGAGTATCAAAAACTGATTAAACACCCTCAGGTCTCAGGGAACAAACACCCAGAAGACCCGAGGTTCTCTCCCTCAGGGTCCCCTGAGGAGCCTCAGACAGGAGAATGTGGGCGGGAAAATGAGCCAGGCTTCCCAAGGCCAGGGGCTCATCATCCCTGCCCACGAG
>NW_022900921.1:12521778-12527821 GCF_012274545.1 Fukomys damarensis | reverse complement strand
AAAAAAAAAAAAAGGAGGAAGAATCTGGGGTATCTAAGGGAACACTAGAGAGGATCTCATCAGGGTTCCTTCCTCAGCAAATACAACAATGACCAAAGTCACACAAGCTAGACCCTTCTGTAGAAAGATCTTTTAAGTCTCCAATTGCACCGGTCCCAGATGGGAAGGGATGAAGCTGGATGCTAGCACATGTGGTAAAAACACTTAGGGTTTTGAACTGCCAGCTCAGCATGAGTCAACAGGTCTGAGGTGACTGCCAAGAAAGCCACTGTAATCTCGGCCTGCACTCATAAAAGAGGCACCATGGTGCAGCCTGCCGTTCAGAGCACCGTGTATCAAGGCACAGGGCAGAGAAGGTGGCCGGGAGGGACTCAGAATCCTGCCCCATGGGGGACAGTGGGAATAAGTGGTGGGTTGCTGCCTGGCCTTTTGGGGGCAGAGTGGTGAGAACTTCTCAGACTTAGGATTGGTGTGTAGTCTAGGGTCAGACTATTTGAACCAAAACCCCAACTTAGCTATTGACTGTGTTTTTCCTATGCACCAGTAATGAAACATCTGATTTAATCTTCACTACAACCCTCTGAAGGAGTACTATTTTTATCCCTCTGAGACACATTAGAACATGGAAGCCCAGAAAGACTAATTAGCTAGCCACATATCACACAGCCACCAAGTGGAAGAGCTAGGCTTTGAGTGCAGGGAGAGTGCACTTTCTTGTTCTCATTGTGCCTCAGTTTGCCTTAGTGTTGCATCTGTAAACTATTCCAATACAGAAAGGCTTAAAACAGAAACATTACTTGCTCAGAAATCTGCAACCTGGGCCCAGCGTTGTGGGAACAGCTCATCTCTCTCCACACGACATTGGCTGAGATGTAGCTCAGTGTTAAAGCATGCACCTAGCACACATGAGGCCCTGGGTTTGATCTCTAGCATTGTATATACAAGGAAAGAGGGAGCTAGGATACTAAGTCACTCTCCATTTAGTGCCTAGGACGGGAAGGACCTTGGGCAAAGGGCTAGGAACTGGAGCTGCTGAGGCTCCTCAGATCTCACTCTGTGGGATCCCCCCATTTGCACCCCAGCATGGTATCTATGGGGTAACAGACTTCTCACCTATCAGCCCCTAGCTCCCTGCCACATGTCCTGAGACCCAGTGAGAGAACCAGGAGAACATGTTAATCAGAGGCTCAGAAGTCAGTGTCAGTTAGGTCTTTTGCACCGTACTGGCCAAGGTGGTTGCAAAAGTGAATCCTAGTCCGGGAGCAGGAAACCTAAATTCCACACTCAGTGAAGTAAGGGCCTGTGAGATGGAATAGATACTGATGTGTCTTTCTTTGAGGAATACTATATACAACAAGTGCTTCCTGTGCTGACATGGAACTAAGTTTCTCACAGCCCCTGGAAGTCATAACCACTAAACTCATCCCAAAATTCTGCCCTAGAAGGAGCAATTATCCCATTTTACAGAAGAGAGAAGACTGAGACTGAAATACAGGAAGTTAAGCCACTGAATCATGTTACCAGTAAATGAGATGAACCCAAGGTGTATTGACAAGACCATCTCCATGAGCCGGCTCGCTTGGTGGCAGCCACAAAAGGCACCGCAGGCAATGGTGACTAATGGGGGAGCCTTGACACCCACCCACTGGGGTCCACATCTTGGCCCCTCCCTATGCTTACAAACCACATGTTCTTGGGCAAACTTCTTCCCACCATAGTGCCTGTGTGGATGAATTAAGACAATGCAAGTAAAAATGCTTAGCACATTGTCTAGGCACTGTTGAGGATTCTATAAATGTCAGCTGTTTTTATTTTAAAAACAGGCCCAAGAAAGACATCTTTATTTTTAAAGACAAATCTGTGGCTACTGCCAAAACTACATGTCATACATCCTCAAGCCCAGGAAAGGCTGCAGGCCACAATAGATGGGACACTGCGGCTCGCTCATCTGGGAAGTCAACCCCACTCCCTCTCTGCTTCCAGCAAAACAAGGCGAGCAGTAGAGCTGCTTGTTAGAGCTCCTCCACTGTCCCTCCCTGGAGGGGACCTCATCTGACTCAGCTCAGGGGCTCAGGGGGGATTCAGTGACTCACTGAGTATCAAAAACTGATTAAACACCCTCAGGTCTCAGGGAACAAACACCCAGAAGACCCGAGGTTCTCTCCCTCAGGGTCCCCTGAGGAGCCTCAGACAGGAGAATGTGGGCGGGAAAATGAGCCAGGCTTCCCAAGGCCAGGGGCTCATCATCCCTGCCCACGAGTCTCCAGTGGTGATGAGAACTGGGCTCTGTCTGCCACGGAGGCAAACCCAAGGGCCACCTCAGGACGGAGACCTGCATCCACTCGAATATCTCACAGCCCCGCAAATTTAGCACACACCCCACCCTGGACTCAGGTCTGTCCCCCACCAGACCAGGCCCTTCCGTGGAGGTCTCCCTGGTGCTCCCAGTGGCTCCAGCCAGCAATCTGGCTCACCTGGATTCTCCTCCGCCTGCCCCACACGTGACCTGTGCCAGGTCCTGCTGTTTCTGCCACCTGCTCACTGCCTCTGCAAGTGATCTACGCGGCACTGTAACAGCTTCCCAGCCCGCCTCCCTGTCTCCCCCAGTCCTTCCCCCTCGCCGGCTGCTGGTCTCAGAACTAAGTGGCATGTGTGTGAGGGCTGGCACTCTTAGAGGACCCTTCAGGGGCTCCCCTGGCCTTCCAGGTGGAGGCCACACTCCTCAGCGCAGTGTCAGGCCTTGACTGCCCATCTGTTAGACTGGATTATGTCCGCCAGAACTCATGTGTTGAAGTCTCATCCGCAAAACATGGCTGTATTTGGAGATGGGGCCTTTACAGAGAAATTGAGTTAAAACAGTTTTATTAAGGTACACTCTAATCCAACATGGCTAGTGTCCTTATAACTGGACTGCCCAACAGACTGTGTGGGGACCATACATAGGTGGCTCCAGTGAAGTTTCAGTCCACGCAGCATGGAAGTACGTAACTGTGATACCGCAGCAGGCAGGAGCCACACTTGGGAACCCAAGCCCCAGAATTTCTGGCCGTTTCAGTCAAAGTCAGGACAAGGCTCAGTCACCTCCACGAGTGACCACAGAGCCTTGTGCCCCTCCACGCAGCCCTCAGCCCTCAGCCCTCATGGAACAGCTGCACCCACCACCACCTTGCCAGGCGGGGCCTTAGTTCCATGCACAAGCCCTGCACAAGTGCTTCCTGTGCTCCTGACGTGGAACTAAGTGCCTCATCTGCTCGCTGGCCCAAAAAGCAGTGGAGAAAAGCCTTCCCAGCTAAGTCTGTTGGGCTCTGCACAGTCCCTGCAAGAGACTGGATCTGGCCTGGATTTTACCTAGAAGGAAGTAATCTGGGCTCTCTGAATAGGGACCCATTTACTTAAAAGGAAAACAACTTAATGTTTGCTCTATCTGGCCTAGAACGAGGTGCACACCAATTCCGCCTCTGCACCTTTCCTGGTCTGTTTTCATCTGTGTCACTTGCCAGCATCATCTAACTTAGTGTTTAATCAATTTTCTCGCTGACTCTTCCCTTCTGCACCCTGTATCATCCCAGTAGGATGGGGAGAAAGGCTCTGCCCATTGTGCCCTCTGCAGTTTCTCTTCTGCCTCCCAAAGGCCTGGTGCATGGTCATTGTTGGGTGTGTGCCATTGATATGGACAGAGAGGAATGAGCGAGTGCACACTTCCTTCTTCTGTCCTCTCCAAACACACGGGGATGCGTCTCCACTCTCGTCACTGCCTTGATGATTCCCAGGTACTCCCAGCAGGGACCCTCCAAGCCCAGCTCCCCTTGCATCTTTCCTTTCTCTGCTCACAGGAAGGCCTGGGCTGCCCAGGGATGCTGCTCTGAGCCCTACACACGTCCCCCCAGGACCATGGCAGTGTGGTGACTCATGTAGGACCAGCCATGCCTCCACTCGTCTTGTAACTCATGCACAGCCCACCAAAGCCAGGCATCCTTCCCCTATGGATGGAAGTTCGTACGCAGCCTGAGTCTGAGGCTGGGACCATGGCTGTGGCGGTACCAGGTACATGCAGGGTCCCTCCACAGTTCTGCCTTGGGACAGGAGGAGTGGCGGGGTCCTGGACGCTCTGAGGGTGGGAGGTAGCAGGGAGGTCAGGCTCCACAGTCGCCACAGTGGCAGCCACCCAGACTCCGGAGCCTCCCCTCAGACCAGCAGCCTCGTGGGGCTGGTGTGAGAAGCAGGATGAGAAAAACAGGCCAGAGAACAGGATTGTGGCCAGCAGGGCGGGCTGGGCTAGAATCCCCCCCAGCCTCTTGTTCGCTGCGTGACCTGAGAGCCTCTAAACCGGCCTCTTCGCACCTTGCTGTTGTTTAAAGGTCTGGCACATGGTTAATGAGAGAGATTATGAAATGTAGAAGCACACAGGGAAGTGACCTGGTCCCAGGTCACAAGAGGGAAGAGCAGGTATGCTGCAAAGTTACAGTGTTCTGTTGATGTCTTAGCACTGAAGAATTGTTCCGTTTTCCTCTACTCTGCCCTCCACACCACACCTGCACTTCTAGGTGGAGAAACACAGTGACATGCTGAGCCTGAGGCACAGCCGGGTGGCTGGCTTGGCCTGGATCCTCCCAGGAACCGCAGACCCTGGGCGCCTTTGCCTGGGTGTGACCGAGAGGAGATGTGCATGTGATTGCCCCGCGGAGCCCCTGGAGCCAGACTGACGGTGGTTCCAGTCTCAGCCCTGCCACTCACCTGCCTGACCTTGGCTAAGTACCAACTGCTCTGTTTTGCTTTCCCCTGCAGAATGTGGTCAGGATAGGCAGCCCCTCTGTTCCCACAAACACCGTGCTTTCCAGCCTCTCTGCCTTTCCTCTTGACACCCTTGTCCTCACTCATCTCTGCCCACCTAACCAGCCCTCGAAGTCTTACCTAGGTCCCATCACTGCCAGGTGTTTCTGGGTCCCTCTGTCACCCCTGGCTTCCCTTTCCCTCTGACACGTGCCGTTTTCTGTGGCAGTCACCCTGGCACAGAGTGGCAGGAGCATACATTTTATTTCCGCTCCTCTTTTCAGTGATAAGATTTGGAGCCACACCTGGGTTTGCCTTCAGCTTTGTGACATCAGTGGAGCTGCCTAAATTCTCAGAGCCTCAGTTTTCCCATCTGTAAGAAAAGGACATTAAAAAAAACCCTCTTACGGTCTGTGGTGTGAACCAGAGGAGACAGTGTGTACAAAACCTTTAGTACATGGGATGTGCTCCTTACCTGTTATCATATGTGACATGGTCCTGGCACTGAGCAGGTGTTGCCTCTGAAAAGGCTGTCATTTGAAAGTCATTCCTTTGGGTTCTCTCCAGCTTCTGAAAGGCAAAACTTGGGGTTAGTGGTGGCCCCAAGAAGCTGCAATGATGAATTCTCACAAATGACTGACCTCTTGTTTGACATCAGAACTCTGGTGCCTAGTGAGAAAGCAGAAAAGCTGATTACTGTTTCGCAAATCGGGTGGGCGTGGTGGCTCAGGCCTGTAATCCCAACACTTGGGAGTCTGAGGGAAGAGGATCACAGAGAGCTCAAGACCAGCCTGGGCTGGTTTCAAAAAGAAACAAAAAAGCCAGAGCTTCTCGGCCTTAATCTTGGTCCCAAGCAGAAGTGAACATAATGTGGGAAATGGCTTCCATTCACTGAGGGGCCTTCGTCCGTGTTCTTTCTATAAACCTGGTGACAAACCTGCAGGGTCATCACCGGTCTCCTGTTAAGTGACTTCCCCAAGATCACGCGAGATCTGAGACCGAGCTCAGATTCAAGCCAGGTCAGTGTTACTCCAGGGCTCCCACAGACAAGAAAGAGTAGGAGGAGGATAGGGAGAAGATGCACACCCCCGTGACAGGGCAGAAAAACAATCTGTGAAAATGTATGGCTGTATTTATAGAAAATTAATTCAGCATACGACTTCATCATAAAACCATTTCTCGAAACATTAACTCCTATCAATGTTGTAAAAGTCCTGGAAGCTACACATTTTCATTAAAAAAAAAAAAAAACAAAAAAAAAAAACCTCTTATC
>NW_022900921.1:12489654-12521622 GCF_012274545.1 Fukomys damarensis | reverse complement strand
AAAAAAAAAAAACCTCTTATCTATAAACATCCACTTTTCATACCAGCCAAGATTTTCTCTCCTTGATCTGTTGGCTTTACATCTAGAAAAGCTGGGGTGGCCTCACAGGTCAGTGTGGCTTAGGAAAGGTTTCCGAAAGCCTGCAAGCTGCGGGGGGTGGCAATGCTGACTTTAATTGCTCTGTGAATTAGACTCTCCCTTCTTGGGTTTAAACACACAGCCAAAGACTAGTTTTCTCCAGTCCTACAAACCCGGTAAAGCGTCCTCCTTTCTCTTGTCCAATATTGCTCTCTGGTGGCCGCACCTGTATTTGCAAAGTAACGTGAACCGGGCAGGCACACACAGGAAATTTTCATGCATCTCCCTGGCTCACCAGCCATCCTTCTGGCCACTCATTTTTCATCACCGCTTAGGAGGCTATTACGTGCCAAGCAACAGGGATTACAGGATGCCCCAGATGCTAAGAGATGCACTTGCTAATGATGGAAATGGCCAGATCTGGAATTCCACTTATGCCCCTTAGGGTGCCGGAGACCCTGGGGCTGGGGTCAACTTCCCCACCACCACCACTGTACTTGTTTCCTTCTGGAGGAACTAGTAATACAGCCTCATTCACCTTCAAAATACACACTATTCCATGCACTCCCCTAATCGTGGCTATATTTTATTTTTCCAGCCATCCATTGGATCTCACCTAAGTTTGGGTCGCATAAGAAAGGCGGAGAAATTCGTGGGAAAGGTGGGACCATGACTTTAGATGTCTCAGGTTGGAACCCTGACTCTGCCAGTTTCCTCCCTTGTTATCTTGAGAAAACTCAATTTCTCTAGGACCACCCCCCCGCCTGTAAAATGGGCACAATCATAGGGTTCAAGAAGCTAGGGATAACTCAAGTTCACAGACTTTGGTGTAAGCAATATTTCCTGGGATTTTATAAACAGAATAACCACCGCTCACCTTCCCAAACCTACTGCTTCAGAAAAATTGAAAAGTAGCTGTGGGGAATCTGAGCAGTTAACAACCGCCTGGATTAAGCAGGTATGCAGTAGCCCCTGGGAACAGCTCCAAGTGAGCTGGCCCTCTGGCCTCAGCCTGGACAGCACATTGGTGTCAGCTGAGAAACTTTCAAAATCCCGATGGCCCCTCTCCGGTCCCCACTGGATTCTGATGTAATTGGTTCTGGAAGGATCCTGGCCTTGGGATTTTTCAGAATTCCTGAGGGTGATTCTCATGTACAGCCAGGCTTGAGAACCACTGCATTAATCCAATGCGTGGAACACAGTAAGAACTTAATAAACACTCGCAGCAGTCCTGCCAGTGAATCCACATAGTGACACAAACATCACTCCTGTATCCAGCAGCACTAACAAAAGAACAGCCTCTGTCAGGTGCCAGGGACTGGAGGTAGAGTTGTCACCACAGCCAAACAGAAAGGTCTCTGTCTTCAGAGACTGCAGCAAATCAGCAGGCCCACGAATAGCTCTGCGTTGAGCCCCCGAAGTTACCGAGCTGGCCCAGCAATGGGGGGGGGCTGCAGATCGCAGAGGGCCTTAGGGGTCACGGTAAGAACTTTGCTCTTTGAGCTGGAAATCCAAAACACCTCTTATTAGTGTCTGGCTTGGAAAGAGAGACTTATAGATGTCATTGCACTTTCAAAAATAAAAAAGAACTGATGGTGAGCCAGGAAGGCCACTGGAACCTGAGAAGCAGTTGGCCCGGCTTCCTACGCTGCCCCCCCCCCATGTCTGTCTGTCCCCCGCTGATAAGGACAACCCTACCTTGGCAGCCCTATTCCCCACCCTTCTCCCTGTCCAGCAGCTGCCGGCAGCCCCTTTCCTGCCCACAGACTCCTCCAGCCAGCTGTTTCCAGCTGTGCAGACCAATGGGGATACTTACTCTTAATCAGGACTTGAGCGTTGCACCTGCTCCCGTGGCTGGGGCTGAGCCTACTTCAGAAGCAAGAGATGTCGAGGGTGCCGGGAGAAACCCTTTTCGTCTGAGGAGCTACTCAGCCACCCACCGGCTGCTCATCTATCTGCGCCTGTGAATGCGGCCGGGAAAGCCGGTGGAAAGCGTTTCTGGTGCAGCCTGTCTGGTCGGCCAACTGAGAGTCACTGCTTCCTCGGCTGCCTTCACCTCAGCTCTTCGTTCTCAGCGCTGATCGCAAGCTGGTGCTTCACTGCGTGTGCGTTCACGTCTAGCTTTCTACAGCCGGAGGAGGGGTGAGGTGACCCTTTCCCTCCACCCAAACGGCCTTCTCCACCCTGCCCTGGAAGGGAGCCAGAGACCATGTCTGGAGCCCCCACGGGCATCAAGCAGAGCCTCAGAGCAGCAAGTGCAGCCGCGCTCCGCTCCACCCGGCCTGTGGAGGCTTCTTTTCCTGTCTGGCTGCTTGGTGTTTGTTTTTTGACAGATCGCAGGATTCCACACTGAAAACCTAGCTTCTCTGGGACGCTGGGTGACAGGGATGGAGTCACGTCCCCAGCCGCAACCCAGGCCCATTGCTAAGGGGCTGCTTCTGGGTCACCAGGATACCCGGATGCCTGTGGGTTGCACACCCCCACTGCCTCTTTCCCTACGGCCTGGGGGCTGAGCCACCCCAGGGGCCAGCCAGGCTGTGCTGGGCAGCAGAACCACCTGGCAGGCAAACCCAGCAGCAGCCGCCCCACCCTTGCCAACCGTGCATGCCACCTGGCAAAGCTCAGCCCCCAAGATCTACCTGCGGAGAGTGGCCTTGGTCAGTGGAGGTCACTTGGGGGACACCTGACCTCGCTGCAGCCACAGGGGAAACCGAGCAGGGCGTACTTCACTTCTGGCTTTTCCTTCTATCACACAGCTTCCAAGAATCTGGCCGCCACAGTGATTTTATTTAGGTCACCTTCCCCAGCTCAGAAAACAGCAGCCTTATGGTTTTGTGCAGCCTGGTGCCTATAAAACCCCCGGTGCCCTTCTCCCTCTGTGCCCCTCACTTGTACATACTTTTTATTCACTCCCATTCTTTTTCATTTCTCTTTGTGGCCGCAGTCCTCCAGCCCTACAAATCTGCTCAGCTATCTCTGGCACACAGCCTGTTTCTTATTATTATTAATAAGACTGAAAATAATGGATAATAAATAAGTCCTTGCTTTCAAAGGGCTCTTATGCCACCAACCCGGAGCCTTTCAAGAACCATATGAGGTAAATAGGAGCGTGCAGAGTTTAAGGGACTTGTCTGCGGCCAGCAGCTAGTTAGTGACAGAGCCAAGTCGGGAACCTAGTTTCAGTGCCATTATTTATGGGTTTACCAGGAAATTATTTTGAAAAGTAAGCCAGTGGAAAAGACAGTCCAGATTTCAAAGTATGACTTTATTAGATTTCAAGGACAAGATGTATTCCCACTCTTTGGTATTGAAATGAAAGTAAATGGAGTAAGATTTCACATTATATTTGCCTTTCCAGCAACCTTTTGGAGACGTCTGGCCTGTGTTGCATCTGTACATTTGTAGACTGCATTAAACGCTGGCTCATCCACTCCATCAACTGTTTGTTATGTGACTACTGTGTGCCAGGCCACGAGCTTGACACAAGCCATACGATGGTGAGCACAGCACCATGGAATCTTGTGGCGGAGGCGGGCAGTGAACTGAGGTTCACCCCAAGAGTACACAATCAGGAATATGCCAAATTCCAGGAGGAAGAGGCCCAGGGTTCCAGCAGCTTCTAAGAAAGGAAGTGACCTGGTCCAGGAGCTCAGACAGGGTGCCCTGGGGAAGCAGCCATCCCTCCAGGAGAGAAAAAGCAAGAAGAAAGCAGTAAAGAGAAGGGGGCAGAGAAGGGCATCTGCAGAAAGGACAGAATTGCAGTGCCTTGTACTACGGAGGCTAAAAGAAACCGAGCGGCATGGTGCAAGGTGAGGTGGACAGAAGTATGCAGCTCGACCTGCAGGCCTTGAGGGCCCAGGTAAGCACACAGATCTCTCAGGGAGCACTGAGAACCTGCTCAGAACAAGGATTGACCTTAGCTGATTCAGTCCAGCTAGGTACAGGGCACTCTGAGAGTAACCAGAAAAGAAGGGCTCAGCCCTCAAAGAACTTTCCATCAGATTCCCTGGCATGGATGAACCCTTGCTCAAAACTGGGACATTCTCTACCTTAGATGTGTAGCAGCATCCCTTGAGCTGACAGTAATGAAAAGCAGAAGAGCATTTGGAAAAATAAAAACGTTAAGTACCTAATAGTCATTTTCTGCTGGAGACAAATATGCAGCATCTGCTGAAGAGACCTTATTTCATTTAATCTTTGCTTCTCCATAAATCACGAGACAAGCAGCATTATTACTTCCATTTTATAGTTGAGGAAATTGAAGTTCAAAGAGGGCTAGTGACTTTCCCTGGGGTCACATAGCTACTCAGTGGCAGATCCAAGGTTCAAAGGTAGGACTGTCTGAAGGTTGGCTCTCTTTTCTAGGTTCAATTATTTTGGGAATCCTTACCCAGAAAATGAAGGGCAGCCAACACGATTGGGCTAAAGCATTTCTCACCTTTGGATTATCAAACTTAACAACAGGCCATATTTAGCCAAAACTGATGGCCAGATCGCTCCTTGCCTTATTTGACAGTGGAGGGCAGTGATCCACGCTCCCCTGCTCTTCACAGACTGGGTCCCTCTTAAATCCTGACCTGGTTATCTGCCTTCCCACTGCTGCTCATTCTCAGCCTCCACTACCCAGCTTTCCCACCTCGACTTGGCCTTTAATGGCCAGACTTGCCAAAGGTCTGCTCATGACAGCTTTTCAATTTACAGTCTTTTATCTGATCATTTCATCCACCTAAGGTTCTGAATTAAAGAAGGGGAGGACTAGGAGGAGAGGGATGGGCCGAGGAGGAAGGAGGAGCGAGGAGAGGGAAAGAAAAGAACATGCTTCACACACGTGCTCTCTGCGCATGCTTTCATTTACTCGTGACGTGGGCTTTATTAGCCCCAGTGGCATAAAGGGAAAGCCGAGAGGTTAGCCAAGGGTTTGCTTCATGGCTAAGGTGAGGTTTGAACCCAGCTCAGACTCCGGTGCACACAGCCTGACCCCTGGAGCTCTGTCTGCAGCAAGTGGGCATAACGGAGTTAGGAGGCAAGGGCATGAGGCCAGGTAAGAAAAAAATCCTGCTTCATGCAATGTGGCACCGTGAAGGTGTCATGCGGAAGGCACAGCGACGGGACTTGTCAGTGGATTGCATGGGACATGTGTGACCAAGAAGTTAAGCCAGTTTGCTTGAGCAGCATATAGTGCAAGGAGGTGCCATTCACTGAGCCGGAAACAGCCAGGGCAGTACAGGATTTAGGGGAGGGTACCCAGAGCTGATGTGGAAATAACCAGCCAGGGGGAGAGGGAGGGAAAGCAAGCATAGGGTATGGTTTGGTTGTCTTCCTTTTCTCCTCCCTCCTTCACTTTGTCTTCCTCCTCTTGTCTTTTCCTCCTCCTCCTCTTCCTTCTTCCTCCCCTTTTTTCCAAAATATGAAGTCTGTCTCTCTCTATGAATGAGGAGGACTCACTGCAGTTTTGCTTGATTTTCAGAATGTTTTGCCCATTAGTGAACTTATTGCTCAAAACAAGGCTGCTGGGACCTGCATGGGAGAAGTCATCCTGCAGAGGTCCAGGGAAGACAGGCAGGTGGGTGAAGTTTCTGTGAGCACACAAAGTGAACTGCTTTCAGCAGCTTCTGGCTGCCTACCTCCCACTCATTCTCAGCTGCATGGCCAGAAGAGCTTGCTATATGGCAGGGTTGGGCTCCACAGGCCCCCAGAGAGAGCCCAAGCCCATTACCTGGCCTTCAACTTCTCACCCCGTTGGCCTGCTGCTCCCCACCACGCAGGTACCATGGCCGCTCAAAGCTATTTACTCTCCTGAGTGTTGTCCACTTTTCCTTCTCGTGTTTGCTTAGTTGGGGTACCCTTTCATCCTGCACACATTTCTCCTGATGTGCTAGGACCCACCTTACCCATCTGACCGAGGTCACCTGGTAAGATGGGTCCCTTAGCTGTATCCCCCAAACGCAGCACATAGGCCTTCGTCAAAGCTGGCAGTGTGTCGGGAAATGTTTAAACACAACTCCCTGGCCAGGCTATGGGTGTGGGGAACGCAAGCCAAGGTGGATGTTGAGTGTCTGGCAATTTCAGTGGTGTGAATCCCCTCACTGTGGTCACTTTTTCTTTTGTCAGTACTGGGCACTGAACCTAGGGCCTTTCCTCTGAGCTACATCCCCAGTCCTTTTTATTGATTGATTGATTGATTAAGAGTGGGTCTCACTAAGTTTCTAAGTTGTCCACACTGGGCTTCAACTTGGGATCCTCTTACCTCAGCATCATGCACACACAGGTTACCATCACTCTGCTTTTCTATGAATGCACACGTATCTTTAACATCTCTTTCTTTCCTCTTTCCCAGCACTACTGATTCCTCCCTCTCTGTCTCCTTGTCTGTGTCTCCATCTCTGTCTCTCCCTCCCTCTCCCTCTGTCTCTCTCTCCCCGTCTCCCCACCCCTCTCCGCACACAGAGGACAGGTCACAGCCAGAATTCAGCCACCTATAAGGAAAGATAGTTCTTATTAGAAGCCATGTTGCTACTTTGATCTTGACTTCCATCCTCCAGAACTGTAATATGCATATTTATTGTTAGGCCACTCAGTCCGCTCTTCCGGTATCTTGTTACAGACGCTTGAGCTGTCTAAGATGCTTGTAATCCCCTGTATTCTCCCTGGAATCACATGGTCTTCTTGCTTCGAGCTGTGAGGTATGTTCGTATCATTCCTCATTATATACAGCCAATCTAACATTTGTACTCCAAAAACATGTATTGCATGAATAACTAAATATGTCAATTACCAGTTAGCTATATGCTGTCAATTACTTTATTAATAACCAATTGCTAATGACAGTACTTCACTGTGTCAATGAATGTATCTGTCGAAGTAGACTGAGACTTTGAGGGAAAGTAGCAATCTCTTCTTTTTCTGTCTCCAGCCTGTGAGAGACTATGCCTGCCATAAAAGTGTTTTGTAAATGTCCCTCACAAAGGCATAAATGTGCAGTTCACCCCTTCCAAAAAGCTTCAATTCTGTGAGCTGGGCTGAAGTCAGCAGATTCCGTGGTGCTGCCACCCAGATACGCTTCTCACAAGAAATCAGTTATGGTTTATTCACAATATTTAATATTACCATTTAACTACTATGCATTTCCTGCTTACCATATCTAAACCCTCCTCTGAGTGCCAGTTAACTCATTTAGTCCACCAAAACATGCACACAAGGTAAGTGTTGTGCGTGAGACTGTGTTTTCTGGATGCAGGCGTGGAGTGCAGCGAGGGTGTGCCCTGCCATGTACATCAAAGTCACCTGCACATTCGTCACTCCGGGTGTCTGGCAAGGAAGATACACAGGCAGGATACAGCTGGACATGCAGACAGTTCATGTTGGATGTCAGAGGTACTAGTGCATTTTGTGGCTTCCCTGGGAGCCTTGAGAGCTGCGGCCACCTGCTTCCCAAGCACTGCGTGTTGTGAGCCCCCGAGTCCCTTCTCTGTGCCCAGTGATGTAAGTTACAAGAACAACCATCATGTCAGACAGAGCTGGGCACAAATCTAGCTGTGTGTCTCTAGGGCATAATTTAACTTTCCCACCTGCCAGCGGGAATGGCTGTGGGACTGAGGCTGCAGGGCTGCTAGAGACAAACGAGTCACTCCATGTGAAGTCCCCAGGACGATGCCAAGCACAGCATTTGCATCCTCTAAGTGGTCACCGCCCTTGTGGTCACTGATACTCAGATCGTTTTTATGGTCCAAATTCTACCACATGTTCGCTCCCTCGGCTGGCACTGCTGCAGCCATGCGCTCTGCAAGACTCAGCTTGATTGCGAGCCTGCCCAGAGAGACAAGGCAAGGAGAAGGGGAGGTCCAGTTCTCAGGCGACTGATGAGCAGGTGCAGGGCATTGTGGACTTGGCTACTCATTTATTCATTCATTTAATTATCCAGCAGTTAAGAGTTGAGGGACTATTGTGTGTCAGGCTGTATCATGGTTCTTGGGCTCCACAATGAACAGGACAAGGATGGTCTGTACCTTCAAAGAAAGCAATTCTGGAGCAGCACCATGCAACACAAATGCCGTGCGAACACATACGAAATTAATCTTGTCACTTTGTTTGAAAAAGTGCCAAGAACCTTAATATCATATGTTTTATTATATTTGCCCTAATATATCCAAAATATAACCATTCAGCATGCAATCATTATTAAAATGATTAATGAGATATTTTACATTCCTTTTGTGCTAGATCATCTATGCCCAGTGTGCCTTAGACACATTCGGCACATCTTGGTTCCAACCGGCCATATTTCAGGCACTCAAGCAGCCAGTTGCCATGCGTCTTGCACAGTACTGCTCTGGGGTGTGTGTGTGAGAGGCATGAAGCAGATTGATTAGAAAGACAGAGGCGTTCCTCCCTGCTACCGCAGTGGCTTGCACAGAGAGGGTGCTTTTCAACCTTGAGTGATTGGGTAGAATGAAGACAAAGCCTGCAGACTCTGCAGCCAACGGCCTGGGTTTCAGCTCACTGCCTGTGATATGAAGTAAGCAAGTCACTTAACCCCTCTGGCCTTGCGTCCTTATGTGGGAAATGGGAATTGAGAACGTCCTTGTCTCTAGGCTCTGAGAGGATTAAGTAAGTGACTAGACAGGAAGCACTCAGAACAGCACTCACCACGTAGAAGGTGCTCAGTAGCAGCCCTCACCAGCCTCAGCAGGGTCAGCATCCCAGCCAGCCCATACTTGCTCTCACTTCAGGTTTCATCCAGGATGTCCACTCTCTGTGCCTGGCTGGGGCTCAGGCTCCTGCCTCTACCTAGGGTGCCTTTCTCTCAGGCCCTCCTGCCTTACCTGGGATGACACAGTAGTATGTGCAGAGCAAAGCAGAGTTCAGATCCAACCTCTGTCTCTCGCTGCCACGGAGATCAGAGTGAGTGCTTTGATTTGTTTCTCTTCTATAAGATTGGTACAATAATATTGTCTTAGTCTATTCTCTGTTGCTATGACACAGTGCCCGGGACTGGGTGATTTATATAGAAAAGAAGCTTCAATGGCTCCCAGTTCTGGAAGCTGAGAAGTTTGAGAGCTTGGTGCCAGTGTCGCAAAGGGGCTTATGGTGCTTCATGGTGGGAAGGCCAAAAAGCAGATGAGCAAGCAAGCACACAGGAAAGAAAAAGCACAGGGGCCGGTTTTTGTGTTGCGGACTGAATGAGTTGACTGACACTTAGAGGATTTAGATACAGTAAGCAGTAGATAAATAGTAGTTAAATGTTGAAGAGGTACAGCGATGCTCAACAACTAGGCCACACACGAAGAGGTCCAACAGGAGACTTTATGTGGGGAGGCGGGTCAGGGAGAGAGGAGAGAGAGGGAGGGAGAACAAAGAAAGGAAGGTCCTTTTATTGTTTTATTCTACTGGGGGCTGGGCTATTGCTTATTCATGAGGAGTGGGCTACTTTCAACCTATCATAGGCCAGGTTGTCTTTTATGGGTTCAGTCCTGCAGAAACTTAGGTTTAACTTCTCTGGACCCTGCTGTGGCCTTGTGGGGAGGGAAACTGAAGATAAGAGTATGAGGCTTGAAGAACCAGGAAAATGCAGCCTGTGATGGTGGCGTCAGGTCCCTAACATTCCCCCCGCCTTTGGTTTAGATGGAGACAGCAGCTGGCACATGCTATACGCCAGGGAAAAGGGGCGGTGTGTCCATCTCCTTTAACTACTTCCTGCTGACACCGGGGTGATGAAGCTGTCTGGGGGCAGGCGTGGGGCATGGCGGCTGCATTGTCCTTTAAGAACATGAAATGGTTGACAGCAGTAGCATTCCCACTGGAATTGTTGGTAGGGCTCCCTGAGAAGAGTCCAAGCACACAAATCAGTTAGTGAAGGAGGAGAGAGGAGTAAAAGATAATTTCTATGAGGCCCACATCTGGCCTCCCAGTGTTGTTGTACCCAGGTCCCTATCCGATTTTTATGAGCCCTGTGTAGCCCGTCTCGGAGGATCTTGGTGATGACCCGAGAAAGTGGTCGACCTTCTATACTGTCTAGAAAGGCCAGTAAAAAGAGGATGGCAACATGATAAATAGCATACTGTCTGAAGGGAATCTTCTAGAGTATACCCATCTGGGAAGGTGGGCTTGTAGCAGAACAGGTGGACCAGAAGAGGAATGCCTGAGCCCAGGGGAAACCAGGAGGTACCAGGCACTTGAAGGGGCCAATCAGACTCCAATGGAACTCATGTGGACATTTGACAGTGTTTGGAGGGGTTGGCGGAATATCCGAAATCTCCCTGATGAACAGTGTAGTACCATGGGAGTAGGGTATCATTTTGTTCCCTTTGTTCTGGGCCTCTTAGGACAGATATGACCTCCTGTGTGCAATAGATAGTGTTGAGGAGGATTTGTAAGGCAAGCTATTAAAGCCCAATTATATGGGAGGAAATTTTGGGTGAGGAGCCTGAAAAGTTTTGGACCATGGGTTTTGGGGCAGAATGGGCATCCTGAGGACATCTTTTAGTCCAAAGGAATGTCCTAGAATGTATGAGGCTGTGGACTGGGTTGGAGGGTTAACAGAACAAGTCAAAAGATAAAGATTGTGATTTTAGTCAGAGTGAAGTCTGATAAAGTTTCTTGGAGCAACGTGTTAGTGACCCAGTTGGCTATGCAGGTAACAGGAGAAGGGTGGGGAGCAAACCAGAGAATATCAATCCAACAATCATTTAGGAAGTGTTCCAACTGAGCTGAGATCTGAGCTATGGTTGGTCGGTTGGCTGTCATGTAAACTCAGTGGTCTCGCTTAGGTCTCTGGCCTGAAGTATCATCTGGTGAGCCCTCTGTCGGGAGACTTCAGCAGAAAGGTGGCTAACCTGGGATTGAATAAAATGGAGAACACAGGAGGTGACTGCCAACAGAGTAAGGATAACCAATAGAGGGGTCATAAAGGGAAGTAAAGAGGTTAGTAGAGGACTGGTGAACCAGCTTGTTAGTCCCCCAGTAGTCCCCGACTCATGCTCCCTGTGTCGCCTTTCCAGGCTCTCCTGAAGTTGGCGGATTTGGTTGGTTACCACTCCTGATTGGTTAACAAAGAAGAAACAGTTTTCCTGGATAGCTAAACAAAGTCCTCCTTTTTCTGCAAGTAAGAGGTCGAGGCCTTGCCTGTTCTGCAGGACCACCTGAGAGAGTGAATTGATCTGTTGATGGAGTGCCAGGATCACCTTAGGTAATGTCTTCTTTATGTTGTTCTGTCAGGTGTTTTCCTTGGAAAACAGTGGGACAATCCTGCAGTTCCTGTAACCATACCTACCGCTATGCCCAATGCTGCTATGAGGAGCATAACGGCCACCTGTAACATTCTTTTTTGTCGGGCTCGGGACCATCCTAGTTATGGGGATGGGGACTCCTTCATTTCCCAGTATTATATAGAAATCAGGGGCCAATAGGACTGGAGTGTAGCGAGCATTCCGAGAGGTATTCATTCCCAACCAGAGAGTTGTTCCACGCAGTATGGTTACATTGGAGAGGGAGCTGTTTAAGGATAAATTGGATATTGGTATCCCCAGTATGGTGAGGTCTCCTGTAAGACTGAGGCACACTGGGGCCTGGGTGATTAAATGAAAATTTTGGACTATAATTTGTATTGGGCCTGTTGTTGGGTGGAACGAATGATTCCACGGAAGGGGCCAAGCCTGTGGGGTGAGTAGATAGTAGTCCATGGATGTTTAGTCCTAGCCAGCAGCCCTCAGAACAGTAGGAGGTATTAGATAACCAAGAAAAGGTCCTCTGGAGAGACTCAAACACCCAGTGACCATTTGTGTTCTGTCCAATCTGGGTTGACTTGTAGTTGGGCCAGGAATTGGTCCAAGTGGTGGAGTTCTGGTGAAACATTATGTACACCCTGGATAACAGATGGGGATGAAGCAGTCCTGGGTATCCAAAGCCTGCAGGTGATGGTGAACTCCGAACCTGGATCTATGCCTTCCACATAAAGCCTGAGACCCCACGTCCTTCCAGACTGCCATGATGGATCAGAGGGATCTTGACTGTGATGTCAAATTTAAAGGGTCGAGGGTTATTTAATGATGTGGAGGAGAGATGGATGTGTTGATCTGATTGGGCTGGCTTCCATGGAGCCGAGGACTCACAGCCCCAGGAGGCACAGTGGTATTGGCTGGGTGCATGGTAATGTGTGGGGCCAGTGGTGGTAGATAAGCAAAGGGCAGTGGAAATCAGCTGTGGGCCAGTCTGAAGAGCGGCAGGAATTTGATGGATCAAACTGGCATAAAGGTAACCTGGAACGTAACGTCTGGAGATCCTACCTGGGTCTGAAGGAGGGCTGAGTTAGGCTGGGAGTGCGTCAAGGTGCACACCGAGGGTCTGTCGGCTTGGGTAGGGTTTAGGAGAGAAAACAGAAGCAGGAAAGGAACCATTATTGGCTCCAGCAATTAACAATGGCAATGAATGAGATTATGAGGCAACAAGCCAATATGAGCAAACACTTAGAAGTAAAGTTATAGTTGGAAGGGGCTGCTGTGGCCAGTCCAATCCCAACGATAGATCCCAAGAGCACCAATAGAAGAAGACTTAGGATATCAGTGTGTGCTTTAGTGTGAAATGTGTCACAATACCCCAGGAGAGAATGAGGGGGTAAACAGTTAGGTTGGTTTGTCTGATTCAGGACTGGATGATGGTGAAGGATCCTGGGCAACCACATCTTTTGGAATCCGAGAAAGTGTGACCTTCAGAGGTCCCGTGGGGGTGGCTGAATAGCATAGATGAGGTCCTGTGGATATGACTGGGAGAGGAGCATGAAGATATGGTTTAACACGAGAGCAATGAAATCATCCCAGAAAGGACTTAAGTTTAACCGCTGTCGAAGTTGAAAGGACAACTGTGAATGGTCCCTGAAATTTAGGATTGAATGGGTCTTTCTGTTGATGTGGTGGAGCCAGGAGAACCAGGTCTCCCGGGTGATAGGCAATCGGCAGTGCAGGGAGCGGGGATGGCAGCAGTGTATCTGCATGTGGCCATATTTGGAATCGGACCCAGTTAAATAATGGGGTTAGTAAGCTGGGGGGCAATGGAGAGGACTGGGGAGTCAATCCTGGGGGCAGCAGGGGGCTTCCAACATCAATTCAAAAGGGGAAATCTGGAGGGGGGCCTTAGGCAGGGATCTAAGTCTGAGTAGGGCGAGCAGAAGGAGGGTGATCCAATTGGTGTGGATGGAGTTCTAGGCTCAACTTTGTGAGAATGGTCTTGATGGACATGTTAGTCCGTTCTACCTTTCCTGATGATTTAGGATGGAATGGGATATGAAAATGCCAGGAGATTCCTAATAGCTTTGTAAGGCCTTGGGTTACCTGAGAGGTGAATTCAGGACCATTATCTAACTGCATAGTAGGAAGTCCAAACATAGGTATGATTTCTTTGAGGAGGAGGAGAGAAACAGTGAAAGCACATTTATTTGTAGTGGGGAGGGCCTCAACCCACCCAGAAGAGGTGTCGACCAGAACTAGCAGGTATTTATGTCTTCTTATCTCAGGCATGTGTGTGAAATCAGTTTGCCAATCCATGGCAGGTAGCAGGCGCCTTGCCGATGTGTGGGAAATGAGGCAGGTCTTGAGGAGGGATTGGTCCTTTGGCATATATTGCAGGTGGAGGAGTAAATCTGGAGGAACTGTCTGTCAGAGGGGGAGAGAGTGGTCAGTGGTTCTAGGAAAGTAAGTACGGCCCTAGAGCCGGGGTGGAAAATTTTGTGAAGATATGTGAGTTGATCTTGTGTGAGGCTTTGTCCTTGACTGTGCTGGTCAATTTGGTGGGTATCCACCACAGCAAGCAGGGTTGAAGCCAGAGCTGCTCCTTTTGCTGTATGATTGGCCTCATTGGCCTCAGTTATCTCTGATGGATCAGACCCGTGGGCCCTGCAGTGTATGATGCCCATGGCCGTGGGCAACCTAGAGGCCTGTAAGAGCTTAACGATAAGCTTGGAATTTTGGATAAAGCTGCCCTTGGTGAAGCAGAACCCTCTTTCCCGCCAAATCACTGTGTGAGAGAGTAAAATGTGGAAAGCATATTTGGAGTCTGTATATATTATAAGTCTTTTTCCAAGGCCAGAGTAAAGGCGCGAGTGAGAGCCATAAGTTCTGCCTGCTGGGTGGTCTTCTGAGAAGGCAATGGTCCCTGCTCAATAATTCCAGACTGTGACACAATAGCATACCCTGCCCGTTTGGACCCGTTTCGAACAAGAGAACTGCCATCCCTGAACCAAATGAAATCAGGGGAAGAGAGGGGTCCCTCCTGTATATGGGAATCATGAGGTGAAAGGTTTTCAAGAGTTTCTAAGCATTCGTGGAGAGGACCCTGTTCGGAAGCTGGTAATCGGGCAGAGAGATTTAGAAAGTTAACGAGGAGTTGTGGAGAAGTGTGGTCTGAAGAGACAAGATTCTGCATGGGGGTAAGCTATGCAGGTTTTTGTAGTTTAACAGATCTGAAATGGAATGATGGGAGAGGACGACAGTTGGGGACCCAAACGTGAGCTTTTCTGATTCCTGCACTAGGAGGAATGTGGCACCTAGGCCTCATAAGCAGAGGGCCCAGACTCCGACAGTGGGATCCAACCTTTTGCACAAGTAAACCTCTGGAGCAAAAGTGGGCCCCATTTGATGGCCCAGAACCCCTAGTGCACATCCCTTGTTCTCTGACACACAGAGGTAAACGTGGCGAGAAAGATCACGTAGGTGTAAAGCAGGAGCCTCTAATAGGCAGAATTTGAGATGGGCAAAGGGAGTGGCTATTGAGGAATTTACCGGTTCGTGTGGGTTTCCTTTAGAGGCCTCATAGAGGGGGCTGCTAGAAGGGAATAATTTGGGATCCAAGACCTGAGGTATCGAAGCCCAGGAAGGAGAGAAGTTCTTGTTTGGTGGAAGGCATTGAAATATCTCGGAGGACCCGTTTTCTAGCAGCAGTAACAGATTTAAAGCCAGGTGATAGAGACAGCCCTAAGTATATGACCTGTTGTGTAAAGAGTTAAATTTTGGTTGGCAAGACTCGGTATCCCTTTTCTGAGATGAAATTTAAATAAGTATCTTGTTGAAGTATAGTTAATGAAGAAGCGCAGAGAAGATCATCTACATATTGGATACAACGTGAACCTTGAAGCTGAAGAAGAGACAGATCGTGAGCTAGGATTAGGCCACACTGATGGGGGCTATGTCAAAATCCTTGCGGTAGGACAGTCAGGTTAGTTGTGTGGAGACGCCAGTTGACGGATTAGTCCAAGTAAAAGCAAAAAGGTCTTAGGAATCTGTATGTAAAGGAATGGAGAAGAAGGCATCTTTTAAATCTCAGACTGAAAAATGGGCGGTATTGGATGGGATAGAAGACAGGAGCGTGTATGGATTGGGGACAACAGGGTGGATTGGAACCACGGCCGCATTAATGATCCGGAGACCCTGAACTGGCTGATATGTACCATTAGGCTTTCTGACTGCTAAGATGAGGGGATTATATGGGGACTTGGCAGGCCTTAAAAATCCTTTTTCTAATAAAATTTTGATGATCAGAGCCAGTCCATCCAAGCTAGAAAGAGGGAGGGGGTATTGAGCCTGAGTTGGAAAGTATGTAGGGTTTTTAAGGAAAATCTTAACCAGAGGGCGTGTGGCCACTGAGGGGGATTGAATGTCCCACACCCAGGGATTTACTAAGGCAGGGTCAATAGACCATCTGGATGATGGAGTCTGGGGTTCGATAGCCTGGGACAACAAAAGGCAAAGGGAAGACATCGGAGTGCTGGAGGGGTCCCGTGTCGTGAAATGGATGGAGGTGCCAATTTTGGAGAGGATGTTGTGACCCAATAAGGAATGGGACAGGAAGGAAGGACTAGGAAGGAATGAAGAAATGAAAAATTGCCAGTTGTGCATGATAGGAGAGGAATCTGTTGAGGGCGTTGTTTTTTACCTTCCACCCCAACAATAGAGGTCTGAGACAAGGACGTGGGCCCCCAGTATTCTTGCAGTGCAGAAAAACTGGCACCAGTGTTAAGTAAAAAGGCAATCGTCCTACCTGCCACGATGAAAGTCACCCTGGGCTCCTGAGTAGTCATCCACATTGGGCCAGATAGGCCAGGGCCTCTTCATAGATCTTCTGCCCTTGAAAGACTGATGAGGTCATTTGGGGAAATGGTGGGACTGGTGGCCCAATGACAGGTGGACGTGAGGGGGCAGTCAAAACCCCAGTGTCCCCTCTGTTTGCACTTAGGGCAGGGTTTTCTGGGAGGCCTGGGGTTTGGGCATTTCTTGGCCCAGTGGCCTTCCTGATCACATCGGAAGCAGGGTCCCGGTGGGTGAGAGGGTCCCTTATTAAAGGATCCCTTGTCATGAGGCTGCTGTGGCATGGTAGGATTGATGGCCTGTGCTAGTAACTGGTACTTTTTTGTGGTTTTAAGATCATCACAGCTGTGATAGGCCCTAAATGCCATGGTCAGAACCTCAAAAGGAGGAGTTAGGGGTCCTTTCTCAAGCTTTTTTAAATTAAGTCTAATGTCGGGGTAGCTTTGAGAGAAAAAAATACATCATGACCAGCCTCTGGCCATCAACAGATTCAAGGTCCATATTGGTATATTGACAGAGGCCATCACTCAGCCTTTGCAAGAAGGCAGAAGGGTTTTCATTTTTGTCCTGTAAGATTTCATTAAGATTATCATAATTTACAGATTTCATGGTGGCTCTGCGTAGCCCATGGAGCAAGGAGCTAACGTACCTGTCCCGGGGCCTCGATACCCATCTTGGAGTTGTAATCCCAATCCGGGTCGTGTTCCAGCACAAAGGCAGTGCCTACTGGGTGATGGTGATTTGGCAAATGTTCTTGATGAACATGGGCATGGGCCTGCTTCTGCACTCTTTTGCCTTCTTCAGGGGTTAAAGCATTGGTAAGGATAACAAAAAGATCACGGTAAGGTACTTGATAGGACTGGGTCAAAATGAAATTGTTTGGTGAAAGTTGCAGGATTAGCCGTGAAGGATCCAAGCCTAGCCTGGGTGAGAGCCAGTTCTGTCATGGCAAAGGGAGTGTGTACTCAGGCGATCCCTTCTACTTGCAACTTCATGCAAGGGCGCCATAGTGTGGCCGGTTTGAGGAAGTTCCAGCCCAGAAGTTTATGAGATTTGGAGCGGGTGAGAGCAGGAGTCTGCAGAAGGCAGAGCTGAGGGAGGTGAGGTGCAGATAAGGGAGAGAATGGGAGGAGAGGAGGGGGCTGGAGGAGGAGGTCGAGAGGTGGGGTTTGTCTCTCCCAAGTTTCTGAGGTGAGGAGGAGGATCATCAGGAGATCAACTCTGGTCTGAGGAGTTGCAACAAAGAATAGTAGAAGCAGAGATATCCCAAGCCACCAAAAGTTTGGGGAGGGGAGGCAGTTTTTAAATCAGAGAGCAAAGAGAGGGCTGGCTGCAGAGATAAGAAAAGCCCCGGACATATGGAATCTCCAACCATTTTCCTTGACACTCAGAGAAGTTATAATCAGGCCAGGTTCCAGTGAGCCATTAGGTGGCTACATGTTTTGGTTGTCTAACTGATATTGGGGCAAGATTTGAATGGACAGGCATATTAGCCATTTAGATCTTAGGTCTAAGCCCTTCAGATTTCAGAGCAAGCACCCTAAGGGAGAGTCTGCAGGTATGGAAGATCTGGAGCCCATAGTGACCAGGAATGAGACAGTGAAGTCCGAGTCCCAAGATGTCTCTTGAGATTTGGAAGTCACTGGTTTGGTTTCTAGGTCCCAAATCTATTAATAGGAGACCCAGACGCCAGACAGGAGACGTCTCTGCCACGAGGAGGAGGGCCGTCCTGCCTCTCGAGGTGTCCCCAGAGAGATGGAGCGAGGAGCAGGCAAGTCCTGGACTTGCCCTGGTGAGCCTGGAGGCTCACAATGGGAGATGTGAGGCCTGGCACCTGGCTACGTCCCGCATGGAAGTCTCTTGCCTGGTCACTTGAGTCCAAGCACCCCATACCCCAGACAGTCAAGGGGGAACTCACCCGAGAGTCTGGGGGCAATGGGATCAGCCGTGCCGGTGTTGTTTGTAGGGGTGGTGTCAGGGAAGACGGTAGTGGACTTCGGGTGGGCTAGTCTCTTGGGTTTCGGGACTCTGACCCTAAGTCAGGGCATGGGCAATCCCAGATCCCACGTCTGACAGCAGTGTAGAGGCACAGCAATGCTCAACAACTAGGCCACACACCAAGAGGTCCGACAGGAGACTTTATGCGAGAAGGCAGGTCAGGGAGAGAGGAGAGAGAGGACATGGACGGAGGAAGAAAAAAGGAAGGTCCTTTTATTGTTTGGGGGCTGGGCTATTGCTTATTCATAGAGGAGTGGGCTACTTTTAACCTATCACAGACCAGGTTGCCTTTTATGGGTTCAGTCTTGCAGAAATTTAGGTTTAACTTCTCTGGACCTCTGTGGCCTCGGGGGCAGGGAAACGAAAGATAGGAGTACGAGGTCATTCTAAGAGGCATGAAGAACCAGGAAAATGCAGCCTGTGATGGTGGCGTCAGCTCCCTCACAAATGTTAATGTTAAATATTAGAAGGAGGTTATGATTGATTTCTACTGAGAAGCACTGTGCAACCCTCCCCCATGAGAGTAACATCAATCTATTCATGAAGGTAGGGTTCACGTGACACAAAAACTCTCTGAGGCCCTACTGTCTCCCCCAAATCGGCAGTTAAATCTCCACATGAGTTTTGGAGGGGACAAGACTATCCAAACCATCCTACATACCAATTGTCTCAGTCTGCTCTACGCTCCTGTAACAGAATAGCTGAGACTTCGTAATTCATAATGAACAGAAACTTACATACTCGCAGTTTTGGAGGCTCGGAAGTCCAAGGTTTACTTGCTGGCATCTGACAAACACCTTCTTCTTGAGTCATGACAGGGAAGACAGTGTCAAGGGGGTGGGAGATGGCAGGAAGGGTCTACTTATCTTTTCGCATAGCAAGAATCCCGCTCACAAGGTCAGAGTCCTCACAGCCTAACCAGCTCGTAAAAGTCCCCCCGTCTTACTACTGTTATAAAAAGGTCACACTGCAGCATGAGTTTTGGCCAGAACAAACGTTCAAACCCTAGACCTGCCTTACAAGTTTTAATCATTTACTTCTTACGGCTGCTGAAATAAAGTACTGTAAACTGTCTTGAAACACCGGAAATCAATTTTCTCCCTCTTCGGAATGCTGAAAAGCCAAACCCAAGTTGTCAGCAGACCCACCCTTTCTCCAGAGGCCCTCGGCTTCTGGTGGAGCAGCAACCACTGGTCCCCGTTGTGTGTTCCCTGCAGCCCCCAATCTCTGCCCCCATCACCTTGTGGCACTGTCCTTGGGTGTCTGTGCCTTCACATGCAGTCTCTGCCCCTGTGCATCCGGCTCTGCAAATCCTTTCATCTTCTATGGAGAACAATCATATGAGATTAAGAACCTGCCCTTCTCCGTCTTAATTTATATCCTGATGACATTGGCAAGGAATCTATTTCCAAGTAGGATCACGTTCCAGATACAGAGAGTTAGGCCTTCAATGTATCTTTTAGGGGAGGGGGCTGCAGTTCAGCTCCTAACACAAATGATTGTGAGGAGAGAGAATTCAGTGGGACATTGCTCTAGGGTCTCAAAATGCTCCTCTCGCAGGCCACCTCAGATTTTCTCTGCCAGTGCAGTGGCCTCCAGAGCCTGTGTAGTCTCCTCGGCAGTCTCTGGCACCTCTCATTACTCCCGCACTCAGACTCAGATGAACTGTGAGACTCCCGGCACGTGACTAATATGCAAGCCAGCTCCCTGTGGGGTTTTGGCCACTAGAGGGCCTGAAATTGGAGAGAACCAAACGTTTCCTCTCCTGCATGATACTGTTCTGGGACAGAAGACCCTAAGACTTCTCTGGGATTGCCCAGCAACATGCAGCCACCACTCAGACCGAGACCAGTGCAGCAAGACACCCTTTCTGTGAGTCTCCTTCTCTCTCCTCTCCCACTCGCCTGCTTTCCTGGGGTTGCCCCACGCATGGTATTATCCCAGAATCCTGATTTGCTTTTCAAGAGAACTTAGACTAAGATATTGAAACCATGGCAGTTCAGTCGACTTTCAGTAGTCTCACCACATGAAGTCACCCCTTCCAGGAAAGCTGTGCTATGTGCCCTCTGCTCCTACCCCAGGCTTTTTGTGCTCCCAGGGAACTAAAGACACTTTTTGTCTGTAGTGGCACTTAGCACATCACGATGACTAGATTCCTTGCCATCTCCTCTGCGAGAATGTGGCTCCTGTCATGGGCCATAGCATCCCCAAAAGGCCCATATCTTAAAGGCTTAGTCTTGAGGCTGGCATTATTGAAAAGTGGTGGAGACATTAAAAGGTGGAGCATAGAGGGAGGTCTTCTGATCATTAGTGGCATACCCTTGAGGGAGACAGGGAAACCCCCACCCTTTTTCTTTCTCTTTCATTTACTAGTCATGAGGGGAGTGGTTTTACCACATGCTCCTTGACATGATGTGCTGCCTCACCCCAGGCTCAAAAGCAACGGGACTGACCAGGGACTAAACCTTCCAAAACTGTGAGTCAAACTAAACCCTTTCTCTTTATAAACTGATTAACTCAGTCATTCGTTACAGTAATGCGAAACTGACTAACAGTACCCAAACGGACCATATTCCACCTATCACTCTGTCATTATCACCCTACCATCACTCACGCATTTGTTAACTGAGTCTCTGCGATTAAGCAGCTAATATCTGCTGACATGCAGGCGAGGGATGTCTATAAAATCTCCCCCTTTCACGTCCACTTGCCACAAAATAAAAGCTTTTCCGTCTTCACACTGATGCTGGAAATATCTTTTTCAAGAGTCAAGAGGTAATATTTAAATGTAAATATCTCTGAGAGAGAAAGCACAGGTCTTTAAATACAAGATGTAAATAACAGATACCTTTTCTGATAGTGGAATCAATGAGGTCCACAGGGGCAGCAGAGGTGACCAATCTTGCCACACAGGGCCAACACCATGTGTATCACAATGAGGCAGCTGCGAGCTTGGGGACCTGTGAGGGGGAAGGGTGCTCCTTCCCCAGGCTTTCCCTGCCCTGGTCTGCTGCAGGGCCCCAAATCCCTACTCACCATGGATCAGGTCTGTCACACAGTGAAAAGAAACTCATCCCAAGGCCAGCAGCCCTGGTTCTTTCACAGGTGGGTCCACCAGTTAAATGTGAAGTTGGGCCAAGCTTGTGC
The DNA here is from genome assembly GCF_012274545.1 of Fukomys damarensis. Taxonomy (NCBI): domain Eukaryota; kingdom Metazoa; phylum Chordata; class Mammalia; order Rodentia; family Bathyergidae; genus Fukomys; species Fukomys damarensis. The sequence goes on along the minus strand of NW_022900921.1, from coordinate 12,500,329 downwards.
CCTCTCAATCCCTTTACATATAAAATCCATGAGGCAGGAAGATCCTTGTGAGTTCACAGCCAGCCTTGTCTATATAGTGAGACCCTACCTCAAAAACTAACCAACCAAACAAACAAATAAATAAAATATAAAATCCAGATAATGACAACAATGGTGATTCATTCTTTGGTTTCTCTTCAGGCCATCAGAAAAATGAAACGAAGCAACATGGATAAACCTGCTTCCCAGTATACGAAGCAGTTTGCACATGAAAGGTACTTATTATTCTACATCTGTGGTGGGGTCTTGTTTCATGGAAACCTGGAGTTGTGGGGAGGCAGATGAACAGGTAAAAATTCAGCTGTCTGTGCTTCTTGATCACATGCATCCCTTTGGCCTTCAGGGCACCAGGAGTCCCCCTGCCTCTTCTCTTACACCCCCAACCTTGTTACCACTAGGAGACTTGGCTCTGAGTTTCTGCCAGGGCCAGTGAGCCCTCCATAAAATGACTAAAACTCCACCTGAATGGGAAGCTACCGTGTGCTCAGTTCTCCCCTCAGGTTTTACTTGAGGGGTTATTTGCTAGACAGATTCTTATTTTCCTCTTCAGCAGAAAATTTTAATGAAGACACTGGAGAAGTGAAGAAGACCACAGTCTGAGGCCAGAAAAGCAAAAACCACGGAAGCGCTCCCCCAAGGCTGTTTCTTTTCTCTCTAGGAACACCCCAAAAGTTAGGCTTTTCTTTTCCACCTCTGTGTGCATCCTCCAAGTTCTGTGAGTCGAGGTGGCTATGAAGCTCTGCCTGGGTTTAAGGGTGGGTGAAGCACGCGTCCCCTCCACCTTCGGTGGAGATGTGTCACAGTACAGAGATGTCACAGTGCAGAGATGTCACACTGAAAGAACTGCTGGTGGGACAGGGTATATGTCAGCACGGCCAAATTTGGAAAACACTGTCTGCCACCCTAGCTTTTTAATGAGGCAGAAAAAAAGCTTTCATTAAAAACTATTAACTCAAGCTGAAAAATAAAATGTAAAAGTGAATTATTAGAAGCATTCACATTGCAAGAAAACAGAATGCTCACCAAACTATCCCCTTAGAATATATTTTTATAACAGCAAAAATAATTTGTTAAGTGTTCTGCAACCTCTCAGTTGTCTCCATAGCATTATCTCCTGTAAGCCAGCAGTGCAATGAACCGGGAGCGTTCGCTTCCTCATTAACAAAACTGAGGGTCACAGCCATGTCACACATTTATTAGTCAAAGTACAAGGGCTTGAAACCAGTGCTAGGTATGACATTCTTGCCACATCTGGCCAGCACCCCGTATCAGTGACATTTAGCATTCAGTTTATAGAGTTCAAGAGTGCATAAGTGTCGTAACCAGGTTTTAGCTGTGGCTGAATATGAGTCATTTGCTATCTGTGAATGCAGAGAATTACACTACAGAAGTTAAGACTTTTCCAATTAAAAAAATTAAACTAATCACGCCCTTTCTCCAACTTAAATCTTGTGAGGGTTTCTACTCTATGAAACATCCTTTCAAAAATGGAGCTCTTCTACCCACCCAACATATACCCTTTATAGCCCATAACTCTACCCCTGGGGATATCCCTGACAAATGTGTCATTTGTCTAGCAATAATTTTGCACTCAAGTGTTCACAGTAGCCATGCTCATAATGCCAAGACATAGAAACAATCTGAATGTCCATCAATAGTGGAAAAGATAAATGCAATGTGACTTAATCGTACAATAGACTACTCCACAATGAAAAAGAAAGACTACTTTTTTCTGGAAATACACGAATGAACCTCCCAGATGTAATTTTGAAAGAAAAGTATTAAATACCATGAATATGTACTCTATGGTTCCATTTACATGAAACTCGGTGTTGTAATCATTGTTTGCAAGGGAATGGATTTAATACAGGACATGTAATTTATAGGATTATTTTAGAATAGCACTAAAAAAAATCAAATGCAGAGGAGTACAAGCAATCTGTCCACATGCTGGAGATTTGAAGAATCCAGCCAAGGTGGGAATTTTCATGGAGAAAATCAACAGCATACAATCTTTCCCTCAAGTTCTCCTTTTATGCTATTGTTGGCAACAATTCTCAGGTGGATCTTCCACTCCCAGAGCCCCTCTGACTTAGTTCAGCTGAGCGTTCCAAGTTGACCATTAGTTAATCGATGACATTCAGGAACAGATAATATTAGAACAGTGATTTCTTGGTGAGGTACCAACTGGGAAGAACCAGGAGACCTGCTAGTGGTTTGGAAGTGTTCTTTGCCATGCTCTAGGTAATGGTTACATGGGAATATGCAATCATAAAAATTCATCAAGCTTTATACTTGAGATTTGTGAGCCTTACTAAATATAAGTGGTACCTCAGCAACTAAAAATAACAAGAAGCAAACTGGAATTACACTGCTTGAAGAAGGTAGGGAGGTCTTGAACACCCATTCAATGAGCCTCCCAGCCACACTCTCAGAGGGCTCAGGTTAAAAGAGCACCAGACTAGACCACCTCTGAGGCACCCCGCAGCCCTGACAGTCCGAGGTTCACTGCAGAATTTAGATCCAACTGCCTTGCCCCATTCACCACCTCCAGATGATAGCTGTTTCAAATCTCCAAATCCCTTTTCCATGTTACCACATCCTGTTCTTGTTACCTCCTTCTTTGCTCTCTGTCACGGCTGTGTCTAGATGTGTGTCAAAGCCTCATGCAGTCATAGGTGGGGCTTTTTCAGTGGTGGCTGGATCTAGAGTCTGTGATGCTGGGATTAAGGGTGTGTGGTTAATAAATTAGTCCACTGCTTCCGGGTCAAATAGATCTGACTGTGGAATCTGAAAGAAACTACGTTTCTTGCCCAAAGTCACATGATTGTCCAAAGATGGAATCCAAATTCAAGTGCAAGCCTTTCTGACAGAAAGGTTCACATTCTGAGCCTCTGTGCCACCTTGCTCAGGAAGCCACATACCAAGTTGACAGTGGGTACCTGCTGGGCCGGCGGTGTGATAGAAAGTATTGAAATCAGGCAAACTTGGATCCAAGTCCCAGCTGTGTGCCTAACCAGCTGTCTGTGCTGGCACTAATGTCCTGGCCCAAGCCACGGTTAGCTCATCTATAAATCGAGAGCCATTGTGGCATATCTTAAATGAACTTGGCAACTGTACTAAAAGGTTAGAAAAGCCAGCCCTGGGGATTTCCAGTATCATGGGATGTTGATGGAAAGTGATTTGGGGAAGGGACCACATACTTCATCCATGTTTCACCCTGATCTTCCTCCAGTTTAAAACAGATCCCCCTTACCCAGGGACAGCCCCTCACAAGGCCTGGGACTTTTTAAAAGAATCAAATAATGCCCAAGTGTAAAATGTTAACTTTTTCTGTGGTTCTGGTCTCTTCCTCTGCTGTCAGTTTTTGGAAGCCATTGCTAAAAACTAACCTTCCTTCTTGCCTTCCTCTTCTGGTTTTTAAAAGAGAACAGATGTTCAAATTCAGGGCAGTTTTGTTTTCAGTTGGTGCATCTTTCTCAGACCATCTTCCTTCTCAGCCTTCCCCGATACTTTCTCTCTCTCCCTCACTCTGCTCTGCAGGCTCAGCGCTGCCTAAAAGGCCCTGGACCTCAAGATTTCAAGATGCCTAGAGTGCTGTAGGGAGCCGGTGGCTGGAGCTGTTTCTCAGAGGGAAGCAGAGGAAAGTTGTCAGTCAGTGGGAGTAAAAGACACCCAAGATTCTCCCTGCCAAGAGGCAGGGGAGAGAGTCGTGTTCCCTCCCATACCGGTTGTGGATGCTACATGACCTCCAGAGACACCCTGTCCTCTCCCTTTTAGTGCTGCCTTTAATGGCCACTGTAGACGCTGCATCTCTTCAGGCCTCCTAAACCTTGCCATGGGAAGGGGTCATATCCAGGCCTCCAGAGAAACTAGAGCCTTCCAGAAAGGGGATTTTGACCCTGAGTCTTTTAAATGCAGATACCCAAAACTCCAATGGCATCAAGTTATCAAGAAACTTCACCCTGCCAGCATTTCAAATACAAAACTGCCACTCATTTTGTGTTTTGAAATTTCTTCAATAACGTTAACATCATCTTAGTCCAGCCCTATTTATTTCTAGTTATTAGGGGTTACTCAGTCATTGTTTGTTTCTTACCCCCATATATTTTAAGTTTTGTTTTCAGGTAGTGACTTTTCTTCTCACCGCGCCACTTCTGACCCCAAGCTCATGCACAAACTTAGGCTTGACTTTCTGTGCTGTTTAATGTGTGTGAGGAGACAAGTAAAGGTGGAGCATGATCCGTTTTCACCATCCTCTTATCCTCCACACATGCCCTCTGGTGCTGGGACAGGGTAAGTGGAGTGGAAGGGTGGAGATGGATTTATTTTTTTTAACTCATGTGCCTATGGTGAGAGGCAGTTCTTTATCTCAGTGGCTGCCACTTTCCTAGCTAATACAGGTCCCCTGTCATGGAGCACATGTGCCTGGGTCAGGGTCGCTCCCTGTATATTCACCTATGTAGGTGACCTATGAAGGGCCTCAGCTGCTTCCTTCCCTTTTTCTCCCCAGCCAGAAACAACACAGTCCTTTCTGCTAGAACTGTCTCATGCAATGGGCAGCCCATTGACAGAATAGCTCCCAAGATGTACCCTAAACCCAGAGAAAAATGTATGCGTCTTGCCACACCGGAAGAGACTGCAGGCTTTTACCTCTTGCTTGTCTCTCTGTGCCCAAACTCGTTCATGGCTCAGACGCTGTCAAAACATACATAATCTCAGGCCTAAACTTAGTGGAGCAGGACACTGGTAGAATGAAACTTCATTAAGGTCCCAATTTGTCATGTCAAATAATTCTCCTTGGGCCACCCCCTGAAGGGAAATAAGCATAATCCTTCTCTCTCATGGAAAACACGGGAAGTGCTGAAGTAGAAATTAAATAACTAAATTCAATGGATGTATCCACAGAATCAGCAGATTATTTTAATAGCAGGATACATTAAATGAAAAGAACACTCTAGCAGACCATATAATCCAAGATGGTAGCAATCTACCATCTCCCATATTCTTATTACAAAGTGGCCTTGATAGTTTTCCTATCAAATAGTGGGCCTTATGTCCTCTCCTACTGAACGCAGGAAGATCTTGGTGTCTTTCTCAACAAAGAATATTACAACAGTGCTAGCCCCTAAGTGTGCCATTAACTGCCAATTCACTCCCTTGCTTGCTCTTGAAACCAGCCACCATGCAGTGAGGAGGCCCAGGGCACCAAGAGGAAGGCCACACTCAGGGGCTCTATCTGATGGCCCAGCTGAGGTCTCAACTCATGGTTTGTTTCAACCACCAGGCACGTGAGTGATGAGCCTCCCGACACTGTAACTCCAGTCCCTGGCCATGGGGCCACCCCTAGCCCTCACACTCCCCAGGTGAGGTCCTGGACACTGTATAGCAGAATCTCTATGACGAATAATGCTTCTGCACTATGCTTTTCTCAAATCCCAAGCCTACAAAATGTGCATCATAAATTGCTGTACTTTATCCCTAAAGGTGCGAAGATTTGTTATATCACAATAGTAAAGTAACTGGAATAAACATGAACCACAACGTACATATAGCATTACCTACATATTTCACATATATAGTAGGGTTAAAAACACTGGAAACTAAGTGTTACACTGAAAAATACACTTTAAAACACTGAAAGATGCTGATTTGGATGACGGATTGACTACAGTGGATTTTGTCTTCTAAAAGGAGAAGCATAGTTTATATCAATGAGAAAATAAATCTCCATCAGTTTTTATAACACAAAGACTTGTGGGAGGGGTAAAGAAGGAGATTTCAAAATGCCCACTTTTTTTCTACTAACAGATTGAAACAATAATCAATAGATTTACGTATGAGAAAGGAGGCCCACAATGGCATAAAGATTGATGTGCTAACCTGCTATCATTAGATAGGACAATGAAAGTTTTAAGGAATAGAGAGAAAGTAGACATGGTGGAAAGTTAGGAACTTCAGAGAAAAAAGGTCACTGATAAATACGTCTCCCATAGCAAAGTGGCTAAAGGACTTTTTAGATATCCAAATTCCAGGTAAACCTGTAGGTCTTATTATAATTTCTAGAAATTCCACCTGAATCCACAACACCCGGAGTAAAGCCAGAGGTACTCGGGAAAGGGCCTGGACTGGAGGGATAGCGAGCCACATAACACAAGGCTCAGCACATGGCCATGGGGGACAGAGCACACAGCTGCTTCTCATGAGAGAATGGATCCAGGGCTGCTGAGGCAGATATCTAGATCCAGAACAAGCCATGAGATTGTCTTCCCCGGAGTTGGTGAAGATCTTGGGGCGGATGATGGGTTTCCCCATTAGTATGAGATAAAGAGTTTAAGTCATTTTATTTAAACCTCAGAGTAGAGGGTACGCTCAGCTAACTGGATGACCAACAAGGAACAATTTCTTGCATGGGTGTAAGCTTATCAAATCAATGTTCTAGGCAAAAAAAAAAAAAAAAGTCAAAATTCAAAATTCCTCAGTGCGATGCCATACAGGAGGCAGTTTCCGTAATGTTCAGGGTTTCCCTAAAGGTTCCCTTGCTTTCTAGCTCTTAATTCTACCATCACCTACAGTCACTGGTTTGAATGAAGGACAATGCAACATGAAAAATACATCCCTACAATTCCACCGTGCGAAGCCCCCAGAGTGTGATGTGTCAGGGGGAACAGCAGATCCTTTCCTGGCTCCAGGCATCCACTAAGGCAATGGTTCCCCTTCTTCTCTCTCAGATTTGTACAGCTGAACATGTGGCACTTTACTGCATAGATGGTATGACAGACACCTAGATGATGTATACAAAATACTTAGGTTCAGAAAAAAGGTTGGCAGGGAATACACCATCTTGGTATTGGCAGTCTTTAGCTGATCTGTTATTTAACAACGCTACAATAATCATATAGGATTTCTGTACTCCATTGGGTAGTTGTAGAGATTAACAGCGCTTAAATCAGTGCCTGCACACACAGTAGGCTCTCAATATATGTTATCTCATGGTGATGCTGATGGTGGTGGTAATGATGCTGATGATGACAACCCCGACCAGGAGAAAATGACAGCTCACTACCGTGCAAACAAAAAGAGACATGGAGAGAGGAAATGGCCCACCACCCAAAGACTCCTCCCTACTCCATCCAGTTGTAGGAAGCTTCCTAGTAGCCCCCTCTGCCCTTCATGACTTAGATGTTTTGCTGAGGGAAGATCTCAGATGGCTCTAGGCCAGATATCGAAGAAGAATAAATCCCGACAAGGACCTAGGAACCCAGGAGAAGAAAATGGGATGACAGAAAGTGAAAGCTGAACAGGGCCAAGAATCATAAGGCTCCCCAAACAACGCTGTCACCCAGGGCAGGGCTCCCTCTCCTGGTGATGAGAGGAAGGCAGGCAGGCTCCACATCCAGGATGTGAATTCCAGCTCTGCCACTAGACAAGTCACGTGCTTTCCCTTTGCTTCAGTCTCCTTATCTAGAAAACAGAGCTGTTTGAAACAGCTACCTTATTAGGATGCTGTGAGAATTAAGACAGGCACCACATCTGCAGAGTGCTTCAGCACAGTGAATGTCAGCCACTTATTATCTGTGCCTTGGAGTTGCTAAATAATTGCATGTTTTGAGTGCTTGGATTCTGGGCATCACAATTACAGACACAGAGTACTTTGCTGTTTCAAAGCTTCTTAACAATATAAATGGAAATGTATTACCATCTATCATCTATCAAACTGGCAAATAGTTCTGCCCTGCATTGATGGAAATGTGAGGAAAGTGATTCACCTGCACTGCTAATGAGAATCGACGTGGCACAATCTCTGGGAAGATCAATTTGATATTATATATTGGGCCCTCAAACACTTTCACCCTGGGGACGGGAGAGGTGGGAAGAGGAAGTCAGATGTGGCAAGGGTTGGAGCAGAGGAGGATGAATCCATGGAACTGACAAGTCTTTAAGGACTTCCAGAAACTCCAGAGAGGGGACAATAAAATATATGGTCAAGCAAATCAGGCATAAGTGACTATCACATGGATACTGGAGAGAACACTAATCCTTTAAGACTGGAGACATGAAAAAAAGAACCCACCAAAGCTGACCACACATTCCCCATTGGGAAATCTCACAGCATCTGTTTAGCACACCCACAATGGACCTGCTGAATTCCCAAACTTCACACCCCAAATTTTCATCCCCTGGCCTCCTACTCTCAAGCAAAGGCACCACAACTCATCTGGTTTCCAAGCCTTTGGCTCCCCTTCACCACCACCATCCCAGAGCCCCAGTGCATCCCTCACCAGGTCCTCTTTCTGCCACTTCCAAAGCAGATCCTGAGTCCAGTCACATCTGTCTCTCATGCCCGTCTGAAGTAGCCCACGACTCCTTTCTCACAACGGAAACAACATTGCTGATTTTCCCCCTTCTACTCCTCACCCTTCAGGACATTCTCCAGGTAACAACCTGGATGCCCTTTTAAATACAGAAACCAGATCGAGTCTCTCAAATGACTGGATCGAATTCACTGATTTCTCTGTATTGTCTTTGTCTACCATCCATCTTCCCCTTTCCCACTGCCCCACAGTCACGCAGCCCTCCTCTCCACTCCTCCAGTGCAGCACACTCAGGGCCTCTCCCCCTGGTCTTCCCTCTGCCGGGAGAACTCTGGCTTTTCTCAAATAGGTCTTCCGTCTTTGGGCTACACTGATCCAAATCACCCCTCCCAGTCAATGTCATAGTACCTTGCTCTATTCTTTCAAGCACTTATGTCCTCCTAAAACTTCATTTGTTCACTTGTACAGTTTATTCTCCCAACCCAGGCACTCACCAACACACACACCGTAGAATGTGAGCTTCATGAGGGCAGAAGCTTGCTTGCCTTGTCACTGATTTTGCTCAGCACCAGGCCCTGGAATGCTCAGTAATGAACTGGGGACCAATCAATGAATGACTGCCTGGGTCCCATAAGGTTCTGGCCCCTCAGGCTCTAGCTCCCTCTTGTCACTCATGATTCCAGTATGGGTGGTGAGGAAAGGAAACAGGAGGAGGACAGGAGTCACCACCGGTTCTGGTGAAGAGATGCAAACAGATGCTTGTTGTCCAGCTCAGGGGAATGCAGTGGGAAGCTCAAGATACAGTCTGATCTCACAGAACAAGTTGTCAGTGAGATGAAAAGCTACATACTTGGCACTTATAGGTGATTGCTCCAGATATGTCTTGTCACTACCTCTAGGGAGCTATTTTGCAATGATGGACAAAGGATGAGAATGGACTCAATCCCCAAGAATTCCTCTTGCAACATCTGGTCGTGTGGTATATAGGAAGCTGGGTTTTTAATAAACATTTAAATGATGAGGTATTGAAATGTTATTGGGCGGCCCAGTAGAGGCAAGATCACTGAGCACAGCACTCAAGACACACCTCTCTTCACCTTCTGTCCAGATCTGAAATCTCTCTTAACATCAGTTGCCTCAACTACTCGAGGGAAAGCAAGTAGCAAAGCCCTCTGTAGCCCAGTACTTTAGAATGTTTCTCTGTAACCCGAGTTCCATTCTTCAGCCTAACTGCTTACTGTCCTGCCTGTCTACTCCCCACACCTCACATACTCCCCCAAATACTTGCCTTTGTATTGTTCTGCTGCTAATAATGCCATCATTTTCTCTCTGCTTTTGAAACATTGTACAGCTTTCAATGAGCAATAGAATGTCTATACCCAGTCTTCTTCCCTATCGGTTCCAAATGAAGATGTCCTTTTAACAAACTTTTGGGCATTCATTGTCTGATTAAGGGGCTAGTAAACTATAGCTTGCAGGCCAAATCCAGGCCGTTAGCCAAATCTGTGTGTTTTTAGAAATAAAGTTTTGTTGGAATATACTCATGCTGATAGAGAACTTTTGTAAATAATCTAAAAACCTACAAAATGGTAAGAAAATGTAAAATGACTTCTTCTGTCTCTAACAGCAATCTGCTTTGTTTAGTTCAAAATTAACAGACACCAGAGGCACTGACCATGAAGTGGGACATCTGGCCTCATCCCTGACCTTGAACACCCCCTTCCTGTATACTAGAATAGATAGCTACACAAATCTTTAAAGTAAACTCCCTAATTACAATAGAATTGCTACTTCTGAGTTAAAGTTAATTGTCTTGTTATTGTAATTTGTACAAGGCTAATGTGAACTGAAGAAATGAAATGTAACCACCTGAATGAGATCGTAGCTGTAAAACATAAAAGAGGAAGCTGCAACCCAATAGGAGGTCAGTCACTGGCACTGCCTTTTTGAGTGCAATTCGACCTTTGCCAGCAAAATGAACTTTTTATTATTTTACTTCCATTCAGCTCATCTCTATGTGCGTGTCACTTGCCAATTCCTTCTGCAACAATGCTAGTTAATTTACATGTTATCTATGGCTGCTTTTGCTACAACAGTAAGGTTATTTGTAATACAAGCAATATGATTTGCAAAGTCTAAATATTTACTATCTATCCCTTTATAGAAAAATTTGCCAACACCTAGCTAATCTATGTTTTTCAAATTCCAGTGCACAAAGATCCAGATTGCTGTCAGGCAGATGAACCCCCAAGGCCACAAAGTCAACATGGTGAACCTTCCTGAAATACCATTCTTTTTTTTTTTTTTTTTTTTTTTTTTTT
>NW_022900921.1:12381139-12489344 GCF_012274545.1 Fukomys damarensis | reverse complement strand
TTTTTTTTTTTTTTTTTTTTTTTTTTTGGTACTGGGGATTGAACTTGGGACCTTGCGTTTGTAAGGCAGTAAAGCATCATTCTTACTAAAAGACTGAGGAGGAAAAATACAATTAATAGACAATAAATATGGAATCAAAGCAAACCCATGGGTGTTAAGAAGTCAAAACATACATGAGTATGAAATATTAAGCTAAAATTCTAAACATGGTCAAAAGCCCAAGCTTGCAGAGGTCCTTGTCACTTTGTTGCTGCGCCTCCACTGTTACAAATCTTTTGTATAAAATTTTAGGATAGACCCTTTCATGCCCTTCAATTTGAGGTACCAGCTCGTTTTCGATGGGTTGTCTGTTCTCTCCATTTCTGACACAGTGCTTGACCACCAGGACTCCAGAAAGGCTGGGGTCATTATGGTAAATCCTAAAAGGCCCTCCCTCACCTGTCAGGATGGTTTAAAGGGGTCTAGAGGAAGCAGCGGATAACATTCCCTGCAGAGGTCTCATTCACTATGGTGGGGACTTTTTAGTCCCTTAACTGTTGCTATGGCAACAAAAAGTCTAATAACATTGTGTTACCCGGACAGCATTTGCAACAACGACATTCAATGATAAAAAGCACAACTTTCTTCCTTCCTCGGCTGCAGAATCAGTTTTGTATCAGTGCACTAATCATAAATTAGTTGTTTTGCTTTTGTTTGCCTTCTTCCTCTAATAAATTTATTTGGGGGAATGAAGGAGTGGTTAACATTTACAAAGTTCCCAATGACTGCCACTACCTCTATTATAATTCGGCCCTTCACCCCTCCCTCCATGGCACCTCTGACTTCTTCTGCACTATCCCCATAATGTCAGATAGCAACTGTTGGAGTTTGCTGTTATTCATCTTCGTTTCATTTTTGAAGGCAAAGACCCACACATAAAGTTGCCAACTTGTTAGTAAGAACTGGGAGGTGGGGGGGCAGTGCGAGGGTCGGGGAGGCAGTCTCAGACTCCGGATTTGAGTCAGATCTGGGGTCCAACATCAGACCTTCAGAGCTGCCCTTGGTGAGGCACCGGCTCTGTGTGTGTGTGTGTGTGTCCATGTGTCCGTCTCTCTCTTTCTCTCTGCTTCCTGGCCACCATGAGGTGAGTGGCTTCTATCTCCATGTCCTCCCACCAGCATGTACTGCCTTTGCCAAAGGTTGAAAAGCAACAAGTCAACTAAACATGCTCTGAAACTTACAAAACTATTAGCCAAAATAAGCCTGTTCTCTTTTTTAAGTTGACTATCCAGGGTATTTTGTTATCCTAACAGAAAGCTGACTAACCCATTTATACATTATTTGTGGCCGTGGGCATACATTATGAAGGGTCGGAGGGACATTCTCAGATCTAGTTGAAAGCTGTCCTCTGAATAGGATGGCAGGGGAATGGGACAGGAAATTTGATTGAGGATGTCACACTTTTTTAATGAAAGAAAGAAAATGAAAAGTAGGCATGGAAGGAAAAAAGGAGGAAGAAAAGGAGGGAGTGAGGTAGGGAGGGAAGGACAATATGCTTTAAAGACCAGTGAGCCTAAACTTGAATCTCAGTGAAGCACATATTTTCTGGGACCTTTGACAGCCCCCTCAACCTCCCTTACTCTCAGTTTTCACATTCCAAGGATGCAAATAATGCCTACATTGCAGAGTTAATGTGAGATTCAAGATAATCCATATGACACTGTGACTGACACATCATTGCTCAACGGTCCTTGTTAATATTAACTTGATTTGTATTGCTCCACTGTATACAATGCCTCAAGACAAAATAAAAGGTCTGGTAACTTCTCTTGACTTAATTGCTTCTTTTTCCTGTTGGGTTTCCTAATGGGTAGCTTCTTAGCAACACCATGCCAGAGGCTGCCTCCTCCCTGACATGTTTTCTAAATGTCTTCCCCAGGGCTGCACCTGTTGGCAGGACAAGTGTGTCTGGGAATCCCAAGATTGTAGACAGGGTAGGGAAGAGGAGTTTCCTCTGTGTAGCAACTTCAGCTGGTGATCCCAAGGTCTGAAACCTTTGTTGGGACATGAGGTGGATTTCCCTCTGGGCAGCTTCTGGAGCGTTACACCCAAGCTTACCTGTAGTCACCACCTGGCCGCAGAGGCTAGGCTCTTTCCCTAGGTGCATTACATCAGCAGGCACTAGATGTTCCACCCACCTCCAAAGCAATTACTTCAACCTTTTAGCATCTTGTTTCCCCAAAACATTGACAATCAGAAAATAATATTTTACTCTTTTGTTGAAAACTGCTTTTATCAGAACAGGGAAGAATACAGCAGTGAACTTTATACTTCTTATACTTTGTGTTATTTTCCAAGTTGAAATGGTTTATATTCTTTTTCATTATTTAGATCTTTAAAAGCAAATCAGAAAGCTAGAGAGAAGAGAAAAAAAAGAGGAGAAGGAAAAAATAGAAAAGAAGGAAGGTGGAAAAAACCGAAAGAAAAATAAATGGGTAGGCCCGAAACAGGTAGTGTCTTGACAATGTAACTTATAAGACTTTTGGATAAAAGCTCCAGAAATGTAACCTGAAGGTCAGCATCAGCTGTCACCAGGGTCTTGATTAGTGACTGTGTTAGTTTTCTATTACTACAATAAAATGCCTGAGATAGTCAATTTTAAAAGAGGAAAGGTTTATTCTTGCTCATAGTTTCAGAGGCTTCAGTCCCTGGCCAGTTGGCCCCATTGTGTTTGGGCCTGTGATAAGGCAGAAACATCTCAGTGACAGCATGTAGCAGAGGAAAGCCACTCACTTCATGTTTAGCATGCAAAAAAAGAGACAAGAGGAGGAAAAGTATAGGGTCCCTCAATCCTCTTCAAGGACACATCCCCAGTTACCCAAGGACTTCCCAATAGGCCCTGCCTCTTAAAGCCACTACCCCTCTCTTTTGGTGAATACCACTCTGAAAATCAAGCCTTACACATGGACCACTGGGGGACATCCAAGATCCAAATTAATAACAGTGGCTGGTCCTCTGCTAGAGGAACCAAGACTGTGTGCTGAGCTAATGCCAAGCGATTGGGGAGAGAATGCTAAAGTAATACCTTCCTGATAACATCCGGAAATTTCACCCAAGCCAGGAAAGACAACATCCTTCAATTATAGGCAGATGAATTAATAACAACCCATTAATCAACTAATGAACATCATGTGAAGAGGAACTATAGTTATTCAAGGCAGATAAAAATTGCTTTATCCTTGGCTGAGCTGATCAGAAGATAAATGGTGAGATAACCCAAGTTTAACTTTCTTACATTTATGAATATTTCCTTCTTGTAGCAACCTGAGCTCTATGGAACCAGGAACTTATTTCTGTAGCACCCTTTGCAGACTGCCAACATATTTACTGCCAGTGCCTCGCCTGTTTCCTTTATCCAAATGTCCCTTTCACTGGCCTCATTTCCTGAGCCCTTTGTTAGAAAACAAACAGCTAAATGCCCGTTCTGAGAAATGAGTTCATTCTGAAGTAAATGGATGCTGCAGTAATTAGGATTGTAACCCATCCAGAGACGTTCCTGCGCTAATCTCCAGAACCTGTGAATGCACCATTTTACACACCAAAAGGGATTTTCCAGATGGATTGGAAAGGCTAAGGACTCTGCGATGCTAAAGGGTAGCCCAATCTGAACATATAAGTCCTTAAAAGTGGATAACTAGGGCTGGGTATTTAGCTTAGTGGTTCCAGTGCCTGCCTAGCAAATACAAGGACCCAAGTTTGATTCCCGGTACCAAAAAAGGGGAAAACTACACCCTGCTGGGTCAGATAGATGAAAAGGAAAACAGTCACTAGCTTTAAAGATGTAGGATGTGAGTGTGCACCAAGGAATGTGGGTGGCATGTAGGAGCAGGAAATGGCACTCAGTGACAGAGAGCAAGGAAACCACACCTCAGTCCTACAGCCAAAAAACTAAATTTTGCAAAAAACTTGAATGTGCAAAGAAACAGATCCAACCCTAGAGTCTTCATTGAGGTATGTATCTCTGTTGACATCTTGATTTTAAAGACTATCAGATGCATGTAAGACCTCCAGACTTATAGACTGGTAAATTGTGTTGTCTAAACTAGTACATTTGTGGAGATCTGTTATTTTCTAGTAATAGGAAACTAATACAGGAGCTAACATAGGGCTCAGTAGGATTTCAGTTTATTTTTTAAAGCAACTGTTTTAGTACAATGTGAAAAAAACTGGGTATATTTGGGAACAGGCAAGTAGTTTTGCCTAAATTCACAATCAGGTGTTTCATTCCTTTTGTTCATTCATGTGTTCCATAAACATTTATGAAATGCCTACTATGGAATGTAGCTCCCTACACATGTGATTCCTTTCGGATCATGTCTATACAAATAGATTCAGTGTGTAAATCGAAAGTTTACTGAGTGTCTAATATATATTAAGCAAAAGTTAAATTCATTGAAAGGTTCTTTTAGCTTCCTGTGAAGGCTGAGCAACTTAAGATTTCAAATTCTGCACCAGACATGGTGGCGCATGCCTGTTATCCCAGCACTTGGGAGGCTGAGGCAGGAGGGTCACTGTGAGTTCAAGACCAGCCTGGGCTACATAGAGTTCCAGGTCAGTCTCAACTACATAGTGAGACCCTGTCTCAAAAAAGCCAAAAAAAAAAAAAAAGATTTCAAATTCTGCAAAGAAATACTGGAATCAGGCAGCACTGAAATATACCTTCACAACAGTACTTTTGTGTATTATTCTTTCCCTTTGACATATGAGAAAGCAGGCTCTGAAAAAAGAGACTATCTGGATGCTAACACCACCAATAAGTGATGGAGCTACATTTTAAACATCATCGTAAAAAATGTGTAAAATAAAATTTGCCATCTTAACCATTACAAAACATGCAGCACAGAACATTCACATCGTTGTGCAGCTTATCCTGTATTCTTTTTGTCTTGCAAAACCAAAACTCTGTCCAGGCAGAGTGGCACATTCAGTGCTACTAGGAACATAGCGTACAAATACCCCTTTCAATTCTTCGGGGTGGGTAGTGTACATCAGCAGACCAGATACTTGAACACAGATCTCTCAGACTCAGATGCGCACTGTCTTCCCAGGATGCCACACAGCCTAGAATGAAATTATGGCATGTAAGGCTGCAGCTAATCAGACTTATGGAATTCTTGCCCACTTTCCATTCCACACAAATCAGAACTAGTTTTCTTATCTGATTGTCCAGTGCTTGAAATACAATTTGATAAATAGCACCAAGATTAAAACTCGAACTCCTTGCCCCTGCATGATGCCCCTGCCCACTATTCCAACCTCTTTTTTAACCATTTGCTGTGCTTCCGTTATGCTAGCCTTATATGGATATTTGTACACCATGTTCCTAGGAGCACTTTTCATTAGAGCCACAAACTGGAAGCAAGTGTCCATCGACATGTGGATGGTAAACAAATGTGATGAATAAATATAATGGAATTTGCTCAGCTTTGAATATGAAGGACATTTTGATACGACATGGAAGAAACCCGAGGACATTGTACTAAATGAAATTAACCAGTCAGTGAAAAACAAGTACTGTATGATTTCACTTGTGTGAGCTACCTAGAAAAGTCAATCATAGAGATGATAGGTATACTATAATTTTAGTTTTGTAAAATATCAAAATATATGGTGGCACACATCTATAATCCCAGGATTCCCAAAGGCTGAAGCAGAAGGATCTCAAGTTGAACCCTAGCTTGCGCAACTTAGTGACTTAGTGAGATCCTGTATCAAAATAAAAAATAAAAACAAGGCTGGAGACCTAGCTAAGACCTAGCTAAGAGTGAAGGCTCTAGATTCAATCCCAGCACCATATATATCTATATCTATCTATATCTATAGATATAGATATAGATAGATACATAGATATAGATATACACACATACATACACACATACACACACACACACTGTGTGTGTATGATTATCTGCCAACTACTGTATATTCACCAGTATTTATTCCTGAGGGAACCAGACTGCAGACAGAGATTTTTTTTCACTTTATATACTCTGTATTATCAGAATGTTTTACAATTACCTTAGGCTGCTTTTGTAACAAAAAGAATCCTGCATTTGCTAAGAGATTATGGGAAGTGTATATTGGTGTTTATAAATTACTTTGAGGGCCGGGGATTTAGCTCAGTGGTTTTGCTGCCTGCCTTGCAAGCACAAGGGCCCAAGTTTGATCCTCAGTACAATAAAAAAAAAAAAAAAAAAAAAAAAGATAATTAGATGGATATCTGGTAGGGCAGGGGTAGCAAAATATTCCTTGTAGAATCTAGACAGTGGTACTTGTATGTTCATTGTACAAATCTTTCAATTTTCTGACTCATTAAAAATATCCATATGGGGAAAAAACAAGAACCAAGACATATCATGTAAAGGTACAAGATCCCAATGATAAATGTAACAGCACTGTTTGCTTTAAATGTACCAATAAACTTAATGGGAAAAAAACATTCGTAGTAAAATATGAGGCTAGAAATCTGACTATTTATTCAATGCACATGTTTCACTTGCCTACTATGTATCAGGTATGCACTGTTTCCTGGGTTTAATTTCATTCTGCTGTAATTGCATTAAACAGCACAAGATCAAAGGCCATCCTCAGGCCCCTCCCCGTCATTCATGCAGGTCCAGTCCACAGCCTTCCTGGCCCTGTAGAACTCTCAGCAACCAGGCTGTATACATAGGAATTTAAAGTTTTCCTTTATGGGAGACCCCAGTGTCTCAAGTGAAGACTGGGTCAGAATGACAAAGAATCTGTATTTGTTCAAGTCCTGGCAGAAAACAGGCAGCACATTCAGACAGTTAGGTGGGGAGAGCTGGATGTGAGGAAGTATGCAGAGATGTGGCTAGAACAAAGGAAGCAGCTAGAATGGCAACCTGCCTTGGATAGCCCTGACCATCCCAGGGTTTAGGAAAGGATGATGTTTCTAAGGCTCGGCCTAGTGCAAGCCATGGGCATAGGAATTCATCACCTCTGGAAGTGCAGTGAATGACACATGCAAGAGCAACTAGCATCCTACTTGTCTTTCCCCATGTGCCCATCTTCTACTAAGGCCTCTCACTACCAACCTCCCTGGAAGCAAGAGAGGAAGGGCAGATAAGTCACACGGTCTTTGGAGCTCAGCATCCCAGGACTTGAAGCGGGACATTTTAAGGATCAGAAGGGGGTAGGGGGTGAAAGAGACAAAACATTACACAAGTTTACATCAAACAGATCTTATAATTTATCATCCAGGGCAGGTTGCCTAGCAAATGGAAGAAGTTATCATTGAAAATTGCAGTAGGTCTCTCTACAGGCAGAACTGAAATTATGTGGCCCTTCTATTTTCAACACTGATTCTAATTCCCTCATTTGCTGATGAAGTCACTGAAGAGACCAAGAGTAATAAAGACACTTGACAAAGATTGCACAGAAGGTCACGGGCAGGGATGGAAAAAGGTGTTGTCTGTTGGATCCTTGATTTCTCAGCACTTGGTCAGTCTGGGGCTGCCAGGTCTGCCTCACTTCTCACCACAGTCGGGCTCAGCAAAACACCCTCCGGTCTGACTGCACTGACCTCACATGGTTCTGAGGAAAGGACAAGTCATTCTTCTGTCCCAAAACCTTGTGGTTGGGAGCTCCTCTTTTTTTCTTCCTCCTATTTGTGGTCAAAACACTGGGCTGGCGGCTGGGGAAGCACTCAGGTGCTACTGGGGTTTCATTATTGTTTCATTACATAAGTGAAAGCGTGCACTGGGAAAAGGGAATGCAAATCGGGGATAGCTGACTGGCTCCTTGTTGGTCCTAGAGGGGCTCCCGGCTACCTGAGTCACCATCACAGATTAGCTATCTCATGGCTGGGGATGGGTGCTTGAGTCCTGGGAAATACCCATTCAGTGACTTCATCCAACTACTAGTTTCTTGTGTATCTTCTAGGTGCCACGAAGTACTATGCACATGAAGATGGATGAGAAAGACATGGCTACTGTCCATGTGGAAATCACATTATGGAAGGGGTGGACACTAGATAATAGATAAATATACAAATTAATTTCTAACTACAGCTAGAATGAAAAAGGAAACAGAGAGCTCTGACAAATAATTACAGTAACCAACATCTATTACCATCATCTTTTCTCCAAACCACCTTCTGAGGTAGCTATTACTGTTATTATTATTCACATTTCTTGGATGTAGAAACTGAGGCACAGAGAGGTTAAGTGCTTGTCCATTGTCACTCAGCTGCATGTTATCAGTGCTGAACTTGCACCTGAGAATTGAGTTTCAGGGCCTCGGACATAACCACTGGTTCTGTTGGGCAGTGGATGCCTTAAATGGGTCAGGAAAGGCCTTTCTAACTTCCTTTCTAACCTGAGATGAGGCCAAACAAGCCACAAGAAGAGCTAGCAGAAGAGAGAAAAAGCAGCATGTGTCAATGGAGAAGGGTCAGGGGTCCAGGGAGCCAGGAGTGTTCTGTGATCTCTCCGAAGGTCTGGGACATTGGGAGTGGAAGCTAACCTTTTTTTTCAGATATATCTTACCAAGTGTCTTTGTAAATACACATTTTTCATTTAGTCATCAAACAGCCTGGTAATGCCAGTCCAGTGAGTGCTACTGCCCATATTTTATAGAACATACTACACTGTTTCTGGAAATGTAGGGATGGAGATTACTCTGGCTTCAGGACTCTGGATCATGTCAAGTATGATTTCTACTCAACCTCTGCTAAGGAGCAGGTTGCCACTTCCTTCCCTGTCCCTTGGCTGTCCTGTGGTCTGTCCACTCCAATGTACCACAGTATCACCAATCACCAGCACCTCCTATTTCATATTCTGCCTTCTCCCACCTCAGAATGCACCACTCCAGCTGCCTCAACAATTTAACTTCTAAGAAAATCTGTGAAACAAATCTGTGCTCATCAGCTAATGAGAAATAGAGCCCTGTTGAAAGCCTACAGTCCACTTGTCTTACATCCCTGTGAGAACTTCCAACAGCTTTCCCCTTCCTCCAGTCACGAAGCCTGCCTTAAGCTATTCGCTCCGTCACTGCCCAAGCACAAGTCATTAGTTGATTAATGGCCTGTTCCCTGAGGAGTCTGGCCAGGGTTTGAACCTGCGGCCTTTGGTTAACAGGTGGCGATGTGCGAATGCTAATAAACCAAGAGTTGTTCCAACAGGTCTGTGAATAGGCTCTCACTCACCTTCTGCCATCATCCCCTAGAGGGATCAGGAGGCCCAGCTCCCCAGGGCTCACAGGGCCTCAGTATAGCAGAAAAGCTCTCCAGCCCCCAAACTGCCCTCATCTCTGCATCAACTTGTTCCACTCCCACCTTGACCTTGGATTCCAGGTACACCAGATTCTTCACAGCTCCTGGAACTCTCCATGGTCTCATGCCTCCACGCTGCCCACACTACATGTGACTGCTCCCACCATCTTTCCCAGCATCTCTCCTTTACATCTGCCAAAACACAACTCAGGCACCACTCACTCAGGAAGCCTTCCCTACCTGTCCATGTGTCATTACTTCTGTCACATGCCCAGCTCCCCCGCACCCCGTCAGAATGATTAACATTCTTTGAATTCCCAAGACACACCACACCCACTCCTTCAAGCCCTCCATTTGGATTATTTCCATCTGATAGCAATCCAAGGAGGCAGAGTCTGATGTGCCACTGTCAGATTATTGAAGAAGTTGAATCTTAATGATGTGTCCAGGATTACGCCCTGTATTCACCATCATAAGCGACACTGGGCACTTACAGTCTAATGTATCTCCCACAGCTGTATGCCAAGGACGTCCAATTTCTCACTGAACTTTCACAACCATCTCACAGAGTCTGGCACTGCCAGGTGAGTGTTACTGTTATCCCTATTTAGAAGCTAAGAGACATTTAACTATTGAGCTAAATGACATATTAAGCAGATTATATCACACTGCACTTGAATTGCCTAGATTAGCTGAGACTGCTAATAATCTGTCTGACAGCCCATCTGATCCTTTTTCATAACAACAAACACTATATTGTTGGAGATAATATGACCAACAGAAAATAGAAAAAAAGAACTAAACAACACAAAGCATTTCCCAGCCTCCTTGGTAGCTGACAAAATGTAAGGCAGTATCATGGGGCGGAGCTTCCAAGGAAGTGGTTTTAAGAGAGTCTATGGTACTAACACCATTCTGTCTGCGTTTCCCCTTTCTCCTCTTCCAAGCTGGGATGCAAAGTCTGGATCTCCCAATGGCTAGCTTATCACCACGAAGCAGTTCTACTAAAGGTTTCTTAGCAGAATAACAAAGGAGCTGAAGTTCCTGGTGACATCACAGAGCTGCCGAGCCAGCCCAGCTTGAAATTTAAAAGAATTTGGAATAAAAAGGCTTGCTTATGATCCCATGTAACTGTACTGTATCCCTAAATGTACCAATAAACTCAATAAAAAAAAAAAAAAAAAAAAGCTTGCTTAAAGCTCTGTTGCTTTGATTCTCTATTCCTTGGTGCCAAATGCAATTCCTTACTAATGTACAGTTGTCTGACCAGTGACCTGTGAAGTCCTCAGGGTGAATTCACAGCCTTGTACATATCAATGTGGCCAACAAAGCACCTGCTAGTTGCATTCACAGGAACCACACCTGGATTTCTCGCCTTTCTCTCCTTCTCCCTTTACTCCCACTGGGAACAAAGAAGGTAAAGCTGCGAAGACAGACACCTTCCCTTATGGGGAGGCACAACAGAGAAGTAAGGAAAGGATGAAGGAAGCAGGAAGGGGGTCAGTGGCTCCAACCCCCGAAGCAGACACACTGGCGAGAACCACCGCTGGCCAAGGACCAGAGTTCCACTTGCCCCTCTGCTTCAAGCAATGGTGGTGTCATCTCCAGTCTGGGAAACCCAGGGCCAGGAGCCAAATTAAACTCGAAGAGTGGAGTCAGCAGAGAACCTGAGCCACAGACAACTGCAAACATGCAAAACAGCCAAGTTCCCTCGTGTCGCAACGAGAGGTGCTCTGAGAGTGGCCTCCCATGCCTGTCTCTTCACCGCCCTGGAACCCTGCCACAAGGCTGCTGATTCAAGCAGGGCTGAGGCTTCCCATTCCTGTGCCTCTGGGACGAGTGCACTGTCTATGGCGGAGTCAGCCTGTCCAGACCTCAGTTTCCTCATCTGCATAGTGGAATGAATACTGCCTACTCCTGCTTCTACGCAGGCAGGTAAGAGGGTCAGGTAGAAAGATGGGCATGGCCAAGAGTGTAGAGCTCCTGCTTCTACGGTTAGAGAAAGTTTCTTCCAAATGCCAAATTCGACGTTTGTTACAATCTTTTCTATGCCCAAGTATAGAGCACTCTTAAAAGGGTTTTTTCTTTTGCTTTCCGAAAAAGGCATTTGTCTGAAATAATGGGCATAGGGTAGGGTTATATACTAGTAGTGGAAACAAAAGCCGAGAAAATAGCGGACAAATTATAAGGGGTGAACAAAATATACAGTGAATGTTTGAAATAAAAAAAATGTGTTATAGTAAAAGACACACTGCCATTAATCCCCTTTAAAATACTCCCCATGGGATCGGAGATGAAGAGAAAGGGAGGTTGGGGAGTCAAAAAATTAAGATGTGTTACATAGTGTACGAACTCCCCATGATGGGCGTTATCACTGTGCTCTGCAAACTTGTACTAATAAAGATTAAGATTAACATTAAAAATTAACAGAAAAATACCCCCCCCAGCACACCTGTCCTAGCGTTCTTGCTACTTTTTAAAGCAGTTCCCGGAGTCCCCTTTTGTATCTTTATGCGGTACAATAAAGAAATATGGTGAACGCTGCTGCCAAACACCATCCAACAGAAAGGCAGGCTCATAAAAACATTAGTGTGTCCTCGTCTTTATTTACCCGATCTGGCATCGTGTAACTTCTGGCTCCTCCCCGACGTCAAAATGACCACGAGAGGTAAACGTTTTGAATCAATTTGGGATATTGCCACAAAAGTGCAACAAAAAACACAAAAGAGGACTTCCAGAACGGCCTCAGAAAGTGGCAAGAATGTGTGCTTGAAGTGCGGAGGACTACTTGGAGGGAGATTAATGGCAATGTATCTATTACTGTAATACGTTTTTTAAAAATTTAAATATTCACTGGATATTTCTATCATGCCTCATATATAAAACCATGAGATCACAATGCGGGCACAATTTACAGCCCTGAAAGTAAAGAAGGAAAGAAGATGGGCATGTTTGTTTATTTGGTTTATGGTTTATTTAATGACAAAATATTCAGACTATAGGTGCTCTTCCTTAGCTTAGACATTTATAAGCCATTAATTTAGTTCCTTTAAGAAAACAGGAGTGGGAATTTGATTACAGGGTTGGGTTGACAGGACTTTTATCTTTTACAGCTTTCTAAGTATTTTCCCTTTTTAGCATAAGTATATGTATATGTTTTTTAGTTTAAAATGAGATTCACCAAAATGCTATTAACTGACTCTGAAAGTGCCTGTTTTCACCGCTACTTCAGTATGTTTTTCATTATGATGAAATGCCTGAGGCTGAGTGACTTTTAAAGGAAAGAGACATTTAGATCACAGTTTTGGATACTGAAAGTTCAAGCAGCTGCCACTGCCACATAGCAAAGGCATCATAAAGGTAACTTTGAAAGGAGGACAGAGGCCACAGGATGAGGAGGGAAGCCAGAGTGAGGGCGTAGCCGGTTTTAATAACACACTCTGGCAGGACTCCAGTGACCTAACAACCCACCCAAGGGCCCTGTTTCTTAAAATTTCCACCACCTCCCATACCGTCCCATAGGGGATCCCGCTCCCAATATGCATTCTTGAGGGACACATTGAAACTATATCCAAGCCACAGCAACCATTACGCCCCTCACGAGACTGACACACAATTCAGAAACCCAGAATTTTACTCAGATTCTTTGGCTCTGGTCATATGACACACGAGAGACACACACAATTCAGAAACCCAGAATTTTACTCAGATTCTTTGGCTCTGGTCATATGACTGATGCCACTGTTACAGGAAAATGGGCTAGGTGACTTGCCAGCTTCTGTCCAACCCTGTCCCCAGGCACTGGGTAGGTATGGAAAACTGTTGCAAGGATATAGATTCAGGAATGCTGAGCACAGTGTGAATTCCCATCATTTGTCAATCCCTGAGGTCCAACATCAGAAGGGATGAACTCTAACCCAATAATGGCAGTAAGTCATAGGAGAGGTGGCCAATTAGCTAATTTACTCATTAGTAGAAGTCAGCTTGTCTGATTAGCTCCCTGCCACCCACCCACCCCTACAACAGAAAGCAGAAGAACCTAAAGAAGATAAAGGATGGGCTTATTTTGATGAAAGACAAAAATAAAGTAAACATTAGAGCTCAAAGGTCCCCAAATGGAGTCTCTGTTCAGGAGGCTGAAAACTGCTGGGCTTTATCTATTTTCTTTTCCAGGGTTGTGATGTTCTCACTGGATCTGAGTATCTGTACGTGTACTTTCCGTTTAATTGTCCTACCTCTGTTGTCCTGTAGCACGGTCCCCTCTGACTCATGGTTTCATTTTCTGGGACTTCAGTTACCATAATCAACTGTGGTCTGATGATATTGAATGAAAAATTCTAGAAATAAACAATTCATAAATTTAAAGTAACTCTTACTACAGCATATTGTTATAACGATTGCCGGTTGTTGTCATTAATATATTACAGTGCCTGATTTATTGATTAAACATTATCACAGCTATGTGTGTACAGGGCAGACACAGCATAGATAAGGTGCTACCTGTGGTTTCAGGGATCCACGTGAAGTGCATCTCCCATGGATAGGAGGGGTTCTTGCTTGGTCCACGAAGTAGAACTGAAGGGCTGGCATCCAGATTTGCTATCTGTCCCGGTACCCTTGGTGAGACCAAGCTCCCAGCAGGATTATCAATAGATGTCCTGAAGATATTCAGGCCACCTAAAGGAGAAGAGATAAAAGCAACAGAACAGAAATGCACAAACAACATAATCTCCCCAAACCTCAGAATCTCAGTATCTCCTGTCCAGTGGAATTATTACTGCCTCACTTGGAGTTTGGAGAAAACCCGGTCAGAGAATGCGTTAGAGCTGACTGGGATACACAAGACCACTGGTGGATATTTCTTCCCTCTCCTTCCTAGAGAACTCAGCATGTTTTTCAACAGTCTTCTCCACATACATTTCCTGAAGTAACTGGTAAGGAGTAAGGGGCATTTCAGGGAGGAGAGCGGAGATGGAAAAGGAGGTATTTCCACACAGGAGTCCCCACTCACCAGTCCGTAACAGCACTAGGAGCCTTCTGCCGACTCTACTCACAACTTGGGCTGGGCAGGGTGTTGGTACCATTCGCCTTGCCAACCGATTGTACACAAATGACCCAGTCAATGGCAGAGATCATCATCGCAGACAACTTTCTCACTGGGTGTGTTTCCTTGCTTTGTTTTTTCAGGAAATAAGATACTCCACAGCCAGATCCTTGGCTTCTAGGTTGCTCCCTGGGTCTGTTGGTTCATGGTCCCCCAACACAGCCAGTCATCTCAGGCACCTAGCTAAAACTTTGGGTCATGGAGGATGACATGAGGAGCCAGTATCCAGGGGCTGGCCACAGTGTGGCCTCCTGAGCAGAGTACCCTGCTCAGCACCAGTGGGTGGGGGTACCTGAAGGACTCTGGTACCCCAGGTCAGTCTCCTGTGTCTCTCTGTATATCGGTGAATGTTAACCAGAATGCCAATGACTAAGTGATTAGATCAAAATTGAAACCAAGGGGACTGTATCTGGATGAAATCTTGGCATTTTGGTAGGAGTAAATAGTGAACTTACATCGGAGTCCTCACTCTTCTTTCTTTTCACCCTCATGGTATTATCTTTGTTTGGATTTTCCATGGAGTTTCCTTTCTTAACATTTGGTCCTTGGGTTTTTTTTCATTTTACACTAGTTTCCTCTTTGTCACTGCCTAAGTCCCACTCTTCCTCTGCTTCTGCCTCTTCCACATGACTCTTTCTTCCTCCTTGTCTTCTTCTCTATCTCCTTTCTGTGAGCACTACTTGGAATATTTCTCCTCTTACTGAGAACTGCAGAGCCTGTGACAGAGAGAGAGAAAGCAGAGTTTGTTGGTTAAAGGCAAGAACTGTGGTGTCCGCTCTGAGTGTGAATCCAAGGCTTAGCCCTTAGTAGCCGTGTGGCTTTGGACACATGATCTAGTCACTCTAAGCCTCAGTTTCCTCATCTTGACAACAGGTGTAGCATTTCTCAGGTCATAAAATGTAACATGTATGTAAACTGCTTAGCAAAGTGCCTAATATCTGATATACTCTAAATAAAATTTAGCTTATTAAAAAAAAAAAAAGATTAGCACAGGGCTGGAGATTTAGTTCAGCGGTTCCACTGCCTGCCTTGCAAGTCCAAGCTCCTGAGTTCGATCCCCGGTACCAAAAAAATTTTTTTCTTAAAAAAGATTAGCACAATCTTTTTTCTCTGCCAGGGTTTAAATTAACAAGCCAGCCATATTATTTGCTTTGTTTTTTCAGGAAATAAGATACTCCTCAGCTGGATTCAAATTTCCAGGCCCATCACAGATGTAGTGGCCCGAGTTCTAATTACCCTTCTGCCTTCCAAATACGTTCTGTTTTCTCTGTTGCGCACATCAGGACCCTGAATAGTATCCTGATAAAGGATTCTACTGCTATGACAAACTTTTTCTGGGTTGATTTTAACTGGTTGTTTACTTGTCTTTCTGCCAGGGTTCTCATATGGTTGTTCACTCCGAATGAGCAGCTTCCCGACACACAGAATGGGCTTCATGATCGTTCCACCCCTCGCCGCGCTCCCTGATAACTAGAAGACCCTCTGTTTCCTTTAAAAAGTGAAACTGGGCCAAGCACAGGGCCAGGCGCCTGGAATCACACTCTCAGTGGGGCTCAGATGGGAGGATAGTAGCCTCAAGGCCAGCCGAGGTAATTTAGGAAGACCCTGTCTCCAGAATAAATGAAAAGCGTGGGGCGCTCAGAGGTGGAGCACCACAGGGTTGCATCACATCAATACCATAAAAAAAAAATCCAAAGTGAAATCAACATTTTAAAATGTATGTAAATGAGCTGTTGAGAAGTTTAAACTCCCAGTCAGACTTTCGTGGAAGTTCTTTTTTACCGTCCTCTGCCTATCAGATAATGAAAGACAGTTATAGGGCTCTTGGTTTCATTTGAAGAAAGCTGAATGCCCATTTTCTTTATCATTTGAGAAATGTGGTTACACCCAGGATTTCACACAAAAGCTTGTGGTTGTGAATTCAGTCCAATAGAGCATTCTCCATACTTAGCAATGTGGTTTCACTACCTTAAAATGTAATTTATGTTGAAGCAAAAATAGAATCTGACCTGATTAAAAACAGATCAGAAGTGAAGATCACCATTATGACCCATGATTGCCTCCACAGTCACCTGGAGGTAGAGGCTCCCAGCAGCCTAATGCTCACAAACATGTTCACAGGTTTCCCTGAGCACTGTGCCTCCAGCCGGCAAGTCTGGCTGGGTTCATCCCTCTGCCTCCGTCTCTGTGCTGCGCCGCCATAGACAAGGCATATGTTTTGCCGAGGGAGGTAAGGAGTTGTAGGGAGAAGAAAGAGGAGAATATCACGACAAGAAGGGTGATCCTCAGTAACCTCGTGGCTACTCCCTTGTTCCTGAAAATGTCAGGGTGTGAGAACCAGCCACCAGAAGGGCAAGGTGCCAAGGTACCAGAGAAAGAAGCAGAAATGTAATTTATTAGGGAGGTGTGAAGAGAGGCACATCTTGGGCAGCAGCGAGACAGATGAGTCCATGCATCCCAAGGCAGGAAGAAGGGTTTATATGCTAAGCTAGGGAAAGTTAGGCCAAAGCCAGTGGGAATGGGTAAGGCTTTCTCAAAAGCTATTCACACATCAAGTATAAGTGAAGATACAGCCCGAGTGTCAGTGTCCAGCTCTCTTACTGACTCTATGAATGACCTTGTTTATCCTGTGGTGTTTGGGACGGGTGCCAGGGCAAAAGGGTGGTGACAACTAAGATGGCTGTAGTCATGTCAGTCTGGACCCCTCCACTTAGCCAGGTTGGGAGTCCAACGTGAAGGTATGTATGTCTTGGGTGAGCCGTGGGGCAGTTAATTCATGAAGACAATGTTCAGACAATGCTGCTGTGGGATCCAGGACCAAGGGAGACAGTGGGTTGAAACCTCAAAGACAGTAGGGCTTACAACAATTTCACCTGTCAGTGGATTCCCAGTGCCTAACACATCACCGAAGCTGTTGAAAGACTGAATAAATGAAAGAACAGAAAAATAATTTAGGAAAGAGTCTGCCTCCCCTACTTATTCTGCGGTAGTCCACACTGTGACCAGTGGCCTTTCTGCTCCCTTCCTGCTTTCCTCTAATCTCTTTTCTACTACGCAAGAGAAATCCACTGGAAGCATAAAAGAGGACAACCACACCCCTGCTGCAAACCTTGTACCTGTCCTATTAAAATATAACCAGACTCTTTGTGTTGTTCTCCAAAACCAGTGTGATGTGGTCCCTGACTAGGCCAGTGACCCCGCACTTTTCCTCGTCTCTGTACTCTTTGTATTCCGGTCACTCACACTTTTACCCATTCCTTAGACAACTCCAGCTCATTCCTGCCTCAAAGCCTTTGTACCTGCTCTTCCATGAGCCTGGAACTTTCTTTCTCCAGATTTTTAGACAAAAAGATCTTTTTTATGATTCCAAGTTCATTTCAAAGGTTGTCTCCCCAGTGAGGCCTTTTTTGAGCTCCCACTGTAAAGTCACTATCCATGTATCCTCTATCACATCACCACTGTCTTTTTCTCTGCAGCACTAAGTACTTGGCTGTTATTTGGTTCATTTATTTGCAATCACGATTACATCAGTTGACCATGAATAAATGCAACCTAACATCCTAAGGGCTCTGGGCAAAAGCATTCGAGAGAGCAGATAGGTACTCCAAATAGACGGGCCAAGGGAAAAGGGGTGTGAATGACTATGGTTAACATTTGTACAACTATACTTACTCCTTGCCAGACACTTCTCCAGCAACTGACATATAGTTCAGTATATTTAAATTATTCATTTAAGTTTATTTTCACTTTCCATCTAAATGTATTATCTTTTTTCATCTGAAATGAACAGACATTTCTCAGGCAGAGAAGTAAAAGCAGTGAATATGAAAAAATTCTCTTGGTCACTCTTGAAAACAGGCCAAACTATTCTTTCTACTTTGTAGCTAAGTAACTGAACAGAGAGGGTAAATGTCTTAGTTCATTGTCTGTTGCTATAAAAAAAAAACAGAAGCTTCTTTGTCCTCACTACTGAGCCTTGCCCCTCTGTCTACACACATATGCGTAAGAGCTGTGCATACTGAACATGTGAGTTTATGATTTCTGCTGGGCACTGAGGACTGAGGACAGTCCCCCTGCAATGCTGGGACACCTCCGAAGAGACACGTCACCTCAAGTCTTGCCTTACTCTAGCACCGTCCTTCACAATCCCACCAGAGCCCACAGGACAGTTAAGAAAAGAGTTGGCCACTTCATCGGGATCAAGCCTGGGACTCCACCTGCTGTGGAACACATCCTGTCCACCCTACAGTTCCCTCAGCTGCAGAGTGGGGAGAACACTCATATCTACCTACTGTCTTAGTCTCTCCAGACAGTGTAACAAGATACCATAGACAGAGCGGCTTATAACCAATAGAGATTTACTTCTCACTATTCATAGTTGGCAGGTAGAAGGGCAGGTAAGAAGGCTGGCACGTCAAAGGTTAAGGTTGTGGCAGACTCAGTGTCTGGTGAGGGTCTGTTTCCATATACAAAGCATCTTCCTGCTGTGTCCTCACTCAGAGGAATACACAGTCTAGCTCTGTGGAGTCTCTTTCATAAAGACACTAATTCTAATCAGAGCTTTATCATCTCCCAAAGCCCTCACCTTCTAATGGCATCACACTCGGAGTCAGGATTTAAACATATGAATTTGAGGGAGACAGTCACAACATCTATGTTGGACGGGTTGGTGACATTTTACGGACAAATTCCTCTGGCACATTGTAGTATACAGCCTAAAATTAAAGCCCAATATTATATACTTGCCCAGCATCTAGGAAGAATAAGGAGAACCTCAAATGGCATAACCATAAGTTCCCCCTCTCTACTCTGCTTTCGAGGATAAATTTTCTTAATATTCAGGTGCCACTTTTTGCCCAGTACAGGCTTCTGCTCTGTGCCAACCCACAGGATTGTTGGAACAAGCCCATCATACCCTCCTGTGGGAATCACAGTGCTCCACACCCTGCCTCCCACACCCAGTAGGGTCCTGCCACCCTCAGACGTGTGTGCTCCCCATGTGGCCCGCAGGAGGTGGTGGTCTCCTCCCCTGGGTACAAGTATGTGTAACTGAAAACTTACTGCAGATTCCACCTGCCCAGTGCCAAGTGTCACACTTTATCCATCTCAAGACCCCTAGCCAGGAATCCCAACTTCACAAATAGTGTGACAGACAATTAAAGCAACATAATGAAAAACAAAAGAGATTTTAAAAACACATAATGAAGTGTTCATTCGGTGGGGGCTGCTGCTATTCCTTCAATAACTACTTTTTATAAAAAGAAAAAATAACATTTGGCTTTGTACTTCAGAAAGCTATCAGATAATAAAGGTCTTAAATAACTGTCAAAAAAAGAGCTACTGAATATAAGTTATTTCATTTAAAGTAGTCAATAGCTCAAGGATGTATGTGTTATCATTTTTGTCTTTTAAAGAAAATGGAACTCAGAAAGGATGATTTTTACAATTGGGATCAGACTATTGTCAAGTATTCGTGGAGCCATGATGATATCAAGTACCATGGAAATATATTAGCTCATGTTTTCCCCAGAGTGTCGCAAGGCAGATACTACTGCAAGGTAAACACTACTGCAAGGCAGATACTACTGCAAGGTAAACACTACTGCAAGGCAGCTACTACTGCAACAACGGAGGTGATGAGGAAAGTGCAACTCATGGAGCTTAAGTAATTGGCAGAGGCAGAGATTTACCCCCAGCCCTGCCTGTACCTAGAATTTAGCTTTTTCTACTTCACTAAGCTTTTTGTCAGTAAATCATCACTCAAGCACACTTGTATCCTCTTGTAATTAGTTCCTTAGTGGTAAACAACTGAATTAATCAATCAATCAATCAGAAAACTGGCTTCTTTATATCCAGACCTCTCAGTCGGGCTTTTTGATCTTAGCACTTGACATCCATCTAACTAAAAGACATTATCATTTCTGCATGCTAATCATTCCCAAGGCATTTAGCCAGTATTGTCACATAGTTTGGCCTACACAGATGACATGGTTGCATTAGGCTCACAGACGCAACTTCAGAGGTACAAATGGAATCTTTCCATGAGAATATTGTGCCTTTGTTCTCATGGCCTCGGTGTACTTAGATGACTTTGTGGTTTCTAACCCTAAAGAGATTATACCCATATTAGAGGACAGTTAACAGTCAGAATTCCAGAGAACGTTCATATTAATAATGGGTTTTAAAAGAGAAAAGTATTTAGTTGGATTTTAGTTATCTATTGAACTCCCTGAACAATATTTGCCTCTAAATATTCAACCTGTAAAATATTAAAACAATTGGCAAAAATTTTGATGAGAGAATACCCTGGTAAGTTCTAAGAGTCCGATACAGTTTAAATTTGCTTTATATTATGTCAGCATGATTCACAATATGTTTCTATGTACAGTAACTTTGGCCTTGACTGATATCACATTATAACATTTTAATTCTGATAATGTAAATACATGAAATGAATTTTTAAGTGTAGGCATGTAGAAAGAAAAAAGAAAACTTGAGGCCACCCAAGCTGAAAGAAATACGTACATAGTTTTAAATCCTGATGAGTGCAGTAGCTCACATCTGTAATTGCTGCACTTGGAAAGCTGAGGCAGGAGAACTGTTTTAAGTTCAAGAGCAGCCTGAGCTACACAGGCCTGAACTACAAAAACAAAACAAAAAACAACAACACCAATAATAATAAATTCTATGTGGATGATAAGGTTACTAGACAACCAGGCAAACTGAGGGACATGTGAAAATTTAATTTTGGCAGAACATGAGAGAAAAGAAAAATATGGCAGCTACAAAGAGAGGTAAAAAAGAGAAAACTAAAATGTCCATGGATTCACAAAAGTTGAATGTTAGCTAGAGTGAGATTTAGAATCTCTGGGACTCACAGACACACAAAAGAAGGTCACATTCACCATTCTACTGCTGTTTTTCCATGGGTCTCTCCTGATTCTAAAGAGAAACACTGGGGATAGAAGACCTTAGAGAACCTCCTCTCTGGTACATGATTTCTGTGCCTGCAAAAATGAGAGAGGACCCAGAGCATCAGGAGATCCCATCCATCTCTAAGAATACTATGTGTACAAGGCAGTAATTACTCTGGAGGATAAGCATAAAACCCACCCATATTCCAGAAATTTCTCTTAGATGGAGGACAAGTGTCTGTAATCTCAGTATTGTGGCAGGCTGAGGCAGGAGGATTACAAGTTCGAGTTCAGTGTAGGCAATTTAGCAATCCAGTGAGACCCTGTTTCAAAACAAAAAAATAAAGCATTCTGGAGATATCAGGGCAAAGGTCCTAGGTTTAGTCTCTAGCACCACTAGAATAAAATATGATCAAAGATGTTAACAGATATTTCCCTAAAGAAGACAGAGAGCCGTCAAGTAAGCATATGAAATGACACTCTATACCGTGTCATCAGAGAAATGTGAAATTAAAACAATAGCAGAATATGACCACACACCTATGAGAATGGCCCAAATCCAGAAAACATCACTAAATGTGACAAAGATTCAGAGCACCAAGAACTCACATTCACTGTTCGTGACAGTGTTTAAATTATACCTCATTAATTTTTAAATCTCTTTCAGGATATGATCACTAGGAAAAATCAAATAAGAAGTATGCAGGTTTTTCTGTAACTTTTTGTACAAATGCACATGAACCTACAATTAGCTCAATATAAAAAGCTTTTAAACTATAATTTTTACAGAAGACCCAAAAATATCTTTAAGAGGCGGATAAAGCAAAAAAAACAAAAAAATCACTTCTTTTCATTAAACAGAAGCTTGGATTATCACATGGTTCCTCTTATATGAGAAACCCAAAATATAAATAAAGAGTAAAAAAAAAGATATTAGGAAGTAGGGAGATACATCTGACTCGAATGGGAAAAGGACAAGAGATGAAGGGAGGGGGCAAGAAAGGGAGGAAAAGAAGGTGGGGAAAAGTTGAAATGTGTTAGGTACGCGTACCAACTCCCCACAGGAATGTAATCATTACATACTGCAAACAGGTACTGATAAAAAGGGCTTTTTTTTTATTTTAATGTTCCCCAAGATTAAGAGGAATCAGCTCTTCTCAACAAACCTAATCTCTTGAGGTCTTTCCAAAAAAGCTCATGGTTGACAGTACGTACCAACAGTCAAAGTCAGACTGCAACCTCTCCAAATCTCCCAGCCGTAGTTTCTTAGCAGAGAAGACCAACCCCAGACAAGTGGTCCTGCCTAATGAGAGACTGGTAAGCCACAAAAACACTTCCCCCAAAAAACCCACGGGGCACACAAATTGTAAGAGAGGTCCACAACTGTTGATCAAGTTCCTCTTTTGGGTTCCACACATCCCAGATGGACTTCTTCCCTTTGGTTCAATGGCCTAGTCTCCTAAAACAACAGAAAAGCATCATGACAGACAGGGGTGAGTGGGTGAGGGAGCATTCAGCCAGGAAGCCAAGGGGCAAGCAGTCAAATGGGCCTGAGTTTCAACGGGAAAAAGACCTTCTGTGCCCTGATCTGGAAGCCAGAACTTGATGTTCATCACAAGAAAAGGTTCATCACCCTCAGCTATTGTGGAACCTTGATAAAGCCCTTTAACCCCAGTTTCCTCATCTCTAGTGGGAAAAACAGTAAGATGCTATGAGGTCACGGATACCGAAATGGCAGGTTTTCTCTAGGTCAGTGTTTCCCAAGGCAGACAATACCTACCATTGGTGCTTCATCAGAAGTTGGGCACAGCAGGCTTTTTCATTTGAATATTTATAAATTTAATTTAAAGGAGGTTAGAAAATAGAACTAGCTCATCTTCCTTGCCAAGGTGAAGTTAAGTTACAAGAATCAAAAATAGATTAGGTTAATAATTTTTTAATGTAGTAAGCAGATATGGCACAAATAAGTAATGGATATAAAATATAAGAAAACAAATTAAAATTAGAAGACATTTAAAATAATTAAAATAAATCATTGAACTTTGAGAGGTAATGCCCTCAGCTCTGAAAGCCTGGCGTGTGAACCTTATCCTTGGGTCTTCTGAAAGAAAACCCTTGGGAACATTCATTCACATCATATAACACAGCTCTTTGTAAAAACCCAGAGACAAATTGTTTGCAATCATATAACCAGAAACAATTATTCTTCTCCTTCTGCTTTTCATTCCTTTTATCTCACGGACATGGCAAGCCATGTGATTTATCAGGTTTCCCCATTTTCACTGACAACAGAAAAGCTTAAAGACAAATTTGTGGCCAGTTGTCAAATGCGTGTAAGACAGTGCCATAGTTACTGTTTATTATTCACATTCCAAACTCTATTTAGTTGTCCTTACCTGCTATTTTTTATTTTTCTTTACTTTTAAATTCTTATCTTCCTATATGTTTCTATCCTGTTACAATGAATTAAATCTGGTTTTTTTAAATTTTTTAAATATGGTTTTTTTTTGTTTGTTTGTTTTTGTTGTTTTGGTACCGGGGATCAAACTCAGGCCCTTCCGCTTGCGAGGCAGGCCACCGAACCACTGAGCTAAATCCCCGGCCCTTAAATCTTTTTTTAAATAAGAGAAAATAAAGCCAGGGATTTAGCTCAGTGGTGCCACTGCCTGGCTAACAAGCACAAGGACCAGAGTTCAATCCCTGGTACAAATAAATAAATAAATAAATAAATAAATAAATAAATAAGGGAAACTATAAATTTGTTAACATCCTAAGTTTGTTTTCCTTTTCTTTAGAGAATATCTTTCTGTAAGCAAAGTTTGTCCTTAAAGGACTGTTCTTTCTGAATTTTTCTGTATCAATAGATTCATATTGCTTTGTGCTTTAACAAGAGTGAGATACTAAATCATTTAGTATCATTTTGAAATTGGTCCTTGTCGAATCTATCCTTTTCCATACTACGTGACTAAGGTATAAAACAGATCTGGGCAACCCCATGGATCTACAGTAAAAAGGGAAGTGGGTGCTGTGGTGGAACTGAACTTCTTCTTTTTCCTCAAAAGTCCAAGTTTTGTGGACAAAAAACAAGATTAAAAAACAAAAAAGGCCAAGCTACAATGATACCAAAATTTGATGTCAGAGCATTCAGAATACCCTAAAATAAAGAGGGCTATTTTATTCATAGTTCATTACATACTCACAACCTGCCCAGACAGTAGTAGAGTTTTCATGATTCATCTCCTTGTACCTGTCAATGTTTTCCCTAGTAGAGAAGATTAGATGTTTGTTTTGGATCAGCTCCCAATCTTTTTAATATCTTGGGTACACTATTTTTCCTGAGTCTCCTTTTCTCTGGGTAAAATAAAGGTATTCCCCATCTATCTATTACAGCACAAAGTCACAATGAAATATCTGTCAGGACTCTTAATTGCATGCAACAAAAATTCAACTCAAACTAGCCAGGTATATAACAAAGAATGTTGGCTGTGGAAGTTACTAGAAATTATTCATAAGAAGACTGAACAAACAAAACAGCACATAAAGGTGGACCCGAGAGACATGTGCATCCAGAGGCACAAGTACTACCACATTTTCCTTGTGCCTCTCATTCCTATAGCACCCTCAGGTATCTTATTCCATTTTTTTTGTTAGTTTTGTTTTGTTTTGGTTGTTTTTTGTTTTTTTTTTTGGTACCTGGAATTGAACCAAGGCCCTTGTGCTTGTGAAGCAGACACTGGAACCACTGAGCTAAATCCCCAGCCCCAAAAGGTGTTTTGTTTGTTTGTTTTTGGTACTGAGAATTGAACTTGGGTCCTTATGCTTGCAAGGCAAGCAGTGGAACAACGGAGCTAAATTCCAGCCCTCTCATTCTTTCTTAAAAGAGAACAGCCTCAAACAGGGCCACCCATACCTCCAGTAGCTCAAATTTCACCATGTACAAAAATTACAGAGAATTTGAGGTTCACTTTCTCTAGTCCCAGACTCAAAATGTTACAAATGGATCTGATTGGCCAGTCTCAGTTTTATGTGCCCACTGTTGAACTCACCAACTATGGCTAACAGTTTGAATAATCTGACTGGCCCGGGCCATATGAAGTGCCTATCTGTGAGCCAATCAACTGTGTGGAAGGAGATTCCCAAACCATTCACAAGTTCCACACAAGACTCATGATTAGAACAAAAGAAACATTTCTTGGAGAAGACATGTAGAAAATACTCTCTCGTTGGTGGGGGGAAGGGAGAATAATAATTATTCTATGAGGGTTCTAAAAATCGGGATTCTTAGTCAAATAAATGACTTTCAAACTAATCAATACTTTAAGACTCAGGTTAGAGAGGCAGTTCACTGATAAAGTACATGTCTACCATGCTTGAAGCTCTGGGCTCAATCCTCAGCACTAAAAAACAAAACAAAAACCCCAAAACCAAAATAACTTCAAGTGCTATCTACTCCAAGAAGTCTTTCCTGACAACTACTGCCAACTGTAAAACCCTTCCTTCACTAACCAACCCATTATGTTTAGGTGAAATATACATTCCACTTAGGTATATTTAATTTTTCACTTGAGTACGCACCATATTAAACTACTCTCTAACAAACTGAGTGCTTTAAATTTATCTTCTCCACATTGGCATAGGAAAAGACTTTATGAACGAATCCTCAGCAGTGTGGGAACTAGCGCAAAGAATCAACAACTAGGATCTCATCTTACTAAAAAGCTTTTGCATGGCAAGAGAAGTCACCAACAGAGCTAAGAGACTACCTGCAATGTGGGAAAAATTTTACCAGCTGTTCCTCAAATGAAGGTCTACTATCTAGAATACATAAAGAACTCAAAAAAATCAGACCCCCCCAAATATAAGGACCCAATTCAAAAATGGGCATCTGATGTACTCAGCTACCTCATCTTTGACAAAGGAGCTGACCATCCTCAGTAGAGGAAAGATAGCCTCTTTAATAAATGCTGTTGGAAAAACTGGATTTCAACCTCTCAAAGATTAAAACTAGACCCTTATCTTTCACCATGCACTAAACTAAAATCAAAATGGATTAAAGATCTAAATATTAAAAAAAAAAAACACTAAATTTGCTGGAAGGTAAGTTAGGCAGAACTCTTGAAGACATTGGCATAGGAAAAGACTTTATGAACAAGTCCTCAGTAGCATGGGAACTAGCACAAAGAATCAACAACTGGGATCTCATCTTATTAAGAAGCTTCTGCACTGCAAAACAAACCATCGACAGAACTAAGAGACAACCTACAATGTGGGAAAAAAATTTTACCAGCTGCTCCTCAGATAAAGAACTATTATTTAGAATATATAAATAACTCAAAAAAATCAGACCCCCCAAAAATAAAGACACGATTCAAAAATGGACATCTGAAATGAACAGACATTTCTCTGACAAAGAAGTAAAAGCATCAAGTAAACATATGAAAAAATGTTCCACATCACTGGTCATTTGAGAGATGCAGATGAAAACAACACTGAGATTCCATCTCACCCCACAAAGAATGGCTGCTATCAAGAAATCAACTAATAACAAATGTTGGTGGGGTTGTGGGGAGAAAGGAACCCTTCTCCATGGTTGGTGGGAGTACAGACTGGTGCAACCACTATGGAAATCAATATAGAGATACCTCAAAGAACTAGGATTAGAGGTTCCATTTGACCCAGCTATCCCTCTACTGGGTATCTTTCCAAAAGAATTAAAAGAATCCTATCACAGCGACATATGCTCACCCATGTTTATAGCAGCACAGTTGTGTAATAGCTAAAACTTGGAAGCAGCCCATCTGCCCATCAGCTGGAGACTGGATAAAGAAGATGTGGTTTTTCTATAAAATGGAATACTACTCAGCCATAAAGAATGAGGAATTAGAGTTATTCATAAGAAAATGGATGCATATTGAGGATATACTCTTAAGTGAAATAAATAAGTCACACATGTGTAAGTACTGAATAGTTTCTCTGGTGTGAAAAACTATAATTGTAAATAAGATCCTAATGATATAATTGACAATGTGAAATAGGAAGAAAAGGGCTAAAGGTGTAGGGGAAGAGGGGAGGGTAGGGGAAAGGAAATAAGGGAAAAGAAAAACTATGAGAAAGGAAAAAATGGAAATAAAGTTTTTGTAAATAGGGAAGGGAGGAGGGGGTGAAGGGAGGGCAGGGGTATGGGGAAAAAAATAAGAATCAAGATACATCAAGTGCACAAGATCCCAATGATGCATGTAACTGTACTGTATACCTAAAAAGTACCAATAAACTCAATGAAAAAATATTTGTCTTCTCCAGTCAGTTACTCCCTGATGATAGAAATTAGCTGTTTCTTGATAATGTGGTCATAATGATTGGTGTTAATTTATTATCACTCGCAAGAAAGATATTTTCATTTTAAATGTAAGGTCTACCATGGGCAGTCTTTACCCCAAAGAGTGATTGTAATCCTAGGAGTGTCAAATATTGACACAACTATATTTTTGAAAATTTAACCTTCAGGGCCTAAGTGTTGAGAAATTAGCCATAACTCCAACCACAGTAACACATCTATCATAACCATCATTATCAATTTTGGTATGCTAAAAGATATTACAAAAGGAGAAGTGTGTAGCATTGTATCACAGTAAAGACCATGGACAGACCTGCATTTGCTCATTTTTCCACTTACAGTATTTATGTGATTGAAGAAAAATTACTTCACAACTCTGAACATCAGTGTGCTTGCTAGCTTTTCCTTGATGTGACAAGAATATCTAAGAAAGTCAACTTAAAGGACAAACAGTTTATTCTGGCTCAGTTTCGGTTCATGATCAACTAGTTCCAATGCTTTTAGGTCTGTGATGAGGCAGAAACCTCCTAGAATAGAGGCATGGCAAAGGAAAGCTGCTTGTATCAGGATACAGAAAGGGGCAGAGCCAAAACAAACGGGTCAGGGACCAGACAGAGTTCCCAAGGTCCTGCCCCCATGACCCACCCTTCAACTGGATCTCACCTCTTGTTTCCATCACCTCCCAATAATGCCATCCAATTATGGTCTCCTCCATCTATGAATCCCAAAAGTCTTCATGTTCCAATTACTTCTCCAAAGCCCACCAGCAACAAAACTGGGGGACATATTTCATCCCAACCATAACAGTTGGTTTCCTCACCACAAAGTGAGTATCTATCTCAAGGAGCTATTTTGAGGATGAAGGGAGATAAGGTATCTAAGAGCATTCATGTGCTACAGTATGTGAATATATAGTACACAATAAATGTTCAGTAAATGGTAGTATTTTTCAAGCTCTAATTCATTAAAGTGTCCCATTTCTCCAAAAACACACATGTTCATCAAACCATATGACATGAATTTCAACTGGAAAATTCATAATTATATTTACACTCTATTTGAAATGGGCTATTCAATAACAATAGTATTTTCAAGCATATTCCTTATATATATATTCTGTAAAATCTTCTGCAAAGACATTGGATTAGTATAGTGTTATAAAGATTTATTAAATTCATTTATGTTGTTTAACTAAGACTCCCTACAATGTCCCGATTTAGACATCTCTAACACTCCCTCACTCCCAGGAGAACAGCAAAGACCCACAACAGTCTTAAGGCCATAAACTAATTTTTTTCTGCGTTACACTGAGAATTCGAGATCACTTTTGGCTGCAGCACAACCTAGGTGAACCTGAATAGTGGAGAACTTTTAAATATTTTTCCCTAAAATCCAGTTAGACGACCATTCCAGACTACACCCCGCCCCATGTTCCAGACCTTTACTTCCCATTTTCCCTACCAAAACAGGCACTTTCTCATTGCTGCTACAAATTACCCCACACTCACATAGTTCATAGTCATTTTCTCATTGCTGTGACAAAATATCCCACACCCACAAGTTAAAGGAGGAAAGGCTTATTTTAGCTCGGTTAATAGAGATTTGAATCCATAGTCATCCGGCTTCCAGGCAGGGTGGCATGGCACCCAAATCCATGGTGGGCTTTCCCATTATCCAGTCAGAACTATGCTAAACCAATCCGTCAACTAATGTAGACCACAGGGCATAATGCCAATTTTGTCGTAAAGGTACACTGTTGTGGGTATATAATACCCACGTTTATTCTTTAGAATATTTCTATTGATGGATTATTCATTTTAATTTCATGAGTTTTATTATTTTAAACTAAGAGTTCTTAAAAGGAGAAAATATTTTTAAAAGAGCATGAATTTTTGATATTTATTGTTTATAAAAAAGCATCACAATTTTCAAGATTGACTTTTTTGGTGTACAGCCTAATGAAAATACCAATGGAACTCTACAAAAAAATCTTTACCTCAAATATCACACCTAAGGCAGTCTTCACACATGACAACACCATATTCCATACACACCGTATCACTTACACTGACAGCACATGTGTTTTGCTTTTCTGGCCTTTTTGTAGGACATACTGGACATCTTGTTAGTCTTGCCATTTTGTCAGTAGGTTCTTATTATAGTATACAATGTATAATTAACAGGAGCATAAAATATCAATAAAATAAAGTTTTTAATTCTTAATATGCATTCCATGTTTACAGTAAACATCAACATTTTCACATCAGCTGTGTACTTGCTTACAAAATGTAAAAGATAACATCAGATATAAATTCCTATATAAACTACAATGAAAATATCAATAGAACATTTGCCCATCAGTTGGAGACCTGTCATGTAAAGGTACAGATCCCAATGATGAATGTAACTGTACTGTATACTTAAAATGTAGCAATAAACTCAATGGAAACAGCCCAAGTGCCCATCAACTGGATACTGGTTAAAGAAAATGTGGTTTTTCAATAAAATAGAGTACTCTCAGCCATAAAGAATGAGAAACTATTTTTTCTTTTGGGCAAGGATGTAAAGCAAAAGGAATTCTCATGTGTTATTCATGGGAGAGGTTATATCAACTTTGGAAATAAATTTGGTATTTCTACCAAAGTTGAAGACACACATATAACTCCATGACTTGACAGTTCCATTCCTAGAAAGGCATATCAAAAAGAAACACACACATACAGTTACCAAAAGATAGGCACAGAAATGTCAGCACAATCACTTCCAAAAACAACCAAAAAACTTGAAATAAGCCAAATATTCATCAGCAAAAGAACAAAGAGATTATAATGTAACCATACAATGAAAATCTACACAGTAATGAAAAATATATAATACAGCCACACATAGCAGTGTGAATTTCTATCATAAGCATAAGGTTGAAAGAAGCCAGACATTAAAGGAAACTTACACGTAAGTGCTAACCCAGATTTTGTGTGACCTTAATGCAACAGATGCTTTTTAAGGAAAAAGTACAAGAAAAATATAAAATTAGGTATGAAACTAAATGTCTACTTAGAAAAAGAAAAAAAATGTTAAACCTTTAAATTTTAGAGCCAAAAAATACAACAAACATCATACAAATTAGAACAATACTACATTATTATCTTGCTAACACTCTTTACCAGTATTATGCTGTATACTCTTTGATAGTCTTTTCATATAATAATGATTTTGTAATGTTTTCTAGACACGAATAGAGAGATTTGACTGGGATTCTTTGCATATAATCATGTGTTATCATGTTTTAAACATTTTTGCAAATGTGATGTAAGGAAAATGTTTCAGACACAAGTATTTCAGATGGTGGTGCTTTCTGTCCTGACTTTCCCTCTTTTGCATGGTGCCTTTTGTGGAGTGATGCTGGAATGGCTATTGGTATGTGGTGATTTGTCCAGGCCTTACACGGTAGCGTAATGGAGTTGAGGACATGTTTTCTCCGGGTCAGGGGAATATACTCTGTGGCTCCCAGTAGTTCCTTGATTAAATTGTGAGAAGACTTCCAGGAATTCCACTATATCCTGTGCTAAAGCACCAGAAGGGGTGCCATAAAGCTTCCAAGATCATATTTTGATGTAAATGTGTCCTTTAGTGCCTAACGCTGGAAAAATGTGGATAGTGGGAGGGAGATAAGGTTTGAAATGAATGGAACCAGGAGGTGAGTTGTGGAAAAATTTTTTTTTCAATTAAAAAAATTTTTTGATACCAGGAATCAAACTCAGGACCTTGCACTTGCCAGGAAGGTACAGTGTTCTTCTGGATTATACCTTTAAGATTCTTGGAAGAGGTTTCCCTAGTTTTGTTGATAATCATAAAATTATTCCTAACATGTTCAATAATGAATTCTTATCCATCACAAAACAAATACAAATGCTTCTAAGTTAACACCAGTAAAAATTAGTATTTTATTGGGCTATACTTATCTCACCCCAGGCCCTTGGAAGAGATCTGTGCAAGTGAAGGTCCCTGGACCTTAGGGGATGTAAATTTCATGGTAAACTCAAGCTTCATTAAAAATAAGATTATCGGGCTGGGGATTTAGCTCAGTGGTTCTGGCGCCTGCCTCACAAGCACAAGGACCAGAGTTCAATCCCCGGTGCCAAAAAAAACAAAAAATCAAAAGTAAGACTATCACTTTCAGGAAAAAGAAAGGATGGAGCAGTAGTACAAAGGGGCCATTTGAAGTGCTCAGCAAGGTTCTGTTTCTTGGCCTGGGTGTTGATTACACATGTGTTTGTTTTGTGATAATTTGTTGACATTTATATTTTGTGCATTTTCCTATATGTGTGGTATATGCTTTAAATTTTTAAAGGTTCAAAACTATCTATGGGAGGTTATGGAGACATTAAATTGTTTGATTGTAATAGTTTGCTAAAATATGTACAACAAAAAACAAGTTTAAAAAATGTTAAAGTTTTTTTTTTTCTTTTTATTGAGGTTATTGGTACAATCTAGGTATACAATACAATTACATTCATCATTGGGATTCTGTACCTTTACATAATAGGTCTTGATTCTCATTTTTCCCCTTGTCCCTGCCCTCCCTTCACCGTCTCCTCCCCTCCCCATTTAGAAACACTTTATTTCCATGTTTTCAGTTTCTCATATTTTTTTCTGCTCCCTTATTACCTTTCCCCCACCCTTCCCACTTTCCTTACACCTTTAGCCCTTTAATTCCTATTTCACATTATTAATTGTCTCATTAGGATCCTGTGTACTATTATAGTTTTTCACACCAAAGAAACTATTTGGTATTTCAGTTAAAGACATCTCTGTATGAACATTAAAAATAGGGAATCCTAAAATAAAACTAAAAAGGAAAGTAAAAGAAAAAGGCAATGATGTAACATCAAAATAATCCTTAACTGTGGAGATGAAAATGGTCCCTGAACATATTTAAATTGCTTCTTGCTCTTATAGTCTTATCTTATTCTTTTTAAAAATGTTAAAGTTTTAAATTGCCTTCCCCAAAACAAGGTGATTAAATGTTCCAAAGTGGCTAAACATCAATGCTTGGTGGTGTACATATTTAACATTTTTGAGAGGCAATTTGTAGAGATCATTTATTTGGAATAAGGTCAACCAAGCAGGTTCAATTCCTAATTTACACTAATAATCACTAATGACTCCATAGAACTATGCTGTCAAATATGGTAACCACCTGCTATACGTGACCCTTAGGTATTTGAAATATAACTATTTCAAATTTAGGAGCACTAAATAACATGCTCCTAAATAACCAATGGATCAAAGAAATCAGGAATGCTTTGAGATGAATAAAAATGAAGATATAGCATTCCAAAATTGAAGACTGTAACTAAAGCAGCGCTCAGGCAGAAATTTAAAGCTCATAGGAAAATGGATACATATTGAGGATATACTCCTAAGTGAAATAAATAAGTCACACATGTGTACATACCGAATAGTTTCTCTGGTGTGAAAAACTAAAAGTGTAAATAAGATCCTAATTGTATAAGTGACAATGTGAAACGGGAAGAAAAGGGCTAAAGGTGTAGGGAAAGGAAATAAGGGAAAAGAAAAAAATATGAGAAAATGAAAAAAATGGAAATAAAGTGTTTGTAAATGGAGAGGGGAGGAGGGAGTGAAAGGAGGGCAGGGATAAGGGGAAAAAATGAGAACCAAGACCTGTCATGTAGAGGTACAAGATCCCAATGATGAGTGCAACTGTACTGTATACCTAAAATGTACCAATAAACTCAATGAGAAAAAA
Organism: Fukomys damarensis; assembly: GCF_012274545.1. NCBI lineage: Eukaryota > Metazoa > Chordata > Mammalia > Rodentia > Bathyergidae > Fukomys > Fukomys damarensis. The sequence continues at coordinate 12,455,948 of NW_022900921.1, read as the reverse complement.
AAAGAAATTTAAAGCTGTAAATGTCTATATCTAATGAGAAGAAAGATCTCAAATAAATAAATTAATTCTTAGATACTAGAAAAAGAAGAGGAAACAAACAAAGCAAGCATTAAGATGAAAATTATAAAGATTAGGGTGGAAAATAATGAAACAGAACAAAGGAACAATGGAGAATGCAATGAAACCAAAACTTGGTTCTTTGAAAAGATCAACAAAATTGGCAAATGTTTATACTAAGAAAATATACAGAAGTCCCAAATTACTTGAATCAAACAAAAGAGGAAATATCACTACCAAACTTACAGAATAAAAGATATTCTAAAGTTTTAAAAAGAATTATACAAGTCTTTTGACCAATTGTATACCAATAAAGTAGAAAACTCAGATAATCTTAGACAACTCTAAAGACCTCTAATGAGTAAAGAAACTGAACTAGTGATGCAGGGGGAGAAAAACAATCTATTAGTAAAGCCTACGACCAAATAGCTTCACTGCTGAATTCTACCAAATATTTAAAGAAGAATTAACATTAATTCTTCACAAGAATTTACAAGATGTAGAAGAGGAGGAAACACTTCCTAAATTTTTATATAAGATTAATATTATTCTGACAAAATCAAACAGGTACATTTCATCTTACGAATATGCATCCAAAATCCTCAACAAAATAATAGCAAATTAAATTCAACAACAGATAAAAAGGGTTATACACCACTACCAAGTGGGAAGTATTCCAAGAATGAGTGAATGCTTTATTGTCTGAGCAGCCAAAGTCAACCAGTAAGAGTTGGACCAAAATCCAACATGTTTTCATGTTTAAAAAATTTTAAACCTAGGAATAAAAGGGAATGTCCTCAAAATGAGGGCAGCTATGAAAAACTCCAACCAATCTCATACTTGGCGGAGAGGGAAAAAATGGGATGTTTTCTCCTAAGATCAGGAACAAAACAAGAATATCTGACCTCATGATTCTAGTCAACATTATACTGGAGGTTTTAGGGTGGACAGTTAGGCAGGAAGAAGAAATTTAAAGTATCCAAATTGGGTATGGGGAAAAAGTAAAAGTATCTCTATTTGACGATGATGCAAATCTGTAGAAAAAAAACCATAATAAACCTTCAAAAGGAATTATTGGAATAAAAATTGATTCCAGCAAGTGAAAATTTTCAGGATTTTCTACAAAAACAGAAGCAAAAAGATCTCAGACCCACCATAAGGATATTTAGATTCAATTTTTTTAAATCATAATGTTGTCTAAACAACTATTTATACCTTAGGAGGGGCAAACTGCTTTATTCAGCACATGGATTTAAATGTTTAGCTTTTCAAAAGCACCCTCACAGAAACACTCAGAATAATGTTTGACCAAATATGGGGCAAGTTGACACAAAAAATTAATCCCAACAGTAAATGGATACAAAAAAATTTACTCCTCACAGTAAGATTACAGTTGTACCAAAGAGAAGCTGGAAGAGAGGATTTTAATTCTTTTTCACCACAATGTAGTAATGAAAGTTTGAGGAGATAGAAATGTTCACCCTGATTTGAACTTTAATGTATGTACATATTGAAACATGTGATACCCCAAAAATATGCATAATTTTATATCAATCCAAAACAAATAAATAGGATTTCTATATACGTGCAACGAACAATCCAAAAATTGACTTAGGAAAACATTTCTATTTAAAATGGCATCAAAAAATATTAAAGACTTAGGTTAAGTGTTAGATAACAAAAGAAATGCAAAACTTGTATGCTGAAAACTGGAAGACATTGTTGAAGAAAAATGAAAATCTAAGTAAATTTTTAAAAAACACTTCATACCTACGTATCTAAATATTTAATACTGCTAAGATGGTAATACTTGCTAACCTCACCTACAGATTCAGTGCAATCCTTGTCTGAATCTCAGATGGCTCCTTTGTACAAATTAACAAACTGATTCTGAAATATAGATAAAATCATAAGGAACTCACAATACCCAACGTTATTCCAAAAAAGGATAAAGCACAAGGACTCAAACTTTCCTATTTCAAAATTTATTAAAAACAACCAAAATTAAGACAATGTGGTACTTTCCTAAGACCAGACATACAGATCAATAGGATAGAACTGAAAGTACAGATAAACTCATAGGTTTGCAATTAAATGATTCCAACAAGGATGTGAAAACCATTCGTGAGGGAAACAATCTTTTCAACAAATAGTGCTGGAACGATGCAAGAACAATATGCAAAAGAATAAATTTGGACTCTACGTTAGTTGGCTTTCTATTATTTTAAAAGTAAAAACACCTGAGATAATCAATTTAAAAAGAGAAAAAGCTTAGCTTGGCTTGTGATTTCAGCGGTTTCAATCCATGTTCACCAGGCCCCATTTCTTGGGTCCTGTCTTAGCACACACATAACAGCAAAAGTTCATGGCAGAGGAGGCCTGCTCACCTCACAGTGGCTGGGAAGTAAGAGAGAGAAAAGAGGAGCTCAGAGTCTCTATATCCCCTTCCAGGACATATCCCCAATAACTTAACTTTCTGTCATGAGGCTCCACCTCCCAAGAGTGCCAACCTCTCTCAGTAGCACCAAGGCTGGTTAAGCATCCAACACTTGAGCCTCTCAGAGATGTACAAGTTCCAAACTATAGCAGACTCTTACCTCTAAGCAGTACAAAAATTTACTCAAAAGGAGCAAGGACCTAGAACAAGGACCATAAAATTCTTAAAAAGAAAATATAGAGGTGAGTCTTCATGTCCTTGGATTTGGCAAAGGACTTATATATGAAGCCAAAAGTATAAACAATAGATAAATTGGACTTCATCAAATTTTAAAACTTTTGCACTTCAAAGGCATCATAAGAAAGTCAAAAGGCAACCCACAGAATGGAAGAAAGTAATGGCAAACATGTTAAATCTGTTAAAGGTCTTTTATCTAGAACACATAATGAACTCCTACAATTCAATAATCAAAAGGCAAATGAAATAATTTTTAAATGGATAATGGATCTGAATAGACACTTCTCCAAAGATAGTAAATGGCCAATAAACATCTGAAAAGATTATCCATACCATTAGCTATTTAAAAAGGGCAAATCAAAATCATAATGAGCTGCCACTTTACAACCACTAGAATAGCTAGAATCTAAAATAACAAATGTTGGCAATGTTGTGGAGAAATTAGACCCCTGTACACTGCTGGTGGGAACACAAAATGGGTACAAGGACTTTGGAAGGCAGTTTGGCAGTTCCTCATACACTTACACAGAGTCACTATATGACTCCACAATTCCTATCCAAGGTAGCTATGGAAGAGACATGAAAATTTATGCATATACAGAAACTTATACACAAACTTCATAGTAGCATTGTTCATAACGCAGCCTCAAGATGGAAACAACCCTAACGGCCATCAATGGATAAATGGAAGAACAAAATGTGATATAGCCATACAACAGAATAATACTGGGTCAGAAAAGGCAATGAAGTAGTGATACATGCCAAAACATTATGAAAACACTATGTTAAGTGAAAGAGACCACATGCTACTGATTCCATTCATATGACGTATCCAGAATATGGAAATCCATACAAACAGGAAGTGAAGTTGTGGTTGCTTAAGGCTGAGGAGTGTATAGATTGTAGATGAATGACAGCTAAAGCATATGGGCTTTTATCTTGAGGCAATGAAATCTACAAAACTGTGACATATATTCACACGTGAATATATTAAAAACTATTGAACTGAACAATTTAAATGAGGAAATTTTTAGGTATATGAATAATATCTCAATAAAACTTTTTTTTTTTTTGTACCAGGGGTTGAACTCAGCACCTTGCACTGGCAAGGCAAGAGTGGTGCTGCTGAGGCTAAACCCTCAGCCCGAATAAAGCTATTTTTACAAGATAAAAGCCTACCAGATTTCAAATAGTATAAAAACAGGATATGAAGCATCTCATTAGTTAATTTTGTATTGATTACATTCTGACATGCTAATGCTTTGGATATGTTAAAATATATTATTAAAATTAATTTCACCTCTATTTTTGAAACTACCTATGTGGCTCTCTTTATGTTTTAGTCAGCACTGCTGCAGAGATCTCACACAAATGACAAACTCTCTGAACCTCAATTTCCTCATCTGTTATGAAACAGTTATAACACGACTGACCACATAGGGCTGGTGCAAGGAATGAATGAGATAATAACTTTTAAGAACTTAGCATTTGAATATTAGCCTATACAAATGTTAACTCTTGCTATCAGGGAAACCCCTGGGTATTACTGAGTACAGTAGTCATATCAAAAATCCCTGGATGAATCCTTGAATTTATTTTACTATTATCATAAAATTATTTTAGGAATGAAAGAGATTCTAGAAACAACTAAGGATCATCAGTTGTCACTTGCTGAATTGCTGTTTAGACAACAGCTCGGTTTTCAAGAATCAAACCTAAGCATCCTTTTTATGGAACTGAGCTCTCTACTTTTCCACAGGCTCATCTACTCCCTATCCCTCAGTCAAAGCCTCCCATTTGGGTCACCTCTGTGGTGCTGAAGGCATTTGAGTTTGGATCTGATCCTAAACTGGCCCAATTCCCTCACTGACCTGATGATCTGAGGACCATGAGGAGGACATTCTACTGGCAAATGCAGAATTCAGCATAGTGTCAGGTCAGTGGATCCCGCATGCAAAGTGAAGGCAAGATCATGGCTAGAGGCAGCAGTAAAGGGCATCCAGCTTCTATTCTAACATGTAACCCTCTGAGGTATTGATGTAACTTTGAACATCCTTTGGTTTACTGCCACTGGAGACGACACATCATTACTGGAAATTACAACACTTGTAGAAGAGACAAGTGGGCCATTCTGGTGGGGAGTGAGGGAAGCCGGTGCCTAGAAATCAGAAGTCCCAAGAACCTGGTCTAACGTGTCCCAAATCCAGTTCTGTATAAATCTGTGCTTTAGACTTCTCTCCAGATAGGTCTTCTCCCTTTTATTTTTCATATTTGTTTGGCAAGTGAAACTTAACAAAGCTCAATCATTTGATTCACAGAACAATGCAGGAAGAAAGCTGACCTAGGATAATTATCTCCACTTTATTGTTGAAGAAACTGAACCTACAAGAAATCATGATACAAAGAACATGATAGAATTAAGCAAGGTCTCAAAGTTTACCAAAGTTGACTCAATATGTGTTTTGTTTTATACCATAACAAAATACCACCTATATTATTTAGGGTTTTTTTTCTTTAATCGGCACCTATTATTTTTACCCATTTAAGTTAATTGAGGTTGAAAGGAAATTTTATTTGAATGCTTTCAACTGAAAACCAGTATTGGAGCTGAGCATGAGGGCACATGCTTGTCATCCCATCACTCTGAGGGCTAATGCAGGACTCCAAGTCTGAGTCCAGCCTGGCCAACTTAGTAACCTTAGCGAGACTCTGTCTTAAAGTTTCTAAAAATAAGTAGAAGTCTGAGGACATAGCTCAGTGTAAAGACTCTAAGTTCAATCTTCAGTACCCCCTCCTCATACATGCATGTGTGTGTGCACACATACGGAGAGGGAGAAAAAGAGGGAGGCAGAAGGAGGGACAGACAGAGACACAGAGAACAGCAGTACCATAATAAATAGAATATAAAACAAGTCTAAATACAAATTATGGCCTGGGTAGCTTTTTAAAAGCCTAATGCACAAGTCAGACCTGCCCAAGTCAAAATTCCTCTGGAGAGGGAGGGACCAGACATAAGTAATTTTTAAAAGATTTTCCCAAGAAACAGTAGCATACAGCCCAAAGACAAGACCCTTGAGAACCAGGGTTACTGTCTGCTAAGGCCTCAGAGGCTGAAGGGCAACTGCTCTCTGTTAAAAAGAGAAAAGAACAAGTGCTGAAGAAGTGTTAAAGACACACTAGCCCCCAAACTAATATTTTCTCTTTGCTAGCATCAGAACTGAAAAGTAACTTGAAAATGGGGAAGAGTTCTCACGTGTGATTCATTACTAGTTCACAAGTTGCTCCTTTGCAATTGAACATCACTTGCATGGCATGTGCTCTTTGGAAAACACTGGAACACAAGTGGTTCAGTTCCTACTTCGGTGCCCTTTCTACTGCAACAGCCAGCTTCCCTGCCAAAGCCTCCAACAAGCAAGCTGGAGAACCCCTATGGTGTGCTCTCCAGCAGGGACTCCAAATGCCTGCACTGACATCACACTACTAGGCCCACCTTTGTGTTTCAAAATGAATCTTCCCAGCAATTCACATTAGAAAACCTTAAAGCGAAACCACATCTGTCTCCTTTCATTTCCTCCCAAGAAGCCCCTCTTTTTTCACCAGGAGCATCTGGCTCTGGACAACACTTGGGTCACCATCAGCCAGAGCCTTTGGATGTTAAGCGAAGTCACTGGGGAAGGGAGAAACAGGAGACACTGCAGAAAGCCACATGGCCGGGGAAGGCCGTCTGCTCCTTGGTTTCTCTCTCTTCCCTCCCCTCCGAAACACACAAGCACCCAACCACAGCCTGCTGTGATAGAGGGGTGAGTTCAGATTGAAAACTGGACTTTTGGGTGGGGACTTCAGGTCTCCAAACATCGTTTCCTCATCTGGTCTGAGTGTCACCACCAGAACTGGCTGCTTCCCTATGCGGACATGTGAGTTTGAAGAGCTCCCCAGAAGAGGGAGCAGATTGGCTGGCTAACCAGGGAGTTGAGCAAGACTCCAATTCCCTCACTTCCTGTATTCAAAACCTAGAATACTGACATGCTGTTTGCCATCAGACAGCCACACTAATATCACTGTTCTTTCCTGTTTCCTGGAGAGCCTAAGGTCCAGCTTCAGAGTCACCTCCTCTCCTCTATCTGGAAGCCTGTGTGCTGTTCAGAATTCTTCCTGCTCTGTCACACCTGCCCAAAGCCTATTCCCTTTAAATATCACCTCTTCGATGAAGCCCAAGACACTTTCCCCCAGTCAAAAAGTACTGGTAACAGAATAAATTAAAATATCCTTATAATAGCAGTCAGCATTTATTGAGTGTTGCTATGGGTGGGCTCTGGACTAAGAGCTCCTAGGCACTAGATTGCCAGAGACTCCGGGAGTTAAGTTTCAGTAGCTACCTTCCCAGTGTATGATGCAGGCCTGAGAAATACATACCCTAACAGACAGAACTAGGAGAGGAAGCGGGGTGCCAGGACGACCAATGCCACAGCAACCGACTAAGGGGCTGGCCAGTCCTAGGTGCTGACTTTTATTGGCGATCGATTGGGTTAAAAGCGAGCTATGAGTGGTCTCTATGGAAATTACTGTAAACAGGCTCAAAAAGGACAAGACAAAGCATTCTCATGTTAGGGACAGAAAAGACAAGATATACGGTTGTAATTAGAGCACTGTCCTTCTAGTCCAGAGGTTTTAGTTCTGGGAGTGGAACTGGAGTACAAGTTACTCAGCCCTCGATACGTAGGCATCAGCCAGACTCACTTCTCACAACAAGCCAAGTGAGGGGCTCACTCTTCCCAGCCTGCTTTGCATGTAATCATTATTACAGTCCTCTGGCCTAGATAGTATTTGATTTTTTTTTTTTTTTTTTTTTTTTTTTTTGTGGTACCAGGGATTGAACTCAGGTCCTTGCGCTTGCAATGCAGGTGGCGTAACCACTGAGCTAAATCCTTGGCCCCTAGTATTTGATTTTTTTAAAATCCCTGTGTCAGTCAATTCACTTTTTCTCTCTGTGCTTCCATTTCCTCAGACATCAGTGGGAACTAAAATACCTTCCTCATAAAGTCGTGGAGGGCACAAAACAAGTCAATGTGTATAAACCGTGTAGCACGGTGCCTGGCACATGGTATTTACTCGGTAAACATGGCCACTTTCCGTAACAATTTTAAAAGTCTTTCTACGTTATTCCCATTCTTATAGGTGGGGGAACGAAGGCCAACAGAGAGGTTGAGTACACAGAGCCAGGGAAGCAAGAACTGACTTCCCTGCAGCCTGAACTGGACTTCATTCATGTACTCGACTCTTCCTATTACTGTCATCTACCTGCTGCCACCTTTCTAACTCCATTGCCCACTTTTTCTGAGACAAACACTAAGCTCCAGAGAGAACTAATCAGTGTCTCCTGGACACAGAACCCCTGCATTTTCTTACCTCAATGCCCTCTCATATGTCCTTTACTGTTATTACAATATAGTGTAATCCCAGCCCTCCAACCTACTGTGAGTCTTCTCCATGAAGTCTGCCCTTGTTCTCCCAAATGGACTTGGTTTCTTTGTCCCTTAAGCACACCTAGCACATGCTCAGACTTTGAGCTCTTCTCCTACCCTGCCCGGTAATGGTCAGCTGAGCACTTGGCTAAACTGTGAACCCTTGTAAAAAAGGGATTCTCTCTCAACCGAATGCAGTAGTACATTAGGCATTCAATAAAAATGACATGGAAAGTGGATAAAAGAATGAATAAATAGCCGGGCATGGTGGCACACGCCTGTAATCCCAGCACTCGGGAGGCTGAGACAGGAGGATCGCTGTGAGTTCGAGACCAGCGTGGGCTACACAGTGAGTTCCAGATCAGTCTCAACTACATAATAAGACCCTGTCTCAAAAAAACCAAAACCAAAAAAAAAAAAAGAATGAATAAATAAATGTGTTTGCTTCAATATTTCCTTGGAGAAAATTCCTGGCTTCCTGCATACATTTGGTGTCTGTATTTTTCTCAAAACACTTGTGGCCTGAGCACTTCAGAGAGGAGATAAATATTCATTTATCGTATTTTTCATGAGAACCAAGGAGCTATCAAGACGCATTTGGGTAATACATCCCAATTCAACCCAGACGTGCTTGTTTGGTGATTACAGCGTTGTGTTTCAGAGTGAGTTTGAGCACATATAAATAGAACGTGACATCCTAGCATTTTGATGTCTCCCATGCTGTCCAGAATCATGTACACGGCACCATTCACCTCCATACCTGTCCCATCTGGCCCCTCTAGATGCCAGATTTCGTTAACTCTGAATGTTTTGCAAAAAAAAAAGTACTCTTTGCTCCAAGACATAGCCCCAGAATGTTCCAGTGGAACAATGAGAGACTCAGAAAAAAGGTGTATTCAGTCTGAGTGCCATAATTTTGAGTAGATACAGAGGAAATTGAGGTCTGAGCATCTAGAACCATAACTGGGGACTACTTCAGTGCTAATTTAACCACCAGCTTCCCTGAGAGTTCTTAGAGCTTTTAGAAGTGCCTAAGTATTCACTCGGCAAGGTTTTTTTATAATGTATTAATCAGCAGAATATCTACTAAATACCAATTTGCACCCAAAATTGTGCTAAAGACAGAAAGACATAAAAGGAAAAAAATAGGTTTCTTGACTCAGAAAACCTCACAAACTTTTCATCAAATGTTTGAAAATAATGGAAACTGCTGAATAGGTACTATGTGTCTGTGTCAAGCAAAGCTGTGTGCAATCTTCTATACACAGCGTCTCATTCAGTCTTCCTAGCAGCCCTCCATGGTGGGCTCTAGAAAGATCATTGCCCATTTTAACCTGGGGAAAGAGTCACAATGATAAGCTTGAGTATGTTGGCCAACACCATATAAACAATAACCGATAGAGGTGGTATTTAACCATCTGGGCTTTTGGAGACCATTATATTATTTACGTCCTGTATTCTACCTGAAAATCTAGCATCCATTTGCTTTAAATGTAATATATAATGAAGAAAGATGGCTCCAATTCAGAGCATCCAAGTTTGAAGAGGATGTATCACTGTTTCCCATTCCCACTCTTACCAAGAGTAAGGTGAGGCTTTTTCTATATGAATTAATCATTACAAGCCATCTCCACGTGACATATGCTGGCAAAAGTCAGTAGTTCCAGATGGTCACACATCACAAAGTGAATTTGAACCATGCAACATGGCTGTGAGTGTATAATTTCCAAACCTAAGATTTTTTTTTTTTCAAGTATCTTACCCTGGTTATCTATAAGATATGAAGAAGATAGCACATGCTTGTATCCCAGTACTTGGGCGTTGAGGCAGGAAGATTACAAGGTCCAGCCCAGCCTGACTACATAGCAAGACTGAGAAGGTGGGTGGGGGAGAGTCACCTAAGCCAACCTAAGAGCTCTCACTCACTCAAGAGTGTAGTTCTTCCTGGCTAAAGGGTTAACCAACGAAGATACTACTGCCTCTGATATCGAGAATTCTTCATCTGAATGCCTAGGCCAAGCCACCACAAGCATGACGTAAAGAACGATCTCCCAGTTGCCATGGAATTGGTTTCATCAGTGCCTTAGCTAGTCTGGAAGATCAGCATGCATTATGTCACAAAGAAAGAGAAAGTTAAATTGACTTGAAATCAACTGGCTCTACTGGCTACTGACCTTTGAGATAACGTGGTAGTTACATTGCATCAGGATTCTGCGACATTCCAAGACAGATCTGCTCACTAATCCTGACACTTTCTCTCACTGAGAATGGAAACCAGCTCAGGAAACACATGAGAGCAATCATAGGAATGTGCTAGCAGGACCGAATGTTCGAGTCCTCTGCATTTCGGCTCTCCTGCTCTTCAGATGCCTCCTCGCAAGCTGTTCTTGATTTCAGGGGCAACACCCAAAGCTTAGCCGGCTTCACTGTAGGTCTGACACGAACCGACACTTCACAATCTCAAGACTCATTTCTTCATCTAGGGCCCTAAAATCACGGTTGCGTATGACTTACTCATTTCCTCCCAGTTCAACCTCACATCTTTCACGCTACTGCTGAAGATGTCTGTGTGCTTCTCACCCTTTTCTTCCTCCATCCAGACTGGGTTAGCACTTCAAGCTGATTCCTATTGCTCTTCTGACAAGCAGAATACAATTTCCCAGAGTGAAAACTTTCCTTCGTGGAATCTTTACACAAAATGTGCTTAGATATGGCCTTGAAGGAATATCTTAGTTCCTAAGTAATAAGTCTTGTTCTGTGGGTCACAAACGATGTAACAGGTCATCCTAAGGTTCCACTGTAAGCTCACCTATTTGGCTACAGGGCTATGAGATATCTGAAATTCTTTAAGGTAAATTCGGGGCACACAATATCTGTTGAACACTACACAAACTCAGTGTTGCCTACAGTTTCAACATTAAATCAAACTATATTCCTTTCAGAAATGGCATGCTTTGGGGAATCCACAAGAAAATCAATGTAGAACAGGAAATGAAGGTGGCAGTATACATTCAGATTGCAAAGTTTAAGGCATTGTATGGTGCCTGGCACACAACATCCCATTAACAAGTGACTGCAGTAATTTTAGACTGCAAATAAAAATACCAAGGTTTTTTTTTTTTCTTTCAAGGTATAGATATCATTTTTCCAAATGAGCTACAAAAACATTTTAAGAATACAAAGACCTTTTAAATTATTTGGTCTTAAATACTTAAAATGGAACTGTTAGGTATTTCTTTTGACTTCTAGGTGCCATGAAAGAAAATTACCTAAGCACTAAGCGTTCTATGAACTGAGAAAACCTAGGATCTTCTGATTGAATCAGTCATGTTACGCATCCAATCTTACAATAATGTGTTTGAGGGTCACAGCTGTCTCAGCTCACTGACTTCTCCATCGTTCCACACTAAGCATGCCCACCACACAGGGTCTTTGCAAACACACCACCAGTGCCTGCCTCTGCCTCTGCCTCTCAGAATATTTCCCTCTGTTCCCTATGCTTTAAGTTACACTGGCTTCCTTTTAGTTCCTCCAGCACACTCGCTTGCTCTTATCCTGGTTTCCCTTTTGGACTCTTCCTAAGCACCACCTTCTTAAATAGGCCTCTTCTAACCTATTGTAACGAGATTGTCCTTGTTATTCTGTCTTTCATTCTCAGAACTGTGGTGACCCATTCATTTCTTCATAGTATTTTGTCCTTTGTATATACAGGGATCCACCAGTATGCCTTTGTCTTTGACTGTAAAAGTCTTGCTATAAGGCCTAACTGTAAAGCTCTTACATATTGTCTGGCCAGAAAGGAGCATTATACTGTCATGTAAAGGTACAAGATCCCAATGATGAATGTAACTGTACTGTATACCTAAAGTGTACCAATAAACTCAATGAGAGAGAGAGAGAGAAAAAAAGAAAGTCCCTTTGTGCTATACTGACACTCATGCACTTTCCTACAAGAATTACTGGTGGCCTATGTCCTATCACTAAATGAACATATTAAATGTTTTTAAATAAACCAATGGGATACAAAAAAAAAAGAAATGAGCATTATAAGGCAAGGGAGCTACTACTACTAGGCATGTTCAAGGTCGGTCCCCTGAATGTCCACATACACTTTCTAGGGGAAGTTCCCGCCTCAGAAACTGATGGGTCCAAATGGCTCTTGCTCATTTTAAGAATACTGCAAATAGCAACGCATGGGTAATGAATTCTCACAGCTGTCAGTGTTCCTGGCTCAAGTCATGAATGGAACCAGAAAGAATCTGTACAGAACTTTGACCATCCAGTGGGATGCAGAAAGGAAGGTTAGCTGCATTCTTTTGATCTGTTCAAGTTTGGTTTGCCCTGTGGCACCAAGCACACAGCTGAGCATGTTTGCTGAGTCCTCCCAGCCCTTTCCTTGTTCCTTTACAACCAGCATCCTTCGTGGTTTTGGTATAAAACCCAAAGCCCAGGCCCCCTGCTGTCTTTCTGGAAGAACCTGTGGAGCCCTGCAGGCCTGAGGTCACTCACAATCCCAAAGAGGAAACACCACGGCTCCCTTCTCTGAGGGAGGGAGCATAAGCAGTCATTACACCAGGTTACTGCTCCTCTTTCCTTGGATCTGACGCCCATTCTCACACCACCCTCCTCCCAGGAGCTAATCACCTCCTAGTTCTCAAACACCCACATATGAGAAGACCGTGTGCCCTTTGGTCCCTACACACAGCTTACCTAAGGATAATTCCTTTTCTGTCATCCTGAGTCTTCTTCACTTTATCCGCATATTATAAGTTTGCCTCGCATGACAGATGGTGCAGAGGGACTTGTGGCTTCCAATGTTCAAGTAGCATGACTGAAAGGTCACTGTCCGCTGTGCCATTCCATGTTTGTTTGTTGGCCTGGAACTCTGTCTTCCCGCCTCATACTTCCTAGTAGCTGGGATTATAGGCATATATCACCTTGCCCTGATTTTCTTTTTTTAAAACCAAGGAGATGAGTTACTAAAGTAGAGAGAGAGAGACAGACAGATATATCCAGATACATACATAGTTAGAGAGACAGGATTTTCAAAACCAAAAAGTAGAGGAAAAAATGATAGGACAGGAGATCAGGGGTCTTAGTAATCTTCCGGAGCAGATCTCCAGAGCAAGATACGAAAGAGTCCTAGATAAAGATAAATTCTCTACAAACAGAGAAACAAATGCAGCCTCCATTGTGAGCTCCAGAATAACACTCAGTGGAAGTGCTCAAACGGCAGGGTCCTGGCTTTCGGTCAAGCTGCTTCTCACCTGGAGAACCATTTACTGTATGGTGGTTTAACAATTCGTCTACAAAGGCAGCGGTGGCCAGTTAAGAAGTCAATCATTCTTGGGTGAAGTAATGTGCAGAGAGGAGTCTCAGATAGTCCAAGATAGGCCTTCAGCCCACGTCTGCTCTCTGCACCTTGCCCTCCCTCACCTTGTTCTACCTGTCTCTACTCACAGCAAGAACAGGCCAACTGTTCCCACACCTTCCTAGCCTAAGCATTTCTAGCACACACCCACTTCCTTCGGGTTGCTCCAGCATACCTGTTCCTTTCACTGGGATTAACAAAGAATTACAGAGAGGAAAAGACAAAGATTTGCATATGCAAATAGCAAAGTCAATGCCAAAGTGGAAAATCTGTCTCACCCTGCAGTCTGTCCAGCTGTGCAGGCTGAGGTGCCCACTTGAATGATGACATGAAGCCATGACTGCATCTAACAGCCTCGGCGTTCCTCTCCTGGGCCAAGAAAGGAAGGACGACACTAAAGAAATGTGACCAGAGTCACCACTGAGGGGGAGGAGATTGATGAAGACATCTCTGTCCCTTCAGCAAAGGAGAGGCTAAGAGCCTCATTTAAAGCATTAAAAAAAAACAACTATGTATCTGAAACACACTTGAAAAAACTGAATGAGCTCACTTTTCCCAGGCAATCTGGGGCCTCCAAATATGACAGACATTTCTCTATCACTACATTTCAAGTCAGCAGTGACTTGGAAAAGTTATGTGATTGAATGGAGCACATCCAATTATATGTGAAATATAGGATCCCATTTACGTAGCCAGACAGGTATCAATACATAAAGAAGGTTCAAGGAAGATACAGCAAAACAGGGTCAATGGCTACCTCTAGGAGCCTCTCGAATTAGGCCTTCAACTTCTTATTCAATATGCCTTTGTATTTTTTATAAATTTTTGATAATAGCTTGCATACATACATTGCTAGTACAATTTTCTAAACATTTTAATGTTTTAAAATAATATGACTTATCCTTTATTGGAAATTTGCGCTAGAAGTTTGAAGCAATGTTCTGTACAGGGGGAAAAAAAAAAGAACTTCTTGTGGTCAAAAAGTTCAAGTAATTTTCAGTTTCAGGGAGGACGGTCTTAGTCATCCCAGCCTGGCAGCTCAGCATGTGGCTGGAGGTCAGCAGACCCTCCCGTGCCCTCCCATGGGGACAGTTTAGGGAGCCCGGAGCTTTGGGGTCTTGTGTGCGTTGTGAGCTGGGACACATTAACCCTCTTCTGAGAAATAAGTAAATGGGAGGACACTGCCAGTGCTGAGTGGCCTTGCAGAGTGTCCAGAGATGAGTAAGACACAGGGCGCATCTCTAGTCAGGGAGGGGTGGGGGACACACAGGTGTGCAGAGCATCTCAAAGTGTCAGCCTCAGTTCCCACAGAGAACTTTCTGTGCAGGACCACATCGCAGCCTTCAGAGTTCCGTGCCCGCTCCTGAGACCTGTCCCGGCCCTACTGAATCATCATAGTCTGTGAGCGCGCGCTCTGAGAACCTGCATTTGACAAGTGGTGCTGTTTCATGAAGATAAGCCTGGAGGACTAAATCCTCCGTGGGTGAACTCGGCTCCAAAACAGGCCCATGGAGCGGAGGCAGGACGGGTTCAAGTTCCTCTTTCTCACCCTGGCTGCCTGGGCACTCAGTTAAATGAGCAGCTCAGCCACAGCCTGGGAGCTTCACCGTGTAAGGAACGTTGGGAGTTCTGCTGCTCCTCACACTGAGCTACAAACATCTTTCTGGGATAGGGCAGAATAATAAAACAAGTAAAAGCGGCCATTCTTAAGTACTTGCCAGGGCGCTGAGCTAAGTACAGCTCATCAGATCCTAGTTAAAGCACACGTAGGACCAGGACTATTATTAACTGCATACAGATGTGAGGCTCAGCGCAGGGGCCTGATCCAGCTCTGGTCTCCTCTGAAACACCTTCTCCTTGTTCCTCCTGGGAGGAAGTGAGCAGTGGAGCCTCACGACAAATTTGTAATTCTGGGAAGACAGTTCACCTTGCAGTTTCTTTTGCATAACGGGTATACTATTTTCACTGTTTTTTTTGCGGGGGGGTTACAAATCATGTGTTTTCTAAAATTTTGAAGACGCTTTTATGAACACATGAATAAAATACATATTTGTGTTTACTGGGGGGACACAAGGGCTTATCTATAGTGATGAAGTCACTGTATATTAATTAGTGAACTTATTTCACGACAATTTCATGGTAAGTTTTCTGTTCAGTACCCTCTGGAGAATGGCTGGGGAAAATTATTCCATTGTTGCTGAAAGACTCCTCCTTCCCAGATGTTACATATTTCAATGCGTACACTGTTATACATAACAAAGAAAATCTAAGTGTGGAACGCGCCCCCGGCAGGTGAAATCAATTGTGAAACGTGCAGGCACGTGTGCTCGTGCAGGCACGTTCGCGCGCGGGCGCGCGCGCGCACACACACACACACACACACACACACACACACACACACACACACACACTACTAGTGTACAACTAAGATACAATGCAACCTACTTTGTTCGCTTAACAATATGTCTTAGAAACAAACTCGTGTTTTACCTGAAGCCCATGAGGCCGAGGTTTGAGAGGCCGGAAGAAGACTGAGGACAGAAGCGCTGAGGTCGCAGACCACTGGAGCTCCGGGCCCCGTCGGGCCCGCCCTCCCCGGCCGGACGAACAGCGGGCGAGAGGAAGTGGGAAGCTCCGTAGCTCTCGCCAGGGTTTCCCGTATTCCCCCCACCGACACTGAGACGAAAGTTAGCCCGGAAACTTGCGCCCGCCGGAAACCTGGCCTGGTCCATCCTCTGCCCCAGGAACTTCCCAGGCGGGAGCTGAAGTCCGCCCGCCGGGCTGCATTCCGGGGCGCAGCGCCCCCTGTCGGCGGCTCGGGGAAAGCCCGCTTTGACTTGTGTGCACTTGGTGTGAGCGAATACGTGTGTATGCGGATGCTGGGGCGGGGGGTCTGCCACCAGCCTGCACCTTTGCACGCCTCTTAGCAGTTTTAAATTCTGCTCGAAAAGGCGTCTTTACTCAGCTCACCCTGTGCATCTCCGCAGGGCAGATATGCGCGCCAGTGAAATGATGCAGTTTGGAAGTCCCTGAGCTCACGCTTGAGGGTGACAAAGGTTGTGCGCTTGCCTGTGTCTACTTAACTCTCCGCTGCCCTCTGTCTGTGAACAAGTCTCTGTGAGCACGGACGCCTCTGCACACGCGGAGTCTCCTCTGCGGTACACACATTTCTGAGGTTTCCCGGGGCAGTGCCTCGATGAATGTATGTGTAGGGTCTGAAATCGGGATACAGGTGGAGTAATGTAGGGCCAAGTGCCCCAGGTACCCTGAAGCCTTTGCCCATCACCTCATCTCCTTGACTTGACTTTGAAAGAAGCACGGCTTTTGCTCCTGGGGCCTTTGGCATATACAGTTGCTCCATCCTGATGCAAACTCAGCTTTCCCCATGGCCTTCCTTATTTACCCGTCTGTGGAACCCAGGGAGGCTGCCTAGTGCTTGCCAAGCCCTTTGGCTGTGATGTAAACCCAAAGAAAGAAGCATCTCTAATCTCCTTCCTTCTTCTCTACCCCAAAGTCATTTCCTCCTACCTGGGATTTCGAGGTCTGCTTTCCCTGAGCATTTATTGATACACAGAGAGGGGCGTGGGGTGGGGAGAGGAACTTCTTGAAATTCCCCCAGAAGGTTTTGAGAATAGCTTTTCATGTTGCAACTTCCAACAAATCAGTTTCTAGTTTGGCTTTCCATCAGAAAGCTCAGTAGGAGTAGAATATATATAAGCTCCGGTAGCAACAACAGGAGCACAAGAGACAACGGTTTCAGGCCCCCTGCACCCTGCAGCCTCCACCAAAGCAAGGTAAGCACCTGCCTGTACCCCTTCCTTCAGCCTGCGGGGCGCCCTTGCACCAGGAAGCATGGAGGGGATGGTTTTTTAGAAGCGTCCCTGGGGGCTTAACCTGATGGGACACTAAATACTTTGAGGGCTAAGGTATAAAGTGTTAATTTTTTAAATCGGCTAATAATGATTGTAATAATTTGAGCCTTGTGAACAGATGCTCTTGTTTGACAAAACACGTTTGACAGAAAGGTTTGTTTTGTCTTCGTATATACATATATAAAAGAGTGTTCCTAAGTATTACTGTCCATTTGTTAAAGGATTGTGTAGAATTAATGTGAATGGTGCTTGCCTTAGTACTAAACAACTTTTTAAAAGGCTCTTCATGCATTTAATGGTATTAAATTCATATTTACTGTGGCTCATAACTGACTATTTCAGACTGTACTTGCCCTTATATTTCTGATGGACTTTATAGCCAGTTATCAACTAAATTGGATAACTTGGTTCTCTGGTTGTTTTGGAATAGCTAACAGCGGCCCTACTTAGAAAATGAAAAGCAGTGGGAATGTTTAAAGCTACTTTCTGAAGTGTTTTAAAAGCCTATGAGAAGGGGAAAAATACTTCTTACTGTACTGATGTTTCATACTTGTCCAGACAAAACTGTGTACAACAGTATGGTCACTTCAACGAGGGGTTCCCCAAACCCTAGCTCCTGGCTCACCTTTTTCAAGTAAGGACTTTTAAAATCATAGACAAAAGTTGGGTAACCTCTTAAAGTTCATTTTAGTGGGATCTGAAGTGGCCTTTATACATTCATTTAATTAACAATTTGGGAAATCTCTCTAGACTAGACTCTGGGCATAGAGTGTAAAACAAGACAGACACGTGCTCTTCCATCAGAGACTTCAGAATTGCAGAACAGACAAACGTTAAAGAACCAACCACGTTATTACCACTGTGAACGGATATATTGGAAGAAAGAGAGCAAAAAGTCAGGGGACCTGACTTCATCTGGGCACCATGCTGGATACGTTCTATAAATTATTTCATTAGCTCCTCACCCCAACTGGGTGCCTATTTCACAGATTAAGAGTGTGAGGCTGAAAGAGGTCATCATGCTCCCCCCAGGGTCACACAACTGGCAAGTGGTAGAGCAAGGATGCCAATCTGAGAGATCTCCGTGGCTCTAGAACTGGGGTACTATACACGTGTTGCCCATGCCATCTGTGACTGTGTCTTTTATTTTAAAATAGCAATTCTCTTTTTGAATTAAAAGTAGCAAGCAAAATGAAACTTGCAAAAGAGATGCCCATCAAGTGTCAATGGCACACCCATGTTCGCACCAGTGTTAGGGAGCATTGGCATATCCCACGAAGCAGGAATGCTTAACCCAGTCCCTTTGTCCTTTGTGCAAGGGTTTCAGGAGTTTAGAAAACCTATAAAATTGCATGAAACATATTTTATCCTTAAGACTCGAACTTCCTGTGCCAAGGAAGTGTGGGCCGAGAGATGTTTCCAGTTGTAATCAGCCAGGGAGGTAAATGACCACATACAGCACCTTGTTCTGTCTTTCTGAGTTTGATCTTCATCGCTTGCCATACATGATTCCAAATTGGTACTGTTTCTTAAGAGCAGTGCCAGAGCTCCCTTGACCCTGGAGTGTAATTCACCTGAAGTGCTCAGGTCCATGGGAGGCCGAGAGAGGAAGTGCTTGGCACATGGCCCAAGGGAAAATCCTGCCATTAAGAGACTATAAAGGAATCAGCAAGAGATGCCAGGAATCTCTATCATTTCCGTTTGCAGAGTGCTGACATCTGGGACTTATTGACCCATGTAACTGCAGTACCTCGATGCATTTCCCTACAGTCTAGCATGACAATTTTGGCTATCCACTATACCAACAACACAGAGATCCATTTTCCCCTCATCTCTTCTGCTGGAGACAAGCTAATGTTATCAGTTGCTTTTTATACTATGTCGTGTCATTGTGTCTCCCAGCAAAACTTTCAGATGACAAAGCCTTTTATTTATGTCCATTTTATACATGAAGAGACTGAGGCTCAGCGTAACTTGACCAACATCATAAAGCTAGTGAGGGGGGACCAAAATTCAAGCCTCTGTCTTCTTGTCTCCAATCCTTGGAACATACCAATCAGTCCCCTCCACCAAGTACTACTTTGCTATAATCATAATGCAGGTTGAATTGAAAACCAGATCCCTGACACTCCCTCTGAAGTGACAAGAGTACACTTAACAGTATCCCAGGTCTAACTTCTACTCCTGTTTCCGCCACTCATGAGTTTATCATATAAGGGAATAAAGCACGTAGCAAGGTCCTCCTGCAATCAGCAGCAGTTCTGACAAAGCGATGGTCCCCAACCAAGGGATTTGGCTGGAACATTTAAGCCTTGTTCTTCATATGATTTAGACCACTAGTATTGGAAATCAAGTTCCTGCTGTGTGTTGCTGTTCTCCGACATGGATGGAGGGAAGGAAGGAAATTAAACAATAATCATCTCAACCTAATTTATAAGTTGAGATGTAATTTTCACAACCTGAAGATTTCCATAAACCTTGGATAATAATCTATACTGAGCGTTAACAAAAGGTAGCAGCTGAGTGAGCACAACACTGTGAATGTCATTATTTCATGATGAGGATAGCAAAATTTTGTGGTCTTCTTTCAAGAAACACTATGACTTTCAAGAGTTCTGAAACCTGAATGTGCTTTAAACCGTTTGTTCCTCAAAGCGTGGTCTCCAGAACAGCAGCTTCACCTGGAACCTTATTAGAAATGCAGATCCTCAGGCCTTGCCCCTAGATTACAGAATCAAATCCTGGGGGAAGAGCCAGCAGTCTTTTTAAATAAGTCTTTCAGGTTCTTCTGTTCCTGTATGCTCAAGTTTGAGAACTGCTGAGTTACTTTACACAGGAAGGAGTTTTTGGGACTCCGTGACAATTGCTGTCAAAACAAGAGAAACTAAGTCTCAAGGCTGTGGCCAGAGCTTGAAGAGAACCCTCTATATTACCTTTCCTGTTACGAACCCAAGTCCTTCACATCCCTGGGCATCTCAACACATATTGCCTTATACTACCATGATACAGGTAGTGGCTTATCTTCCCAACTGGAGGTGAAGCAGTTGATACACTGATTTAATAAATATTCATTGAGTGAAAATATTCACTCCTAGAAAGCAGGATGTATGTGAAATCTACCTCACATTTGCAACTCTCCTAGCTCAATGCAGTCTTCTTCCTTTTGTAGTCTTAGGTTTCTCATCTGAAAAACAAGAGGATTGTATCAGATCGTTAGGCCTGTCTCTTTCAGCCCCACGTTGCCTATCTATGTTCTCCATCTGGAGATATTCTTACCAGAGACTGGAGTGAGACACTTGGTCTTATCCAAATGGTGTGAGGAAAGGGGAAAGTCAAGATTAAAAATGTGCATAGGATATGAACATGTTTCCCAAAGCTAACTGAGTAGTGACTGATATTATCTGTTCCCCTCTCCTGCCCCTTCTTTCTCTTTTGCTCTTTCTCTTCCTCCTGCTTCTCCTGCTCCTTGCAGATGTGTCATCGGCAGTTGATCACCTCCTGGTTTTCCCTGGTGATGCTGGTGTCTCCCCTCGTGGCCATCTGGGAACTGAAGAAAGATGGTAACCAGCCCCTCCTTCTCCCTGTCGAGGGCTGACATTCCAAGTCAGAGTTCGCTCACAGGCAGAGCTGATGAGAAATAAGCCTGGCATGGGCCGTCCTACACTGGGCTCTCCACACAAGAGCCATTGTCTGTGACAGGGCAAAGCCACGTTTCTTCCTTTTCCTTTCAGGGCATCTAGATCACTGGGTTTTTCATTCTGGATGCCAGAAAAGGAGCTTTCTGTGGACTGGGGTGGAAAAAAGGGACATTGCCTTTTCCAAGTGTTTTAAAACAATTGAAATTCCAAAGTATCGTAAAAGTATTAGGCCTGTGTTTCTCTCATCTCCCTCTTTACCATACCATATTGTACCCTCTGATTGAGCACTTTGGAGACAGCATAGGATTGAGACTCGCCTGTCATGGGTTCAAGTGCTGTTTCTGCCAGTTACTGGTTCTGTAAACTTAATCTGGACCACTGCTGAGCCTTGGCTCCAACTATAAACTGGGTAAAAGAAAGCGACACCCACCACATGTGCAATTGTGTTCATGAATATAGAAGACAATGCAATAGATAGTAAAGTGAAAGTAAAAGTTAGCTAGTACTCTTTGGGTTATTTAAAATACTGTGAACTTTTTACTATCGCAGTGATCAATTAGAGTTACTAGTAGCTTAACAGAACAGGTATTAGTAGAATAAGAGGCTCCTTCTGTTCTGTTCATATTTCACAGTGGCCCTTGCATATTCAACTCCTTACTGACATCTGGTAAGCCACAGAAATTCCAGGATGTCAATGTGAGAAACACTTAGCAGGCTGTGGTGTGGGAAACAAGCTTCTGGGTCTCAGCCAGCTGCTGGCTTCAGAATGCTACTCACCAGTATTCCTCTAGAGGCAACTTTCTCTGCTTTTGGGCCAAGGTCTTCTAGAGTTTCTGGGTCTTAGTTGTGACCGGAAATTAACCATGCTCTTCAGTTGCCCAGGGCACAAAGCAGAACCAGAGAAAGCCAAAGGTTCAGTGTCGTCTTATGTCAGCACAGCTAATCGTTTCCGAGAGTTGGGCCCTGAGTGCTTTTCAACTCTTACCTTTATTACGTGCTCCGTGGTTGCAAATCCTGTTGCTGTATATGAGAACTTTGTATTTCACAATGCTTTACACTAGGATGCTAAGTGTAGTCAGAAGAACCACCTGCTTACAGAGCATTTAAGGGCACTATGAAAAGCTCATATGAATCAACTTCCATATTCCACATGACAACTTTCAAAAGCAAGTATGAATGCTTTTCTCATTTTGAAGATGATGGCATCAAAGCTTAAAGTAGTTGCTCCCTGCACAAGGCCATAAGCCAGCGTAAGGCCCAGAGCTGATTCTAATCCAGAACTGAGTTGCTCAAAAACCCACACTTTTTTTCTTCACTGCAGAGGCTGTCAAATCTGAGAGGCATTGAAATCGTCTGGGGGGTGGTGGGGAAACTTCAAAGCCAGATCACTAGGCCCACCCCTCAGTTTCTGATGCAGCAGTTGACACTGCATTTCTAACAAGTCCCCTGAGCTGCTGCTGCTGCTGCTGGTTGAGCGCTCAGGTTTTGAGAACCACTGCCCTAAACTGGTCTACTCGGGTAATAATTGATGCATGGATAAATGAGTGAGTGGAGCTTTGATGTGACACACTCTGTAATGCTGTACTGAGCCATTCCTCAAGTGTCACCGTAGATAACTGGCATTAGATATCCACTGAAAAACTTCAGACACAAGAGGGTCTGAGGTGCAGCTCTCATCCTCCGGATAGATGTGACTTGGCTTAGACCCTTGGCTTTAGCGCACTCCTCTATAAAAAGGGAAGGCTAAGGTCTACCTGACTGCTTCATAAAAATGTAAGATGGATTAAAAAAAACAAAACTGATAAAGATAATGACTCTCCATTTCAGCTTCATGCACATGGAACTAAATCCTCAAATCCCCATAAAAATTTTAAGAGTTTTACAGTGCAGTTGGCCAACTCTTATACTATGGACAACAATAACAACTAACATAGAGTTTATCCCATGGCAGATTCTGCACTGATTGCTTCACATGCTTTTTTCACTTACTTCTCAGAGCCAAGCCTAAAACATAGATACTATTACTATTATCATTTGGCAGATGAGGAAACCAAGACTGGTTAAACACCTTGGTCTAGATGGCCCCTGCCAGTTAGCAGAGACAGGATTACAGGTCTAATCAGTGTTTTGGGACACACAGTGCTTCTAACCACTGTTTTTCTCTGCTCAATACTGTATTTTACCCCATGAAATCAAAACTGTGTTAAAGTTTATCTCCATCAGACCTTTGCCAGAGAATGTTGTGCTTTGCAGTTTTTGACGTATCAAGGTCTTTCTCCTTGTGCCCACTAATCAGAGATTAATTATTAAAGAGCCTGCCAGTGAATGAGTTGGTGGCAGCTATAAAATTATTTGCTTCTCATTTCCATGCTCTTGAGCTCAAGCGGAGCCCAGGGTTCTAATATCCTCTCATGAAGCATTCCCCAAACACGAAGGAATGAGTTTGTGCTCAGGGAGGGTGGATGCCCAGAGGGTAAATAAAAAACACACTCTGGAAATCCATTCGGCTCAGAGTCTGGTCTCTACTCCTGTGCCCTTCAGTTTATGTCGTCGAGTTGGACTGGCACCCTGATGCTGCTGGAGAGATAGTGGTTCTCACCTGCGACACTGCTGAGGAAGATGGCATCACATGGACCTCAGACCAGAGGGGTGAGGTTGGCTCTGGTAAAAACCTGACCATCCGAGTGAAAGAGTTTAGAGACGCCGGACCCTACACCTGTCACAAAGGAGGCAAGGCTCTGAGCCATTTGCTCCTGCTACTTCACAAAATGGAGGATGGAATTTGGTCCACTGACATTTTAAAGGACCAGAAAGGTAATTTTATTTCCTTGGATAGTCTAATTTTTATCTCCCCATCCTCAAACAAAAACAAAAATTGAAAAATTGGAATGGAAGTCACACTTAACTCATGAACAGCAAGTTCCTTACTAAAACTACAGAACCTCCATTTTCCTTTGCTTTCTAAAAATTTGGGGGTTCTCGGGTATAACAATAACATATTGAGAAACTACCAGTCTGAACCCTTGTCCTGAGGTTTTGTTCAAGTAATGGAGATACTGTTGGATGTCTAATGAAAATTATCCATTATGTATGGTGCATAACTCATTACTGGGGTGATGGCCTTGAACAAAGTTAATACTGACATGTCAAGGGTGTAGAGTAGTACACTCTGCAGAATCAGCATCTGGTTGGCCACTCCCAATTTTTGCTGACCTACGTGCCACAGATGCAGCATCATTTTTCAAGGGAATAAACTGAATAACATCACCCTTGTACCAATTGATGGCCAATGATTAATTACAATCAAAGTCTTTCTGGAAAAATAAAACCCTCTTAAATATTGGATTTTTTTTTCTTTTCAAATCCAGAACCCAAAAGCAAGACCTTTCTGAAATGTGAGGCGACAAGTTATTCTGGACGTTTCACCTGCTGGTGGCTGACAGCAATCAGTACTGATGTGACATTCACTGTCAAGGTCAGCAGGGGGTAAGTGAAGCCACTCTAGCTTACCAGTATTTTGATGCATCTATTTCATTAAGAAAGTAAGAGCAAACTGTCCCTTTGGCTAAACTGAAGAAAAAATATGGCTATTTAAGCCAATCCTCTAAACAAATGCATGTGTTAGAGCAGGACATTCAAGATTCCTGAGAATAGCCTCAGACGCATTTGAACCTACTCGTCCAAGTTGCCTGGCAAGGCTTTGTTAAGGCCGATAGCACCATAGGGAAAATACAAAGGAGAAATCAAAGCTACAAATGATTTGCCAAAAGGGTACCTGGAGTCAAGAAACAAACAACTGCTCTACATTGTAGATCTGGGAAACCCTGAAACAGACTCCAAAACTCTTTGAAGCCTCCTAAAAATTTCCCAGGGACACTTCAGCTCCTTTTTTTTCTTCTGCGGATACAACTCATCTGATGACCACTGTTTGTCCAAGACACTTAAAACTTTCCCTAAGAAACCATTTCCATGGATGCAGAGCTCGTGTGGAGCTCTCTGTGGAGCTGAATTTAATCATCATCTAAATTCCTGAGCAGGACAGTGGAACAAACCCTAGGTGATCATCAGGCTTTGCAATCCTTTAAATAAGTAGATTAAGCACTGGGGTCTGGCTCTCCCATCTTTAAGGAGAAAACATGTACTACAGAAGTTCTTACACCAGTCCTCAAACACATAGCTGCCTGTCTGAGGTGCATTGTAACATTTTGGGAAGTCAGCACAGGAATGGTTAAACAGAATATAGTATATTATACTCAGGCTTCATAGGCATTTATTAAAATGAATAACCTAATCTATGTGTTCTGTCATGGGGAGTTTACTATAATATTTTCAAAGGGGTACAGCATGGTTGCAAAATCTTATGTATGTAATTTGATACTACTTTATTAAAAATCTATTTATGTATAGATAATATATGCTCATATGCAAGTAGATATATGATTATCCTTTTTTTTTTTTTTTTTGTACTGGGAATCAAACTCAGGATCTTGCACTTTTGAGACAGGCAAGAGAACCACTGACTAAATCCCTGGCCGGATATATGATTATCTTGAAAGTCATTGAAATAAGTCTGGAGGAATCAACAATCTATAAATACTTTGTTGGGGAAATTTTCTGTCCAAGGAATGAAGTTGGGATTGAAGGGGGAATAGAGGCACATAATATTTCCTTCAAATATATCTTTAATGTTTTAATTTTTTTTTCTTGGTACCAGGGATCAAACTCTGGACCTTACGCTTGCAAGGCAGGCAGCAGAACCGCTGAGCTAAATCCTGGCTCTAATGTTTTAATTCTTATAATTGGTGTATATGTATTGATTTTGTTAGTAAGAAAAAACAACTTAAAATTTAGTAAGGGATGTTATCAGCTACTCTGGCTCTAAAAACTTTCCAGATTCATTTAGACTGAGGTGCGTGAGTATAGGTTCCTAGCTCTTGAAAGCTAAGCTTGTTCTCCCTGAGAAGGTGGTTGCTTACTCCAGGGAGGAAATCAGCAGGCCGGGCAAACTGTGCTCCTCGACACTGTTGAAGCCTTACCTGCCTTGTTGGCTATAATCACTAGGAACTTGTTCGCCACACACAAGCTAATTTCTGTCTTTGTCTTCAGCTTCTCTGACCCCTCCGGAGTGACTTGTGGAGCAGCAACACTGTCCTCAGAGAGGGTCAGAGTAGACCACAGAGAGTATAAGAAGTACTCAGTGCAGTGTCAGGAGGACAGCTCCTGCCCCGCCGCAGAAGAGAGGCTACCTATTGAGGTGGTGATGGACGTTATTCACAAGCACAAATACGAAAAGTACATCAGCAGCTTCTACATCAGAGACATCAGTGAGTTCAAAATGCTTATTTGCACTTCGTCAGGAAAGATGCCATTTGCCACAGAGCACAGGGGCTGGATAAGGAGGGGCTTTACCTGCATTCCCTTTGATTCTGCACCCCTTCCCCAAAACATATAATGTGGGTGCAGTTTTCTACGTTTCTTTTAAAGAGGAGGAAACTGACTCTTAGAAATGTTAAGCTGTTTTATCCCAGATCTCAGATCTTACCACTGGTAATTCAGACCCACATCTGCCTTACTGGAGAAAGCATGCTCTGTAGTACACTTCTAGCTTGCTATCCAGTTAGATGACACAAAGGATCCAGGGGTGTCTCAGTCATATGTATATTCAGAGCCAGAACTTTTCCTATTAAATGCAATCATCTTTCTCTAGCATCCAAAAAATACATACAGGATCATATACATACATATACATACATATATATATATATATATACAGGATATATATATATATGTATATATATTCAGAAAATGCTTTATATAAAGTCCTCCAAAATTGACACCTATTTTTTTAATTGGCAGATAGAAATTTCATCATTAACCATTTGTTCATTGAACAAGCATCATGATAAAGCTTGTTAAGGTCAGGATCACAGAACTTGCTGTGGCATTTGTGGAAAGTTTGGATGGGGCAGGTGGAAGAGGCTGGGATGTGGTTCACAAGGTGTCCAGGGAAACCCTCTCTGAGAGGATGGCGTTAGCTGAGACCTAAAGGAAAGACATCAGTTGTATTGAGAACAGAGGGAAGAATACTTGCCAAGCACCTGCTAGGATCCAGGATCTCTGTATGGAGCAGTGTTGGCCTCCAGAACCCACGCACATTCCATGGAAAGTCTCCTCTCCCTGAAGTAGCAGAAAATCCCCGTCTGGAGAATAGAATCTTCCTGCTACTTATTGCTGTATCCTCCAGCCAGAGTCCAGTGATGGCATTTAATGGGTGCTCAGTAATTATTTATAGCAAAAATGAATGAGCAGAGAGACATTTGGCTCTGCTACAAGACAAGTCTGTAACGGCAGCTATGAAAAGACCAAAGAAGGAGCAGGAAGTGGAAAATCTCCCATTTCACCCCCAAGGAGTGACTCAGCTCAGCTCAGTTCTGTGTTTAGTGCAAAGCAAGGGAGTAAGCGGAAGAAGGGTGGCCCTTCACTGCAGACCCCATACAGGAGAGCACTACGCAGGGGTGGTGCCACCGCCAGGGCCCATCTGGTGGTGCCCTGATGACAAGGATTCTGAGCTTCCCTCAGGTTCCAAAGTAAAGGCTGTGGCCACTGAAGATGACCCCCTCCCATGAGCACCAACAGGAACATCTGCAACAGAGGGGTTTCCCTCATGCGGGCCAAGTGCTCGGAGAAAGCTAAGGAACTACCTGTTACTCACAGCTGTTCACAGGGGCAAGGGGGTTAGAAGCCAAAACCACCTAATTCCAAAGCCCCACTAGGAAAATAAATGGTGTTTGTCCTTTTCCACAGTCAAACCAGACCCACCGAAGAACCTGCAGCTGAAGCCATTGATGAATTTTCCTCAGGTGGAGGTCAGCTGGGAGTATCCTGACACCTGGAGCACACCACATTCCTACTTCTCCCTTAGATTTGCAGTTCAGGTCCAGAACAAGAAAGGGACGCCGGTAAGGTGTGATCCAGGAGCAGTATGTGCTGCGGTTCTAAGTGGTTGTATGTGGGTGCACGTGGGCACAGACAGGAGAGAAGTGAAGGCAAATTACAACTGCTGTGAGCTTGCTGTGTGCCTGGGACTGTGGCAAGGGCTTTCCATGTCAATCCTATTTAACCCACACAGTGAACCCGAGGACAGCAGCTAATATTACTATCACCGCTGGGCAAGGGAAGTTCAGACGTTGAAGCTCAGAGAGGTCATGACCTTCCTAAGGTCGTCCGGCTAGGACGTGACAGAGCTGGCACACAGACTCAGTCTGCCAGACACAAAAACTGGGAACCTACCCACCCCACTGCCTTTGGTCTGGCCAATCATTAATCCATGTGCCAGTATTGATCCTACTGTAGGAGTTCTAGGCTGTGGGAACCCAAAATGATCATTTCGCCTGGCTGAATATAGTGAGGGACAGAACATTCATAATTAACCTTGCCCGATATGGCTATTCCAAGTATTGTGAAACTACTTCACTATAGGCTGAAACAATGGCTTTTCAACTTTTTTTTTCACCTTAGTATCGTAACTCTTTTGCCTCTTGCAAAGTTCTAGAGACACTTTTATAGAGACCCATCCTTCTTAAACTCCACTTTTAAAATCAGCAGAAAAGGCTCATTTAGCATGTGCTAGAGACTCAGTGACTTGGCCACTCCCTGAAAAAGAGGAAGGGGGAGGTGGATTATTCTGGAATAGTCTGGAATACCTAAATATTACCTAAAATCTTAGAGGTACTTTCTTATTTAAGAAACACATACATCATTAATAGATGATAGTGGGTACTGTTTAGGTACTAAAGTCTTGCTCAGAGTTTTTACAAGATCATTATCTTTAACTTCTGCAGTTCTAGGAAATAAGTGTTGGTATCCCTGTTTATACATGAGGAAAGGAACAGAGAGCCTAAGATATTTTGTTGAAGTCTCAAAGCAATTAAGTAACACTGGCAGGATTTGAAAGCTTTGTTGATGAAAGAGTCAGAATACGGTGTTTCTAGACTCCCAGGGGACAGCTAGAGACAGTCTGTCTGTGCTTGGGGCTGGGGTGACAGGGTACCTCTGCAGAAAGGTGAAAGCAGGACCAAATCGTTTCTCTCTCAAAGACTGCAAAGCAGCAGTCACATCTGTGTTTTGTGCACCTGCCAGCAGGTGGTGCAAGTTCTGTTCAGTTGCCTGTTAATCACAAGGGTAGTGCTCTGAGACCAGTTGTGCACGTCCGGAAGGCAGGCCATACCTGCAGAATCAGGATAGGCCTTCCCTGACTGCAAGGGCAATGGGCCTTACAGAGTTCCTTCCTCTTTACAGAAAGAAAGACTCTTAACTGACAAGACCTCAGCCACAGTTTCATGCCGCAAGAATGCGAAGGTGTACGTGCAAGCCCAGGACCGCTACTACAGCTCATCTTGGAGCGAATGGGCCTCTGTGTCCTGCAATTAGGTGAGCAGGACCGCAAAGTACTGCACACCAGTGATGACAGGGTGGGAGCTGTTGGGGAAAGGAAGGGAAGAATGGGGTGCCCAGCAGAGAGACAACAGAATCAGAAACATTTTTGTTCATTAACAATAATGATTTGATGCTTCTATTATGTCAGGCATTGTGCTGAGCCCAGGGATAGTGCAGTAAAGAAAACAGGCCAAGGTCCTCCTGCCCTCATAAAGCGGGGGGGTGGGGGTGGGGATCAGAGCAAAAGGGACTTAGAAGCTTCTAGGCAATAAAACCTTATACTGGGGGTCCTGAGTAGCATCTAAGGGTTTTAAACAAGGAAGTAACCCAATCAGACATTCCATT
Organism: Fukomys damarensis; assembly: GCF_012274545.1. NCBI lineage: Eukaryota > Metazoa > Chordata > Mammalia > Rodentia > Bathyergidae > Fukomys > Fukomys damarensis. The sequence continues at coordinate 12,426,093 of NW_022900921.1, read as the reverse complement.
AAGAAACACCCTCAAGAGAGCTTTTCCAGCCAGCATGATAACAGCCAAATTTTAGTCCACGGAAGGTAATGTTAGTCCTTCTCACATGGCTCCTCCAAACCCCACAGCCTCAGATGATGGAGTATAAGAAGTGAGGAGGGTTTGGCACACTTCTAATCCACATGGGTTTCCAACATTCTTTTTCAGGTTCCAATCCCAGAATGCAATTTCAGAGGAGAAATGGAAGAGATTAGGCAAAAGATCCTAAAGCCATGATCGAGGAGACCAAACAAGACATTTTATTAATTTGCTTAAAATTTTAGGATCTTTGCTATATTTTTATATAGTCTAAATGCATACCTACACAATGAGCTAATTTATTTATAGGTTTTTTGATACTCTAATTGCCACTGACCTTAATGCTATTTAAATATTTAAGTAATATATGTATTTATTAATTTATTGCTATTATTTAATGTTTTTGTGCCAGGATGTATTGGGTGTTTCATATTCATGACCTGATCTATATGGATCAAGCCCTTTGATGCAAAATGTGAACTTAAGTGTTATTTATATTGACAACTTTTCAAGCAAGGCTTCAGGCACATTGGTTTTATGACAACTAGAAAGAACACAATGTTCTGATGCCAGCACTATTATGTATTTGTGATGAATGGGAAGACAAGAGATATTTAAATAGAGACACAGAGACAGGGAGCTATGGGAGAGAGACTGAAAAAGTCAATAATAGTTCTGATGAAGACTTCCTAGAAGTGGTATTGATAAGCAGTTCAGAACAGCCTGCACTTCCAAGCAAGTTTAGCTCTTAGATGCCTGAATTTTAAACAGGCAAACAAATGAACAAAAAGATTGAAGTTGAATTTCAGCTTCCACCTCCTTGGGAGTCCCCACCCCCACCTCTGTAAGACACATGGAGGGTGGTACGGAAATATCATAGATGTCTGGAAGATGAAAAGCTCTTAGTATTCAAGAGGGAAAACAGTACAGTTCTAGCAAAGGACATAAAAACTGTCAGAATTGCAGGTGGCTTCTTAACAGTCGCACATAAAAAGCAGGCAGATGCAAAGGAAACTTCCCCATCAGCATGTGTGAATCTGTCATGCAGACAGGACCAGAAAGTATCAGTCTAGCTAGGTGCTACATTTAAGTAATGAATGTGTTTTCCATAAATGATTATGTTTGTTTTCTGTTTGTTTATGCATTCCGAAGCCAAAGTAATAAAAACTACTTTGCAAACATATTTTGGACTTTTCTCAGCTGACTTTTCCAAGTCAGCTAGGGTGCATTTTCCCCCAATTACTTAAGACTCGCCCCCCCATCCCGAAGCAATTTCATTTCCAATTTTGCAGAACTGTTCTTTCCTTTTTATAGTATTTCCTAAGTCAGGATCTTGCTGAGCTCACAGAATGCTCCTCAGGCTGACCAGCAGGGACTCTTAGCAAGGGCACCAGACTGCATTGTACCCTCTTTGGGGGTTGGATGCTCTTGCTTCTTCCACCTTCTATTGTAGGACTGACTCTATGCTTTCTCCTACATTGCAAAATAAAACTACCTGGCAGAGCCTTGGGCATCCCATCTCATAGATCCAGCCCCAGTATTTATTGAGGGTTCTCCATACATCTGGTTGTGGGCTTTCCCTTGGGGTTTGGAAGTCCCAGTCAATTTTGCATTGCCTCCCCCAAACAGTGCACATTACTGGCACTTCGTGTAAAACAACTGAGAAGTTGAGTACGATACTATAAAATTCTGAAATGTTCAGTATATATGATGCCCTGGAACGAGAATGAAAGACAAGGACCCATGGAACCAGAGTCATCCAGGAAGACCCAGTAGTGAGGAGATGTCAACTTTGCACTCGGAGGATGGGAGAACCCTGTCAATTTCCCTTTGGTGCCTCCTAAGGAAAAAGCAAGTGATGGAATCAGAATAGCAACCTAGCCTGGAAATCCAAACAAGCACATCTGGGCTAGATAATTAAATGGGATTGTTTGCATTCCTGATTTCAAGTATACCCTGGAGCCCTTATTCCATTCTGCTCATGGCCTGGAGGAATGGTGGGAAGTTTCTGTGATCCCACTCCAATCTTTGAAATGTATCATCTTGAGCTCTGAGCCCCCGTGACAGCACATGCATGGTTAATAACAACTAGGAGTCCTACAAAGTCTTTCCTCTAAAGATACCCAACCATGTAATGGATAATTAATAAACCACACTAACCAGAAAAAACAAAACAAAACAAAAAAAACTCCCATTTCATAAGCCCAGAGACCTGAGGATGTTTCCCAAAACTTTCAGCCAGACAATTCAGGCAGAATTCAGATATTGTGGCTCCTACTGTGCCCAGTGTTTTTCAGACATAACCTCTTAGCGTTGATTAATTTCAACACAGGCAATGGGAAGCTTTCTTCTTTTAAAACTATTTTTCAGGACATTCCTCTTTATTGAAAATCTAGCCACTATGAGATGCATCAAATGTCCAAACAAAAGATTCCTGGCTGGGAATCAGGAAAGCAGGCCCTATGCCTGGCCAGACCTCAGTGTACCCATATGACCTTGAGCAGGACCCTGGACACTGCCTCAGGTTGTCCAAATAGTACTCACTCCCAGTTTTCTTCTCCCCAGATGCCGCTCCTCAACTCTAAAAGTTGAGAAGCTAAGCAATCCCTTTTCCAGCAATCCTTGCTTCTCAGCAAAGCCAAGAGACCCAGTTCTGGCTAACAAAATGTAAGAAAATTCCACTGGAGAATTGCAGAAATGATTTGGCTTTATGGAGAAAAGACAGAGCCATGACCAGCATCGTTTCCCTCCTTCCTCTCTTGAGCAGATAAAATTTGGGAGGATTCAGAGGGTACTTTGCAGCCAGAATGAAAGCCATCATATAAAACAGCACAGCAAGAAAGATTCTGGGCCTAGTGACATTATCAGGCTACTAAACCGATCCCTATAACTAACTACTCCAGATTTCTCGTGATGTGATGTCTTAATCCATTTTCTGTTGCTATAACACAATACTCCAGACCATAACATTTATCAAGAACACAGATTTATTTATTTTATTTTGGTTCTGGAGGTTGAGAAGTGCCAGCATCTGGTGAGGGCTTTCTTGCGGTATCATGTGACATGGTAGAGGCCAAACATGGTAAAATACAACAAGTATGCTAGCTTGGGTCTCTTTTCTTCTGGTCAGCAATGTTCTCATGGGTACACCTCATGACCTCATGTAATCTTTTTTTGGGGGGGGTACCGAGGATTGAACTCAGGTCCTTGCGCTTGCAAGGCAGGCCACCGATCCACTGAGCTAAATCCCCAGCCCTTCCCTCACGGAATCTTAACTGTCTCCAAGACTTGGAGGTCTCAACCTTCCAATACAAATAACACATTGTTGTGGTTTGTATCTGAAATATCCTCCAAAATTCTCTTGTACTCTGAGGTAGCTCTTTTGGAGGGTGGTTGGATTATGGGGATGCCACTTCTAAGTTTCTGTTAGCAGATAGGGTCTGGGTGAGAAAGGCAGCTCACTGGGGGCTTGACCTAGAAAGGCTCATTTGACTCCTGGCCTCCTCTCTTCTCTTTCTGCTTCCTGTCTACCACAGCTGGAGCATCTTACTTCAGTGACAGACCCTTCCATCATGCTGTGTGAGCCTGCCAGTTATGGACTGAAAGTTCTGAAACTGTGAGCCAAAATAAGCTCTCCTCCTTTAAATTGTGGGTGTCAAATACGGTGTCAGTAACAAGGAAAGTGACTAAGACATACATACATTTGGGGATTACATGTTCAACACATGAACTTTGGAGGGACACATTCAAGCCATGGCAGGTGAGAAAGAATTTTGTCCCCTCTGTCTCCTAGTTCATCTTCCTGAACTGACACTCTGTACCCATTAAACAATGACTCTCCCATGTTTGTTTTTAAAATAAAAGAAATGGAATAACCAAAAATTAAATAAAGACATCCTTCTAAAAATACAGATTCCTATCTATAAGAGCGGCTGCCAGCCAAGTCAGAAAAAGGAGAAAAGCACAGGAAGGAGCCTGTGGTATGGCTTCAGAAAATCTGGTTGTGCCTCTCACAACTGGCACAAACTGGTTGAAGACCCAGAACACCCAAATGCTGATGATTCTGGGTGGGGACCCAACATTCTGCCTTCTTGTCCTCTGTCCCATGCAGGTCCCCTCTGACATCTGAATAAGTTAAACCAGGAAGGGGCTCCTCCCCACCTCCCATTTTCAATAAAAAAGTAAAGTCATAGAAGCTGTCTCATTACACCATGGGCCAGCCTGTGAAAAATGTATTCTCAGTGCATTCCTACTGGCACAGATGAGGAAACTCATCAGCACCTGTTTTCAAGGGAGGCTGAGTATCAGTAGGACTCACTTGAAGGGCAGGGAGGGAAGGCGAGCTGGAGGATCTCCTAGAAAAGGCACCTCTGCTGTTCCTTCATGCCACATGCTTAAAGTTGCTGCTCTGTCCTTGATACCATCCTCACCTTCTTGGATCCTTCTTGGATATTGGGTGTTCACATGTCCCCACAAAGCCCCATGCAGTCATAGGTGGGCTTTTCAGAGGTGGCTAGATCTGGGGTGTGTAATGCTGGGAATGATTCATGGCGTGATGCTAGGATTAAAGATGTCCCCCCATGGATGTGAACACTATGAGCCAGTAGCCTGTAGAGAATACAAGGGACAGAAAAAAAAATTGTTGCTGCTTGCTAGCTTGCTGCTTTGCTGCCTTCTGCCTACCATGAACTGTTTCTCCTCTGTGACGCCCCTCTTTCATCACACCCAGCCTTGGAGCCAGCTGACTACAAACTGAAACCTCTATAGACTGTGAGCAACAATAAACCTTTCCTCCTCTAACTTTGGTGTCCGATATTTTGTCTTAGCAATAAGAAAAGTAACTAAGACAAAATCCCACACTCCCAAGGTTCTAACCTCCAAAGGACCAAATGCTTGAAACCTAAGCACTGAAATTTCTTAAGCATTAAGGACCCTATGAAATGAGATAATCAGTTTAATGTGATAAGAGCGGTGTAAATAGCTATGTCCACTGGCTAACCCGCTGATCTTGAATAAATTACTTAACATCTCCAATGCTGTTTTCTCATCCTTAAAATTAGATAATCATAGTATCTATCTCCTAGGGTGGTTGTGAGGATTAAATGAAATGATTCTAAGCAAGTAATATATGGGCATAAAGGTATGATATCTTTCCTCACCCATCATTAGGGTCATGGGTGACCCTCTTGCAACAAAGACAGTTTAACAAGAGAAAAACATGACAGATGTGTTGAATTAAAGTTCTTTAGGAAGTGAAAATCTTCAGAAATGAAGACATGAAGCTGTCTGTTTTTATGTTTAATTTCAGCAAACAGGACCAGTGGAGAAATGGATTGGACCAAAGGGCATGGTCTAATGGTAATAGAGTTGACAGCAAACCTATCCCTTTAGATGCCTCTTCAGGTAGGATTCCTTCCTCCCAGGTATGAGGCAGGACTCCTCTGGAATAAGGGTTTTTCAACAGAAGGTAGAGGGACAGAATAACCTCTCTGGGCTTTATGGCTTGTTTTGGGGATCAAGACTTTAATTTTTGAAACCTGCTTTGGTGAAGAGTTTAGTTTCTACAACTCACTTTGGGAAACAGCCCAGAAGTAGAAGGTCAGAGGGACACTATTTCTGAGCCCCTTCCAGTGTCCTTTAGTTCAAACTACTCAGTACACCAAAATGCCATACCTTGAAGTATGCTTTTTGAGACGCAGACTGTTTACAAACGTACCTGATCCCTGGTAAGTATAACAGCTTACTACTATTAGACTTCTTATGCAACCTAGGGCGTGAAAGAAGCCTAACTCTACACTGTGCTTTTTGTGGGGGATGGCATGGCGTCATAGATGTTACCAGGCCTTGGTGCCTCTGAGAACTGCATTGAGATGGAGGGATCATTAACCAGCCTATCGAGAAGAAAGAGATGGCTTACTTCATTGAGACTTAAAATTCTTTGTAGGGTAAAGCCTTCTTTCTTATAAGGAAAAATTGCAAGAACATCCCTACTTGGAGGATATACAGACCAGTGAACCCAGCCCCTGCCTTCAATTGTAATCTGATGAGAGAAAAAAAGAAGACAATACATTAAAATAAAGTCTAGCAAAGATAAAGGCATGTGCGCCACAGATATTTCTTTTTACAAAGGTTTCCAGCTCCTCAGAATGCTCTTTCAGTCCTTGTCGCCTTCCCTGGATATAATAATTTGGCATAAACCTACCAGTTCACCTTCCTATAAATAAGACGTTAATCATCTCTTTACTATTTCATTTCAGCACAGCTTTTCTTCCAGGACAGCGTTTGAGACAAAAATGCATTTGGACAAGACTTTCTCCAGAGGGTCATATTATATGAAGGAAATGAATTCCCTCATTCAGGCTCATAAAATGCAAAAATGATATCAACATGCAAGCTGAAGGCAGAGGAAACCAGGTGCGCATACTGAAAAGCCTCCTAGCACAGGAAGCATGCCTGCTGGGGCTGATGTGCATTTACCTTCACTCGGGTCTGGGGGTCTGGACTCGAGCCCTATCCATCCGGGGATGCCAGAGAGCAGCGGGCAGAAGGCACCGCAGCTGCTCGCTCAGAAGGAACGCCACCCATCTCCCCAGCCCTTTGCCCCTGCTCTCAGACACCTTCCCTGGCCTCTTGCAAAAAGGAGCTGATCCGAGCCTAGAACATGACGGATTTATCTAAGGATTCTGCAGGTAGCCTGGGGTTTGGAGGACAGAGAAAGTAGGGGGAAATCGTGGGCAAACCACAGTGCTTAGTGAGCTTCCTCCTTCCCCACAGAGGAGTAATGAAGCTGAAACACAGGGAAAGTCAGGCCTAAAGGATGTGGCTCTGGTCCTGAAGCAAGACGTAGGTTCAGGTATCTACTCCCCTCTTACTAGCTAAGTGCTATTAGGAAACTCCTTAAACACTTTGTGCCTCAGTTTCCTCACGTCAAAAACAACAATGCTAACAGCACCACCAGTTCCCAGGGATGCACTAAGGGTAAACCGAGACAAAGTACAACAAATGACACTGCTGTGGTGGTATATACCTATAATTCCAGCACTCTGGTAAACCCGGGCAGGAGGATCAAAAGTTCAAGCCCAGTCCAGTCAATGTAGTGACTCGGAGTGACCCTGTCTCACAACAAAAACTAAAAAGGGCCTTCGGATATAGCTCAAGTGCAAAAGCTCAGTATCAAAATTAATTGATTAATTAATTAAAGCACAATAAATGTCAGTTGTGATTACTGTTATCCTAAGGAGAAGCAATCCTAATCCCGCCTCTTTTTCCCTCCCCATGGAGGTTAGAGCATATTTTGGACATGGACACAGCTCTTTAGTCTTAAGGGACAGAGCCATGTCCTCCCACCTATCAGCCTGCTGCTCTCCTGAGCACGCCTTTGGCCAAGAGCAATGATAGCTGCCTCAAATATCTGCATCCAGAACAACTCCTGTATCAGCAAACCACGGCATAGGTTTCTCTTCAACCCTGAAGAACATTCTCCAGCCATGACTTTACCTTTCTCTCTGAACTCCACTTTGTTGGGTATGTTTGGCATTTTTAAAGCTGAACGAGGCCAACGGGTCCCCAAGTAGTTTGAGTCAAAATCCATTTGTTCAAATGAAAATCTTAAATGAAGTCCCAGTATGTGCAGAGACTGGGGAGGATGGAGTACGAGGGGGCAATGTATCTGCGATGTTCTAATTTCTTACAAGCAGAATATATTTCCTTCATAATTAACAATTAATTTTTGTGATGTCCCATATGGAAAGCAGACAGAAGCAGAGCTGCTGTGACTAAAGGCTTCTACCCACTCAGCCTGTCTCTCTGTTCCCTGCTGAACACCCTGAGGAGTCACAGCACTCCTAGGCTCTGCAGAGCACTCAGAGAACCTCCAGTTTTATGGCAGAGGTCCCTGAAAGCAGGGTTTGGTGCCTTGCCTTAGCACTTGGAGTCTGATTAGCACCAGGCCTTCAACCTGAATCTCCTGACTCCCATTTTGGCCATTCCTGTTATATGAAGTCATAGTTCCCAGAAGATGAGCATGAAAACAACCAGTCTATGACCAGAGAGGGACCACACATTAAAACTTAATCTCTCCCACAAGCACTTTAGTATAATTAGTTTCTCAAAATAGTTGCCCATCTCCTAGAACATGGTGTCCAGAAACTGAAAAGCATCCTTTGCTTCCCACTGTGGGAGAGTGGAAAAGAACTAGCAAGTGCAGAAGGACACTACCAGCCTAGAAAAGTCAGGATAAAAATCCTATGGCAACTTTGTGCTAATTAAAGCAAAGTCGTACCTCCAGCAAAAAGGCACAGCCCCATGTCAGGGTACATGATTTGTTGAGTGGAGAACAGACCAGATTTCAGCCTTCATTTACTCTTTCAATCACCACCCTTGTGCAGGACATTCCCTACCCATCGGTGCATGGCAGTCTACTCGTGGTAAGAAAAATAGGTGTTGTCAAAGAGGAGAGAGAGAGAGAGAGAGAGAGAGCTTTCGTTTGTGTATTCATCCACTAAGCAAATAATTGCTAGTGTTCATTGTGCCAAGCACTATGCTAGGTGCAAAAAGGCATTCATGCACAAGGCAGGTAAGGCAACAACCGTTCAAGACTTAACATCCTAGAGAAGACTATAGACAAGGTCCTTGGCAATACAAATTCTGTGTGGTGGGCCAGGGATTTAGCTCAGTGGTGCCAAGCCTGCCTCACAAGCACAAGGTCCTGAGTTCAATTCCTGGTACCGAAAAAAAAAATTCTCTGAGCCGGGCAGGGTGGTGCACGCCTGTAATCCCAGCACTCAGGAGGTTGAGGCAGAAGGATCGCTAAGTTTGAGACCAGCCTGAGCTAGTGAGTTTCAAGTCAGTCTCAACTACATAGTGAGACCCTGTCTCAAAACAAACAAACAAACAAAAACAAACAAACAAACAAAAACAAACAAACAAACAAAAACAAACAAACAAAATACTCTGAGATGTTTGCATAGGTGTCTGTGAAGTTATCAACTGAGATACATTGGGTTGCAAATATGAGAATGGCTACTAAAATTGGTTTTGACCAATAAGGAGCATTAAGGATAATCAACAAGAAGTACAGCAAATAATGACAAAATTACTTAATTCACAAATTCAATAATGTCATAGGTTGGCTTTTGTCCTTATATGTACCTTATAAGTTGGCTGCTGCACCCCTAAACACCACATCCTCATGTCACTATGTACAAAAATTGGAAAAAAAGTTCGTCTCTAAAATTGATTGTTAATCAGGGAAGAGAGCTTTCCCAGAATTCCCTGGCAGACATGGCCAAGACCTAACTACCAGGGAGGGTGGGAAATGAGAACATGGTATTTCACTCTCTACCACGGGACGCAGGCTGTGAGAGTGGGAAATAACTACTGTACTGGTTAGGTGACCAAGGGTACTTGGCACTGGAACACAAAGGAGGAACTTGGAAGCCAGATGTGAAAGGTGGGTGCATATGGTGGGCAAAATAATGGCCCCCTATAATGTCCATGGTCTGATCCCCAGAAACTCTGTGTCTTGTAAGATCACAAACAGAGAATCTAGCTATGCCCACCTGGACAAGGAACCATCAGAACTATGCTAATGATCTCACAATGGTTACTGTTGTAGCCAGCTTAATATGTGATAATTTGTTGTAGTACCAATAGAAACTAAAGTCCTGGGAAGTGGGAAGGGTAGGGGAAAGGTAATAAGGGAAAAGAAAAAAAATACAAGAAAATGAAAAAATGGAAATAAAGTATTTGTAAATAGGGAAGGGAGGAGGGGGTGAAGGGAGGGCAGGGACAAGGGGGAAAAATGAGAACCAAGACCTTTCATGTAAAGGTACAAGATCCCAATGATGAATGTAACTGTACTGTATACCTAAAGTGTACCCATAAACTCAATGAGAGAAAAAAGAAAGAAAAGAAACAAAAGTCTCCAAATGAGAACATCCCCATGCTTCATCTTGGAGAATTAAGAGGATTTTCTAGGTAAAGGGAATACCATGAGCACAAATTTAGAAGAGAAAAAATATATATGTTTGGAGACCAGGAGAAAGCTCGTCTATCTGAAGCACAGTATAGGAGAAAGAAAAGGAGAAATTTAAAAAAAACAAAAAGGACAGGGAAATAAGTAGTAACTAAGTCAGGTGACTTCTCGAAAGTCAAGCTGGGGTTTTCTCATGACTTAGCAGGCAGCTCAACAACCTCTGAGAAGTTTTAAGTAGAAAGGTGATGGGGTCCTATTTCTATTTTTAGTTGCTACGTGAAGAACAGATTCAAAGATGGCAAGAGAGAAGGTAAGACCAGATAAAGGGCATGACAATTCTCCAGAAGAGAATGATTATGATTTGGACAGGAAGGTCTGACGGGGAAGGAGACAAATGGATGAAACAAAGCAGAATGAAACGAAGCCGACGATTGACAGGATTTATTGACTAGAAAAGAACAGCGAAGAAGAATCAAGAACGAAACCAGTTCGTGTATTTATTCAACCCTTGGCTATTAGCACCTTCCACAGCTCACGTTCTGAGGACCAAGCTAGGCATGGGCATTGTCTCAGGGGGTGGGGAAAGCATAGTCCCTACTTACAAAGAACTTAGGAACTACTGACTTCATATCAGGCGGTCTCTGAGAGAAGAGGAGCAGCTTGAGTTGAGCAGGGAAAAAAGGTGAGAAAACAAAGTCAATGAGCTCTCCTTTACATCTTGGACATATTTAAGGGACAAGCAATGGAGTATCCACTGTGAACTGGATAGGGTCCATGAGTGAGGTTTGGGCTGGACGTAGGGACTGGGATCACTAGCACATATAAGAAAACAGTCTTGAGAGAGTGAGAACATAACGCCTATGGGGAGAGGGTTTAAGAATCAGAGTAAGGGGGACTTGGAGTGTAGCTCAGAGATAGAGCACATGTTTGGCCCAATCCCCAGCATCAGAAAGAAAGGGTGGAGGAAAAGAAGGAGGGAGGAAGGAATTGGGACATAGGAATTTGCCTTCAAAAGCTTTTGCTTCCACCTTTTTGCCTTAGGATCAACTCTGAAAGAGCTACAAACTGAAAACTGGGACTGTCTTTGAGTCATGCTGGCTAAACCTGGGGCCAAGAAACCCAGGGGTGCCCAATAAAGGTAATTGAATGAAGGAATAACTCTAGAGGGCAAGAGAATGAAAACTTGGTGGACAATTCTCTCTTGGATCATTTGCTCTCGGATTTTGTTAAGGAGTTCTCCTGCCCTAGAATACAGTCCTTTGTGATTTGAATGCCTCCCTTTAATCTCTAAGTTTTCACTTAAATTAGTTGCTCACTTTCAAAGTGGATCTTCCTCTCGATGACTAAGGCACTTTCTTAGGACTCACAAGTTTGATGTGCAGTGTTTCCAAATAAGCACACACGTGACTTTACAAGCATTTGGGAATGGTAGGGAACAAGGCATCCACATGCAGACTTGATTACTTTCCATCCCTAGGTATAAAGAGAAATCTATCACAGGCAACCATTTCAAATCCCATAAGCAGACTTCGGGATTGGAAGACAGCAGGACTCAGTTACTGTGCAGTGATTAGGAATATGCTGATGTCAGACTACAGAGGTTTTAACTCAGTCTGTCATTTCCTAGCTGTGTGGCCTCAGGCAAGTTACTCACCTACTCATGCACTCACTGTGCATCAGTTCTCTCAACTACAAACTGGGAGCCATAATAGCACCTATTGCAAAGGAGTGGTGTGAAGATAAAATGAGACACTGCTCGTGAAGAGCTCATCATAGGATCCTGGATATTGTCAATCCTCAACAAATGTTAGCTAGCGTATTAACGTCTCAGGGCTTCTGTAACTAAGCACCACACACAGGGGACAAAAACAACAGAAATGGTGTCAAGAAGACGGTTCCTCCTGAGGGAAAATCCGCCCCAGGCCTCTCCCCTAGCTTCTGCAGCTTTGCTGGCAATCTCCGTGTAACTAGACTTCTACAGCCCCACTCTGATCGCTGCTCCATCTCTCTGTGTGCCTGTCTAGGTCCAAATTTCCCTTTCTAATGTGGACACCCGTGCCAATGGACTAGGGACCCTCCCTACTCCAGTAGGATCTCATCTTAACTAATTGTATCCACAGGGACCCCATTTCTAGCATATTTGAAAGTACTGGATGCTACAACTTCCAATGTATGAATTTTAGGGGGACACAGTGCACCCCGAAATACCTGGTTAGTACTGCTTTGTACTCTTGTCAGATTACTAAGTAAATATACATATCTTTCTTTTCAATCTTTTACTTTAAATTCATTTCAGGCTTACAAAACTATTACAAAAATAATTCACTGAGCCCCCATATTATCATCACCCAGCTTTCCCTGCTGTTAACATGAGCTTCTTGTCATTATCTAAACTAGGAACTAGCATTGATACAATATTGTTACCTAATCCATAGACCTTAATTCAAATTTTGTAGTTATCCCATCAATGTCTGTTTTGTGGTCCAGGATCTATTCTAGAATCCAATGGCTTTCCATCCCTATAATCACCTCAAATCTAAAAAAGTTCCTTGATCTTCCTGAGACATGCATTACCCTGACATTTCTGAAAAGCATTAACCAGTTATTTTGTGAATCATCTCTTACTGTGCCTTTCTCAGTGAATCCTATCAGGAGGGTATGAAGTCAATGTTTCTAGGTATTGGTGATACTAACTTTGATCATGTGGGTCAGATATTTCTCTGGGATTCTCTACCAGAAAGTTAAGTATTTTTCACTGCAGGATTAATGTACCTTATAGAAAGAAACACAGAGAATAAGTGAAAACTCCCCTTCCTACCATACTTCACCAAATAGTTTGGGCATACATGAAAGATACTTGTAACAATTATTTTGTCCAATTTTTATTTGATTGTTTTATTCTCGTCATTTTTTTCTACATCCATTAATTGGAATTCTAATGTGATAAAAAAGCATTATTTATTTTTCCTATATTCTTTGTAATAAAACCTCCCTGACTTTTGATACTATCAAAGACCATGATGTTGGCTCCCTGGGGCCCATGGTGTCTGATTCCTGGGATCGCCTATTTCTCAAGTATCCTCTGAGGTACTCTCCACACGCCTGCAGAAAGGCAAAAAACCTCCTTTATTTTGCACTTAAACCTCATGATTTTAGTTCCCATTAATAGAATCATTGAGGAACAAGTGTGCCAAATGTTTTGCAGGGTGAAGAGGATGTTTAAATTATTCAAGAGAACAGATTTTATACAATTTGTTGTACCCATTTACGCATGAAAATTAATGCTAATTAGATAAAATTTCATCTATTCATTAAAACAAATCCCAGAGTGCTTCAGAAATCCTTATTCTAATATTATTCTAGGCACTTGAAAACAAAGCTACTTTTCTTAAAAAGGAAAAACATGACTCGTGCTTTATAAAAATGTGTTTGTAGTTGTGATGGGAGCTTCTTGCTCCTCTTGTCCAGTTATCCTCCTTATTTCTCCTAATCAGCCAGGCATTCGTTCAAACCATTCATTGAGCACCTACTGTGTGCTAGGCATTTCTCTAAATGCTGGGGCCAAATCATAAATCAAATAGACCCAGACTCCTACCCTTTCAAGCTTTCCAGTTTCAAGCTTCCAGATAAGGACTACAAGCAAATGGACAGGTCCTGTCTGTCTCTGGTAGCCGTGTTGCAGAAGCATTAAGCACCTTAAGGCCACAGAGACTCACAGGGGCAAGGAGGACTGTGGTTTAGGTAATGTGGGAAAGGATGACCCCCTCACATGAAGTAGGAGAAGTAAGACTAGAACGGAGAACTGAAAGAAGGGAGAGGGAAGCACTGTGGCTTTGAGGGTGGGGAGGACCTCGCAGGACAAGGAACAGTGAGTTGTATCAAAGGGCAGCAGTCAGGCTGCATGTGCTGGTGGGAAAGGTTATATGCATTTGTCCCCAAATTCGTCCTGTACTGTGTATACACAACTGTGTATACACAGCCTTCCTTGGCTAAGTTTTAAGATTTCAGTGCCTTCCAATCTACCTTATCTCCATATAATTTTTTTAACATGAAGTTTTGAATCTGTTTCCTCAGGTAGAAAGGTACTATATATATAGATAGAGATGGTGTATTAATAAAATATAATAATTATTATCTATGAAGTCTGACTTTTTCTTTTCTAATGTTTGTTGACCACCTGTTATCCCTGCCCCACACTCAGATGAAGATAAATTGTTAAGAAAAACAGAGTGTGCCTTCCTTTGGTGTAACATTGAACCAAACTGTGGGTAAAGGTTCACCCCACATCGCACTGATCCACGCAATGGCCACTGGCCACAGGCGCGTAATGAGCACTTGAGATGTGGGGAAATGTGCTGTACATGTAAAATACTTTCTGGGTTTGGCCGATAGTATAGAAGAATGTAAAAATGTCCTATGAATAAATTTCAATTTACAAAATCTGAACCTTCAGTGTGAATACAGAATACCAAGTAAAGTTCCTGGACCATAATGGTCAAATGTTCTTTTAACCTCTGACTTGTTGATTTGTTCCTTTATCCAGAATGCTCTGTCAGCAATTTCTACAAACTTGAAACAAGTTAACGAATAAGTTAAAAAGGTACACTATCTTGGTCTTTCTTCTTTAATTAAAAAAATCTACACCCATAACTTCTAGATAGGAATAAAGAAATGCAATCAATAGTAAATACGCTAAGGATACGTGAACTTTTGAGACCACGAGAGTGACATAAGTACACCCTTTTTATGATACTGAAGTATTATGTCTCCCCAAATTGCTCATTACTCACTTTCCTGGAAAAAAATGGCTCATTGCTTATACATGAAAGTTTATAATGAAGAAAAATCTAACAATCGATAGCTTCTGTATTAATAATTAACATATGTACTAATATGTTCGTAATATATTAGTTTTTCAAGATAACTAGTGCTTAAATTTCATCAGCTCTGTAGCCAGAAGGTAGATTTTACTTTTGCTGTGGTCATTAGGAACATCTAGAAGACCAAACTTTCAAATAAATTAAATAGATGAGATATATTAGCAACCCTGAAAATGAGGTAATAAATTCATCTTTTCTTATTAGGTTTCTATCTTTGATTTGTGCTATTCTAGCTAAAGTAAAAAGGATGAACTGTAAAATATTCATTTATTGCTATAATCACCTAACTTACGGCTTAATGGAAAAAAATTTTACTTTTTTCAGTTGGTTGTCCCAAATCCTATTTTGCATATATAAATGAAAGTGTTATTAAAATTGAATCAATTTTCAACCTTTTAAATGAAACATGAAAATTATTTAAATTTTATATATGGTTCATGTTTATCATTCACCTTGTACTTCTTTTAGATAGTACTAATATATACCAAAGTATTAATGATGATTATATCCTGGTTTCTGCTTTTTTAATTCCTTGTTTGGTTTTTCTGTTTTCTTCGAGAATATATTTAAAAATGGACACTTCAATGGAGGCAAGGAAGCCACTGGAGACATAGAGGAGCAGCCATCTGCTCAAAAAGTCCAGATTATAGGTTTGGAGGTGTAGTTCAGAGAGAGGGAACACTTGCCTAGTGTGGGTAAGGACCTGGGTTCAATCCCTACTATCAGCAAACAAAGAGAGAAAGTGAAAACCTTTTCCATTCACCCATGATTCTAAAACTGATGTCTGCTATTCAGTTAAACTAAATTTGACACAAGACTGCCTCTTTACCTTGAATCTGTATATAATAAACTGCAACCCAATGTAGGACTATCCTTTTGCAGCAAATGGCTGAGCTCAGCCAATCAGATTGGCCCTGTGTCTGTCCATCACAAGCTACCAACTGAACAGACCACATCTAAACGAGGCAAACACCGAGCTATAAGCAGTCAAGTTCCTCCGTACCTCACTTCCATTTCCTGTCCACAAATGCTTCCTGCCCAAGTAGCAGAATAGAGTTCTCTGAACCTCTACTGGTTCTGAGGGCTGCCTGATTCCTGAATTGTTCTTTGCTCAACTAACCCCTCGTCGATTTCATTTGTCTGAAATTTTACACTGCACACACACTATAAGGGACAGTTAGCTTTGCAGGTGATGGCCCTAATGGTGACTCTAGGGTTTGCAAAAGCACGGATGTTCCTTGGCCTACAAGCCCTGCTCCACAGAGCTGATATGCTATCATGACAGCAAACCCAAGTGGCTAGCTCCCAGTTTTTTTTAGTACATTTCCAGTATAGTCATTTGTACTCAATCCATACCATGGACTTCCCTATATAAGTCCTCAGGGACCTAGATCCTTGTCCACAGCCAGTAGGACCAAGCTCAAAGTGGTTGCCCCAGCACAGATCAGCCTACTTTGCCAGGTAATGCTTTGGAACAAATTGTATAGACTTCATCATGCAAAAATGTTATTAGATTGAAGAGGTCAGAATTCTGAACATGCTTGGCTGATTCAGCAAGTGAATTTTATTACTTCTGATGCTGATGAGCAGAAAACAACCCACCTCCTATATTTAGGCAATCAGCTCTTTTTCCCAAAACAAGAGTGGCCAATAAGAGAAGGCAGAGCAGGGGGAAAACAATAAATGAATTTCACTGGATCATTATATTAAAAGCTACAAAGGGCTTATCACTTTTCAGTAAAATTCATTGCTTTCAAAAGATTTTACTGTATTTTTAGTTATACAATAAATTTTAAAATTTAAATCTGAGTAACTTCGATTCTGTGAAATTTGAAACTCTGCTAGGTAAAAGTACTGACCACCTATCCTCAGAGGGCAAGTACATACAAATAACCAAATCTGCTCACTCACTTCCAGCCCAAGCTCCACACAAAGGGAAAGCTTTCACTTTTACATAATGAAAAAGCTACTTAAAATATACAAACTATAATATTTGTCTGAAGTACTTTTCTCGTCTCTGGGGCAAAACACCCAACACTCACAACTTAATGGAGGAGGGGTTTGTTTTGGCTCATGTCTCAGTCCGTAGTCGGCTGGCTCCAAGGCAGACCTTCCAGGACACAACTCCAGTGACCCGCCTCTTCCGCCCAGAACCCAATTCCTATCAGCACAAGTTAGTTTTACTGACCTCATAATCCTTTCAAAAGCCCTGCCTATGATTTCCTGGGGCATTGAGCGGACATCTACATAGAAACCATAATAATATTTGACTTTACTCCTCTAACCCCACAAATCAAAGCCATATTACAATTTGAACACCAAAGTGTAATTTTGGAAATGACTGCAATGGAGTTGCAATGCTGTGGTGCAGCAGTGCATCACGGCAACAGTGCGTGTCAAAACCATTCTTCTCATGGTGAGAATAAAAAGAGGCAGAGTCCCACAGCGTCTTTCGAGGGCACACTCCCACTGACTTAAATCTCTCACTAGGCTCTACCTCTTCATGTTTTCCCCATCTCCCAATGGTGCCACACTGAGGAACAGCTCTTTAACCCATATACCTTTAAGGAATACTCCAGATCCAAACTACAGCAAACCTCTAACAGAGGATGGCAAATGGGATGAGGTATCACTCCCACGATTACTTCACTTAATATAATTCTGTAACAGTGGCCTCAGGCCAGAGCCTCTCCTGAGGGGTTGATGAGGTAAGCAGCCATATTGAAGAAGCTCAAGAGGCAAGGGTTTGTGGGAAGCTTCCAGAACTTGAGATAGCTAACAGCCAAGAAACAGGGGTCGTTTAACATACACTCACTCACAGCCTTGGAACGTGAAGTCTGCCAACAACCTTATTGCATTTAGAAGCAGAATCTTCATCAGCCTCACTTCCAGATGAAAACCAGCCTTGCCCAACATTTTGATGACAGCCTTGTGAGACCTGTAACACAGGATCCAACTTAGCTGGTCTTGGACACTTCCTAAGCACGGAAACTATGAGATAATAAATATGTGATTTTTAGCCACTAAACATGTAGTAATCTGTTACACAGCAAGAGGAAACTAATACAAGGACGTTGAGTTTCCAACCCTAAACCTCACAGAATCTGTGCAACTGGATGCCCAACCCAAGTCTGTCATCGAGGCCATGCTCTGTCCATCTGCTGCCAGATGCTACTTTTAGGGCTGTTTTGGGCCCCACCCTGCATCTGAACACATGACTCACCTGAATTCCCCTAATCACTCATACCAGAGTCTTCCCCTACTTGTCACCTAGCAGATCACAATACTTTTCACATATACAGACATATAACAGAGCAATGATAATGTGAGTTCATCGTGGGCCCTATTTGAAAAGCTTGAGGGGACTGTAGCTCTGGAAGAATCTTGAAAGTGTGTGGCTCCCACCTGTGTTTACTGTGTCCTATTTGCCTGTATGGTGTGGATGCTTACTCACTCTGACCAGGACGGCAGCATGGAAATGCTAGCACTTTGCTCTACGAGATTTGCTGCTTGGTAGCATCGATATAACACTTCCCATTGTCCCTGTTAATCAGAATGATCAATCTAGTATTGAGTTCCCAGAATTCTGAGTATCAGTTGAATAGAATTAAGTATGGCATTTAGATATGGTACTGTGTACTTCTATTATTCTCTTGTGAAGGCATTGTAAACTACATGAACTAATTTATTGTCACACTGCAGGCTGAAAGTATTTGAGACGGATGAAAATACTTCTTACACATCATAGAGACATAAAAGTGCAAGTAGTTTACCCATCCAACACCACATCAGTAATGAGTGTTTACAAATTTCTTCTTTTACCATAACTTGTCATGGAAATATTTTTCTTAATTCATATATATCCTTTTACAAAGGTAAATGGAAGCCAGGCACACCGCCACCTGCCTGTAATACTAGCTACTTGGGAGGCCAAGGCAGGAAGATCACAATTTCAAGATCAGCCTAGGAAACTTAGGGAGAGTCTGTCTCAAAATAAAAAAATAAAGATGGACTGCAAAATCAATAAGCAACAATCCAAAAATGAAAATCACATAAATATATGTAATATTTTGTCATTATTTTAAGCACAGTGGGAAGCATTTAAAGAAGCAGATGTTTAAAAGGATGACATTAAACAAGTGCATATTTATGGTTTGTTTGTTCACCTCTTTACTTGTTAATTCAACTCCTATTTGTCATATACCTACCAAGTTCACAAAGTTACTTTGTGGCTGGAAGAAAAACTAAAGAAATACAAGTGATCTCTGATCTATTTGGACTAAACACCGAGAACACTGAGACCATCTATTCATTCTTCTACGAATGATATCAGTGCCTGTGTGCACAGAAAAATGCCTGGAAGTACGTAGATCCCAATGTTACCAATGACTACCAGGTAATCACATGGTTACCTCTAGGTATGAAATTATATAACTTTGGTTGTTTAGGTTTGGTTTGGTTTGGTTTGGTTTTTGAGGAAGGGTCTCACTATGTAGTTGAGACTGATCTGGAACTCACTATGCAGCCCAGGCTGGCCTCGAACTCACAGCGATCCTCCTACCTCAGCCTCCCCAGTGCTGGGATTACAGGCCTGCGCCACTATGCCTGGTGAAATTATGTAACTTTGAAAACTTGTTTCTGAAATAAAAATAGCTCTTAAAGATAAAAATTATGTATAGTATTAAAGATGTGGTGAGTTCAGGACATGATACTCCAAAGTAGGATGCTTTGTCATGGCGAATACTTTGAACTGAAGGAGACTGGAAAGTGAGGATAGCTGATCTTTCTAGAACAGAACAGAACAACAAAAATTCGTCTTCCTCAAGAAGGTGGAGGGGTTCAGAGAAACTAGAACTCCTCTCTACCAAGGCAAACCATGAAACCTATAGCATTCACTACCTCCCCTAAAAGCAGACCACAAGACCTTCACTTCAGAAGGGTACTGCCACATCCTTGCAGTAAAGGATGTTACGTACATGGAGACACCAAGATGAATCTGAAGAAGCAGACTTTGCTAAGTTTACCCCAGTTGATTACCATTAGATCATACCCTTACTTCCAATAACATTTCTACAAAGCTGTCCATTCCTCGTCAAATATAAGCATACATATGGGGTGGGGATCTAGCTCAGTGGTGCCACCGCCTGCCTCGCAAGTGTAAAGTCCTGAGTTTGATCCCCAGTATTCCAAACATACACACACACACACGCACACACACACACACACACACAGTTTCCCCCAAGTCTTTGGGTTTTTATTTGGGTCTTATGCCACGTACGTTCATAAAAGTAAATGTGGTACACTTTTTTCTTGCTAATCTGTCCTTTGTTATAGAAGAGTTGGCTGTAGACCTTGAAATGAGATAAGAAAAAGGTATTATACCTTTTCATTCCTGCAATATCTTTTAAAGTAATAGGTCTAACATTAACAAAACAATCCCACCAAAACACATGCACAATTTCTTCAATGACAGAACCAATTAAAGAATAATAAAGAATACTTATAGTTGCTATTCTTTTTTTTAATGACTTCTTAAAATTGAGCATTATCTGCAATAGCACACAAGGGCTCCCTCATTATTTCCCCTTCAGTGGATGTTTAAGCTTATTTTTTGTTCTTATTTTTGCTTTGACTAAAATTTCAACTTTCATAGCCATGCAGGTCCTGAAATATCTTATGGTATTAGAGTACCTCTAAATCAGTTTGCAGAAAATGAACCCTGGGGATGCTGCGGGAGATGCCCAAGGGACTGGGAATTGGAGGGAACATCTGGCAGCAGAATTCACCCAGAATTAGGGAAGACACAATACCATCATTAGATAGTGGGAAAGCAGTAGCAGGATAATGAAAGAGCAAAACGTAAAAGCTTCTCTAAATGTGTGAAACACCTAGAAAGGTGTGGTGGTGAATCTTAATGACATCATTATGATTGGCCTCTGAGCTGCCATGAAGTTAGCAAAGCACACTTCAGGGTGTGTCTGCATGGGTCAAAGCGGCAGGACCTTGGGTACTGTGCCTGGTCTCTCACCTTATCCTCACAGAGTTTCCCTGCTCTGAGTCTCTGATGCCACAAATTAAGCAGCCTTCTTCCGCCGTGCTCTCGCATCATGTTTCTGTTGCACCCTGCTGATCGTGGACTCAATCACCTGAAACTGTGAGCCAAAGTGAATCCGTCCAAGCTGTGAGTGTGAGTATTCCGTCTCAGGGACAGAAGAGGTGACTAACACAAAGGGAATGTTTGTGCTGCAACATTTTCAAAGGAAGAAACAGGACTTTCATCCATATTCCTGAGTGTGCAGAGTTCTGTTCTGCCTCACGTGTCACTGGCCACACACGCCCATGCTGAACATGTCAGCCCAGAACCTCTGAGCGGAAAGGCTGGTGTGATGGTTAATCTTGTCAACTTGAATGGATTGAGAAATGCCTAGGAAACTTGGGAAGCACAATTCCTGGTGTGTCGGTGAGGGTGTTTCCGGAGAACTGACATGTAGGACTGAGTGGAGAAACCTGTCCTCAATGTGAGTGGCATCATCCAACTGACTGGAGGCTACAATAGACTAAGGAAAGTGCAAAAATAAGTCACCAGGGCACATGATCTCTTTCTGCTTCCATTTGGTGAGGAGTCTTCCTCTACTGCACATTCCTTGCCTGGTGTTCTGCCTCACTACAATTGTACAAATGGAGCCAGCTGATCATACACTTCTGAGACTCAGACAAAATAAATCTTTCCACTTTTAAAAGTGATTTTCCTGTCTTATAGCAATGAAAAGCTGAACACAGTTGGCTTAAGACACAAGAGGGCTTTTTCACTGTGGACACAGGTGGATAAAAAAGGCTTTTTGTATGTTGACTTTGACCTCTCTTCCAACCTCATTTCCCACCAGGGTATTACTTACCTTCTGTGAATTACCTGCATCTGCCAGTTTGGTCCTAAGATACTGCACTTTCTCTTAGCTCTGCCCACAGTAATGTTCTCCATAATCCTTTGAATAATGGCTCAGATCTCAGCTCACTGCCAGTGCAATGGTTTGGATATAGTTTAAGTGTGTCCCCTGAAGATTCATATAGCATTGGAAGTCTGGACCTCAGTGTAGTGAGGCTGGGAAGTAAGCCATTTAAAAGGTGGGGCTTAGCAGAAGGGCTTTAAATTAATTGGGGGTGTGCTCTTGGAAGGAACTGTGGGATCCCAGTCTCTTTTTGGCTTCCTGTTTGGCAATATGATCTCTCCCTCTCTCAAGTGATCCACCATTGCCATGAGGAGACGCAGCCAAAGGGGACCCTTGCCAGATCTTGTCCCATGCTGTTTGGATTTCAGCCTCGCAAACTGTGAGCTAAAAACAAAAACACAAAAAACTCTTATTTCTCAAAGCAGCCTAACTCAGGTGTTTGGTTATACTAAGGAGAAATAGATTAATATGTCCATCTTACCACTGTTACTGATGTTGTGAATTACCACCCTAAAACACTTCCGGTACCACTTTCTGTCAAGTGTTGTTTGTAGCACCTCTACTTAAAATTCTATTTGTCACTCATCTATACGCTCTGTGAGGCTAGACAATTTTGTGTTCATTCCTGAAGAGTGCCTCAAATACTGAAGGTACTAAAAACTTTATGTAAAATATTGCCTGGTTTCCACAGTTTATTCTGCCGATCTTGTCAGAAAAAAAGCTGACATTTACCTTAAGAAAAAGGTTTTTGTGGGGGAAAAAACATGTTACGATTTTTACATTTGTACAGGCACAACAAAGTTTGGAAGCTTGTATTTGAAGAGCTGGTTTCCAAAGTTGATTAAAGTGTTAATATTCTACTATAGAAGATGTATTGTAATAGCTAGAAACATATTTATAATGCTGAAGTTTTAATCATATCTATTTTAGAATGGGGAGGAGGGAACAGTTTTTCCTAATTAGATCATTACTAAATAGTATTTGCAGAATACAATTCTGAGCAGTATTTGGATACCTACAAAAAGATCTCGGCCCTAAGAGGTATCCTCCTTCTATGTTCCTTTTCTGCTTAGAACACTGGGAAAAGCAAGGTAATATATACTTCAGTGAAGTTTTCCTGGCCTGGGGAAGTAGCCCAGTGGGACAGAACTGCCCATTGGCATGTAAAAGGCCCTGGGTTCACTTGCTAAGTACCCAAAAAAATTTTTTTCCTCTTAGTATTATCCTCATGGAAATTACAATTTCAAAAATAAGATAGCTTAATGATAGTTGCATGCTGTGAACTTTTAGTAGCATCTGACATTCATGTTTCAAAGTGCTATTTCTAAGCACTTTCACAGTCTCATTTAGCCTTTGAAACTAAAACTGTAAATTTCGGTGTTTTGTAAGGCTTGCATCTTTACATTTATAGTCTTCAAATGCATGGTATAGGTTCAACTTTTAGAGAATTTCAGAAGGAAATCATGGTTTTAGTAATAGTGCACATCAGGAAACATCTTGACACTAGCATTTAAGAAGTGCTTGTTTGCTTCTAAAGTTTTAAAAGGGGTGGGGGGGCAGCAGTGTAGAAGGCTTTTAAGGCTTACTTTCATTTGAGCCTTGCGGCAATGGCCTGTACTTCCTCTAAAAGGCTGAGGCAGAAGGATCCTAAGTGCAAGCCCAGCCTGGGCAACTTGGTAAGACCCTCAAAAAATAAAAAGGGTCAGCAATGCAGCCCACAGGACTTGTCCCAATTGATAATGCAACAATTTGTCCGAAGTCTCTGCAGAGGTCTCTTAAAGTTCTAAATGTTCATGATTCCAACCAAGACCCACAAAGCTTCAAGTAATTTTAAAACTTACTTCCTTCTTACATAAGTAGCTCTGCATTTATCTTTAGAATGAGCTACCAGCTAAAAAGTTTAATGAGTTTTGATGTATAAATACTTCAGGGGAAACTCCTAATCCATCCACTGATTACTGGTATAAGAAGAATCCTCAACAGGTTATTCACTTCATATTTTATTGCCATTTTAACTAATAGTACTTTAAAAACCAAGCAATAACCTAAATTATTTTTTGCATATCCATCTTTGCCAGTTCTTATTCCTGCACTGTTCTCTCCCCCTTAAAAAACAACTCTTACTTCACATGAATATATCAACTGCTTACAATCATAGCCTTTTTGCTCTTTATCAACCTGAATGGCTGCTAGAAATCACTAGTTCAATAACTGATTTTCATAAAATGACTTTGAAGGGCTCCTAGATCTCAAACTAGCCTCTGAATTAAAGATTTAATAAATACATATGTAATATATATATTATACATGTGTATAGTAACTCTCGAGATGAGACATACCAACATTCCCATACTCTTATTAAAGAATTACACAGAATTGCACATACCACACATGATTCAATAAGCCAAGAATGGCAATGCTCTCCCACAGCAGCTTCATTAAGCTGGAAAATAAACTTTGATTTGGGCACCACCTAATGGCAGGAAATGTTTTATAAAATTCTACTTTGCTTCCTGGGGTTGCTAAATTTTTAATTTTAGTTTATACTGATTTGGAAGTATCTGTTAATTCTTGGCCTATATTAATAAAAGTGCTCAGCTCACTGAAAAAGAATAAGCCCCCTTTCTGTGTCTACTTTGGAGTAATAAACACACAGTAGAAAAATGTACCAATGAATTAAAATATTTGTTATAATCTGAAGTAAATTTAGCCTTATTATTAAGAAACACATTTTAATTGAATCAGATTAATTATTGAAGAGTTCTCTATTAGGCCTGGTGGATACCTGTAATGCCAGCACTCGGGAGACTGAGGCAGGAGGACACAGTTGAGCCAAACCTGGTCTATGAAATGAGTTCAGGCCAGCTTGGGTTACTTAGGGAAATCCTGTCTATAAACAAACAAACTCACTCAAATTCCTATATTCTTATAACCAGCTTCCACAAAGAAAATACTACATATTCCTAACAATATACTACTTATTAGAATTAAGTAATTTAATGTAATCAGCTGCTAAAATCACTTCTTCATACATAGTGAAATACAATTTTGTTTTGTTTTGCTTTTTGAGACAGGGTCTCATTATGTAAATGAGACTGACCTGGAACTCACTATGTAGCCCAGGTTGGTCTCAAACTCACAGTGATCCTCCTGCCTCAGCCTCCCGAGTGCTGGGATTACAGCCATGCACCACCACGCCCAGCTTACACTGAAATACACTTTTACACTTGATCTTAGCCAAAAGGCCGAGAAGCGATTGAAATACACTTTTAACACCAAACCATTTAAAAGTTTTTAAGAGGTCCTTGTCTGAATCCAATGTTTGCTTTGTGATTCAACAAAGAAGTACAATAACTGGGGTAATACAGGACAGATAGCCAATGTTGTAAGAAAAGATATTTATTATTTACACCACTGAAATAGTCCCATAAGAACAATATACACCATGTTTATTTAGAAGGATCGATTCCTTTCAAACATAACTGTAGAAAGCAATACTGTCAATACAAAACTGTGGTCACGTTACATATATGCAGGCATAAGCATTGCAAATAATATATAGTATTTTTAATCTTATGGCTAATATTTTCACTGACACACGGCGTTAGCACTTAAGATATAGCTGGAACAGAAAAACCACTTTGTTTATGCTTTTTAGGGTTGAAGTGGTGATATGTCTCATTTTAAAATTTATTGCCTTTAACTGTTTTTATGTCAAGTTTTAGGCAGAAGTGCTTCTAGTTAGCCACCAAAAAAGAAGCGCATTCGTGTTCCTTTGTATTATTCCTCAGTCTTCTGTTTTCTATTTCTCATACTACAGCATTGCTGTTATCACAACTTGCGTTCTCTAGTTTTACTTAAAGCACACTGACACACACACACGTAACAGAACAAACTGAGACAGCTCAGAATTTAGAGATGGAACTGCTGGAGTAGAGAAATTTTGTCTGTACCAAAGGAATAAAAAATATTGGTAGTTTTAAGCATAACAAGCTAAGTTCTTTACTCAAAAACTTGTTTGTTTGCTTTGAAGGGGAAAACCCTACTTTCAAGATGGGTTTGGTTTTAGACTTAGGTAGTTGATAATGACAGACAAAAACACAAGACACAACTTGTTTCTAAAGTCATAAAATGACATTGTTGAGTATGTACTTTTCTCTATTTTTTCTTCCCTTTTTTTTCTTTTTTTGTTTTGGTGGAAAAACACCTTTGTAATCAATGGCAGAGAAAATATTTTTCAAGAATAACAGTATATTCATATAAGGGGAAAAGGATTTTTTAAAAAGCATATTGCTATGATCTTCAAAAAATATAAAATTAAATTTACAAAAACTGGAAGACCAAGAATAAGCAGTCTGGTATTTGCTTCAGTGTCCAGCACTATTGTGATTTCTAGCATAAAAGCAAAAAGATCATGGATCTCAAGTATCTTCAATAATTGCCAGGATAACTTGTAACTACTGTCCTTGCTTCTTTGAGAGATACCTGCAAGAAGTAAACATGTCAGAGCTATAGCATGTTAAATTCATGGGCATACTGTAACGCTCTGTCCAAAGGTTCATTTAAATGATAAAGCCTTTCAAGATGGGCACTGTTCACATTCACTCATAGATGTTCACTGTCTAGGTTCCATGCACTTCATGAAGGGTTTCTGCTAGACCTCATTCTTATTTGATGGGCACACAGAGGTTAAGCAATTTGCCCAAATTAAGGCTCTAGAGGCTGCATTCACTAATTGTCATCCTATTATCGCCTACTTCCCAATCTGAGAATCAATGTTAACTAGCCTTGTAATTTATAAATAACTCAAATTCCATTTAAAGATCCTATTTTTCTTACATAAAGATAACAGCCCAACGACCCCAGAGAACACTGATCAGAAGATCAAAAAGATACAAAGATATTAATTTACTAAGCAAACATTTTATTCATATTATTTAATAGGAACCTAACACAAAATTTAGAAATTTATCTCCATTTCTCACATTTATGAACTACTATAATTAGCACTGCAGAAGTGGGGAAAGGTTTCCTGAAATCAGGAAATTCAAATGTTTGATGGTGTTACTTGCTTATTCTGGGGCAGTGTGCTAAGCATTTATGTCCATGACTCAGTTACATCATCTTCAATTTGAAGATAGGGACCAAAAAAAAGAAAAAAAAAGGGTGCTTTACCTTCCAAATAGTATCATGAGATTATAATTAAGGAGCTATGTGGCAAATTAAGCTGAAAAGTCAAAGTGTTAATATACAAACAGTCTGTTTTGTTGCTATACTTATTGGAACTCAAGTTTTAAAGATCTAATTCCAAACCATTTCTCATAGTGCGTAACAGTAATCCTTTCTATTTCACCACAAGTTTTTCTCTGCCTCAAAAACCTGATGTCAGGCCCAGGTCAGAGGCACCACACCTGAGACCCAGTGCTAAAAAAAAAAAGAAAAGAAAATCTTGATGTCTATGTGATTTATATTAGATTTATGCCTGTGTCTTTACTTAAACAATTAAAGAACTAGACAGTAAGACGGCAATTAATAATACTTATCTTTGAAAAAGAAAATCACGAGCAAATGTTTGTTCAGTGGAATAAAGTGTTCTGCTATGAACAGAAGTCTTTGGATTTTTGTTTTTGAGACAGGGTCTCACTATGTAGTCGAAACTGACCTGAACTCACTACGTAGCCCAGGCTGGACGAGAACTCACTGCCTCAGCCTCCCAAGTGCTGGGATTACAGGCGTGCAGCACTATGCTCGACAGTCTGTAATTTTTAACACTATTCAGACAAATTTTAACAGATTCTATCCTGACATTATTTTATAGTACAAGAACACAGGTTAAATTCCCATGTGGTTCACAAGGGAGTGGGCTAACTGCTATCACAAAATAGTTTTCAGGTAGCATCATGAAAGTGTACCCATCTTTCAAATCTTCTCTATTAGAAGTATTAAAGAGCTTATGAGTGGTTCTGGCGTCTGCCTCCCAAGCTCACGGACCCAAGTTTGATTCCCAGTACCCGCCCCCCAAAAAAGCAATTATGGGATGTTGGTTTATGAACAAGTTAGAAGTTAAGGCACAAGGGAAAATAGTTTTGGAGTGCAGTGGTATGTACATGAATTAGAAAATATTTTTAGAACTTACCATTTAAAATAAAAGTTAAGACATATATATTCTAGGGTCACTTAATTCTTTTCATTACTAGTATACAGAGAAAATGAGTAAGCAATAAGCACTTACCTTTCCCAGTATTTGTGATTTAGCTCCAAAAAGTCATCTAACTTTGCTATCTCTTTGAGGTACTGAGTTAACTTTAAAAGTTCTTTGTCTTTATCTCGATTTAGGTGTGCTTTCATAAAAGGTCTTATCTATTAGGAAACAAAATTTCACACTGTGTTAAGGAAGATTTAACCCTCAAGGCTAAAACATCACCAAAGACATCAACACTAAAAATTACTTTTATATTAGCCTAAGTACAGTGAACAGAAAGTCAGGTATAATGTTTACAGTACAGATTAACAGATTAGCTCTTCCACCTTGTTTATCTGCATCCTTTCAGTCTGAAACTGACACTACCAGTTTTCTCACAGCACTTGAAACCCTACATTGGATACTCTACTTTGCAAAACTGTTTACACTTTTTCCCATCTACCACTTTAGGTGCTTTTTACTAATTAATTTCATTTATTAAAAAAATTTAACCCAAATATAAGCTTGATCTAATTGGAAAGTGAGAAAAATTTTAAGTGGTAATTTTCATGTTAGTGATTTTCTATGAAATTTTTGTACACTTGAAATATCATTACACATATTCACATATTGCCTGTTTTCTGCCACGCTTAATCATAAGCATTTTTGTCATTAAATTTCCATATAAATCATGTAATTATACAAGTTTCTACAGAAATCATTGAATCGTACAAGTTTCTCACATTTTCCAAAATTTTAAGGTTGATTTACCTTATAAAGAAAGGCATGAAGAAGCATTACTATACATCGGAACAGTGGGGAGACTGAAAGTATGTTGTTCTATATATGCTGACCTGGGTGGCAGTTACCTGAGTTACCTTTACAAGTTTGTTAAACTGTAAATTTTATGTTAGCACCTTAATAAAGAGTGTCGCTCTTCTTTTAAAAACATCAACTCAAATATCTTCATATGATTTAAGATAATCTTTCAAAACTTTTAATTAATTTTAAATGAAATGGTATGTCTGGGATTTGCTTTCAAATATTAAGGAGACAGAAGGCGCAGGGCAAACAAAATTATCCATGAATTTATAAGCTACTCAGATGAAACGTACACAGGATTCACTGTATAATTCTATGTAGCTCCATATATTTGAAATTGTCAGGGATGAACTATCTTTTTAAAAATATTTTAAGACAAGTATATATTAATGAAAAATATAAAGGCACTCTTCCATGAAAGAATAAAACAAAATTTCACAACAAAACAACTAGAGAATAAGGATAGGTACTATCCTGTATTGGCATCATGATCTTAAAAGAATTCGTCAAAATACTAAGAGTATGACTCACAGAAAAAAAAAGACAAATAAGAAACAAAAGGACAAAACTCTTCTCAATGAACAAAGAAAAATTAGTAGTATAAATGAAACAACATATATTTTAAAGTATTTTTGAAACAACAGAATAGATATTTTGGGGATTTAGTTGAATTTCTTCCTACTTCCTAATTTCTACTTTGATATATATTTTGTTCTTTTGCGTTTCATCTCTTTAACACACACACATACACACAGGGTTGGGCATGTAGCTTAGTAATAGAGCCTGGGTACAAGCCCCAGCACTGTCAAAACCCAAAACAAAATTAAAAACAAAAACAAAAACAAACAACGAAAAAAAGTCACACACAGCTGATGTGGTGGTGCATCCTTCTATTCCCAGCACTCTGGAGGCTGAGGCAGGACTGTGCTGGGCTACACAGCAAGTGTATACACAGTGAGAGCCTGTCTCAAAACAAAACAAACAAAAAAAAATTCTCAACCACACGTGTTTTAAGAACTAAGTAAGTCATACTGAGTACTAATTTATCCTTATTCTACACGGAAAAAAATCAACTACCATACACAGTAATACTAGGAATGTAGATCAGTTGTAGAGTCCGTGTTTAGGATACCTGAAAACCTGGGTTGGTTCCCAGCACCATAAAACATCAAAAGACAGGTAACATCTAATCACTGTCACCCACGCAAAAGCAACAGTGAGCTCAAAGGAGTTCACTACCTTATCTATCAAGAGTACAGGTTTAAAATATACTTTTGTTCCATCACTAGAAAAACAGACAGCCATCCTTAAGTGGACAGAAGAAAAATTACCCAAATGTTCTGCTCTTATTAAATATCTAGATACAGAGACCTCCACAACTGTCAGATGAACTACACTGCTGCCTGGGGGAATCTGAGGTGGGCCAGCAGAGCAAGTCCAAACAGATGCAAGGAGTTGTGGGAGACTTTCCTCAAGCAAAGCATCACCAGCAATGCTATTTCTCAGCAGCAACAGTGACAGTGGGGATCCAGAAGGTGCTGTGCTGCAGGGCTAGGAGGGAACAGAGGCATTGTGTGATGTACAACACAGGGAAATGAGGTTCTACACATTCCTGGGGATGTGACATTGGGATGTGTTAAAGTATTCCTTCCTTCAACTCCTGAAGAATGTAAAAGCAATGTGTTCACTTTTAAACTATCAGGACACAATACATTAAAAGGATTTTATGCTTAAAGAGCAGGAAGGAATTCAGAACAGAAAAAGAAAGTACAGGGTCTATGGTTGGTAAAAAGATTTTAAACCCACAGATCCACTGAGTTATTTTTGTATTCTAAACATTTGGTCTTAAGCATTATTAGGCAACAAAACTGATGCCAAAGATTCTGCTTAAGATGGGATAAAATAAACTAATTAAAGGCAAAAATTGTATTTCACCTGGCCATTTATTCTGGTATAAGCACTGCCCAGTGCAACGTTTTCACCACCCATCTCAGTGCTAACTAGCAGGGCAGGCAACATGCATAATCAATTTGTTGCATGTCAAAGAAATATGTTTTAGAAACTTGACACTGTTGAGATTAGCACCGAATTCTCTTCTATCATCATTTCCACATACAGATAATAAAACTGAAGTTTGCTTTATTCACCATTCCAACATTCACATTTTTAGTTCTTTTTTATATTCATATTCACAATGCCTTACATATCTCAAATCAAGATGGCAAGCCTATAAGTAAACTATTTTAAAAATACTTATTTTTAGACAAACAGATCTGCAAGAATCTTTTTTGAAATTCCTAAGGACACTATCAAACTGTGATAACAAAACACAGTATTTAAGAATATTCCTCAACCTCAAAACTTCAATGCCAATGTGGGCAGATCATCAATAATTACCTTAAACAAGGTTCTCAAAAGGACATTTACAAGAGATCATCTGCATGTTTTAAAAGTACTTCCTGATTAGAATTTTTGAGGGTGGGAACTATGTATTTTCAAGAATTCCTTCAGTGAATCTAAGCTTTTAAAAAATCCTCTCAGCAACATAAAGAATTAGAAATGTTTAACATCACCTCTCCCTGCATTAAGAGATGAATAGGATCCAAAAATATCGGCTGGAAACATAAAGTTCTAAACACAAATAAAAAACAATCGTACATTTTTAAAAGCTGAAAGTTCCCTCATCACTTACACCATTATCACACCTTATTCCAAGAAAAGGTAATAGCTATGAGTTTCACAGAAATTTGGCAATAGAAATTGTCAATCAGATCTCTTCTCCAGACTCAAGTGTACCTTTCTGTACCCTATACCTGGTGAACTACACACAGGAAAGCCACTTCTCCCAACATAAATCATTTCACTACAGTAATATAACCACTTTTCTTCTAAGTCAACAAGTTTTTATATTTGTAGCAAATCAGGACTAGATTTAGTATTTTGTCCCTTACATTATACTCACTGTACACTAAAGATCAGATCAACAATTTATAAGGCCTCAAAAATGGACTTAGTTTTTCTCTCGTCTTTTAAAACTACCAAAGAACTTAACTGGCAGAAAAGTTCAGGACTGAAACTAAAATATCTTAAGTGTTAAGAATGCCACTTCAAATGAAGGCTCCATTCACTATAGTACCATGATATATAAATAACTTTTCCATTTTCATATTGTCCCGATATATACCCAACCAGGAGTACCAGAAATTTTTAATTTTCAAGTTTATCTCTTTTCAATGTGATGCTGCTATCAGGTTTAGAATGCCACTATTATAGCTCCACAAGTTTCATCAGACTGCATGCCAAGATCATCACTAAACCAGGAACCAAGTCACTTAGACTCTAACCAAAATTGTGTTACATGATACATGACCTTGAGCATGTCATGAAATCTCTCACCCTCAGTCTGTTTCTAAAGTTAAGAAAGAAGACAAGATGACCGAAGTTCCACCTAGCTCTGACATTTTACAGTTCTAGGATGTGTACTTGGCCCATATGAATTTTGAAAACCTCCTAATTTTCGGTTTAAAAGGGCAATTGAACACCATTAGTTTCAGCTATCCAGTTAACCAGAACACCCGAAATTACAAGATTTGTATTCCTAATAAAGCATCTAATGATTTCACTTCTGATGCTAAAACCCATGGTGCTCCCACAAATCTAACTAAAAGTAAAATATTCCAGGCTTCATACAGGTGGTGCATACCTGTAATCTCAGAACTTGGGAAGCTAAGGCAGGAAGATCGTTTTGAGTCGGAGCCCAGTCTGAACTGCATATAGCAAGACCTTGTCTCAACCAAAATTAAAAAAAAAAAAAAAAAAAACCACTTGGATGTATTGGCTAAGGAGATATCAATGTAGAAGTCAGATTGTTCACTTTCATATAAACTTCTCTAAATACTTACATTTTTCTTACCTGTGACTATGTGTCATTTAATAACAAGGAGACTTGCCCTTAACCAATTTCACTTCTGTGTGACTATTACAGAGCACACAGCACTCTAATACAAACTTAGATGTTACAGCCTACTGCGTGCCTATTGCTCCTAGGCTACAAACCTGTATAGCACGTTACCACACTGAGTGCTACAGGCAACTGTAACAGTATGCATCTAAACAAAGACAAGATAGAGTAAAAATAGTAAGTGACCAATACTTTTCAGCTTCAATATAATCTTATGGAATTATGCTCAGGCAGATGGCCGGTCAATCAATGACTAAAACCAGAATTATGCAATAGCACTTGACTGCATTTTCAAAAATTTATGAAACAGTGCTGAAGGTTCTACCACAAAGTCCAGATTACATGAGCATATAAAGGTATGGCTTACCTTTAGTCCATTCTGTGGGTTCATTAGAAAATTTCTTCCTATGTCATCAAACATAATGGTGTTTTTCTTGCTGTAAAATTCAGAAAACTTTCCCCAAATAACACCAAGAGGCTTTACCTTAGAATAAAAGTTTAAAGTCCAATTTTATCAATGGTTAATCCTTTCTCAAAAGCACAGCCACTACAATGATAGAACAAAGCCAGAGTTCCCTTCCCCTAAGACCCTGATGACCATGGGAGCTGAATGTGGTAACACACTTGTGAAGCATGATGTCAGCTTGCAATGTTTACATTTCTGAAAAGTCTGTTCATGTTGTAATTGAACTAAATGCATTCTAAGACTTTCCGTAATTTTAACATGAAGATTCTGGGACAAGAGTAGTTACTGGTTTTAAAGGGATCTAAAGCAATTCATCGATGTCCACTAAGCAGTCACGTGACTTTCCGGGCTACAGCACTCTCTCTCAGAGCTTGAGAGTTACAGCAGGCCTATTTACAAAACCAGAACAACATAGTGAGGGAAAATGTCCCTGGCTGTTCTGGTACTTTAAATATTTTACTGAAAAGAAACTGATGTTATCTTTCATTCAATGGCCTGAGTCCCTAATTTCTAGGGCATTTGATAACTTATCTTCAACAGCACCATAATTTGTAAATTCTTGCTTTTATTTCAAAATTCTTAAGGCCAGGCTTCAAAGGGATGATTCCCTATACAGCTGCTTTTATTAGTGCTTGCATTAAATTTCTATGAGACCACACAAGAGCTAACAGTACTTGCTTGTATGGATAATAAATGGATGAGGGGCCCAACTGGGATATTATGATTTTGTGAATCATGTCACTTAAGTTCAGGAACTTTTCTTAATAAAATTTTAAAGAAAGTTACTTTTTGCTAAAGGTAGCAGTTTCATTAGTGGTAATAAGTATCTAATACGAAATGGCAATAAATTGTGACAAAGGTTGTTTTATTTTTCTTTTCTATAGATTATTTTAATATGAAGAGGACGTATTCCTTCTCAATGTCATTTTACTAAAATTTTACTGCCTGTATTTTTTCACTATGTGCTACTAGAAAAAAAAAATTGCCAATTATTTTGAAGGCAAACACATCAGAACTGACACAATAAGCCAGACTGTTTGGTGTTTTTGTTTTGTTTTTTGTACTGGGGCTCGATCTCTGGACCTTGCCCTTGTCAGGCTGGCAGCGGCACCACTGAGCTAAATCCCTGGCCCTGTTGGGTGTTTTTTAAGCTAACAAGTTTCAGAGATCAGTCTTGGACACCTATGATTAGAAGTTCTATATCCTCTCAAAAAAAATACTGTCATTTGGTAATTAGGTCAAGCACTCTTTATCTCAAAACCTGAACTATTTTCTCAGAATAATATTAAAATACAGAAAAGCACAAAGGAAATTTTTAAATCACCTATAATCTAGTCAGCACCAAAAAAATCTAGCACACGGAAAAAAAAAAAAGACAAGTAGGTATTTTGATGTATTTACCCCAGCTTTTTTGATTAAACAGCAGCTTCAGGTTAACAGATTGTTAAAGTTGGAAATCCTGGACCAAACCAAGTTCTAACAGCTTGTAGACATTCTTATCTGAAATACTTTTCACTATGTCATGAAAATAACAACATTTTAAAAAGATTAACTAACTACTATCTACACCAAATGATTCATTTTATTCTAAGGGTAACTATAATTTATACATATAATCCCCAAACCCTGGAAATTGAGGATTATCTTATTACTTTTTCACTATTAACAAATATTGCTATGCTTAAGATCTTCTAAACTTCTTCCTGATGTTTAGATTTTGGAAATGTATTACTTTAGGAGGTAATAAAGTATATTTTCCCAATGTATGCGTTATTTCTTTTATGAATGAAATTTCCATGCACCTAAGTCACTATTTGTAAATTTAATTATTTTAATACTGTCTTTCTTACCTAAGCTTTTCTATTATGCTAAGTTCTCCATAGTGCCTGCTTGTGTGCTTCCAAAAGACAGCCTGTATTTCACTTGTCTCTTTATTACCAATAGTGCCTCACACAGCTGTGCAAATAGCTGGTTTTCAATCCTACGTGTAGTTCCTTGGGGAGCAAAGTGAAAAGCCCTATACTTTCAGCCCAATCCTTTTCTCTGATGGCTCCTGTTCCTACTCTATAGGCCTACAAAAACATCACCTCAAAGCACACATACTACGAAGTACCTATTTTTATTAGCATTTTCATACAGGGCAAAGTGAGTATGTTTTGGGTTGTTTCTAGTACATTCCTTCATGATATTCAGTATTTTTCTCACCTATTTTGTCTGGCAAAACTGTAGTGTCATCATCACAAAACAATTATTCTTCACCACCAGTTGCTTTTTTAACAGTCCTGCTTCATTAAAATTCACATCTTTTAAACTTAATTTTTCTATGTCAAATTATATGACAATACTCATTTTCTACATCAAAACTGTCACTTTACTATTCACTCAGATGAATTTCTAAACTCCTTAAGTTATTCCATCATTATAAATACAAAAGGTACACTAGAAAATCAACGTGTCTTTAAATAAAAGTAGAACAAGTTCTTACATCTATCAGTCCTCTCCTTGGGGTATGTACTGTTATCATAGCAGCACTGTCCAACATGAAGGTAATCTTATAATTTGCATTTGTACTCACTCCCAGCTCCTGTAAACATAAGTGTTCATGAGGTTAATATACAGTAATATGGAAAATTCAAGAATTAAATATTTCAGCTGCAATTTCTCAAAATGCCAAATTTCTATACCATTGACATTCGTCTTACTAAACAATTACCAAGTGTTTTAATTTCACTTAGTTACATCAAAAAATAGTAGTCCAAGGAAAATAAACCAGAAACAAAAAAAGCATTACTGTAAAATGGAGAGGAAAAAAAAGGAAAGTCTAGCTGTACTTTTTCTTGAAAACAACTTAGGCATTCATTACAAACTATCATGACACAGACATTAAAGAAATTTCTACTCCTGATATTTGCATTTATTTATCTTCTAAATGTCCACTGGTAAGAATGAAATTGGTTTAGTTTCAGAACTTTCGAGTAATTTAAAAATGGCTGTTTCCAACACTTACTTTCATTTTAGCTTCAATCCACTTCATATTTGTTGCAGCTAAAGTGAGGAATATACAATACATATGAACACTTTGAATTTTACTTTAAAAATCTATATAAATAAATTTTTCTAAAAAAAGCAAGTACATCACAAATAATATCCCTAGTATATTTATGGTAATCTTCTTTTAAATATTCATTAAAAAGTAAACTTTGCCTACTGGAAAGAAACAGCTTAAACAACTTTTACCTACAAGATACAAGAGGGCTGGGGATTTAGCTCAGTGATTCCACCCCCTGCCTCATAAGCACAAGGTACCGAGTTTGATCCCCAGTACAAAAACAAAAAAGATACAAGTAGCCAGCACTCAAAAGAACTCTGAACCCAGGAAATTGGTAAGACCCAAACACCCTACTAAAAACAGCCCTGCCACTATTTCCTACCAATTCCAAACTTAAATTTGGGATGTATGGATTTTAACTTTCTTCCACATTCCTAATTCCATATATGCACACATCTATACATGTGTGTATATGTGTCAATACAAGCATATTAAGGTTAGATGTCAAAAGTTTATGCTGAAGATTAGCTAGGTCCAATGAAAATATCCATTTGTCAGGTGTGGTACATTTAATGCTGACTAAGTGAAGCAGCTTGTAAAAAAACCACAGAGACAAATGTATGAAGTGTACCTATGTTGCATACGTGCTCACTGTCAGACACTGACCAGTTTTGGGGCTGCTGACACTAAATTTGTAACCATCTGTATGTGCTCTCCTGGTCCCAATTACTGGACTAAACTATATAACTGTTAACAAAAAAAAAAAGTTTAAGTAGAGGGAAAAAGTATTTTAATTACTTAAAATATATGCATGCATGTAGATGTAAAGGTGAAAGAGGAAACCTGAGTCCTCGACAAAAATATTATTAGCACATGCACATGAAAAGCCAAAGAATTACCTTAACATGCAAAACTGATCAGCTGAACTAAAATTTTAGCGACTACGTTATCTACAATTAAAACAGACACAAAACAGGGAAAGATTTTTTTCTTTTAAATTTACTACCTAGTCTGTGTCTGCAATTTCCAGACGAAAAAGAGAATCAGCTAACAGTTTCTCATTATTAACTATGAGATATCACATACGGAACCAGCTGCGATACTGATTATTATTTTAATGGCTCTATAGCTTTGAGATACATAACCACGCTCATCGTGGGGAACTGGTAATTCTGCATCTCAATTGTTTTTACTTCCCCTTCCTCCCACCCTCCTCTCTCTCTTGCCCAGATTTCCTTCCCGTCTCTACAAAGTTCACTCCACATTTCCTACTAGTTTTTATTTTCATCTTTATTTATATTCAGATTTACCATTATGTTTAAGTGAAGAAGCTAGGGTTCTGACAGAGTAAATAACCTGTCAAAGTCACACAGTAAGGACAGAGCCAGAACTAAAATCCTACTTTATTTAGTTCCAAAGAGAAGTGCCCTTGTCAAAACACTACCACAAAATACAAAAAATATCTACAAAAATAACTTATTGAAATATATTTAAAGGTTCACTAAACTTTTATTTTGTGGTACTGGGGATTGAACTCAGGTCCTTGTGCTTCTGAGGCAGGCGGCAGAACCACTAAGCTAAACCCCCAGCTCGCTAAACTTTTTCAATAAACTAGTTTTAAGATGAACTTTTTCTCAAATGTCCTCTCAGACATCAGTTGGAGAACAAAAATCTGCTAAGCAAGGAGCTCTCTCCCCCTTATCATATTAAACCAGAAAACTACCAATATTTTTTTTTTGAGACAAGATCTTACTTTGTAGTTCAGGTTGGCCTAGAACTTGTGGCGATCCTCCTGTGTCGGCCTCCCAAGTGGGATGACAGGCGTGCACCACAAAGCTCAGGTAAAATA
Source organism: Fukomys damarensis (assembly GCF_012274545.1). Taxonomy (NCBI): domain Eukaryota; kingdom Metazoa; phylum Chordata; class Mammalia; order Rodentia; family Bathyergidae; genus Fukomys; species Fukomys damarensis. Next base: position 12,387,905 of record NW_022900921.1, on the reverse strand, counting down.
ATCAGAATTTTAACATGCTTTTTTAACAGCTATGAACTTCTGCTATCACTGGGCAATGAAAATACTCATAAGGGTAGTTACAAAGGAAATTTACAGAACTATAACCTACCATCTGGCTTCTCTCAAGACCTGACAACTAAATATAGTACAGCATGTTTAATGCATGGCATTTTATTTAATTCACAGTGAGAACCCATCTCTGTTTACGACATTGTCCAGAAGCAACTTTACTGTTTGTACAAACGTGTAATGTAAATCAATGCATTACTTCATTCTTCAAGAAACTCTTGGTAAAAACAAACATCAACTGAACTAAATGGTGCCCTTAGTAATACCGCAGATTTACATTTGGAGAACAAACATTATCTTAACACAGACCTCTATGTTCTTAGAGTGACCCACAGAGGACAATTTGAGCAACACTGCTTCATTCAATATATTAACTTCCCTGTGGGACTTGTACTGTCCTTTATTTCTGTAGTTACATCACTGTGGTTTAAAAAAAAAACCAAAAACCAAAAAACAAAAAACTTATCTTTCTCTAAGTGTTTTGAAAGAGGAATGAGGAAGAAAGAAAACAATATCCCAAGGCATCACAGATTTCACAGTAAAGATCAGAAAATTTTCTACTAAAAGTTAGGACATTAAGAAAATAAGGCCATTTTCATTCTGACACCATAATCTATTTCTGTCCCATACTAAAACTGTCTCAGTGTTATGTGTCAAATGTCAGTACGTTTATACACATGCAAGAAAGTCAATTGTATGAATTTCCTTAAAAAAAGAAAACTTTCTTAGAAGTAAGTCTTCTTAGCTGTTTTATATAGCAGAATAAAATAAGGAACAACTTTATTTCCATAGAAATATATAAAAAAAAAAATATATATATATATAGCTTACACCAAATAACAATGTCATAATCTTCATAGGCAGATGTTAGAAATTCATGAAGATACGGCCGCATTAATTCTACTCCAGTCTCTGCACAGGACCTATGGTCTAAAACAGAATTGATCATAGGATTATTAGTTTGTTACTGTGGAGAAATGGAAAATGAAATTATTATGAAATGTAATATAAATATTCAATTGTACATTGCTTCAGGTTGAATTAGACTGGCTGACAGACACATCTTTCAATGCATACAACTTAGTATCCTTGAGCTCCAATTTTTTTCTTTCTGGTACTGGGGATTGAAGTCAGGACCTTGCTCTTGCCAGGCAGGCACGACACCACTGAGCTACATCCAATTTTTATTGATCAGTTTTGTTCAAAGTATGAAGAGCAACACTGAGAATTCTGGCTTATATTGTAAGTTGTAAATTTTTTTCTCATTACTCTCAAGTTTAGGTATCATTTATGAAAATGAAAAACTAGGCTTCCAGGTATCATTTATGAAAATGAAAAACTAGGCTTCCTACATTCACATTTAGTCATCACCTTGCAGTTATTATCACATTCAACCAAAATGACAAGACCAATTAACTTATTAAATCTTAAAATAAGTATATGTTATGAAATACATTTAAAGTCTAAACATAGAGTTAAATAAACTCCCGTATAAGTAAATACTTCTTGCCAATAGCAGAGGATGAAATGAACATCTTTCTTCTTCGACTGACACGATAAATTTCAAATGCAAGAAACTGCCTGAACATAATTAGAGACAAAAGATAAAATATAAAAAATGACTTTTTAAATATTCCTAATAAAAATTTAAGTGTTAAAAGTTACTAAGTTAAATTATGATGCATTCACAAAGTAGAATACTGTATATATAGCAAATAATACTTAATGACTGCAATGATATTCATCTATAATTAAGTAAAAGAAAAAAAATAGACATACATACATACACACTAGAAGATACACACCAAAATATTAAGAGTGGTCATCTTTGGGTCTTGAAATTACAAATGACTTTTTTTTTCCTCATATGTATTTCCTACAAGGAATGATTTATTTTTGAAATAATAAGAAAAGCTTTCAAATATTTCATGTGAACCCTGAGTTGCTGGAAAAAAAACAAACAAAAGAAGAACAAAAGTTGTTGTGGGCAACAGAAGATGAAAAGCATTATTAACTGACTTACCAAACAATGTATAATCAACATCTAGTACCAACAGCTTTTTTCCTTCCCTGGGAGGATTCAGTATTTCCACTTTGTACTCTTTAACTCTGCGAGAAATTTTCAACAGATTTTCTTCCCTAAGGGAAAAAGTAAAATCAAATGAAGCACTCACATTTTCTCATGTGACAGTTCCCTCTAAAGGAAAAGGCACTTACCTGTTTTCTACTTCAACTACTTCATCTTCAATGTCAAAGTCATTAACAACATCATCATTGTCAGGAGGTGGACCTAAGACATCCTCCTATTTAGACAGAGAAGAGTTTTACCATACTACCTTTAACATAATAAATGCACAGCATGAAAATCAATAAGTACAATCTGAGTTCAAGAATCTTTTAAATACACACTGTGGGAAAATTTCCACATTAATAACTTATCATATGTTTCCCCTGGACAGATTTTCCATGTTCAATTTGACCATTTGGGCTACTACTACACTTAGTTAACTGTATACTAAAAAGTTCCTGGGCATTTATTTTCTGTTGAGTTAATACAATACTCACAGTACAGCTTTTATTTTTCATTGACCATGGAGGCGGATTAATTTTACTATATTTAAAATTATATATCATAGTATCTTCAGTGGGGCAAACGGTAACAAAAGTAAACATTTACCAAGCTCTCCTCACGAGTTCCCATCATCATGATTTTAGTATTTGGTTTCAGTTTGAGAGCTCCAAGCTTAACATCATTTTCTGCAGGTTTGCCTACAATACAAGCAAATGACTGTTTTCTCACTAAAGTTCAGGTGCTAGTTTCACTATTCCATTACACAAAACCCTAACATTAAAAGGTTTGGTACAGATGTCACAGCAGTTTTGGAATTTTGCTTTCTTACATTAACAAACTGCTACTGCTGAATTAGTCACATCTAGGATACTAAGAAGTCACAACTAATACAAGGGTTGCTTTCTCTCATTCTATCTAGAACACCCTTATTCAACTAACTAAACATAAATTCATATTTTATTTTGTGGTGCAAGGTGAAGACAAAATTTGTCAGGAAGCCTGGAAGATCAAATGCCTAAAATAAAACTACAGACTGAGACAGAGTTCCTCAAAACTTACCCTTCGTGGTAAGACAAATGTAGGCAGCACAAAAACCCCTTTTAGCTGGATGTGAATATTACCTTTCTGGTAATTTAAATATTACCTTTACTTTTGAAACAGGAGAGATTATTCATGGAGAGTACAAAGCTCAAACTGTAATGAAAACACTGCGCTGTAATGCAGATGTTAGAAAATAAATGACACTTCACCTGAGATTTCTATCAACTGTCAGAGGAATAAGGAGTAATCTTACTGGCGGTGTTCTCAAGTATCCTTCACATTATCATTTTTACCACTAAACTGATTTGAGAAAAATTCCTAGCAAAGAAATCTCAAAAAAAGGAAAGACTATTTAAAACAGGTAACAGCAAATATAAAAATTCATAACAATTAGGACAAAAGATGTACAGTAGGGAGAGATTACCTTTCACTTTGAGTCCAAGTAATTTCTGGCGTTCTGGCAACACTCCAGTAAGGGTCTTGAGAAACTGTTTCAGATCTAGCACAGTGTCGTCCTCTGAAAGTGTGGTCACTGAATATTCCTGTCCACCCCATTTTACAATGATAGGGAGAGCCATTCTGGAAGCATAAGAAGAGGCAGCTTTCCTTCAGAAAAACACACCTAGAATGGCAGGCATACACAAACAAGTCAAAGACAACCTTGTAACTCTGTCTGATGAGCAGGTGGAGTCTGAGTAGTTCCAGTCTACAATTTGATGATACAGAAACAGGTGTTTCTCCTTACAGAAGAGCTCCCCAAACATTAAAAGTTGGACTAAAAATTACCCCACCATCTCCATTTTTGGCTTTGATTTACTGCTTCCTAATACTCTATCAGATTCTCCCTACTATTCAACAGGGAAGGTACAGTAATGAGCTATTTCTCCCACCTGCTTTCCTTGGTCAGGATTATAGTCAAGTTCCACCATGACAGAATATCCTCCTTCATTTAACGTTTGACAGGTAGTGTGCTGGAGTCACTAGAAAGAGCACAGACTCTAGAGCCAGACCACCTGCGATCAGATTTCTGATTTCCCATTTATTAGCTATTTGACTCTGCAAAGTCAACTTGTCTCTTAGTGCCTTGATTTCCTCACCTGTAAAATAGGGATGATACCTACTTCTCAGGGGTCTTATGATGATAAAATTTGTCAATATCTAGAAGTCACAGAGCATACTGCATATAGTAAATACTATGTAAGTATTGGTTAAATAAATTTAGAGCTGAATGTTTACTATGTTCCAGGCACCATGCAGAATACAGAATAAGCCTTATGTTTCATTATTTTATGAACTGGCCAGTTTTACATAATCTCATTTAATAAGGTTGTTGGTAAGAAACAAGATCTGAGAAACTACATAAATTGCTCATGGGTACACAGCTGGTAATGGGTCTTCCAAAGAAATCTGACGTACCCTGTATCTCCCACACCATAACTGTCTTTTCTCTCGAATGGGACCTACAGGAGTTAAGGAAGTTTCAATAAATACAAAACCTATAGGCACAGTTCTAAGCATATAAAGTTTACACAGCAGAGGCTCTCTTATCAACAATTAAATGTGAGCTGGGCTGGGGATTTAACTCAGTGGTGCCACCACCTGCTTCACAAGCGCAAGGTCCTGAGTTCAATCCCTGGAACCAGAAAATAAATAAGTAAATAAATAAATGAATGAATGAACGTGAGTTTATTCCCCACAAAGGTTTCTACTTTTCATAAGATACTTCCACCACAGGTTAGAAAGCTGAGTTAGCTAATCTTGACGTATTGGTCTTCCCAAATTATTTGGTAAAACATTTGACTGCACTATTCTGGCAGCGATTACACCCAGTGCTAAGAAGGTAAATTTTGAGTCTCAATTTGCAAAAATAATTTGGAAACAATGTCTTCTATTAACATGGCCATTAGCAGAAGAAAGTACGATAGCATCTCTTTTATACTTACTCACATGAATATAATTTATATTTACTCATGTTTTCATATTTACATACTGGTTTATACTTACTCCCATGTCTACAATGTCCTACTGAAGGTTTCAAACAAGTACGTTAACTTAGACAACACACTCTATTTTAGAATCTGCTCTAACAAATGTTATGATCTTCAGTAAAGACAAGTGGACTTTGGAGACAAGCTGAAATATGATTTAAGTAAGAGATGGGAATAAAAATGATTACTTATAGGAACTAGGAAAGCATCCAGCACCAATACACACCGAAAAGGGCAAAGCAGTTTGGAGTGAGACTACCTGGGTTCCAGGACCTTGGACAAACCATTTATCTTCCAGTCTAATGCTTCACAAAGTGTGGCCCTGGACTGACCAACAGCATCAATCTTACTTGGTAGCTTGTTAGAAATGTAACAAAAAAAGGAAACAATGATCTAATAATGTGTTTTTTAACTGGCTTCATCCCACCATCTCTAATGCATGCTACAACCTGAGTCACTTTTCTAGACTCTTTAACATAGTCCTTATGACAGTTTTTAAGTTACTGAACCTCATATCATCATTGTTGAGATCACGCACAGCCAGGTGAGGTGTTTGTTGCACACCTGTAATTCCAGTTACTTGGGAGGCTGATGCAGGAGGATGGCAAGTTAAAAGCCAGCCTGTGTAACTTGAGTGAGACTTTGTCTCAAAATAAAAAGGGCTGGGGATGCAGATCAGTGCTTGCCTGGCATGCCTGAGGCCCTGGGTTCACTCTCCAGCACCACAAGAGAAGGTGGGGGGGCGGACTCATGCACACTAATGGTGCAGCATGACATAAATATATGAAAAATGATGGGGGTGTGGGGCAGGGGGTTCCAACCCCAAAGAACAGCTAACATACTGCATTGAGTTTGCCTAGCTAATTCCTAACCCTGGGTCTCAGTCTTCTGAAGCAAAGGCGAGGCAATCTATACCGTATTTACTAGATAAGAACAGTGTTAAGGTAGGAAACAACACTTGTGACAGCCCTTTGTAAGCCAAAAAGAGCTTTACAACGGTGATGGTGGTGGTGGTGACAGAATTACGTGCTACACTGACTCAATCACCTCATTTATTCTTCGCAATTCTGAACAACTACCATCCTCATCATATAGACCAGAAATCTGAAAAAGGAGTTAAATAACTTGCCAAGAACGTACAACTAAAAAGTAGCAAAGACGGCAGTTTGAAAGTACAGCAGCAAGTCAGAAGTGCCCGCTGCCCCGCGGACCGTGAAAAAGCACGGCAGCAAACCTAACTTTTGGAACTGAAAGGACGGGACTGAGGGCGGGGTAATAATTCGAAAAGGCTACCGAAAGGTAACTGAAGTGCCGGCGACTCCAGGCCAGGACAGCACATCAACAGCAACTGCGAAACGTGCAGAGGTGAGCTGTACAAAAGGACTGGTACCGGGCAGCCTCGGAAGGCCGGTACCAAGAGAGAGGGTAAATCTTCAACAAGGAGAGAGAGAAGACAGACAAGCGTCAAGACGAGGGAGGAGTGAAGCCGGGAACCCAAAACACACAGGAGCCCGGGAGGCCCTCGAAATAGGACAGGAGGCCGGGCGGGAAGGCTGCGCGCCCCAACGTACCCGGCCGGGGCCGGGGCCCGGGCGCC
>NW_022900921.1:12348601-12380791 GCF_012274545.1 Fukomys damarensis | reverse complement strand
CCGCGTGAGCGGCAGCGGGGCAGGCTACGCGGCGCGTGCAGCAACGTCGCGTCCCCCATCCCGGACGCGTGTCCAAGGGCAGCACCGTCAGGCTGACCCGCACGTCCTCACCTGGAGCGTGGTGAAACCAGCCGCAGCGGACGCAGAAACCGACTGCAGCGGAACCTAAGGAGACCGGAAGTGACGTGGGGCCGGAACCGGCAGGCAAACCGGAAGTGGGTGGTTTGAAACGGAAACGCTCCGGGGACCAAGTGGCTGTCTTTTTTTTTTTTCGAATTAGATGATAAGGCTAGTCATCTGTAGCCTGGATCTTCACCAAGCGACGAGGAACTCAGTCCCTTCCAAGACTGTGAGGTTGTGCAGATGCCCGCGATCCCACAACAGTCAGTCACCTCCTCGTTCTGCGACTGTGCTACTGCTGGGCTCTGAGCGGGGTGGGTCTTCGGGTCTCATGACAGCTTGTATTGTTTCGCCAAAGTGAGAACTGGGTGAGGCGTGGGCGCTGGCTTCTGCAGATCCTAGGTTTTCATGGGCCTCGAGAATGTGACACATGCGACTGGATCGTGTTCCAAATGAGGTCTTGGAACCGCATTATTGCTGCTGAGGAGATCAGGATTTTACCTAATCCAAGGAGAAACTTGAGACCTAGGAAAGAGGAGGAGCAAGACGAAATGAGTTTGAGACCCCAGGAAGCAAATCTTAAAAGGAGAGGTGATGATTGAGATTACTGTATAGTATCATATTTCCACCTGCCCAGTCCCACTTGTGTTACATCATCTTCCCTCTGAATACAAGGAGAGCCAATTGTCCTGACAAAAGAATTCCAGATTTTTAATGGAAATTCACAAATAGTCTGTACAGGAAGCTCCTGGGATAATAACACTTGCAAAAAAATTATAAATAATAAAGTAAAAATTTTAAAGATCATTGCCCTCTAGATTGGTGTATAAGATGCCTTATAAAACTTTGATTTTGTAAAGAGGAAAAATAAAAGTCGGCACCAAATGTGTACCAGACTTTTCTAATTCTACTTGACAGCAGTATAACATTCGTTTCCCTTCCGAAAGTAACAGAAAGCAAAGAGTCAACAGTCCTTTAGTTGAGAGACATACTATTTTACATCCTCTAACACTGCCCCGGCAATGTGTGATAGCTGCTCATTCAAAAAAAAAAAAAAACTCAAACGTCTTGCCCTTTTCCACAAAAAAAAAGGAAAGGGGAAATACTAAATTTTAAAAATGTACAGAAATCTCACATTTGTAGTACTGTAGGTCAAAAGACAAGGAGACTGGGATTTTTTTTTTCAACCCAATCTCTGCTTTGTTCACCTTCTAGTAGGTGTTTCGCTACTCTGTATTTGTCTTTTTGATTAGGGAAACTTACGTTGATCACTGTAATCAACTAAGACACTTCGGCTTCACTAATCCTGATATAACAACAATATTCATGTCGAAATTCCCATCGTTTAGGGTAGAAAAGCTGTGTAACAGGGAATCTGTAAATTAAGTATTATCTCAGTGTAAATTATTTAATAGTTGCCAAGTGTTGAAGAGTATTTCTGCAAGAATTAGAGTAGCAGAATAGGAAACAGCCCATCTAAAAGATAATTTCAAGTTTTCTTTTGCCCATATCTCAGGTCACCCAAGTCAATTTCTGTTCGATTAAATATTCATGTGATAAAAGATAATGTTGAGAAAGCACTTGGAGTGCCTCAAAAGGTATTAATAAGGGAATAGACTCAGTAACTAAGAATGACTATACAGTAGACCTAGGAAAGACTCATAGCAATGCAAAGCTGCCAAAAAGAAGAGAAAAAATAAATTTTTCTTTCCTTTTGCTCTCTGGACCCATTCTTCGAAGGCATAAAGAATATTATGCTTGTCTTTCCCTTAGGTCTTTGCAGCAACTAAAGAAAACTGGGAGATATGGTAGATATGTTGCCAATTGTAAAAGAGGAAAAGAAATATAGAACCAATCTCATAAATTCAAACGATAACTGCATTTATCACTGTGACCATGTTTGTTTTAGAAGCCAAAAGGGCACCCCTACTCCTGGGCCAGAAATTCACTGCTATCATGGTTTTAGCTTTATTTCCCCCACACCTGTTTATTCTTTTTCCTCAGATCATTTTCTTCATTTAGCAACTGCCTTCTCTTGCCCAACTCTGATCTGTTTCTCTTGTAAAGCTTTCTTTTTCCCAGTTGGAAAACAGTCCTCCTTTATTTTTGTTTTTTAATTTAATTCACTGTAGCACATTATTCTCTCTTTTATACACACTCCCTTGCCTTTTTCTTGCCTGCAATCAAGCATCTAAAAATGTTCATTCTGTGCCAGAGGACAGATTCCACAGGCTCTTAACTAAGCCTGGCTTTCTCTATTCCGTTGGCCATCCTGAAACAACTACTTAAAACTTCCACTCTTCAAACCTCAGACCACACATTTATCTTCTTGCTTTAGGCAGATGATTTTGTCCTGTATTTTTGCAGTTCCTCGTCAAACCTTTCTAAATCTAGTCGCTAAACTATATCTCTACTCATCCTCACTTCTTTTGTTTCTCTTTCAATTGAAGCAGCTCCCTTCCACCTGAAGCCAATCCTTATACTTGTGTTCTGTATTTTCCCTTCTCAAGAAACTTTCTATAAGCTGGATGTGGTGGCGCATGCCTGTAATCCTAGCACTCGGGAGGCTGAGGCAGGAGGATCCCTGTGAGTTCAAGACCAGCCTGGGCTACATAGTGAAAAAAAAAAAAAAAAAAGAAACTTTCTATAAATTCAGTTTCCCCTCCTCTTGCTCTTACATTTTTCCTTCTACTGATTCATTTCCTTTAATGATAAATAGGCCTTGATATTTTGCCATTGTAGCCACCACCCGTTGTTTTCACAGATGGGTATTTCAAAGGACTGTTTGCAGTTGTCTAAACTTGAAGTACTGTGTAATTATGAATGTAATCAGGATAGTATTAGTTGAGTGACAATCTCTCAGTATGTCTGTGAGGAAATGATAAAGGAGATAGGGTTTGGCAAAGCTGACTTGGAAAATGAGCTGGACCAGTCAATTATAAGATTGCAGGACAGTGCCAAATAATTCTCAAGACCCTGTATGTGGAACTTCTCATGAGCTCCCATGACATGTGGATGCCACAGGGAGCCACTGTCATGAATTCCCACGGTAGCCCATACTGTTTCTCAGATGAAGGGTGTTCTTTTATTTTTGATTTTACCTTCTTTTTCTCTTGTTCTGCCCAAATTCACTCTGCAGAGTTAGTTTCTCTCATATCCATTCACCCTTCACTTTTCAAATGAACTTTTTGGCACTGTGGCAGGTTATTATTTTAAGATTCCGTTTTTATTTGTTAGTATATTTCTTTATATACTTTTTTCAGGTCCTACAAAAGGAGTGACCCAATAGTGACCAAAACTTTTTCTGTTGTTATTTGGTTGGAGTATGGCAGTGTGTCGGGGGTCTCCAATATCATGCTCACCTCCAGTGATTTTCTGGGAAGACACCCAGGATATAGTTGTATCACAGATAAGATTTATTACAGCAAAAAGTTACAAACAAAATCAGCAAACAGAAAAGCATCATGGAATGAAGTCCAGAGGAAACCAGAAACAAGATTGTAAGAGTTCTTTCCTAGTGGGATTACACAAGATTCATTTAATTTCTTCACCAGTAAATTGTGACATTTACCAAATGTGTCTAGTGAAAAAGTTCATGAAAGACTCAGTGCTCAGTGTTTTTTGGTCGTGTGGGTACATGCTCCCTTGCATGTACCAAAATTGCAAATTCCCAGAAGGAATCAAGGTGTGTGGTTAAATCACATTGTTTTCAAGCAGTCTAGGTATAGTGAGTCACTTTTACTGTTTAGGGATAGTTTCTCATCTGTGTAGGAACTATAGGAAGTTCCCAGATTCCAGATAAGGACCAACTTGCAAGCAGGAATTCTAAGCCTCCTATGTTAACTTTACTGCAAAGGCAATTGTTTACTGTATTAGCTTTTCCATTGCCAGGATTCTATACTGACACACACACTTTAAAGAAGGAAAGGTTTAACTTGGCTCCCGGTTTCAGGGGATTCGGTCTAGGATTGGCTAGCTACAGGGCATAAACATCAAGGAAAAAGTGTGGCATAGATAAATGCCCAGTTCATAGCACCTGGGAAGAGAGCAGGAGAACAGCATGAAAGCAACACTCGAGAGAAAGGGCCAAGGGAATAGACACAGACCCGGAGGTCACACCTCTAGAACCAACCCAGGCACTCCCAGGCGTGTCCTCTACTAATCCTTCAGGCAATCAAAACAATCAGGTTGACAATCCACCTCAACCATAAGATTAACTTTAAGTGTTTTCTCCCTTGCTACACTGTCTCTTTGCTGCTCCTTGGTCTTAGAAAGAGTGCTTTTGGTGGGAGAGGCTTTTTTGTCTGGACCCACTGGTATTTCCAGGTGCCCTGTGTCTCCAGTACCTAGATATATGGACTATATGAAGCAAATCAAAAGCCTTGTGTACTTAATTACCATGTCTTTCTAATAACTAACTAGTCTGTCTTATCCCCACCTTTCCAAGTCTCCTTTGTATTGCTTTACATACACTATCCAGGGTTTTTAGCTGTACTTAGCAGAAGGAACCCTCCCTCTTGTTCCAGAACTGGAAGTTTTTCGGTTACTTTTATTTTTATGCTTAGGAAACAAGTAGTTTTTAAATTTCTGTTTTGAGAACAAAACCTATATATGACATAGCAGGCTTAACTTACGTATAGGGTCCACAAATTATCAACAGGAGAACACAACATTATCATGATTTGATTGTACTAAATAAGTGCATTTTCCCCAATTATAAAACTAATATATACTCATTATAACAGATGATTCTTTACTTTGACCCAGGTTAATGTGTTAGTTTTCTTTGCTAACTGAAACAAAAATTTCAAAGTTCATAATGATTTCAGGGTAACAGAAGATCTAGATACATTTAACTTTGCCTTTTTTTTTCTTTGAGTTTATTGGTACTTTTTAGGTATACAGTACAGTTATATTCATCATTGGGATCTTGCACCTTTACATGATATATGTTGGTCTTTCCCCCCCCTATTCCCCTGCCTTCCCTTCACCCTCTCCACCCTTCCCTCTTTACAAAGACTTTGTTTCCATCTTCTCCTTTTCTCATATTTTTTCTTTTCCTGTCTTTCCTTTCCCCTACCCGTCCCACTTCCCCTGCTCCTTTAGTCCTTTTCTTCCTATTTCACATTGTCAATTATACAATTTGAACCTTATTTACACTTTTAGTTTTTCACACCAGAGAAACTGTTTGGTATTTACACATGTGTGTCCTCTTTATTTCACTTAAGAGTATGGCCTCAATATGCATTGATTTTCCTATAAATGACTCTAGTTTCTCATTCTTCATGGCTGAGTAGTACTCCATTTATAGAAAATCTTTTTTATCCAGTCTCCAGATGATGGGAAATTGGGCTGTTTCCAAGTTTTTTCTATTACAAACTATGTTGTTATAAACATGGGTGAGCATATATCGCTGTGGTGTGAGTCTTTTAATTCTTTTGGAATGATGCCCAGCAGGGGAATAGCTGGGCCAAATGGGACCTCTTTCAATCCTAGTTGTTAGAGGTATCTCCACATTGATTTCCACAGTGGTTGCCCCAGTCTGCACTCCCACCAATAATGGAAAAGGATTCCTTTCTCACCACAACCCTGCCAGCATTTGTTATTAGTTGATTTCTTGATAGCAGACATTCTTTCTGGGGTGAGGTAGAATCTCAAGTGCTGTTTTCACTTGCATCTCTCGAATAACCAGTGCTGCTGAACATTTTTTCATAGATTTGCTGCTTTTACTTCTTTAAGAAGTGTCTGTTCATTTCAGATGCTCATTTTTAAATCAGGTCCTTATATTTGGGGGGGGTCTAATTTTTTTGAGTTCTTCATATATTCTATATAGTAGTCATTTGTTTGAGGAACAGCTGGAAATTTTTTTCCCACATTGTAGGCTGTCTCTTAGCTCTGTTGGTAGTATCTCTTGCAGTTCAGAAGCTTTTTAATAAGATGAGATCGCAGTTATTGATTCTTTGTGTTAGTTCCTATGCTACTGAGGATTTCTTCATAAAGTCTTTTCCTATGCCATTGTCTTTGAGAGTTCTACCTAACTTATCTGCCAGCAAGTTTAGTGCTTCTGTTTTAATATTTATATCTTTAATCCACTTGGGCTTTAGTTTAGTGCATAGTGAAAGACAAGGGTCTAGTTTTAATCTCTGGCAGGTTGAAATCCAGTTTTTCCAACACAATTTATTGAAGAGACTGTCTTTCCTCCACTGAAGATGGTTGGCTCCTTTGTCATAGATGTCAGAAGTTGTTTCTGCATCTTTCAATCTATTCCACTGATCCTCTGGTCTGTTTCTTTGCCAGTACCATGCTGTTTTTATCACAGTGGCTTTGTAGTGTAGTTCCAAGTTGGAGATTGTGATACCCCCTGTCGTGTCTCTGTTGCCTAGAATTGCTTTTACTATTCTAGGTCTCTTTTGGTTCCAAATGAATTTTTGGATTGTTTTCTCTAGTTCTGATTTCACCTTTATTTTATAGGAAAAATACCAAGAACAGTAGAAGTTTTCCTGTAATTGAAATTTAGAAGTAGAACAGGACCCACTCATCCCTGCCACTGATGGCCCTGTAGGCCGTTCCTCTTGCACAGTGTTCAGTAAACTTTTGTTTCTTCTTTATATTCAAAAATTATGTATATAGGAGATAGCTATCTTCTTAATCACAGGAGTCATAATTACACATGCCCCTTTCCACAAATTCTAGACCAGTGAAAATATTTCTGAGATGAAAATTTTGTCGTAATAGATTGCTGCCTAATCAACATCCAATTTGAAATCATAAACCAGAACATCAAATTGTTATTGTGTTGCAGCATTTCACATTATGAGAGAAATTTCATTTATTTGTTTTTATATCCACAGTGAGTCATAAGTGGATAAATTAATATCTCCCATGCTTCAAGAAACATTAATGAAATGTCTAGACAGTAGCAATCTAAACATGATGCAGCAAGTTTAAACACTAATAAGCTATTGGTAATGAATAGGCTACCATTGTTTTACTCATAGTACTTCCAACTTCAGAAGACTTTTCTTTAGCAATGCATTTATTTCCAAAGAGCTCTAGGCAGGGTTCTAGAAGCAGCATTGCCTCAAACGGCCTCTCTGATCTTAAGGAAATCAAGTACCCCTGACTTCAATTACTGTTCATAAAAATGAACTTCTTGAATAACAAAAAGATAAAAATTAAATAAAGTATGTACTTGAGAACCTTTATAATTCAATTTAGTAGTTCTCAAATAATAGCCAATGGACTCAGGCTTCATTTTGACATAGTTTCTGTCAATTTTCCACTTGCAAAACAAGAAATATGAGAATCATCTAGTACATTGTTCAGAAAGCCAAATGGACAATCATATTCTTCCTTTTACTGACACCTTCTCACTTTTTTTTTTAAGTGGGCTTTTACATTTATTAAAGGTAGGAAAAGAAGAATCCCCTGCATAGTGAGAGTGGGCCAGTTAAAGACGGGAAAAGAAGCACAGAGAAAGAGAGAGACAGAGAGAGCAACTTTTCACTTTTTTTATATCTGTATTTATCTCTCCTGAATTTTTTTTTTTTTTTTTTTTTTTTTTTTTTTTTTTTTTTTTTTTTTTTTTTTTTTTTTTTGGGATACCGGGCATCAAACTCGGGACCTTGCCTTTGCGAGGCAGGCTGTGGCACCACGGAACTACACCACCTCCCCCCGCCTCCCGCCTCCGTCCTCTCCTGAAGTTTTTAAAGCACAAATCATGGTGAAAAACAATTCACAAGGAATTTGTATTAAGAGTGTAGGATTATATGGTTAGCATTAAAATAGTAAGTTTTTTCTTGGCCCTTCATAAATACTCAAGTGATTTTTTTTTTTAAACAAGCCTGTCAAGTTTTACTAAAGAAAAATTCTGTGGGATTTGATTTTCACCAGTCTGCTCTGGCACGTTTCTGTTTGTTACACAATCACCTGGACCAGCGAGAGCTCGTGTGCGTAGACTGTTGTACTCCCTCATGCTATGTTCAGTTCAATGCCACTGCTATGGTAATTTTGGCCAGAGCGGTATAGTTCTGTATTGCAGATTTACCAATTTTCCTTTGCCTTGACTGATTATCTTCAGAGTCTGTTTATACACCTGCACATATTTCCCGCTTTCCTTAGAAAGTTAAAGCCTACAGTTTATTGATTCCAAAGACTTTTCTATCTTCTTCTTGGCCACTATCTTTCTCTCTTCAGTGCGGGTTGACCCCAATCAAGAGAAGCCACAGAGATGGTTGAGGAACGAGAAAGGAAGAAGTTCTCACACTGCAAGAAGCTCTTCATGGCAGAGCCAGGACGCCAGGGCACTCGAGTGATTTGTTTTGAAATATTATTTGTAGTTTTAAATGGCAGAAATCTGGTCAGGCTATATCAATCTTTAACCCAAAAAGTGGGGATGAGGGGAGTAGAGAGGTATGAGAACACAGGACTTGCCCACAGGTTACTTTTTAACGTCATTGAAGCAAGGAACCAAGGCAAGTTCAAGTTTCCTAACAATAAATCCATGGATCTTCTCCCTAGGTTTTATGGTTTGTGTTTAGATGTCCCCCCCAAAGGCTCATGCTGTCATAGGGCTTTTTCAGAAGTAGCTGAATTTAGTGTGTGATGCTGGGATTGAGGGTGTGGTTACTAAATCAGTCTATTGATTGTTTTGGCACCACTAATCTCAGGAGTCTGGATAAAATAAAAGGTAAAGAAAGAGACTTGTCTTTTTTCCTTCTTGCTTTTGCTACTGTGTGGGTGTCATGAACTGTTTCTCCTTTGCCTTCGAGCCAGCTGATTGTGGCCTGAAACCTCTACAAACTGAGATAAATAAAGCCTTTCCCCACTAACTTTTGGTGTTGGGTATTTTTTCTCAGTAATGAGAGAAAAGTAACTAAGACTCTAGGTTACTACCATTAATATGACTCTGAATCCCAAACTCTGTGTTGCTAGTTCCAAATCTTCAGGTCCTGATCTGGAATCCTATTCCCTGAACTCAGGTCATGTCTATTTTTGAGCCACAATAGAATGCATTCCAGTCTGAGCTTGCCATATGTCCTGCAGAGGGACTTCAGGGATGATAGCCTCTCTGTAGACCAAAAGCCACTCTTAAAGTGTCTTCTATACTAACTATTAGTTCTCTTTCTGGCAGATGTCAATATTATTCTTTTTTCTCTTCTTAATATTCTATTTAATTCATGATTCAATCACCCCCTCTATTTTCTAATTCTTAGCACATTGTATCCATAAGCACATTACTTATTTTCTTCTTCTCCATCCATGTTTCAGCCCTTTGGATTTGCACTGATTTTAAATTCTACCTCCTGACAAGGTGTGGTAGCCCATGCCTGTATTCCCAGCACTCAGGAGGCTGAAGCAGGGGGATTTCTGTGGTTTCAAGGCCAGCTGGGGCTACATAGTGAGACCAAGGTCAGCCTGAATTACACAGGGAGGCCCTGTCTCAAAAATAAATGTTACTTTCTGGTCATGTATTTTGGGTGTCCCTATTACTAGTATATAAAAGAAGTATCTAGCAGTTCCAAACTATTAATGATTCTCAAATCTGGAAGACAATGTACTCTATTTTAAATTAGCACAGATCTCCACATTGATTTTTCTTTTCTTAGAATTGCTCCAAGTTTGATTACACTTTTCCGATTTTGATGTAACCTGCAAATATTCTTTTTTTAACATGGCAAATTTAACTTTAAACTCATTTTTTCTCCTCATGACAGCCTCATAATAACATTCCTAATTAATACTAATAATTACAGGTAGCACCATGGATGTAGTATTTCATTTTATTCTTACAACAACATTATGGGAATTAGATTAAATTTTTTTGTTGCTCAAAAGAAAAAGAATGGGTAAACTGTTTTCCTTGCTGTTTGAGAACATCACTGGCAGTTTCTTTTGAAAATTAAAATGTGTTCCTTGTTGCTCTGCATTTGATGATAGTACAATTCTTTTTCTTCCTTCACAAAGGCTAGAAAATAAATTATTAAGGCTCCTAACAACCGCAGAAATATTACTATTCTTGCCTTGTAGATATTGTATTAGTCAGCCTTTCATGACTACAACAAACACTAGACAAGCTAACTTTTGAAGAAAAAGTATTTAGGTCACATTTGGGAGTTTCAAAGGCACTGGCTCAGTTTTGGTGAGGGTCCTGAAAGCTGTGGCAAATGGCATTTGCAGGAGCAAGCAATCACATTCCTGGGAAGTCCAAGTCTAGCATCCGGCCATACCTTTCAAGGACACACCCGACAAGAGACCTAAAGACCTTCCCACTAGGACCGCCCCTTAATAATCCATTATCTCACCACTGCTACTCTGAATTACCTGCTTCTGACATACGGAATCTTGGGGAACAAACCAAATCCAGACCATAATATTTATTTATTTTTTTATTTGTTTTTTTGTTTTTTGTTTTTCTGAGACAGGGTCTCACTATGTACTTGGCTGATCTGGAATTTACTATGTAGCCTAGGCTGGTCTTGAACTCACAGCAATCCTCCTGCCCCAGCCTCCTGAGTGCTGGGATTACAGGCGTGCACCACGACGCCCAGCTCAAACCATAATAGATGTATTGAATTTTATTTCCAATCAATGGTCGGCATATCTGTTATCTGGTACAATTACTTCCTAATTTTCTCTGTAATAATGGATACAGGCATGATGTTTTCATGACCATGAGAAATGAAACCTTAATCATTAATTAGCTACCTACTTGCTTTGTGTGTGTTAGGTTACTATGTACATATGTTTTAATAAACTATCCCAGTTATCCTTCCATTTTTCAACTGTATTCCACTTCTGTTTTCTCTCTCTCTCTCTCTCTCTCTCTCTCTCTCTCTCTCAATAGATTTATTCCCTTATCCTTCTGCTTGAGTTATCTTGCTTTCAAGTTGCTAATCTCTTACACATGATAAGATCAATATGTCTAAGAAATGCTTTTCTCTCAGCTTGAATATTATCATTATAACCATTGTATAGATAAGGAAACTGAGATATAGTGATGGCAAGTGTTTAAGGTTGCACCACAAGTTGCTAGAGGATTTTATACACAAGTATCTTGATTCGAGAGTAGCACTGTCTAATAGAAATATAAGACACATATGTGCAATTAAATTTTTCTAGTAGCCCCTAAAAACAGTAATGGGAGCAATTTATAATATATTTTCTTTAGTCCAATATGCCTAAAATGTCATTTCAATATCTGATTAATATAGAAATTAGTGAGATTCTTACAAAGCAAAACACATTTTTGCTTCATGATATAGCAGTCACACTAATATTTGCCCAAAAGAGTTGACAACTTATATTCCCACAAAAGCACATTTTTTGTTTGTTTGTTTTTTGAGAAAGGATCTCACTATGTAGTTGAGACTGAACTGGAACTCACTATGTAGCCCAGACTGGTCTCGAACTCACAGTGATTCTCCTGCCTCAACCTCCCGAGTGCTGAGATTACAGGTGTGTGCCACCATGCCAAGGCTGAAAAACATGGTTATTTATAGCACCTTTACCCTTGCTAAAATGTCAAAGCAACCAAGATGCCCTTCAGTATGCATAGGGATAAGCTGTGGTATATTCTGACAATGAAATAATATTTAGTGTTAAAAAATAAGCATATTATTAAATGAAAGACACCAATCTGAAAAGGCCCCATAGCGTTTGAGTCCAAGTATATGATTCCAAGGATATGATTCCTCCTTCCTAAAGGAGGCAAAATTATGGAAATAGTAAAAAGATCCACCAAGCCCCATAGCGTTTGAGTCCAAGGATATGATTCCTCCTTCCTAAAGGAGGCAAAATTATGGAAATAGTAAAAAGATCCACCATTCCTAGGTTGGGGAGAGGGAAGGATAAATAGGAAAAACACAGGGGAATTTTCAGGCAGTGAAAATATTCAGCATGATGTTGAAATGGTGAATACATCTCATGAAGCACTTGTTCAATCCATAGAATACACAACATAAGAAATGAACCCCGGTAAAAACTATTGAGTTTGGGTGATAACGATGTGTCCATGGAAGTTCATCAGTTCTAACAAATGTACCACTCTGGTGGGGAGTTCTGGTAATGGGGGAAGAAGCTATGCATGGGAGGAAGGGATGTAGGCGATTTCGCTGTACCTTGCTTTCAATTTTGCTGTTAACTCAAAACTGTTCTAAAAAAAAGTGTATAAAAAATGTCTTCTCGGCTGGGCATGGTGGCGCACGCCTGTAATCCCAGCACTCGGGAGGCTGAGGTAGGAGGATCTCTGTGAGTTCGAGACCAGCCTGGGCTATGTAGTGAGTTCCAGATCAGTCTCAACTACATAGTGAGACCCTGTCTCAAAAAAACCAAAAAAAAAAAAGTCTTCTCAAAGACCAGCCTGCTATGTAGTGAGTTCCAGATCAGTCTCAAGTACATAGTGAGACCCTGTCTCAAAAAAACCAAAAAAAAAAAAGTCTTCTCAATCTTTGTTTCTAAAATTCTTAGAAATGGCTTAAGAATGGTTACAAATGTACTTCTTAATGTTTTCTGGGTTGTTTTTTTGTTTTGTTTTGTTTTTTTCGTTGTCTGCGGCTAACAGTTGATGAGACAATTTATTTTATTTTAACAGCTGATTATTTTCCACTTTGCCTCACTCTCCCACCCCATTCAATATGCCGTTCTTTTTCCCTGATGTTATGCACACATAAAATTGTAGTGGGGGAGAATGAGGACAGAACCTTCATCATCATCATGGAATGATTGTTTTCAAGTCTACAGTTTCTTAGTCATCATAGCCTTTTTCAGATATTAACAAATCAAACCTTATTGACTGGATTGACTTGGATGGATGAGGAGAAGAGTTTGCAGGATAATATAGATGGGCTAACTGGTCCTTCTGACTTTTATTTATTTGTTTTTTGATACCAGGGATGGAACTCCCGACCTTGCACTTGCAAAGCTGGCGGTGGAACCACTGAGCTAAATCCCCGGCCCTAGATTGTCTCTTAAGTCATCGAGAGAGAAAATTACTTTGACACCTTTTTTAAGCTAAAAATTTTTAGATAAACATACTAAGTAAATTTTAGATAAACATATTTAAGTAAATTCAGCCCCTAGTATACAGAAAAGGATTTCAAATTCCAATTCTCTGCACATGCTATCACTGCTCACATAAAACTCTTACTACCACTACAGTTCTTGCTACTGGGGAGTTACATCAGCAATTGAAATCCTATCTTCCTGTTATTTAGAGATCAAAGAAAATGATATTCACCTTCAAGTAAAATTATAAACACTATTCTAAAATTTTTATATCAGGCTTTTTTATTTCAGCAATTGCATCATCAAATAACTACTGCAGAAAAACTAAAGAGGAGAAATTGCAAAACACTTTAGGAGACAAAATTGGTGCTATTTTTCTGGATCAATAGGACAGACTTGTTAAATAGCAATATCAAAAATATATACTTTATGTAGAAATTGAATAAAATGGAATCAATTTACTAATAAAACTTTCATTTATATAATATAGGTTTGTAAAATGCTATCCTGAGATTTATAATTATAATTGGATTATGTTTCCATTTGAGCACTTACATAATCATTCAACTCATCACATTAAAACTAAAAAAATGTTCAAAATTATTTTAGAAGACATCTTTCTTGCTGTTTTTCTGTATTCTTTCAGTGGACTTAAATTGTTTTTGCTGTCAACCATAAGAATAAAAATACTGTAATTGCTCTGTCAATAAATATAAAAAAATGGAAACAATTTTAAAATTTGCATTGAAGTAATCCATAGTTATAGTATCTTAAGAATTATAATTTAGCTTTCATTTGCAGCATAAAATGATCACCTAATGGCAATGAAATTAAGGCAAGATATCAGAATTACTTTAGAAGAAAACAAAAATGTATTTTTTCTTAAGATTCAGGTATTTGAAAATAGGCTCCTTGGAAACTCTGAAGATGCATCACTTCTATTTTCAAGTTGTGTGAACAAAAGACAAAATCCAGCACTTGTGAAGATATATTCTTGAGCATGGAAATCATCTGAGGAAAGAATTGTTGGGGCTTCTATACTGAATTTTCAAAGAACAGGACAGGAGGTCCTTCTCTCTTGAAACTTTTCCCGACAACTGAACTGTGACATCTGACCTCCATATTCTTTGCAACTTCATATTCCTAAGAGGAATGTGAGGTAGAACATCAGGGGATGCCTTACCACCTGACTGAGGGTCCAGCAGAGGATGAAAGAATAATGCACAAGAGACAAAAGGTTTGCATAAATGGGGGGCAGGACTTGATCTTAGCTCTTCCTGGGTAAGACCATGAGCTCTGGACTTGTTAGTATTTATTGATCACACAACGCAGCAGGGGAAGTGAACAGTGGGGCGCAGACAGTAATGATCCAGGTTTGTAACAGGAAGGAACAATGCATTCTTGTGAAGGAAAGGTCATAGTTAAAAGGCCACCTGTGTTATCTTTAGCTGATGTTTGATCTGGGAGAGCAGCTGCACAAGAATCATGAATTCTCAGCTGTAGTGTCATCTTGCCATCAGAGACATCACAGTGTGATTGATCACTGAGATCTTAACTGTGACCACTGGCATATGCCAGCCGAAGGCTCATCTGGAAAGTCATATAAGCCTTGGATCAACTCACAATTTAGTCAACAGCCAATTTATAAGCCAATTCACTAATATTTTATAGCCTGTCCAGCTCAGTTTCAAGCTGGTCTCCTGCAGCAGAACAGTACCTGCCTCCCATCTAAATGGAAGGATTGAATCATCATAACCGAATGACTAAAATCACAGTGACATCATTTCTATTAACCTACATTCTGAGGCTGTGTGTTTTGGTGTTACTGAAGGAAGGTCTTAAGCATTTTTCAGCCTGAGGAGCACCAAGAGTTCTGTTTGCTATTGTAGAGGAAATTCTGTGTTAGAATAGAAAAAGCCTAAGAGAAGAATCTGGTTTCACCCAGCTTGAATCCTGAATCCGTGAGTCATCCCACGTCATTCTCCTCTTCCTTTGTACCTGGGGATCCCAGTATTTCTGTACCCTTTGACAAATGCCCCTCTGGAAATATAAGAAACATTAAAGATACTTTTCTCAGAGTTGAAACTTAAATTCTCCTTAGTCACAATGTCTCTGAATTGTGAATTTTATTTCGTTAAGTAAACAAAGCTTTTCTCAGCTAGGAGCATTCTCTCTCTCTCTCTCTCTCTCTCTCTCTCTCTCTCTCTCTCTCTCTCTCTCTCTCTCCCTCTCTCTCCCGTATTGGGGATCGAACCCAGGACCTTATGCTTGCAAGGCAGACATGGTGCCACTGAGTAAATCCCCAAATGTCAAGAGCATTTTTTAAATGAAAATTAGTATGTCCCAATGGTTTGTTTTGATTTCTCTAGAACAATTTTGTTTTATGTTCTGAAGGTATGCAGTTCTGCATAAGCACAAATGATTTTTCATCTGCTTGGAAGATAGTTGTTAGGGCTTCTTTCTAGATGTCACCCCAAAGCCTCATGTGGTCATATGTGGAACCTTTCAGAGCTGACAGGATCCACAGTGTATGATGCTGAGATCAAGGAAGTGATGCTGGGATCGATTCACTGTGTGATGCTAGGGTTAAGGGTGTGAGCACTACCCAAAGGGCAGGTAGCCCGAATAAAATATAAGAGACAGAAAGAGGGCTGCCGTTGTTGGTTGTTTGTTTGCTATTTGCTGCCTTCTGCCTGCCTGCTCTGTGATATTCTTCTGCCATGTCACCCTTCCTTGGAGACAGCCCACCGATGAACTGAAACCTCTACAAACTGTGAGCTACGTAAACATTTCCTCCTTTAACTTTGGGTGTCACGTATTTTGTCTCAGCAACAAAAAAAGTAACCAAGACAGAATTCTTCTATTTCTTTCCATAGTAAATCACTTGAGTATTACATCATCATTTTATTTATTTGAGTACTGGAAATCGAACTCAGGACCTTGCACTTGCTAGGCAGGCACAGTGCCACTGAGCTAAATCCCAGGCCTCATCATTTTAGTTTAATAATGCAGTTCAGTAATAAGCTAAGTTTCTGATGAAGCTTTGGGATCTCACTTTCAAACTGAATTTTTTATTACAATGAAGCTAGTATAGTTTTGAGACTTTTAAAATTATCCATAAGTTTGTTTGTTACTTTAACTTCTTCAATAATTTAGTCTATATTTGATTACTTTTTTCCTTGAAGAGTTTTAAAAGCCACACTTTCCTATGCCACATTAATTCAATTTCTTTAAAACTCTATTGTATTTTTTTAATTTTAAATTGAATTTATTGGTACATTCTAGGTAGACTAAAACTCCATTTTAATAACAGATATAAATCTTCATGACCCTGTATTAGGTAATGGTTTCTTAAGTGTGATACCAAGGATATAATCAATGAAAGAAAGCACTATTAAATTGAACTTCTTCAAAAGTAAAAATTTTGCTATATTTAAGGACACATCAATAAAGTAAAAAGACATCCCATGGAAAGGGAAAAGATATTTGCAAATTGTAGACCTAATTATGGCCTAGCATCCAGAATATATAAAGAACTCTTACAGCTCTACAGCAGAACAACTAATTAATGGAAAAAGGAGATGAATAGATATTTCTCTAAAGAAGATACATAAAGGACCAATAGGCACATGAGAACATTGTCAACATGATCAATTGTGAAAACTGCAAAGAGACGCCACTTGATGCTCACTATGATCCTTGCCATGATAATTACTTTAATAAATAGAAGATAATAAGTATTAGAATAATGTAAAAAAGCTGAATGTTCATATTGCACTGGTAGAAACATTAAATAGTGCAGCTACTGAGTAAAAGTATCCTTAAAGGGTTAAAGAGTTACCATATGACTCCGGGATTGCATTCCTCAGTGTACACCCAAAACAATTGAAAACACATGTTCAAACACAAAATTAACACACGAATGTTAACATAACATTATTCATAATGGGCAAGAAGTGGAAATAAGGCAAAAATCCATGACTTGAGGAATGTGGGTGAACAAAGTGTGGTAGAGTCATACAGTGCAATGTTATTCAGCCATAAAAGCAATGAAGTACTGATACTTGCTACAACATGGATGAACTTTGGGAACATTATGCTAAGGGAAAGAACCTACACAAATAAACCACAGAAGGCATGACTCCATTTATATGAAATGTCTACAACAGACAAATCCAGAAACAAACAAAAAAAGTAGATGGCGCAGGAAAGCAGGAATGAGGAGCAACGGCTTAATGGGTATAAAGCTTCTCTTGGGGTGATAAATGTTCTGAAATCAGTTCATGGTAATGGTTGCACAACATTGTGAATGCAGTAAAAAGTACTGATTTGCATACTTTGAAATGGTTAAAGTGATGAATTTTTCACCTTAGTTAGAAAATTCTATTTTATGGCTAGGCATGGCGGTGCACGTCTGCAATCCCAGCACTCAGGAGCCTGAGGAAAGAGGTTCTCAGTGAGTTTAAATCCAGCCTAAACTGCACAATGAGACCCTGTCTCAAAAAAATTCTATTTTATTAATTTTCTAAACCAGTTTTTGTGTGATACACCAGTTATGGTCCTAATCCAAGATCCTGTTTATATTCTCTTAGCCAAAAACAGCAGCCTCTCATTCTTCGTAAATTTGTTTGTTGTTGCTGTTTCTTTTTTCCAGTACCAAGGATTGAACTCAGAACCTTGTACTTACCAGGCAGGTGTGGTGCCCCTGAACTAAATCCTCAGCCAAGCTTATCTGTTTGTTTATGCAGTTTATGGGCTTACTTTTCATCCTTTAGCTTCCTGAGAATGCAGGTTTGTAATTTCATGAAGATTTGCATTTATTCAAAGTATCCTTTACTGTCAATTTAAGTTTTACTTCATTTATCTGATATATATTTTAAGGCTGTCTTAGCTTCAACTAAAGACTGTTTAGTTCCAAATACTAATCTCATCTTGTCAATCATCAGCTAAACCTGTTCCAAATACCTGAATTGCTATTCAAAATCTTTCTTTTAGCCCTCAAGCAAAGGTTTGGATATTTGCATATTTTTGTTAATTATTGCTAGTTTTGCATTTATGATAATTTTTCTCAAATCTGACTTATGTTAAAAACTGAAATCTTTGAAATTTTATTTGCATGCTGTATTTTTCTCCCGGAGGAAGACAGAAACTCCAATGCCATTTCTTTTGTGTTTATTTAAAGTTCAATTTGATAATTAATAACCTTGTTATGACTGCAAATATCATCATATCCAGAGCAGTTGGCGGTGATCTACACTAAGGTCTGAGAAGCATACCCCTAATTCACCCTCTTGTGTCTCAGACATCAGAGGAAGTGCCCCTTCCTTGGGGAGGCTTTTGTAACCCCACACCCTAGATCAGCTCCTTAATTATGAACTCCAGAGAGGTCTGCTCCTCCCCTCAAAGACTTATCATAGTTTGTAATCACATCTCCACCCAGAGGTAGTCATTATCCTGAACCTGGTGTTAAGGCTGTCCTTGTTTTCTGTAGAGCTCACCATGCATGTCAACAGCTTTAAATAACATATGATTCGGTTCTGTCTGTTTTTCAAATTATGTCAATTAAATTAGGTCACATGTGGCTTTCTGTGACTTCTTAGTTTTCCCTCTATGTTTTAGGATTCATTCCTGAATTAGGTATGATTATAGCGTATTAATTTTCACAGAGGCATAAAATCCCATGATACAAATAGATCATAATTTTCTAATCTTTAATGTTAACAGAAATTTCCATTTTGTCAATGGATTTTCCATCTTAGGGTTTCTTTTTTTTTGTTTTTTGTTTTTTTTGAGACAGGGTCTCACTATGTAGTTGAGACTGACCTGGAACTCACTATGTAGCCCAGGCTGGTCTCGAACTCACAGCGATCCTTCTGCCTCAGCCTCCCAAGTGCTGGGATTACAGGCATGTGCCACCACGCCCGGCTCTGAAATGTAGAATTTTTTTTTTTTTTTTTGGTACTGGGGATTGAACTCAGGTCCTTGCGCTTGCAAGGCAGGCCACCAAACTGCTGAGCTAAATCCCAGGCCCCTCATCTTAGGGTTTCTTAAGGGCTACTGAGCAATGGATTTTCTTAAGAATCTCAGTATTTCACATGAGCAAAGAATTGTTTTTTTAGTTTAAATTTGGGAGTAAATTGCTTAGTATTTGATATATGCTTATGTGACTTTACTGGGAGTCATAGTCTGCTTCCCGCTATTATGACAGAACACCGCAGACTAGGTAATTTAAAAACAATAGAAGTTTATTTGGATCACAATTCTGGAGACTGGAAAATCTAAGAGCATGGTGCTGATATCTGGTGAGGGCCTTTGGCCTGCTTTCTAACAGGGCCAAAGGGCAAGAAAGTGCTCAGGAGACAGGGTGGAAGCTGAATTTATCCTTTTATCTTAAGCCTACTCTTAGCATAAGTATCCCACTTCTGAGATAATGGCATTAATGAATCCTAATCACCTCTTAAAGGTCGAATCTCTTGATTCTATCATGACAGTAATTAAATTCAACATGAATTTTGGAGGAGACTTTCAACCATAGCATTTGGATGATAACAAAATGACTTCCAGTTTCTGTAACAAATTACAGCCCTACCAGGAATGTATGATTCACACTGCTCCAAAACTATTTTCTTATTTTTACCTTGGTGTCAGTCTGAGTTGAGTTGGTTTCTCACGGTGACTTTAATTTGCGCTTACCTGATTACTAATGATACTGAATCTTTTTCTTCTGTATTTCTAGGGATTTGAATTTCCTCTTTGGTGAAGCTTTCTTTTGCCCAATTTTAACTGAAGCATCTTTCATATTGGTGTGCAGGATTTACTTATACATTATGAGCTCCAATATTTTGTACTGTATGTGTATTGTGAGTATCTTTTCCAAACAATAATTTTTCTTTTCCTTCCTTTTATTATGCATTTGGAACAGAAATTCTTAATTCTGGTGATGTTTAATCTATTATCTTTTTAGGGATTCTCTTTATGTCATAAGAAATCTTTCCTTAACCTAAGATCATAAAAGTACTGTATATTTTCTTATAAAAATTCTAAGGTTTACTTTTCTTACTTAAATGTCTGATCTATATGACTTTGAAGTTTGAATATAGTGTGAGGTCAAAATTCATTTTCACGTATGCTTATTTATCTCTCATGTAAAACAAGCCTGGAGATAGAAAATCCAGCAATTCTACTCTATGGGATATGTTTTAAAAAGATAGTCTTGGACACATGAATCAGGAGAAATGTATGAACAAGTTCATAAGAACATTATTTATAAAACACTGTAAATGCTCCTTAATGTCTATGAGTAATATAGTGAGAAATTACTTTAGGTGTGTGTGCCTAAAATAGAATTCCATATAGCATTAAAAATAAAAGATCTATAGCAAGGGCAGGGGATTTAGCTCGTGGTTCTGCCACCTGCCTTGCAAAGCACAAGGGCCTGAGTTCGATTCCCAGTACCAAAAAAAAAAAGATGTATAGCAACATGTTGAAATGAATAAATCCTTCCAAAACACCTTACTTTGGGGAGAAAAAAAATCCCAGGTTATAGATCTATAAGTATGCTTCCATTTATACAACATTGAAAAATAATATATTAAGAGATACATGTACATGTGATTAAACTGTAAAGAAAAGCAGGACTATGGTGAATAACAAATTCAAAGCAGCGATTATCGTAGGGAAGGAGGGAGGTACACAAAGTCAGGAGTGGACACACAACATGTTTCAGAGCTATTGGTAATCTTTCTGTTCAGCTGGGAGATGGGACCTATCTCTTTTATTTCCAATTCCAGGTAATATTAAGAATTACATGTACATGTGATTAAACTGTAAAGAAAAGCAGGACTATGGTGAATAACAAATTCAAAGCAGCGATTATCGTAGGGAAGGAGGGAGGTACACAAAGTCAGGAGTGGACACACAACATGTTTCAGAGCTATTGGTAATCTTTCTGTTCAGCTGGGAGATGGGACCTATCTCTTTTATTTCCAATTCCAGGTACTCCCTACTGTTGTTACCGGTGTTATCTTCATGAAGCCTCATTCTAATTGTGCGATATTTGTGAGCTTCTCACCAGCCGACCACCTTTTAAGTATTTGGGTTCATAGGCTTCTGTCCACCCTCTTCATATCTCACAGTACTGGACAAACTTAGCAGGTGATTTCATCCATATCAGTGATTTTCAACTTCCATTTCAGTGGTGATGATTTATAAATTTGTGTCTTTCCAAAACTCCAGACCCACATATATCGTTACTGACCAGACATTTCCACTTGCATGTTCCACTGTGCCTCAGACTCAGCATGTCTAAAACTTCACTCATCGCCTACCCAATTCCTCCTTCCCACAGCTTCTCCTGTATTCTGCTTAGTTGTCCCTGACCAGTATTTAGAAATTTCCCACAACTATTTCTTTCCTCTGATCCTTCCCCAGTGACAGTCAGTCACATCATACCCTGTCAACGCTACCTCATCACATCTCTTCAAGATACATTCTGAACATTTGGAAACATATCTTGAAGTGTTAATAATATGTGTTATTGGCCCAGCTGCGTCTCCCTGAAATTCACATGTTAAACTAGGAGCATCTCAGAATGTGATTTTATTGGAAAACAGGGTCATTGTCTATGTAGTTAGGTTAAGATAAGGTAATACTGGAGTATGATAAGCTCCAAATGCAGTATCGCCATGTCTTTACAAAAAGGGGGGATTTGGACACAGACATGCACACAGGGAGAATGCCACGTGGAGATGAAGGCAGAGACTGGGGAGATGGAGCAGACCCCCTTAATCTCTAATACGTGGTAGCCTCCAGGACTGTTAGACAATACATTTCTGGATTTTTTCCCATTCAAACTGTAGTTTGTGGTTCCATCAGCCCTAGGAGACTAATACAATATACAAACGTTGATCAGAATTTTCACATCTAGCAAGAAACAGCCATTGTTATAGTACAAGACAAAGTTTACACACACACACACACACACACACACACACACATCTCAGTAAATTCAGCAATGCAAAGTCATGCACCTTTCCATATAATCATGTCTGCATAAAGCAGAAGAAAGACATTTCAATATAGTTAACTTACATAAAGGGGACTACAAAACAGTGACAAGTATATATTATGAAACTGTTTAGGGAAGTGTTTATATATGTTATAAATGCACAGAAAAAATGTAAAAGTATATCAAAGTATTTATGAGTAGAATTTCAGATAATTCATAGTTTTGCATATCCATATTTTCTTAAGAGATGTGGTTAAAAAGTTGACCTATGAAGTGTAACTTGTTTTTCTTCTTCCCAAAAGATGTCTAATGAAATTCACAATCCCTCCTACCTGGTGAAGGAGGAAGGAACAGTAGGAGGAGAGGGGGAAAAAAAAGGAAATTAATTTGATCTATAAAGATACTAGGGTAAAAACATTAGTGCATTTAGAAATCGAAATACCAGTAAGAACTCTAAAAGAAAAAGGGTTTGGAGGTAGAGTTGTGAACACTACTAAATGATATAGGGTATAAGAGAATACCAGCATAAGAAAGGTGCTCCTAGGAGGTTATAAATGAGATTCTTTTTTTAAAATTTTTGAGCAATGCAAATTAAAGCCCAATTTCATTTTTTATTACATTTACCTGTTCAAATAGTTCTTTGAATGCCACATCACTTGGAGAAATGATTTAATGACTCTAGGATTTATAGAGGTGGCATTATTTTTTTCTACAATAGACACTAGATTTCAGTTCATAAACTGAAATATGCTAGAAGTATTATTTTACTTTTCTATGTCTGAATTTAATTTTTACTTTTTTATTATCCTGCCCAGTGGTAAAAACAGCCTCAAGCATTGTGAGTTTTCTATTTGAAGTAATATTTAGGTGGGCGCTTAAGTAATGTTGAACACATGTGGGCTGTATCTATAAATCTCCTATCTTAAGGCAATGTTGAATACATTGAGGGATGTATCTATATAGCTCATATCTGAAGACAACGACAGACTTTTTCCAGTGTTGGGAATGAAGCCCAACAATATCCCTACCCTTGACGATGGTATCTTTTGAGTTGTGTCTTGTTCCATCCTTTTATTAATTTCAAATACCCTCCTGACACCACAGCCTTCTTTTGCCTGTACCAAACACTATTGCCTACTTCCGCGGTACACCATTGAAAACTTGGAGATCTCCAGCATCCTCTCTTTATTCCTGGCTGCCTTTGGCAAAAGCCAAAGACCAAATCACTGCTGTTTTTCAGCTCTGTCTTTTCTCATGCTGTTCCCTCTCCCTGGAATCCCCCTCACCACACCACACCACACTGTCTTGTTTACTTCTTCAAGATTCAGCCTTCCCAGGAAACTCCTCTGCTTACTCAAAGCTGAGTCAAGTGCTCCTCCTTGGATTACTTCTAATACTGAATTCCTGCATTGGCCACTACTCTGTTCATGAGTCTATTGCTCCCAGTTACTGTGTGCAAAGCAGTATTATTCACTTTCAAATTTCCAGGATTTAGGGAAATACGGATGGTCCTCCACTTATACTAGGGCTACATTCTGATTAAGCATAATACTTGAAAATATCTTAAGTCAAACATGCATTTAACACACTCAACCTATAGAATGGCACAGCTTAGCAACACAGTACACTGTGGAGTATCAGGTGGTTCCCCTTGGAATGCAGTGGCCGAGTGGGTACTGTAGTTTGCTATCATAGCCCAGCATCATCAAAACATATCTTACCACTTATGATTAGGCCAGAAAAAGATCAAAATTCAAAATGTGAAGTATGTGTCTTTTGACTGTGTATTGCTCTTGCACCGTTGACAATTCCAACCATTTTAAAACAGAGACCATGTATACTTGTTACATTAGTATGAGCTGATGACAAAGGTGTTTACATTGTGCTGGGGCATATGGTTTACATTCTTAAAAAAAAATTTATTTTCATGGAAAAATAATATTTGGATGGAATATGCCCTTAGCGCCTCCTCCTTTGCTCTTTCCTGTGTCCCTTTAGAAACTTTTGCAAACTTTCCACATATCTTTTAATGCTGAGGTTGGTCTCTTGATTCTGCAACATTCGCAATGCAGTAGACATTTTTGAGTTTTAAATAATGTGTTTCAACAAACCTCTGTGGGCCTTTTGTTTTATCAAGACAGTGACAGAACCTAAGATTCAATTATTATTATATTCACTTTCCTCCACCAGTTAATAGTGAAAGAATTCAGAAATCTGGGGTAAAATAATTGGAACTTTAAAAAGGCACTTGAAATTCATGACAGCTGAAGCTGGGACATTTAAAATACACATGACAGGGAACCAAACCGTGAAATATTCTCTCAGAAATAATCAGAGATGTACTCTAAAACAATTCCCATTCCAGGGAAAATATAATCTGATTTTCTGTTCCTATTGCCACCATTTACAAACCTTCACCAACTCTAACAGATACTTTCTTCCTAGTGTCTCTCATCCATCCCTTTATTTTTAATTATAACAATGTTTTGAGGTCCCATCACAACATAGCATGTCTTTCGCAGTGTTTTCTTGTGTAGTATTCTAGCTCTGAAATTTCAGGAAAGGCTAGAAATACCAATGTGCTGTAAATGTTCTCAACTCATCCCAAGGGTCAATCACTTCCCCCCTTATAAAACGCTCTGCTAAAGTGGGCATGATGATGCTTGCTTGTAAATCCAGTACTTGGGGAGCCTGAGGCAAAAAGATCACAAATTTAATCCAGACTTTCTGGAGAAAGCTTTGTTAGTATCACTGGCCAATTGCCACAGTGTAAATATTGCCCCTGAGGCAGATTTCAAGCACTCAACTTGATGTCACTGCATGGGGAATTGGCAAAAGGTACATACCACGGGCTTTCATGAGCCAATGAAAAATTAATTTTTCTTAAGTACTACCTAAATCAGCCTACCTTTTTTTTTTGTTTGTTTTTTATTTTATTTTACTTTATTTTATTTTGTTTTTTTGAGACAGGGTCTCACTGTGTAGTTGAGACTGACCTGGAATTCACTATGTAGCCCAGGCTGGCCTCAAACTCAGAGCGACCCTCCTGCCTCAGCCTCCCAAGTGCTGGGATTACAAGCATGCACCACCATGGCCGTTTTTTTTTTTGGTTTTTTGAGTCAGGGTCTCACTATGTAGTTGAGACTGGCCTGAAACTCACTATGTAGTCCAGGATGGTCTCAAACTCACAGTGACCCTCCTACCTCAGCCTCCCGAGGGCTGGGATTATAGGCATGCACCACCACGGCTGGCCAAATCAGCCTACCTTTAAATTCAGAAATAAATCTTAAGCCTCTACTGCCTATTATAGAAACAGAAAAAAAAATAATTCTTTCTACTTTTCTCTCTCACCACAAATACAGTTGTAGGTTACTGTATCGGAAATTGTGTCAGCCCTTTAAAGGATGGCTCTGCTCCCAGCTCCGCCCATCCCCACCTAAATCCTGGTCCAGAATCCTCCATGCAGCACCCAGAGAGGTGTTTGTTCATTGTGGTACTGGGACTGAACATAAGGCTCTTTCACTGGGCTACATCTCCAGCCTTTTTAAAAATTTTGAGACAAGGTCTTGCTAAATCCCTGGTGGGATTAAATTTGTGATCTTTTTGCTTCACCCTCCTGAGTATCAGATTTACAGACAAGCACCATCCTGCCCAGTTTTGCAGAGAGTTTTAAAAGGGGGGAAATGACTGACTTTTGGGACGAGGGACAGATGCTGCTGAGAAGTAAAACAAATGAGGATTAACAAGGGACCATTGATATTGGCAAGGAGGAAGTGTTTGATGAAAAAGTTGAGAGAGGAGCTGTTAACAACTTTTCAGAATATTTTTTCAGTGTTGGGAGGTGGTGCTTTTAAGGCATAAAATCCAAGTAAGGATTTAAAAAAAAAAATTGCCATTCTAAGCAAGTTTGTGTGGTACTGGAAATTATCCAGTAGGAGGCAAAGTTCATAGTACACGAGAAAAAGGGAGTTACTGGAAGTTCTAAATCCTTGAGAAAGCAAGAGAGGCTGAGGTTTAGATTGCTCATGACAGATCTTGTATTTGGTCTGAGTAGGGTAAACTTTCCCACTGTATAAGAAAAAATAATGCCCAGAATATCATAAGAGTTGGCCATTTCATCGTGAACACGTGAGGAATGTTACGGAACATTTCTGTTTTCTCAGCTGCTCACAAAGCTGAAAGCGTGTGGAGGAAAAACAAGATGGTGATGTGGAGGATTGAGAAGAAAGCAGAGCACTCTGGCCACTTGGGCGGTTGGAAGCAAACGTCAGGATAGCACAATGGGTTGGTGAAGCAGTGCCAACAGCCACAAACAATGATTTGTGCAACCAAGTCAGCTGCTCACGGGCAGTGGGTGTGTAGGACACAGAGGGCAGAAAGAGAGTAAGGAATGTTCATATGCAACACAGTTGAAAGGACAGAGGCTAGGACCTTGGTGGGTAAAGGCAGTCGTAAGAACAGTGGAATAGACAGAGATGGCAGTGAATTAGAAGCTTGATGTGGAGCACTCAAGAGTATAGTCCCTAAAAAGAAAATAGTGAAGGGGCAGAATCTTTGTAGAGAGTGATCAGAGAGAAAGATGCTTGAAAATGAGACATTTGGAAGCTGATGGTGGCAGTTTGAAAGGAGGCTATGAAAGTAGGTAAGAGGGAAGAAAAGACTATTTAAGGGAAGAGAGAGGGAACAGGGAGCAACTGCTTCCCAGGTACAAGATTCATTATTCTGAGGGGGGATGTAGGTAGCACGAATGGATATACCTTGTGAATTAATGCCACTGAACTAACTGTTCAATTAAAAATTAATATACATCACACATATTAACCAAAAAAAAAAGAGAGAGAGAGAGAGTGGGCGCATAAGCAGGAACGGAGAAGGGCATCAGGGCAGGTGTAAAGCTACAGGCAATGAGGGCGAGTGGCCAGCGTGATTGTACCATGCACCAGTGTGTAGTCCTCTGAGTTCACTCTTCATTTACTTCATGAACACTCTACTACTTAGTTCGTGAAGACTCACCATATACATGGACGGGAAAACGGGTGAGGAATTGGAAGAATAATAAACAGTGGCTCATATCGTAAAGAGTTGATAAGGGGGAAAATACACAGAGTGATTGAAACTATGGTGAATGTCTACATGTTAAAAATCTTATTACTGTTAAAGACATATTACCAAGAATGACTGAATAAGAATGATTCAAATTTAAGCAAGGTGGAGTATTTTGTCTGTTTTGAAGAAGGTGGTGGCAGTGTGTCTTTTACTGTAATAACCTTAAATTGCAAACAGTCACCATATTTGTCAATCACTCCTTGTTGATCAATTATTTACAGCAATTTCTGGCAAATAAAAGCATTACCATGTGTCCTCATCCGCTTTGCTCACAAGAACTGTCACTGCATGACTTCTATCTCTGCCTCCAAGTTAAAATGACCATGAAAGGTGACTGTTTGAATTGATTTAGTACATCAAGGCAGCCCTGACAGTGCAATTAGTCATGAAAGAGGACTTCAGAATTGCTTCAGATATCTGGCAAGAATGATGGCATGTGTTTGAAGTGAGGAGGGAGTATTCTGAGGATAATTAATGGTAATGTGTCTTTTACTGGAATAATTTTTTAAACTTTAAACATTCACCGTACTTTTTTATCACACATCCTCTGTACCATGTAGTTTCACACAAAGCAGCATAAGTTGGTCCGAGTCATGAGACTTGAAGGTAGATGTTATGTTGTTTCATTTATTCTACACTGAGAATCTGCAGCAATTGTGTATTCCAATTTACTTATATTGTACTTAGCACCCAAACAATGATAAATATGTATGCTTAATAAATATTGGCTGACATTTAATACCATTAGTATCTCCAGATAGTAAACATATCAGAGTGATAAGCCCAAATAACAACAGATAATGACAATAGTAATAGTGCATGCTTATCATAGTCTATTTGGGCTGCTAAAATAAAATGCCTTAGACTGAGTAATATATAAACAATAGAAATTTATTCCTTAGGGTTTGGGAGGCTGGGAAGTTCAGGATCAAGGCTCCAGCAGCACTGGCATCTGATGAGATCCTGTTTCTCACAAAGGGCACCTTCTATGTGTCCTCACATAGCAGACGGGGTGAACAAGGGCCTTCGGATCAATTTTACAAATCCCACTCATAGAAGCAGACTTGTGATGACCTAGCGACCTCCCAGAAATTCCACCTCTTGCAATATCACCACCTTGGAGATTAGGATGCAACATGAATTTGTGTAACACAAATAGTCAGACCATGGCAATGATGCCTCCCTGGTGCCAGGAATCTTCCTAAGCACATCATATGTATAGTAACTCATCTAGTCACCATAAGATTCTGTGAAGTAGACGCTACTGAATGGAAAATTAGGCACAGAAAGACTGAGTAACTTGTCAGGGCACTCAGCTAGAAAGTTCAGAAACAGGGACTGAATTCAGTTGAAGTCACTCTGGATGCTACTCTGTGGGCCACTACCTCTATTTCTAGGAGAAAACATCTTGCTTTGTACAGTAGGGTGACTTTAGATGATAATAATGCGTTACACATTTCATAAAGCTAGAAGAAAGAACTTTGAATGTTTTTACCACATTTTAATGCGGATAAATGTTTGAGGGGATGCAAATGTTAAATCTAATTTAAATATTACACAATGTGTATACATATACCAAAACATCACATGGGACACCATTAATATGTATAATTTTACGGTTCTGTGTTATCATTTAAAAATAAATGTAGTTTACATTTTGGGAAAAGGCATTTTGCCATGCTATACTCTGAAGCTTAGGAGCCAGAACAAATTTTCTCATTTTATGGAACCATGCAGAAACACAAAAGATCCCAGGTGTCACTGCCCTTGTGGTTTCTATACTATTTCAGGTCAAATACCATTCTATTCATCATCAAGGAGGCATTTGTGGGTTTGAGTTTTAGACTCAGAGCTGTGGTTCCATGAACAAACCCGTCAGTTCTGACTTGATCAGTGTGACAGGAAGCAGAGTAGAGAGTGTGTTAAGGGACATTTGCAACAAATCTGTGTCCCACTTCTCTGTGACTCTGGGCAAGTTACTTGACCTTTCCATACCCGAGTTTCCTCATTTTTACAATGGAGATCATTTTTTTGGTAGCAAGGTTTTATATTTGGTCAATTTAAGAAGAGAAGCATGCTCTGCAGAGTGTGTTTGGCCAAGTTAAAAGTACAAAAAGAAGTACACCACAGTGCAAGAGAGGACTATTACAGAAGAATGGAAAATGGAGGTCTCGATCTTGATACAGACATTTCCTGATTAAAGGGCTGAAGGCCCTACCTGCTTGGGATATGTGCTCTTTAACTACTTTGGAGTGTTGTGGCTCCCCAGCTGGGTTAAAGGAAAAAAAAAACCCCAAAACCCCAGCTACTCTACTTGAGTTAACATTTACAGGCTGGTCCTTTGTTCTGCCCATGCTGATAGGCATGTTTTTAAATTTCCTGATTTTCTCCTGGCTGGCTTGACAAATGTTACAGGATTTTGGAATTCTGGGGTCTCCCTTCAGAGGTGGTTTCTTGATTCTTCTTGTTTTGAACAAAGAATTGAAAAAAACAAGGACAAAAAGCAGGAAGCTTTTACATTTATTACAGTTAGGAAAAGAAACCTGCTCTGCAGAGCCAGTTTGGGCCAAGTAAAAGTAAGAAAAGTAGTATACTACAGTGCTTGAACAAACTCCTGAGAAAGAACACAGTACCCTACAAGGGAGATAATTATACTACCTTCCGTATAGGTTTTTTATTCTTTTGGTGAGGATTAAATATGACAGTTCCTGTAAACCACCTCATATAGAAGCTAGAACATTGTGAATGCCCAATAAATTTTACTCCTCTGAATAAACTCTAGTGTTTCTCCATGTCCTATTGAAATCTAAACTCTTTAGCATGGTTTGTGAAGTCTTTATTCAACCACTAAAATATCCTAGTGTACTTCACCTTTCCCTACACTCCCCTAATCATACTTGTATTGCTTGTAGTTTCTTGTATGTACTTTACTTTCTGGGGGTAGCTAGCAAGATATGTGATGTAATCCAAACACAACCTTATTTGTCATCCTTAATCTCCTAACCCTTTTGTTCAGAAGGGCGTCATTTCTCCCTGATTTCTTTCTTTCTTTCTTTTTTTTTTTCTTTTTTTTTTTTTTTTTTGTACAGGGAATTGAATTCAGGCCCTTGAACTTGTGAAGCAGGCAGCAGAACCACTGAGCTAAATCCCTGGCCCCTCCACCTGAGTTTTCATGGAAACTGGGACAGATACCAAGAATTCTTAACCAGTGCAAAGTCCTCCTCACTTTAAATCAGAAATCCTAATCTTGATTTGGTAATTAGAATGTGTCCAGTCAAGACAGCCATTCAGTTCCATTCAAAATGCAAGAGTTTCTTCTCTTGAGAAGGCCTGTTGTGGGCTTTTGCTCTCTCTCCCCACTCATTGCTCCCTGTGTACTAGCAACTTCTGCATCAGACCGCAGCAGCAGGAAGTTCACAAAGGGCAGGTGGTTAACCTTTATTCTTTCTGTCTGTTTTTTCTCTTTCCCTTTCTCTCTCTCTCTCCCTCAACTCATTTTAAAGGATACATGGACACTCAGTAGAAAGTGACACATAGTGAAAGAGAACCCACCACATGATGATTTTCTGATTGTTCCATGAAAACACGTAGCAATCTAGAAGGGACCCTCATTGGCAGGCTGCACAGGTTGCTTCCATATTGTAGAATAATTAGCGTAAAGTACTTCATTTACAGAATTTGATCAGCACCCCCTCGCTACTGATATCTCAGAGGGTGACGTTTTATAACTAACTGTAGCTGGTGGCCCTCAAGGGCCATCTAATGATTCTTCACTCTAGCATCTACAGTCAGTAGATGCATGTAATAATCAAATGTGACCCTAGAAGTTGGGTTTTTACCTTCATTTTCTTATGGCTAGCTCCCTCTGCCTTTCTATTTAGTCCTGTTGTCTCAGACACTAGACAACTCGTGTCAGTTCTTTTTCCCATGGGAATCGCACTTGCTCTATGGGAAACACCTACGCACTTCTTGTTCTACCAACCTCTCCCAGGCTTCACCCATCTCCAGGAGGCTCCTTTTATAGTCAGCTTTTTGCTCTCACAGTCCGAAGAGGGCATCACACACCATCACTCATCTTCGAGTAACCCCATGGAAAGTTTCAGCACCACTGGATGGAAAGGAAGGAGGAAGCATCTGCAATGCTTGCTCTCCTGGTTGGCAGTACAGACAGCAACAGCTCCCTTCAAAGAAACCTTTTCCCAAGTCTTCTCCTGGCTTACACTTTTTTTTTTTAATTGAGGTTATTGGTACAATCTAGCTATACAATACAATTACATTCATCATTGGGATTCTGTACCTTTACATAATAGGTCTTGATTCTCATTTTTCCCCTTGTCCCTGCCCTCCCTTCACCCCCTCCTCCCCTCCCCATTTACAAACACTTCATTTCCATTTTTTCAGTTTCTCATATTATTTTCCTCTCCCTTATTACCTCTCCTCCACCCTTCCCACTTTCCTTACACCTTTAGCCCTTTACTTCCTATTTCACATTATTAATTGTCTCATTAGGATCCTGTGTACTATTATAGTTTTTCACACCACAGAAACTATTTGGTATTTCAGTTAAAGACATCTCTGTATGAACATTAAAAATAGGGAATCCTAACATAAAACTAAAAAGGAAAGTAAAAGAGAAAAGGCAAGGATGTAACATCAAAATAATCCTTAATTCTGGAGATGAAAATGGTCCCTGAACATATTTAAATTGCTTCTCGCTTTTATAGTTTTATCTTATTCTTTTTTCATTATTTAGAGAATACTTTATTAGTTTCTGTAATCAAACCCACGTAGATATGACCTTACATATTTAGTATGATGTGTTACCCCTGTACACAGGGGAAAAAAAAATTAATTAACATTTCTAGACCAATATGGTTGTCCATTTCTGTACAATGCCAAGTCAACACAGTAAATTGGGATGACGTTTTCCAAAGTTGGCAGCACCGTTGAAG
>NW_022900921.1:12335657-12346212 GCF_012274545.1 Fukomys damarensis | reverse complement strand
TCCCGGCGCTTGAGCGATAGCTGCTGGGTCGGGAGCAGGCGTGGTTCTCCTTCCCGCAGTGGATTGGGGCCTACCTCCCGGCGCTTTAGCGATGGTGGCTGGGTCGGGAGCAGGCGTGGTTCTCCTTCCTGCAGTGGATTGGGCCTGGCTTATACTTTTATGCTACTTTATAAACTCCATCTAGTTAGTGTCCCAGAATCATGGAACGAGTCTGTCCACATTCCCTCATTTTCTATGTAACTTCTGTCCACCTGGGGCCTTTGGCTCACAGCCACGCTGACACTTTAGCCCATCCCCATCTTTGTCCATTCTTTACTCACTCTGCTGACTTGATATATTTTTTAACACTCACAATGTCTCTGCCTTTCATGACCCCCACAGAATGGGAAAATACCCCTACTCACACCATTTTTTAAATGGTAACTTTTGCTTAATTCTACCATAAGCAATCCACATTACTAGTACGCTTATCATATTCAACTCACACCACGTATATGTCTGTCCCTGTACTCCAAGAGGTTGGAAGCTCTTGGGATCAAAGACTCTTGAACATTACTGTTACATCCTCAAACTCTCACATAAGGTAAAAATTTCATTACCATTAGCAATAGTATAAAAAAACCATGTTACTAGGTATTCATGTAATAAAAGATGAGCAAGATCTCTGTGTAGAAAATTAAATATCTCAACAGGATCTTGCGAAGGAAACTCAACAAGCTGATTGCAAAACTGATACGAAAATGCAAAGAGCCAAAATCCTCTCAAAAACCCAGAAAACCAAGTGGTACGGTGTACTCTGCCACAGATCAAGATTTCTTCAGGGCTGGGACTATAACTCAGTGGTAAGGTGTTTGCCTATATGCCTGAAGCCCTGGGCTTGATATGCAGTAGTATTAAAACAGATTAGGTAGAGGTAGAGTCACTGAAATAGTTTGGCAGTGGCACAGGATAGACACAAACGCTGGGATGAAATAAAGAGTTCAGAAGCAGATTCAATCAAGCCTGCACATTTGACATAACAGAGATGGCACTGTTAAAAAAAAGGGGGGAAACCGGCTTAAAACAAGCATCATTAAAAAATGAAAATGTTACATTTAAATTAAGAATGTGTTCATAAAAAGATACCATTTCAAAATGAAAAAGGCAGGTACTGAACAGAAGATTTTGCAGTATTTTTAACTGACAAGGGTCTTGCATTCAGAATATACAAAGAGCTACAGAACAAAGCAAAAGTGAAACAATTCGGGAGAAAATTGGGTAAGACACTTGAGCAACTCATAAAAGAGGAAATTTAAAAGGCTACTAAACAGGAAAAAGTATTCAACCTCGTTAGCATTTAGGGAAATGCAAGCTGAAAACCACATGACAACGGTTAAAATTAAAAGGATTGACAATGTCAGTTACAGGGTGCAGCAGCTACAAGAACTGAGAGACTACTGTAGGGAGTATAAACTAGGGCAAACACCTTGGAAAACAGTTTGGAGTTATCTAAGAAAGGTGAAAACATGCTGCTCTGTGGCCCAACAATTCTTTTCAAGAGAAACCTGTGTACGTGACCACACAACAGGAAGACAAGTCCCAAAGTGTTGATAACAGCATGGGTTACACGAGCTCAAAAGTGGAATTTCTGTGTTGATAAACCTAGTGCTCATATATAGTAAAATGAGTACAGTAAATAATAAATTCTTTTATGTTCATACAATGAATTCTATACTACGATGTAAATGAGTGAATTGTAGCTTCACACGGGAACATGATCTCACAGTGTTAAACAGGAAAAAAGTCACAAAACAGCATATGATATTTGATTCCATCAATACATTTAAGAATAGCTAAACTACAGTATTGGAATTCATACTTATGTCATCAAGCAAAGAAATGAGAGTAGCTACATTCAGTGCAGGAAAATGGTCACTCTGGGGATTAAATGGCTGTGAACGAAAAGGGACTTGTGGGGGTCTCAGGGTGTTAGATAGTGGCTAAGTGGCTGTGCTTTATAATAGCATATTAAATCATACAATTGTTTTTATGCACTGGCATTATCATTACTACTTCTTCATCTTTGTACCATAAAACGTTCAAGGATGAATGACAAACAAATTAAAAGGATTGAGTGCCTCGGGAGTCTTAACTGCAAATAACAGAAAGCCCAACTCTAGCCAGCATAAGCAAAAATAGTTAATTTATCAGCTAATATAATCAGAGTAGGGGAAAGGGCATGCTGGCTTTAGATCAGGACTTGTAACTGTGACCAGGTCTCGGTTTCTTTTTTGTTTCAAGATTACAGACAATACCTGATTCATGATGGTTCAGTTTATGATTTTTGACTTTACAATGCAATGAAAGCCACATACATTCAATAGAAACTGTACTTGGAACTTTGATCTTTTCTTGGGCTGGTGTCATGCGGTGTTACAATAGTGTTCATGGTGCTGAGCAGTGGCAGTGAGCCATAGTTCCCAGCCAGCCATGCGATCAAGATGGTGAGCACCCAATATGCTACATGTAACGTGTTGCTAAGCTAGAATATTTAATAGATTAAGTAGTACAATATTTTGGATTTACAAAGAGTTTATTGGATGCAACCCCATCATAATATTTGGAACATTTGTTCAGGTTTCCTCTGTCAGGTCCAGCAGGAAAGAAAAACTTTTCTCTCCCAACAGTTCAATCAAAAGCTCTGTTGTTCATTCCCACTCTGATTGTCTTGACATGAGTCACCAGTCCTTCCTTAGACTAACCATTAAGAGAGATAAGATGAACTGGTTAATCCACTCAGGGTCAGTGGCCAGTAGACCACGTGGCTATTCTAGCTTCAAGGTATTATTAGAAAAAGCGGAAGAAGACTCACTGTAACAAGGAGGCGACAAGTATACGTCTGACAATCAAGGTCTATTCTACTTAGTCAGATTTCATTATGTGTAAAAAGAAACACTTAATTTTGCCCCACTCTGTCTTGGACTTAATCAGAATCAAGACAAAGAAACCGGCTGAGTAAAATAGAGTATGCCAACTGAGCTTAAATCTGAAAACAACAACAAAAATGCATTTATAATTTTTCCTGCTGAGGTTAGAGATTCAAGACAGTCACAAGTGCTCACATTAATTAAAAGCAAAGTTCGGGGATGGAGATGTGGCTTAGCACTAGAGTGTTTGTCTAGCAAGAATGGGACCTTGGTTTGATCTTTAGCATCGAAAAATAAATAGCAAGGTTAAAAAAGAAAAAGCAAAGTTGTCTTATCCATTTGAGTTGAATAGACAGTAGAAGATTTAGGGAACGCTTCATTTCCTTAGGTGAGGTAATGATAATTTGATAATTGGTAATACTGGAGAAAGCTTTATTTATTTATTTATTTTCATTGGAGATAGAGCCAGGGCTTCCATGCTGAGCTATATACCCAGCCTTTTAAATTTTGTTTTACTTTGAGATGGGGTCTCCTGAAGTTGCCCAGGCTGGGCTCATATCCTTGAGCTTTCTGTCTCAGCCTCCCAGAATGTGACGATTACAGGCATCCAACACCAAAACTGGCATAAGCTCTTATTTTTAGAAGAGGGAAGTGAAAGGACTCACAGGTGGAGTATGTTGATATATGCTGCCTACTTTCAAATGGTTTAGCAAGACATACAGGTATGGATGAAGCAAATACAAAAAACATTAACAATTGTGGAGTGTAGATGGTGTATATATGTGTGGTCATTATAACATTCGTTTAATTTTTCTGTAAACAAAATGGGAAAAGAATAGATGTTTTCAGGAAAATTTGAAAGTTCAAAAAAAAGGGAGAACTATTGCTTTTCCAATTATCTATTAAAAAATAGCACCTGCTATGTATAACATCTCTTATTGTTAATAGGGTGCTATAATTTCATCCTCATCTGACTATTATGGAATAAATGCCAAGTTAATATAAAAGACAGGAGAAGGACTAGTAGCATTTATTGAGGGCTTATTTTGTAGCACAAATATTAGCATGTTTCACTTCAGTTCTGTTTCATAACAACTCTGTGAGGTACATAGGATTCGTTTTCTTGTTTTGGAGATGGCAAATGGAGTTCTTTGTAAGTTACGTACATTTGGCATAGAGCCCCACAGTGAATGGGTAGAAGCCATTTGAATCTAAGAGTGAACGCTTCCTCTTACACTGCTGGTGGGAACGTAAACTGGAGCAGTCATTTTGGAAAACAGACTGAGCAGTCTTCAAAAATTAAATGTAGGGCTGGCATACGACCTAGCAATTCTGCTAAGTATATGCCCAAGACAAATGAAAACATTTGTCCACACAAAAATTTACATGTAGAAGTTCATAACAGCATTATTCATAAAAGCCCCAAAGTGCAAGATCCAAAATATCCATCACTTGATGAATATGTGGTATATCCATGCAATGAAATTTTATTTGGTAAGGAAAATAAATTAAGGGCCTGTATATACTACACACGGATAGACCTCAAAAATATTACTCTAAGTAAAATAAGCCAGGCACAGGACTATATGCTGTATGATTCTATTTATGTTCAATGTCCTGGACAGGCAAATCTATGAAGACAGGAGTATCAGTGGTTGCTTAGGGCTAAATGGGGAGAGGAAGAATGTCTGCTAATGAGTACATTTATTTTTCCCCTGGGGTAGGTTATGATGAACTGTTCTAAAATTCATTGTGATGACAGTACAGTTCCATGAATATATTAAACACTACTGAATTGGGCAGGTTAGAATAGGGGGATTCTATGGTATGTGAACTAAGCAGTTACATATCTAAGAACAAAAAAGGGACTCCCTCCTTAATGAACTAAGCTGCTTAACAAAAACCGAGTTTTCTTTGTACAATTGGCTTCCCAAGTCAAACTATGGAGGTAGCCAGGTTGAACAGAATCCTTTCAATTCAATCTACACAGTCGATTATTGAATTGAATATCACTGAATATGTACCTTTAAAAAAATGGATAGATATAATCCCGATGTAGACTACCCATGTTCTTTGGATTTTGGCTTTATCACGTGAAATCTGTTCCATGAGACACTGTCTCTGGATCTAGGACCCAGTATACACTGAAACTGCCATCAGTTATCTGCACATTTGAAACAAAAAGTTATAGCTGGGCGTGGTTGCGCATGCCTGTAATTCCAGCACTCGGGAGGCTGAAGCAGGAGGATCGCTGTGAGTTCTAGACCAGC
Organism: Fukomys damarensis; assembly: GCF_012274545.1. Classification (NCBI taxonomy): domain Eukaryota; kingdom Metazoa; phylum Chordata; class Mammalia; order Rodentia; family Bathyergidae; genus Fukomys; species Fukomys damarensis. The sequence continues at coordinate 12,341,036 of NW_022900921.1, read as the reverse complement.
CTGGGCTACATAGTGAGTTCCAGGTCAGTCTCACTACATAGTGAGACCCTGCCTCAAAACAAACAAACAAACAAAAAACAAAAACAAAAAAGAAACAAAAGGTTATTTCTGTGTAATTATTAGCAACAGTTGGTTCTATAAGGAATTCAAGAGCAAGTCTTTTGGAATGGCTAGAACTGTAAGAGAAAGGCACTGCATTAAACTTTATGCTGAATTCCTGCTTAAAGTTGGATGCTTGAAGAAAAGAAGGTGACCTTTAGAATCCTAGTGCTCTGCCATTTCTCAGTCATAAACGTTACTTTCCTTCTAGCACATAAGGCCAGTTCCTTCTTAGTCAACCTGTAGCATTTGGGCATTTCCTTGGATTTATTCCAGGCATTTACAGGAACCTTAGTTCCTGGTTTTTCCTGATTCCAGTGAGCTTAGATGCCTCCAGGAAGTACTTTTTCTACTCTGGGGCTGCCTTCTATTCTTGAGCTGCCTCCCTCCAATCCCCATCCCCCAATTTTTTTTCCCTTGGCTTCTTTTTAGTTCAATTTGATTACTTGTTTCTGGCTTTCCCCAAACTGGATTAGCAGCAATTTAATAGCAGTAACCCTTTCATTACCAGAATAATTTTCTTTATATGTTTTGGACCTCAGCATTACAGGCCTAGCTGCTGTAAAATTCAAAGGTACAAAGACCTATGACGTTTTCCCATTTTTACAAGTCCAGATAGTGAAGGTAATAGAGCTTTGAAGCCATTTACCCCTTTAAAAAAGGAGAGGCAAGAACTGAGGTAGGTTTTTAAATAGAATATAAAGTAGTATTTTCAAGACTTTGCAGTTTATCCAAGAAGAATAAACATATCCAATTAGAATTTACTGTCATATATGTCTTAACTTCGTAATGTTTCTGGCTTGTTTTCTTGACTGAGCCAGATTTGTGAAGGAGGTAAGGAACTAAAGAGAAGTCCCTCCTGTTCTGGGCAGCTTTAAATTCCCGTCATTAGTCATGGGGCCCCGTAATTTCTTACTTACTAGACCATACAAAGAGACTCATAAAACTGCCTCCTTGGTATGTGGTGAGCTTAAAGATTTTCTAAAGCGGTCTGAGGCACATGGATGAAAGGGGGCTTGTTATAAGGAGCTAAGGACACAATTCCCAGAAATGTGAAAAACTTGAATTCTACAAGTCTTCTATTAAGCTTGTGGGAGGCAAGTCACTGAATTTGGTGGACCGATGCCTCCAGGGATTCCATTTTCTCAACTGTGAGCTTGCTTTTAGTTTTGTCAAGACACTAAATCTTCAGATTTGGGGAGGAGGATGGCTGACATTTAAATGCAGAGGACAGCAGCTGGAATTTCTCAACACATTTCAAAATAGGGTACATTAATTTCTCTCAGACATGCATAAATTGGGGCTTTGCACTTTCAGAATGACGCAGTGTAATTGCAACATCTTACCCGTTACTTTGCGCCCCTCTCTCCATACGTACAGGCACCATCGAAGGCCACACTAGTTTCCAGCAGCCACTGTACTGGCTCTACAGGAACTCACCAAAGAGCAACAACAACAGACAGGGATTGTGGAAGGCAGTCGTGGCATAGATTACAACATGTGAATGAGAAGTCCTGCCAGAGCTCAGGAACCAGTGACATCCTTAGTTTCTTCTGTGCACACACGTAACAGTTCAGACTGTTGTGGAATTGCTTCTCGCCCTAAAAAAAAACAAAAAAAACCCAGTAAATCAAGACAATGCAGAACCTAGAAGAAATGGACAGATTTCTTGGATACATATGAATTACCAAAGTTGAACAAAAAAGATACAAAAATTATAAACACCCCAATTACAATCAGTGAAATTGAAAACATAATTAAAAATTTACCAACAAAGAAAAGCCCAGGTCCTGACGGCTTCACTGCTGAATTCTACAAGAGATTTAAAGAAGAACTATTGCCACTACTTTTTAAACTTTTCAATGAAATTGAAAGAGCAGCAATACTTCCAAATTGATTCCTGGAAGCAAGTATTACTTTGATTCTAAAACCAGGGCAAGACCCAACCAAAAAAGAGAACTACAGGCCAGTCTCCTTAATGAACATAGATGCAAAAATCCACAATAAGATAATGACAAACAGAATACAGAGGGTCATCAAGAAGATCATACATCCTGGCCAAGTCAGATCTATCCCAGGGATGTAAGGATAGTTCAACGTACATAAATCAATATATGTAATACACTATGTTAACAGAATCAAGGACAAAAACCATATGATCCTCTCAATAGATGCAGAAAAAGCATTTGACAAAATTCAACACCCATTCATTATAAAAACCCTATAGAAAATTGGAATAAAGATAGGAAAGGAAGAAGTGAAATTGTCATTATTTGCTAATGATATGATACTCTACATACAAGACCCGAAAAACTCTGCCAAAAGACTTCTAAACTTGATTGACAGATTCAGTAGAGTAGCTGGATACCAGGTAAATACTCAAAAATCAATAGCCTTCTGGTACACAAATAACAGTCTCACTGAGAGTCAAATTAGGGAAATAATCCCTTTCACAATAGCGTCAAAAAAAATTAAATATCTAGGAATCAGTCTAATGAAGGAGACAAAAGAGCTATACACTGAAAACCACAGCACTCTTAAAATAAAAGAGATTGAAGAGGATATAAGAATATGGAAAGACATCCCTTGTTCCTGGGTAGGGAGAATCAATATTGTTAAAATGGCCATACTTCCAAAACTGCTTAATAGACTCCATGCAATCCTTATTGAAATCCCAACAGTATATTTCATAGACCTAGAGAAAGTAATCCAAACATTCATTCGGAATCAGAAGAGACCTAGAATAGTAAAAGCAACTCTAGGCAACTGAGACATGGCAGAGGGTATCACAATCCCCAATCTCAAAATATACTACAAAGCCACTGTGATAAAAACAGTATGGTACTGGCAAAGAAACAGACCTGAGGATCAGTGGAATAGATTGGAACATACACAACTCCTCACATATTCAGTAACCTTATCTTTGACAAAGGAGCCAAACACCCTCTCTGGAGGAAAGACAGCCTCCTTTGTTTCTTTGAATTTATTGGTACTTTTTAACTATACAGCACAGTTATGTTTATCATTGGGATCTTGTACCTTTACATGACAGATCTTTGTTCTCATTTTTCCCTATAACCTTGCCCTCCCTTCACCCCCTCGATGCTCCCCTATTTACAAAGACTTTGTTTCCATTTTTTCCTTTTCTCATATTTTTTCTTTTACCTTATTTCATTTCCCCTATCCTTTCCACTTCCCCTACACCTTTAGCCCTTTTCTTCCAAGACAGCCTCTTCAGTAAATGGTGTTTGAAAAACTGGATTTCAACTTGTCAAAGATTATAGCTAGACCTGTATCTTTCACCACTCACTAAACTAAAATCCAAGTGAATTAAAGATATGAATATTAAAAAAGAAACACTAAACTTGATGGAAAATAAGGTAGAACTCTTAAAGATATTGGCACAAGAAATGACTTTACGAACTAATCCTCAGCACATAGGAACTAACAACAACTCGCTTTCAACTTGTCAAAGATTATAACCAGATCCGTATCTTTCACCATGCACTAAACTAAAATCCAAGTGAATTAAAGATATAAATATTAAAAAAGAAACACTAAACTTGCTGGAAAATAAATTAGGTACAACTCTTGAAGATATCGGTATAGGAAATAATTTTCTAAACTAATCCTCAGTAGCACAGGAACTAGCACAAAGAATCAACAACTGGGATCTCATCTATCAAAAAGCTTTGGCACTGCCAGATAAATCACAAGCAGAGCTAAGAGACAACCCACAATGTGGGAAAAAATTTCTACCAGCTGCTCTTCAGACAAAGGTCTACTATCTAGAATATATAAAGAACTCAAAAAAAAAATCAGACTCCCCAAATAAAAAGACCCAATTCAAAAATGGGCATCTGAAATGAACAGACATTTCTCTGACAAAGAAGTGAAAGAAGCAAATAATCAGACGAAAAAAAGTTCCACATCGCTGGTCATTTGAGAGATGAACATGAAAACAACACTTAGATTTCACGTAACCCCAGTAAGAATGGCTGCTATCAAGAAATCAACCAATAACAAATGTTGGCAGGGTTGTGGGGAGAGAGGAATCCCTCTTCATTGTTGGTGGCAGGGCAGACTGTTGCGACCACTGTGGAATGCAATATGGAGATACGTTAAATAACTAGGATCAGAAGCCCCATTTGACCCGCCTATTCCCCTGCTGGGTATCTTTCCAAAAGAATCAAAAGAATCATACCACAGCAATATATGTACAACCATGTTTATAGTAGCACAGTTTGTAATAGCTAAAACTTGGAAACAGCTCAAGGACCCATCAACTGGAGACTGGATAAAGAAAATGTGAGTTTTCTTTAAAATGGAGTGCTCTTAGCCATAAAGAATGAGAAACTAGTCATTTATAGGTAAATGGATGCATACTGAAGCCATACTCAAGTGAAATAAATAGGACACACATGTGTAATACCAAATAGTTTCTCTGGTGTGAAAAAGTAGAAGTGTAAATAAGGATTAAAATGTATAATTAATATTGTGTAATAGGAAGAAAAGTCTAATAGAATAGAGGAAATGGGAGCGGAAGGGGAAAGGTAAAAAGGGAAAAGAAAAAATACGCGAAAAGGAAAAGCATGGAAACACAGTGTCTTTGTAAACAGGGAAGGATGGAGGGGCTAAGGGTAGGACTGGAGAATGGGGAAAAATAAGACACTGCTAAGTTATGTATAGGTACAAGATCCCAATGATGAATGTAACTATTGTATACCTAATATATATCAATAAGTTTAATAAAGAAAAAAGAATGTGCATCAATGTTAGTGGCACAGAACAGTTTCTTCAATGTTGGGGACAGGATGTGTACACTAATCTCTGTTTTGAATCTTTCTTAGCTCAAGAGAAAACAGTTTAAATTCATATTATAATGAAATTCTTTGAGCCAAACCATACGGTGCTTCGCACTGCTGAGCCCTAGCGGAGTGCCCCAAGCCTTGCAGTGAGCCGTCTGGTCCAGACAGGGAAGGAGTTAAAAATTTTTCGCCTGCATCACTGCTACTGCGATTGCACCTGGCGGGATCAGCCCTTCACAGTCCCCCACGCGGTCTCCGCAGGTGAGTGAGGGTGAGAGCGCGTGCGGCTCTTGGCACGTGTGTCAGAATGGCGCGTGTCACAGCGCGAGTACAGGTGTCGCCGTGGTGTGCGGCACCAGCCCCTGTGTGCCCAGGAGAGGCTCGTGTCTCCAGCCCACGTCCCTGGGGCGTAGCGGGAAGCATCCCGCGTGCGCGACTGTGAGTGAGCGTGGGAGGGGGAGGGCGGGGCGCG
>NW_022900921.1:12325880-12334996 GCF_012274545.1 Fukomys damarensis | reverse complement strand
CGTCCCTCAGTCCCTCCCGCGCTCCCCGGACCCCTCCGACTGTGCCGTGCCTCGGGGGCGGCGCGCGAAGCCTGCTCCTCCAGCCCCGGGGCCTCCGCGCCTGGAGAGACCCCAGGCATTCCTGTGCTCCCCTAACTCGGGCTCTTCTCTGCCTCTCCTGTACCCCATTCAACGCCTTACCCGAGTCTCTTCCAGAGATGACCCTTTCCCGCTCCTTTTTCCAGTTTCCATTTGCAACTTTACCTTTTTGCCTCTTTGTCCACTTTGCTTCCTCTCTCTCTCTCTCTCTCTTCCCCTTCGCCTTGCCTTTCTTTGGTCTACACAGCCCTAAACTCAGCCTGCTTCAAGCGATGTGAGGTTTGGGAAAGGCCTGGCAAAGCCTTCTTCGAGCGGCGACCCACTGCTCCGCCTCCCCTCTGTCAGTCCCTTTTAACTATGAGAAGTCGTTTTTGTGCCCGCAGTTTCCTGGCCCCCTTGTGATCGCTCGGTCCTCTCCCTCCAGGTCTGCTTCCTCCGCCCGCGGACTCAGTGAGACCCCCGCTCTCCCTGTTGGAATGAGCCCTCATTTCGGGGATTGTGAAGTTTGCTGGCGTCTTTTTTTTCTTTTTTGCTAGCCTTTTGGTGTGTGGCACAGCTGAGCCAGCACCCTTGCCTTGACGAGAGGGGAGCTCCCGGGCCTGCCTTTCCTGGCAGAGTTTCTGCTGAACGTAATCCCCGAGCCCGGGGCGGCTGCGGACGCGCCGCTGTTGCTGCTGCGCTGCTGCGTGCGCGAGCTGGGTTGGGGTTACTATAGTTCAAACGTGGTTGAGATCAGCGGGCTTGGGGGAGGAGGCGCCGGCGGAGAGGAAGGGGCCTCGGCAGTAAGAAGGCATCGGAGATTAATGGGTATCTTTGCATCGCAGTTTGCAGTAAACAGATTAGTTGGAAAGGAAAGGAGAGGACTGTGTATCTTTGCATTTTTTAAAATACGGAGCGTGCAGTTCTGAGTCTCGAATCCTGTCCAGAAGGATGAGCTGTCGGTGCTGCAAGTCGTGACCCAGGCTGAGCACCCAATGGCAGAGGTAGCTCTTTATTTCCTCCGTGTGCTCTTTAAATGGAAAGAGCCCTTGTGTTTGAGTAGACTCGTATCTTTGCCGTTTTGGAGGCGATAAGACGACAGAATTGCTACTAGTCGTGGAAATCAGATTACACAAAGTTAGCGGGCACGAGTGGGAATGGGGAGGACCAGCTGTCTTCAAAACGTGCCAGTGCTTATGTAAGAAGTACGTTCTTTTTCGTTGTCTGTCAGTTTTGGGCTGAGTTTACCTACGATTTTAGGCTCTACTTTTGCCCTTTTTTATTTTAAGGTCTTACCATCCTAGCAGATGGAGAGCCGTAAAAATCTTTCAAGATTAGTTGTAGTTGACCGTAGAATTTTTTTTTTTTTAAACTGGTTGGGACAAAGGAGGTTAATGAACAGTGATTTTTGGTTTTCTTCTTTTGTTGGGGAGAAAAGAGTGTAGAACGTTCAGTTTTAAATTTTCTATGTTACCACTTGTCTAAATTGTCAGTTTTACTTTGTCATATGTCGTTCTTATTTTTATTTTGCCTTTTTAGCGGAAAGTGTAGGAGATGGAGATGTGAGAAACTGGGGGGGGGTAAAAAACACATTTTTCATTTCTCTTTCTGCTTTAACAATTTTTCAGCAGAGACCCACTGTGACTTTGAAAACGTTTTTGTTAAGATGGTTTGTTTGCTTTTTTCATATTCAAAACTAAAGTGCTGTATTTTCCGGGAAGGGTAGAATGAGGCCCCCTGTGTTTCCCAACCTACAAATCAGTGTAGTAAACTGCACATTGTACACGCTTATAGTAGATGTTACTGTGTTTGTAAGTACTGATTGCTGTTTCCAAGCCTGGGAAAGTCATTTCTTGAAATGGTTAGCATTTAGTGAACTTTTGTTAGTAGATTTTGATTTTGGAAAGAAACATCTGTTTTTTTTTTTAAAACTGTTTTTACTGTGTAAATCATCTTTGAACCACAAAGACACATTTAATTTATGACTTAACAGAGATGTCATGTTGGAGTATTATGTCCCCGTTGTTTTTGCAGTTCAAGAAGAAAATTTGTAAATCTTACACAGGAGGTAAAACTGCACAAAATTTGTATCGTTAGTTTTAGTTGTGTCAGATCTTTAAATTTTCTTTGCTCACAGCTCTCCATATTTTCCAGGATTATTTGGTATTATTTGGGTTTTAAAAGAATTTTGATTTCTCTCCAACTTTCCGATATGCTCACCAGCCTATCTGACAGTAAATATAGGGAAAAAGTAAATTAGCCTTGAGACAAATATTATGGAAGTGTATCTATTTATGTCAGCCAAGAAGGCTCAGGTTTTTCTTTGCAGTGTAATGCAGTAATTTGACAGGTGAGTGATTTCAGGTACAGTATCTGTAATCAAGATCAGGATTTCATTTGTGTTGGTCTTAGTGTCTGGTGCCAGTTAGTATGCAGTATTTATTTGTGATAGTTACCACCTATCCTGTATAAAATATACTTTAGAAAGCTTCATGATTACAAGGTTTTGAGGAATGTGAGTTTTTTCCTATTTGATTTTCCATGTACTGTATTAAATTTGTTTCCTCTATGTCCTTACAAATAGCCAGCTGACAATGACTTGTTAAAATATTCAGATTCAAAAATAAATGAAATCTTTAGTAATACATTTATCATTAAATGGTTGTTCTTCATTTTTATGTAGAGTCATCTGTTTAGCTACATGAGTCCTGAGTTGATTGTGCTGTAGAGTTTAGGGATCTGTGTTGCTTCTTGGATCTTCTGCATTGGTAGCTTTAGGGACCTAAGGTTTTATTTTGTTTTGCTTTTTAGTGTATTTGTGAGGTTTTAGTTGGAAAATAAGAGAGAACATGTACCATTCTGCTGTTGGACTTTTGTAGTAGAGATGATCCTCTATGGATTAGGAAGATTTTTTTCCCCCCTAGCAGATACAGATTTCTTTACCGCTTTAAGAGCTACAATAAATGGTGAAAGTGGGTATATTTTAAAATAAATGCAAGAGGCGGGCTTAAAGTCAGGTGAAATCAATATAGAAAACAAGTTTTAACTTAGTAGTAGTTTCCCCCTGCCTTTATGTTACAAAACCAGAAAGGATTTATATTAGATCTAAGACATGGAAAAGGTACTTTCTCATTATAATATACTGTCAGGTATACTGTCATCTCAGTACATGGACGATTTTCATATGTATCTTGTGGATTGTGGGAATAATTACTCATATACTTTGAAATAAAATCTCAACACATCACTTTGACCACCCAAGTAAATAATATTTTCTGAAGTCATCTCAGTGGCTTAGATACATTATACTTTTCATCAGTAATTTCTTTGCTAATTCCGCCCCTATGATAAAAAATACATAGTCTTAAAAAACTTGACAAACAGAAAAAGGAATCAGCCCTAGACCTGCTATATAAGAGGATATTCTTGGGATTATTTTAGTGTATTTTCCCCCAATAGTTCTTTTTTTTTAAATATAGTTTGGCCCTAGAAGCCTCCTTAGATAGTAAACTCTGTGGAAGCTCAAGATCTGTATATCAAGTGGCATATAACCTTTGCACAGCTCCTGTGTATTTTTAATTATCTCCAGATTACTTAGGATACCCAGTGCAGTGTCACTGCTATGTAAATAGTTGATATGCTATATTGTTGGGCGAGTAATGTAAACAAAATAGTCTGTACATGTTCAGAACAGACATAATTTTTTCCCTAATATTTTTGAACTGAGTTTGATTCAGTCCACAGATGCAAAACCTATAGTGGTAAAAGGTTGACTATAATGTCAAGAATTTACAGTTCAGTTTTCTGAAAGGTGCAGGTAGTTTGCAATAAATGTTAGATATTTGAGTTTTCAGTGCTTTTTTTTCCCCTCCCTTAGGGTATGGCTGTTTGGTTTTCATTATCATAATATTGTTTTCATTTGTGGGAAAACTATTCAAAGTTCTTGGGCCTTGTTCCTTTTATTTTACTTTATTGAACTCAGGGTCTCACATTTGCTAGGTAGGCGCTGTACCACTGAGCTACATGGCTGGCCTTGGGCTTTGTTCATTTAATGTAATCAGAATTACAGATTTCATCCATAAAATATTATATGTCATTGGTAGTTGTATACCCACGTCTCACATTGGGTTATGGAAATTATTGATACGTGATCATAAAATTGTATTAGTGGTGTATTCAGTTGAGCTGTTGTTGGGTTTTAACTGTCTGACCTAGGAAGTTAAGAAAATTGAAGGGTGAGATGGAAAATACTGGCAAATATTTAACCATAGCATAGAATCTGTCTTTGTAATTTTCTTCAGAAATACATGTATTCATTTATTCTGTAACATCTAAAATTACTGCCGAAGCTGGAAATGAGTTTAGTTTTCTCAGCAGAATTCTTAAGAGGATATTGTCAAAGCCAGCAAACCAGAATTCTTTACTCTTAAATTGTCCTTTACTTTTGTTTATACCACACTCTTAAAATTGTTTGGATTAATCTGCAGCTTTACCATGTAAAGCACTATCGCACTGAGTTGTCCTTTCAGGATCCTGATCGCCGCTTTTTTTTTTTCTTATCACCATCTGATGAAAGATCTTGCAGATTCCGTGCCTGACTTCATTCAGGCTACATCCCAAGCCCTTTTTAAATTTTAACATTTTATTTTGAGACAGGGTCTTAAGGCCCCTAGGCCACCCTTGAACTTTTGACACACTTACCTCATCCTTCTAGTAGCTGTTGTACCTGGCTAGGTTTATTTTTTTATTTTTTTTTGTGGGTATTTCAGATTTAAGACTTTAATAATTCAAGGAAACAATATTGTAAATGTTTCTTCTACCTGTGTCTTCATTGAGAGTTCTCTGAATTGTAAATCAAATATTTCAGCTTTGATTATAAGTGAATAAGAAGAATAGAGTATAAAATGGCTGCAAGCTAAGTGTGGATTTGTAAAACTTTTTGAATAGGTGTTTTCATTTAGCAGGTATTTAAGATTTACTCTTTTTAGAAGCCATGTAAATGTCAATCACACAATTGAATTTTTTTCGTATTTCGTTGGACAAAAGTTAAAAGTATTCTTATGGGGCATATTGTTGGTGAGTATATTTGGAGTTAGTAGCTTTTTAAAATAAGTTTTGCAGTCTGATCATTTAATCAAAGTGATCAATATGGGCAGACTGAGAGTGTCAGTGCAAAACCAATACAAGGCTTATTTCATAAATACCTAAAAATAGATGTGGCTAAGGAGTTTTAATATTTGTGTGATATATAGCATTGCATTAGATACATAAGATATTTAAAGGTAGCTTGAGTTATTTTTTTTTTAACATAACTATGTTTTCTGAATTTTAGGTCTGTTCCACGAAAAAGCAAAAACCAAACAAAGCAAAAAAAAAATGGCTGCGAAGGAAAAACTTGAGGCGGTATTAAATGTGGCCCTGAGGGTGCCCAGCATCATGCTGTTGGATGTTCTGTACAGATGGGATGTCAGTTCCTTTTTCCAGCAGATCCAAAGAAGTAGCCTCAATAACAACCCTCTTTTCCAGTATAAGTATTTGGCTCTTAATATGCATTATGTAGGTAAGTATCTACATCATGTTTTCTAACCATATTGTGAATATTATGATTTATTTCTTTAGGTATTTCTGAATTTGGGTAAAATGAGTTTCATTTACACTGAGGTGACTGGTAGTCATTAATGAGTGTATATGGATGTTACTTATAGATTTATTTGTCTTATCATTGCATATGAGATATTAAGAGTATTAAAGATAGTAGGTAGTATTTTATTGACTATAACTGGATGCAGAAGATAACATTTTAGCTTTTAATATGATGAAATATGAATACTGAGAAGTATTTTTCCAGGCTTTTGGCTGCTTCTCATTTGTCCTTAAAGTTCAGTTCAGTAGTGGGAAAAAGTAAGATTTTTTAAAAGTGCAGTATTCCTTGTTCCCTGAGACAAACTAAAATGTTAATTCCAGTTGAAAATAAAGTGTTCGTTTCCATGTTTTCATCCGCTTGTCCAGTGAGTGACACTAAAATCTGTTTAAATATACAGTGTATCTCATAGCTGAATCTACCAACTCCTTACCTAAAGGTACTGTTTTAATCTAGGACCCCATTTTTCTCTAGTACTATCTTACATTAAATAGTAAAAATTATTAGATTGATCAGTGTTGCTTTAAGCAAGTCTCCATTTTTAAATGTTTTAACCATTGGGTTAGTTTCATCATTATTGGCTTTTTTATAGACAGCTCTGCAGAATGAATAGTGAGCCATACTCATTCAAAACTCAGATTTTGAGTAAAAGTGAGTAGAATTTTAGGGAGTAAAAGCAGTTGAGGTTACCTTGTTAAGGGAGAAGGAAAGGAGCAGTTTGTACTTGTTCAATATGAGAACATGGGCCCTAAGGCATCATGACATAGAGAATGTCCACTTAGAAATGAGGATGTGTTTTTGTGATTGTTGTATGAGCTTTGTAACTATTTGCAACACATATATGGGATGATAGCAATATTAAGAGAAGTAGAGTAAATTCTGACAGATCCTTTATAGCGAGAGAAGCTGTTGTTTAGTGACCAAATTTCCCTTGTTCTTTAGAGAAAATGAAAAACAAGTAGAGAAGGAAAGACATTAGAATATAAGAGGAAATCTGTATCAGAGAGCCAAAGAATAATGGGGTTTAGCGGGTTTTTGCCTCAGCTGGTAAGACTTGTCTTAGTCAGCTTCCTTGCCACCAGGACAAAATACCAGACCCTGCAACTTGAAGAGAGGTTTATTGTGGCTCATGTTTTAGAAGTTTCAGTTCTTGCATAGTCAAGTGTTGTGGAAGGGCCTAGGTGGAGGAAAGCTGCCCACTTCATAGTAGAGCGGGAGCTAGCCAGGGGAGAAGATAACATCCCATTAGATAGTGCCCCCAGGGACCCACCTCTTCTGACTAGGCCCTAGCTCCTAACTCCATGTTTAGCTGCACACACACACACACACACACACTCTCTCTCTCTCTCTCTCGCTCTCTCTCTCTCTCTCTCTCTCTCCCTCTCCTCCGTACCCATGTAATCACCTTCCTCAAGCTCTGCCTTTGAACCCATGAGGCCATAGGGGACATCTAGATACAAACCATAACATCGAGGGTAAGAAGGATGGTTTATATAAGATGAGTGGGCTGTTTTTGACTTCCAGGTTTCCTTAGAGTATAAGAAAAAAGGGGATTTGTAGATTATGGAAGAGAAAGAAGGAAATAGATGATTACAAATTAGAGGCAATGGGTACAGATAATTTGAAAAAAACAGGATATCACTGAAGAGAAGTGTTTGTGTTTTCACAATGGGGAAAAGCCCTGTACGTTCTTTGAAACAAATGAAGTGGTGTTAGATGGGATGATTTGAAAATTTAGGAGAGAGAAAATCCGAAGTTAAGAGAAATAAGATCTTGAAATCAAATAAAAGGGGCAGTCTTTGAGAGACCCAATTTTTGCTGTGCCACTAGAGAGTGAGAAAATTGGTGTAAAACAAGAAGTTGTTGAGAAAAACTAGATAGAGGAGTCATGTTATAATTTTCTATTCTGTATTTGAGTATAGAGTTTAAAAATTTACACAAAAAGTACCAAATGCTAAAACATCTCAAACAACAAAAAAAAAAATCCATAATGATTTTCCTGTGCTCAATGAGCCATATTTTGGGGGGAGTTACTGGGGATTGAATTCAGGACCTTGTGTTTGCAAGGCAGGCGCAGTACCACTGAGCTAAATCCCATGAATGAGCTTTGATAGTGATATAAAATGTAGAAAACCTTAGAAGTTGAATCCTAAATGCAGAATAATCTACTTCAAGCTCTTTCTGGTGTAGTTAGTTGAGAGGCTGAGTTAGAATTGTATGTTATTTATATTTCTTAATTTCTACTACAGGTTATATCTTAAGTGTTGTGTTACTGACCTTGCCCAGGCAGCATCTGGTTCAGCTTTATTTGTATTTTTTGACTGCTCTGCTTCTCTATGCTGGACATCAAATCTCCAGGTAAGTGTGACTACACATTAGAATATGTGAATGAATTTAAACTTTTCTTTTGTCAATAAAATACTTTTCATAAATGCTGTTAAGAAGTTAAGTTTTTGGCAGGTATCCAAAACCCATTTGTTAATACTTATTTTTTAAGTAAATTTGGGGTTATGTTCAAATTTTGTTTTTGCATAAAAGCAAGCTTAATACTAAACAAGACTGAAGGTTGTATTTGAAGATACTTTCTGCTTTTCTGTATTACCCGAGAAAAGAATTTCTTTCTTTTTTTTTTTTCTTTCTTTTTATTGAGGTTACTGGTACAATCTAGGTATACAATACAATTACATTCATCATTGGGATTCTGTACCTTTACATAATAGGTCTTGATTCTCATTTTTCCCCTTGTCCCTGCCCTCCCTTCACCGTCTCCTCCCCTCCCCATTTACAAACATTTTATTTCCATTTTTCAGTTTCTCATATTTTTTTTCCTCTCCCTTATTACCTTTCCCCCACCCTTCCCACTTTCCTTACACCTTTAGCCCTTTACTTCCTATTTCACATTATTAATTGTCTCATTAGGATCCTGTGTACTATTACAGTTTTTCACACCAAAGAAACTATTCGGTATTTCAGTCAAAGAAATCTCTGTATGAACATTAAAAATAGGGAATCCTAAAATAAAACTAAAAAGGAAAGTAAAAGAGAAAAGGCAAGGATGTAACATCAAAATAATCCTTAGTTCTGGAGATGAAAATGGTCCCTGAACATATTTAAATTGCTTCTTGCTCTTATAGTCTTATCTTATTATTTTTTCATTATTTAGAGAATACTTTATTAGTTTCTGTAATCAAACCCACGTAGATATGACCTTACATATTTAGTACGATGTGTTACCCCTGTACACAGGGAAAAAATAAAAATAAAAAATAAAAATAAATTAACATTTCTAGACCAATATGGTTGTCCATTTCTGTACAATGCCAAGTCCACACAGTAAATTGGGATGACGTTTTCCAAAGTTGGCAGCACCGTTGAAGTTTCCCAAAATTCAATTTATATATGTGTGTGTGTGTGTGTG
>NW_022900921.1:12297313-12324597 GCF_012274545.1 Fukomys damarensis | reverse complement strand
GGGCTCCTGTCACATGGAGAATTGTTTTCTATCTTTTCACTTTCAGTCTATGGGCTTCTTTTTGCACTAGGTGTGTTTCTTGTATACAACATATTATTGGATTTTGCTTCTTATTCCATTTTGCCAGTCTATTTCTCTTGATTGGTGAGTTGAGGCCATTGACCTTGCTGGTTATAACTGATATGTACTGACTTATGATTGACATGTTATTGGCCTTTTGTTGACTCTTTTTACTTTTTCACCTTCTCCTTTTAATTTCTTGCCTTGCCTATTTGATTTGCTCTGTTGGGCCTCATGGTGTTGCTGCCTTCCTTGTCTTTTTCTAGGATCTTGTTTAGAATTCCTTGTAGTGCTGGTTTGGTATTCATATAGTTTCTCAGGTGTTCTTTGTCGTGGAAGTGTTTTATTTCTCCATCCATTTTGAAAGAGAGTTTTGCTGGATACATCAGTCTAGGTTGGAGGTTGTTCTCTTTTAGTACTTGAAATATCTCATTCCAGGCTCTCCTTGCCCCAAGGGTTTGTGTTGAAAAGTCTGCTGTGATTCTGATGGGCTTTCCTTTGTATGTGATTTGTTTCTTTCGAGAAAATAATTTGTAAAGACAGGCTAGGAGAGTGTCTTAAGTCTTACAGACTTCATTACTTTCATCATTTTTAGAAAATCCTCTTTTAGCTAGGTGTGATGGTGTAACACCCATAATCCCACCACACGAGAGGTGGGGGCAGGAAGACTCTGACTTCAGTGAGAACCTGGACTACATCCTAGTGAGTTTACAGCCAGAGGCCAGCCTGATCCTGACTACTAGATCTCAAAAAACATAAACCGAAAAAGTCAGTGGATGAAGTGTAAGACTTAGCATAAGCTACAACTGTGTGGAATGGATGAGTACTATAAATTATTTGTTTAGATTAGTTTTGTAGTTCAGAACTGACCATCTTGAGTGATATGTTTACCTAGGTCTGCCAGACCTAAAATCTAAGACTCAATCCTGCCAGAGAATATCAGCTTTCTACTTTGGAACAGGATGTTAAAATACAGTTGACTAAAGTGATATTGTAAATGTAATAGAGTAGAATAAACTTCAGGAGTATATCTTTTGAAATTTAAATTTCATAATTTTGATTGAAATGTGCTTACTCTAATAAAAGTATCCCAATTTTAAGATTAGCACTTACGCTGTAATAATTCTGAAATACAGATTTTAGTGTTGGCTTGATCTTTAATCTTAAAGCATTTATTTTTAGTAGAATTTAATATCTGAGTTTTTAAAAACTACACATTTTTTCTGATTATAAAATCACAGTGTTCAATGTAGATAATTTTTGGAAAATGTAAAAAATTAAAGGTAGTAACAGTCACCTGAAATTATATCACCAGAGACTTGTTAATATTCTGATATTCTCTTCTCATTTTTTCTTACCTTGCAGTTCTCATGCTTTTGTGAATACAAAAGAATAACTATAATGACTAAACAGTCACTGGCTTTCAGCCCCTCTTGATAAAAGACTTCTGTCCTCCTCTAATTTCTCAAAGTCCCTGAGTTGTTTCCCAGAAAATCAATCTTCTTACACTTGTCTTCTCAGTTCTTGCGTGTTTGATTTGCTTTGTTCATAATGGTACTTGGTGGTTTCTCTTACTTTTTAACTCTTGCTGCTATTGTTGCCTAGGGTGTATCCTCTGGTGTCCAAGTTGTACACCAGGAGCTGCTAGAGTACTGCTGCATTTCTTGTCATTCTCATGTTACTCACCTCAAGCTGTGTTCCACTGAAAGTGGAGACATTGACTTTGATTATTTTATGTCACATACATATATACTCAGGTTGACTCCTTCCTTAAAACAACTGAAGTCTTTTCCTGTAGCATCTCTCCATAAAGCCTCAGTAGGAGTCTGAGGACTAATTCTGACCCAGACAACTTGATGTCCTTCTCATCCAGCATACTAACCCAAACCCCATACACAGTGTGTTCCTGTGGTGTTATCCAGGCACCTCTGAATCTCACTTAGGCTTAAGCTGGAATTAACTCTCTGTTTTTGTTTTGTTCATTGTGAAAAATAAATTTGTAAAGCATATGTAGTATTTAAGGTTCAGGTTTTGTAGTCACCATTGTAGTATCTAGATAAGTGCCTAGGCGGTTAGAGCCGTTTGACATTGCCATGTTGTGTCTTGGGAAGCAAAACTAACCTTAGTTGAGAACTACTGCTATAAAGGAATTTTTAAAGTAAATTTTATCATTTGTATACCAAACTTTGTGTTTTGACAGGAATAAAATTGACCTGTGTTTCGTGTTTTCTTCTTTTGAACATTATCAAATCCAAGTATCAAATATCTAGGGGGCCAGAAAGGACCTGGAAAGAGAACCCGAGTTTCTAAAGAATTTAAGTAACCTTAACTAGATGAGTAGTTCAGTTGCTAGGATAGTGCTGAGGGTGCAGTAGGTGTGTATGTATAGTGCATACTTAAGTACAGCTATTTGAACGTTCTAGTTTCTGGGATCTCTTATCCTGAGTGGTGCTTTTTGTTTGCTCATATTGCAAAAGAGAACTTGTTTTGTATGAAAGAAGACTAGATTTCTTTGGAATGAACAACTTTTGAAAGTTTAAGTGGCCAGAATATTCAGATTGTTCCTGGCTTGTCCAGGGGTTGAGTCAGGTGGCTTAAGAAACTATTATGTAAAAGTCTTTCATCAGTTAATAGACTAGTAAGCTCATAGGTTTTGTTGTTTATTTTTGTAACTTCTATGCCTTCTTATCGTAAGAACTTTTCTAACTGCAAGCTGTCCTTTTTCATACAGCCTACACATTACTTATGCCCCCAAACAATTTCAGTTAAAAGGGAAGACATTATCCCAAAGGACTAGAGAACATTTTGAAAGTTTCTGGTTTATTAGTGCTCAGGGTTGATTGTCAGCATTCTGCCAGTCACACAGGTGAAAAAAGAAAAAGGTTTTAATTCAGTAACAAATAGGTTGGCAAGAATTCTCACTTCTGATCAACTTAGTACATGTATTTTACCATTGAAAATTTATGTTCCTTTTGAACAGCTCACCTGACACTTAAAATATGTTATAAAATGACGTTAAAATTAGAATTTTCTTGGCTTTTACCTTGAACAAATAGTTGACTTAAAATGACTCACAAAATTTTGAATAACTCTTCTGGGTCCTTCTTGTAGTTTACTGTTTTGTTTATTTATTTTATCTTGTGAGTGACCCTACCTGTTGGGACTAAACCAAAAGTTTTCATTGCTGAATGAGATGCCCTAAAGTTGTACATTAGTTAGGCATAGAGATTCTCATTATATTGGTCATACTTTACTTCTTCTCTACAACCTTCTCATGCAGTCTCCAGAATCTTTGTTCCATAGTGGCTGCATAGCATGCTAGTTACTTTTGCCCTCACCAGTAAAAGACTGCCCTCTGGCGCACTCAGCTCAACTGGCCCAAAGAGTTGTCTGCTGGCTCTCTGGGCCTGGCTGGCTTTACTTATGTGAGACTTTTAGGTTGGTTAGACAGGGAGTAGTCTGAAGGACTGTCTTGAGAAAGAGGATTTGAAGAAAAGGGAAAGTGTCTAGGAAGTATCTATGGAAGATTTAATTGCTAGAGTAGGTTAATTGATGTATGGGATCATTTGGATTGGAATGGTGAAATTTGCATCATTGGGAGAAAACAATCCCTAGATTCTCAGAGGAGCTTGTGGGAAGAAATTGCTTCCCATTTGTTGTGGTTATGGCTTAAAGGTTGATCACTTTATACTGGAATGTAGACCTCCGTTAGTTTACTATAGTTGTTGCAAGTAACAAAGTAATAAATGTACAGAAAGTGAAAAAGAATAAAACAACCCCGAAATGGATTGGAAAATAAGAGTCTTGAAAATAAAGGAATGGAAAAGAGTTTAATAAAAGAAAAGGAAATTGGTGCATGAAAATCTTTTATAATCTTATAGAATAGGAAGTAAAATAAGTGGTCTTTAAGATGGAGTAAAAGAACTAGCTAAATGAAATGAAATTAACATAGAAGAGATTGAAAGGAAAAGTTTTTAACAAGGACAATGAATTTAAAAATAATTTTTAAATAACTTTGTAATCATCACAGCACTTCTCAAGTCATTAGTTATAAAATTAAGTATTGGTCCCCTCCTAATTTTTAAGCTTTACCATAGCAGGATCTAAGTCTTAGCTGCTGTAATACTAACAGGCCCTAGCAGTACTAGCAACATACTCTATACAAAGTAATTTCTTTGAATTAAAAAAAAACACAGAGCACGTTAATTGTCCTTAGAAGTCTTGTTCTATAATTTAAGGTAAGGAACTAAAAAAAGACAAATTTTTTAAAAGTAGATCAACTAAAGCTATGAAAAAGAATACAAAATAATGAAAGTCCCCCACTAAGCAGTTTTGTAGTGTTGAGTTTGCTGAGTTATTTTATAAAGCATCAGTAATATGATAAAATCAAACAGGAGAGCAAATGTGATGGGAACCCACTCTACATTCCTTTGGTCTTTAGTAAGAGAGCTGCTGGGGCTGAGGCGCTCCTGGGGCACCTTTTGGCATTTCCCTCAGGGTTAGTGCTCTTGTTCCGATGCATCTTTCTAATTGGGGTAAAATTCACACAGTATAAAATTAACCACTTTAAAGTGGCATATAGTACTTTCATGACTGCATCACCTTTTCTTAATTCCAAAATATTTTAATTACCCCAAAATAAAACCCAGTATCCATTAAGGAGTTACCTCTATTCTTCCTGACCTTAACTCCTGGCAACCTCCATTCTGCTAAGTTCTGGGTTTTACCTGCTCCCTATTTTAACTGAACCTTAGGATATTTTATTTCCACAAAGAACTTACTGGGCTTTAGAATCTTAGGTAGTATTGAGACTCAGTTTTGTTTCTTTTAAATATACATTTATTTCTTTAATATCACTGTTTACATGTATATTTTAAACTTTATAATTCTCTTAATTAGCATTCTATTTTAGAACTGTAAGAAATATAATTACTTTGGGGTTACCCATAATGATCAGAATTTATGTGTTATTTGCAAATATGGCGTTTGTATCTCTTCACATTAAAACCAGGTTACTCAGCCATGGCATGATTGACATTTTAGACCAGATAATTCTTTGTGTGGAGAACTGTCCCATGTATTGTAGAACACGGGACAGCATCCATGGCTTTTACCACCTCCTGAGTACCGCTAGCACCCTTCCCTCCTCAGTTCTGGTAGTAGACAATGCAAAATATCCTCTTATGAGCACACTTGACCCCCATTGATAAACATTCCTTAGAAATTGACTTTTTCTTGAATTAGAGAATATGAATACATATTCATTGCATTAAAAGCTGTTATTAGAGAGATAGAATTGCTAGATTAGCTATGGAGCTTAGTTGGTTATCCCTTAAACTGTTCCTGTTCTTTAAAAAAATAATTTTAGTTTTACAATTAAAATCAGTGGTTCTTTGCTGCTTATGTAAGAGTCATTTTTTTTGCTATGCTATGCTAAAGGAATTCAACTTGATTGCCTAACAGGAAATAATTTTACAAAAAAACTAAATACACAATTGAGTTAGTTCAGAAATGCTTGAAACATTCAAATTATTTTAAAATGCAGTGAATGAAGCATTCAACAATTGAGGATTTTTAGAAACAAATTTCCCTTCTTTGATTCAAAAATAACAAGTATTTTCTGGTAATACCACTTATAACAAAATTTTGTTTTTGTGATTCCTGTATATATTTTCTGTTTAAAAGATTCTTACGTTACTACTTAAAGCTTTGTTTTTTTAGTAGTCACATGTTAAATGAGCTAAATTTAAAAAGGAATATTTTGTGATTTAATATTTGTTTCAGATAAGTATTTAGCGTATATGAGTTTATAATTCTCATCATAGATTACCTGTAGATTTGAACGTAACAATATTTAAGGATTGTAATGCTATGAATTTTTCTAATTAGTTTTCTGATTGGAGTGTAGTTTTGTTTATACCAGATAAAACATAATTGTGAGAAAACTTTGGGGACAATAAGGTGATAGTTAACCGAGCTAAAAGGGGGAAAGGTTTAATGTATTGTTAGTTTCAGGTAATTAGAGTTGAGAAATGAGATCTCAACTGGCTTTTTTCTGGGTATAAAATAATAAGGCTATGGAATGAAATTAAATCCCATGAAGTGGAGCTGTGGTAGCCTTTTCTGTGTTGTAAAATTTAGTTTCAGTTAATAGTGAATTTCCAGGGTATGGAAGACAGAGATGAAGGCTGTACCTAATAGAATTCTTCATAAAAGTGCCCTTAGATATAAAAAGAAAAGCTACTAACGTGTTTTATGAGACTGATGTGATTGAACTGCTTATTTATTCTATACAGTACATTCTTAGCATTTTTCTTTTTTAGGGACTATGTTAGGAGCGAACTGGAGTCTGCCTATGAAGGACCAATGTATTTGGAACCTCTTTCCATGAATCGGTTTACCACAGCCTTAATAGGTATGTATTGATAAAAGAATTAAAAGTATGGGTTGGAATCAACCATCCTTAATATTTTATTATAAAGTTGGTAAATATTCACTTAAAGAAAAATTCAGTTATTATGGCATCTCTTTATAAATGCAGTCATTGTTTGTTATATTTTCTTAGTCTTTTTTTCCCCTGTGCATAGGTGTTGAGTTTTGTGTTTATAATTATATACGTAGTGGATAGTTGCTGTTGTTTTTTAAAGTATATTTTATATCTTGTATAAGTATTTGGGAAGATTAATTTTTTAGCCAGAGCTTATTACTACTTTGAAATATTAAAACACAATGCATGATATCTTAAAACATTATTGTTGTTGAAAGTCATCACCTGCTGTCAAAAAAA
This sequence comes from Fukomys damarensis, assembly GCF_012274545.1. Lineage (NCBI taxonomy): Eukaryota > Metazoa > Chordata > Mammalia > Rodentia > Bathyergidae > Fukomys > Fukomys damarensis. The sequence continues at coordinate 12,317,750 of NW_022900921.1, read as the reverse complement.
ATAGCCATCAAGGCTTGAGATATTATTGAACATTCACATAGCAGAGTGTTAAAAATAGAAATATTGACTGAGGCCTAAAACAATACAGATAAAATCTGAAGTGAGCTATCAGACCCTTATCATGCCAGAATTCCATTAAGGAAGGAAGTGAGAAAAACCCATTTTGTGATTCTTTAACTTATGTAAAAGATATTAAAAAGTGTAATATTTGAGATTAAAAAAAGATTTCTTGAAATGGCTTTGTATTCTGAAATATTTCCCCAGCTTCTGTGGCTTGGCTTGGGAGGATATTGTGCTCTAACCTAGGCCTGCAAAATACAGAGGTGCACTGCCCAAATCCCCGTCACATGTGACTTTTCAGCCCTTGAAATGTGGCTGTTCGAAATTAAGATGTGCTATGCATACACACCCAATTTCTACTTATACAAAAGGCCTTCCAGTTTTTACTTTAGCTTGACTGTACTGCATATGAAAATATTTGGTATATATTCAAGCATATTAATTTCACTTGTTTCATTTTACTCTTTGGAAGGAGGCTGCTGGCATTTTAAGTTATAATATGACTTGTTTCTAATTTGATTTAAAAGGATGGTGACAGGCTGGGTGCCTCTAGAGTTTTTTTGACTGTGAAGTGAAAATGCCTCGTAGGATTTTCCTGCATCTTCTGATCTGTGGAGGCAAAGGATGAGTTTCCTGAATAGAAAGGTCACAAGAATCTTTTGGATTTTTCTTAGTGTGTGCTCTGCCAAAACGAGCACTCTTAGGTTCCATTCAGAAAGGCCATTTGAAGCTCAGCGATTTGGTGGCCTGCCTTGCAAGCACAAGGAACTGAGTTCAATCCCCGGTACCAAAAAAATAAATAAATAAATAAATAAATAAATAAATAAAGGCCATTTGAAGGATGAGGAGATCTTAACGGCCTTCGAGCTTTCAACTTCCCCAGAATTGAAGATAGAGTAAAACATAGCCAGTGTATGGTGCATACCAAGCACCAAATATGCTGAAGGGGAGATATGAACGGTGATGGCAGCAGTCTCAGAGGAACCCAAAAAAGTGCCTGGGAGAAAGGACATGAATCAGTTTTAAATATTTGGAGTCTAGAGAGCACCAACTTCTTAATATTATGAGAACAGCCAACTAGGAACTTTGCTGTGCCTTCTCCTGTCCTCTGCCTGCTCCATTCCTGGGTGAATCAGGGTTGAGAGAAAGATGTGTTGGGTTAAAAAGAGGAAGAAGCTAACCACAGGCACTCCACCCCTTGTTCAAATTGCAGGCTTCCTCTGTAGTGCTATAGGAGGGGAGCCGAAGGTCCAGTAAGCGAGATTTCTCAACTTTAAGTCACTTCTGCACTTTGGATTATTATTAAATGGAGACCGAGAAACTTAAACTAGATTAGAAGTTAGGAGACTTGTCTTAGCTTTCCTCTGGGGCCAATAGAACGACTCATCTCCTCAAAGTAGATGTCAAATCAACAGGAGACAAAATTGTTAGTTACTTTATCACTGTATCCCAAGAGTTGGGTTTTTTTGGTACTGGGGATTGAACTTGGAACCTTGAGCTCGTGAGGTAGGCAGTAGAACTGCTGACCTAAATCCCTGGCCCCTGGTATTTACAATAATGATAACACTTATGGACATATTTACAAGATTAGAAAGCTTACAAAATTTTGCTGTGGGTGCATCTTAAAACAAGCCTGAGAGATTTTTCCTTATCTTCTTCGGTCAGTGGCTTATGTTCACTTATTTACTCCTCTGTTTCAGTTAATAAGAAATAATATTCATGAATTGTTAAAAGACACTTTTCTTTTGACTTTTATTTAAAGTTCTTCCACTCTTTCTTCCACTTTAAAATAAACTTAATGGAAAAGCATTTGAGTATACCATGATTTTTTAGGATTGCAGAATTTTTTGGAGCTATTTCTAATAGTAGAACTCTGAAATCCAGAGTATTTTGTGATTTTTATTTACTCAGAATTATCTAGTTGGAACAGGCACAGGAAAAAACAACTCTTTTGGAATGATAAGGAAGATCCCACTAACAATATGACTCCTTCCTTCTTTCACCTAAACAACATGAATGGTCTCTGAAGACCTACATGTCATGTGAGTCATGTTCTTCTATGAAAGAAGATAAAGAAGCTGATGATGTCACAGCTAAGCACTACATTTGCTAACATAGGCTGATGGGAATTTCAGAGTTGGGGAAGTTTACATTGCATGTGAGGTAATTTAAGTATATCTCTGAGTACAAGAAAGAAAGATGTGCCAGAATTAAAATTTCTAGTCATTCCTAGTACTAAGGCATTTCCTTTGATCCCTTTGATTTAAATTTTTTAATGAAAGAAGTAGACTTATTTTTGTCATTAAAAACTACTGCAATTCTGTGATAAAAATCACCCATCCACACTTCCTGTTATCGTTCACTAGAGGTCTCTTCCTCCAGCTCATGATTTCTTCCCTCCTGTTATTTCATCCTTTTCTAGAAATAGCGTTAATTGAATTTCGATCTCCTACATTGAGCCCCTAATTTCGTAGTGTTGATATGTTGTATTTTTCTTATTTTGAGCTGTTTCTGTCATTTTTTTTTAAACAGGGAGTGTATTTTTGTTTTACTCTCTGAGATTTTCCTACTTTTATCTTTCAACCCTTTTGTTGTGTTTTAATTTCATTTTTTTTGTATCTTAATCTTGTTTTCATTGAATGCCTCTTATGGCCGTCTTTATTTTCATAGATACTGTTTATCTTTTTAAAACTTTGTTTTGCTTTTTGCATTCTCACCCTTCAGATCTTTTTCTGTTTCTTTGTTTTGGTATTGAATTGCATGAGAGCAGTGTTTCTGAAGCTTAATTTAGAATCATCTAAAGATATTTAAAAGTAATTACTCATGCCTAGGCTATATCTGAGAATGATTAAATCATAAGTTTTATTAAATGTGTAGGAGTTTTTGATTAATCATTTATTTTAAGGGAGTTACTAACTTGTCATTGGAATCTCTTTAGGGTTTTACCAATCTGTGTGGTAACCATGGTGGCTAATCAGTTAAGACTGGCTTTTTGGAAGGGTGCTGTAAAGCATTAGTCTTTGTAAATCTTTTGACTTGGACAGGTCAGCTTCTTCAGAAAAAAATCTGAAGGTAGACTGGTGGCAGTGGCTAGGGAACTGCTGAGAACTAAGTAAGAAGCTTATAACAGCAGTGCTTGGGAACTGGGAGAGCCCGGCTTTTGAGATGCATCTTCCTCCTATTTTCAGTTAGGCACCTCACTTCTCCTGTGGGCCCAGGAGCCTCAGTTTCTCCATCTTTGGAGGACAGACTTCTCAGAGTATGGTGAAGAGTAAGGGCTAAAACCTCCAGGGAGAGCCTCCTGTCTCTTGTTTTCTGCCTTCCAAAATGTGTTGAACAGTCTCTTTTGGTGGCCTCTTTATTGTTTTCTTTACTGTTAGGAGTTTCTCTCTTCCTATACACTGATGAGTATTGTTCATATTGTTTACTAGTCCTTTAAAGTCGAAAGTTGATGCTTTGTGGGAGAAAAATACCATACATTTCGTAGTATAGTATATCGTTTTAAATGTGTAGTATATTGAAATGGTTGCCAGTGTTGTATTTTTCTAACAGCTGAATAAGAACACCATCAGAAATCCCCAAATTTTCTTTTGCTTTTCACTGGCAGGTAGAAAGACCATCTAACTATATGTTTCTTGGTCTGGAAGAATCCCCAAGAAATTTCTTACAAAGCAGTAGTCAGTGAAATGGAACAAGGTTGTTTTATCATCAGAGTAGATGATTAGAAAACACTAGAAAGTTCCTACATAAACCCAAATACAGTATATTGAAGATTTTAGAGTACAAAGTAAACATTTCCATGTAATCATATGCATAGACTGAATTTGAAAAGCTAATAAGTAGTGTGACTAGTAACTACTGAGCACTTAAGAGGTTTCAGATAGAGTGTTAAGGATTTATATTTAATACTTGATGGCTATGGTATGCACAATGCTGTTTGGTGGCATTTTGTTTTGTTTTTGAAAATTTTTGAAGCAAAGCAGTACATTATAGATACACATATTGGTAACATTCATCTTATGGAATTTGTATATATACATGATACAGCTTACTTCTTTTTTTCCCATTTCCCCCCTCTTTTCTTCAGCCCTTCTTTCCCTCCTTTAGAAAAGCTTTATTTCCATTTTTTCCTTTTATTTTATTTTGTTTGTTTTTTCTTTCCTGTTCCACTCCACCCATTCCTTGTTCCCTTTCTCATTTGAACATTTTCTTCCCATTTTCTAATATCTATTGTATGTTTTGATCCTTATTTCCAGTTTCAGTTTCTCACACCAGAAAAACAATGTGGTATTTAAACATGTGTTATCTCACTTAACAGTGTGGTTTCAAGGTGCATCTATTAACTAGAAATGTCTCAAGCTTATCCTACTTTATGGCAGAGTAGTATTCCATACCACATCTTTATCCATTGATCAGTTGACGGACACTTGGCGCTATTTCTAAGATTCAGCTACAAACTGTGCCACTATAAACAGGGTGTATATATCAGTGTGATGTGATGCTTTTAATTCTTTTGGGAATATATTAAGAAGGGGAATAGCTGGGCTGAATGGAACCTCTCTAGGTTGGTTTTTTGAGGAATCTCCACACTGATAATAGCCACAGTGGTTGAGTGGTGGCATTTTAGAAGATTGGGGATTTTCTTTTCTTCTCTGTATTTCCAATTTTCTGTAGTTATTTTGTATAATTCTCTATGAGAAGAATTTGTTTAAACGTCACAGTTTTAACTTTGATAATTAAGTTATGAAGCTTATGTAGTCTCATAAAAAATAAAGATCCAAAAATACCTCAGGATAATTCATCTTGTTGTATTGTGATTTTGGACAAGTAATTGCATCACTTAGATTTTATGCTTCTGCCTGTTATTCAGAACAGTTAAATGTTGAGTACTGTTGGGGAAGGAGCTATATATTAGGTGTAGTAATTGAATTACTGTAAAATTCAGTTAGACATTTTAGAAAAAAGTTTCTTCATGTTACATATGCCAACAGAAATATGATGAAGACCAGTGGAGATTTAGGCTGTGTTTTCCACATTGACTGTGGGGAATTACTATTCAGAATTCACAGTACAGTATGTCACTATGGTCAGGTGAAATTAAAATTTGATTTAAAACACCTAGGAAATCTTAGCTCTTCATTGGCTGTTTTATCATCCAGTGGTATTTTTTGTTTTGTTTTGTTTTATTTGTGTTACCAAATGCTCAAAATTAAATGAATTCTTTTCCTCATTTTAGGTCAGTTGGTGGTATGTACCTTATGCTCGTGTGTCATGAAAACCAAGCAGATTTGGCTGTTTTCAGCTCATATGCTTCCTCTGCTAGCGCGACTCTGCCTTGTTCCTCTGGAAACTATTGTTATCATCAACAAATTTGCTATGATTTTTACTGGATTGGAAGTTCTTTATTTTCTCGGGTCTAATCTTTTAGTACCTTATAACCTTGCTAAGTCTGCTTACAGAGAATTGGTTCAGGTAAGACTGATAACCATGCACGGGTAGATAAAATTCTACATAAATATTAAGTATTTAGTTTTTTTTTTAAATTTCATTGTCTTAGTTTTGTAACATTCTTTCTTAAATTTTCAAAAGAGAAGCCCAGTTTTTAGCTCAGTTAAGAGCATCTGAGATTTCTTTCTTACAAAGTTCTGTTGAGAAGATTACAGTAAAGGGAACCTGCTCTCTCGGAGCAGACTTTTGGATTCATACCCTGAGGCTGCTGTTTACCCTATAACCTTGGGATGATCACATCTTCAATTTCTGTGAAGTGGAGCTAATAATAACATAGTACTTTTCCTCATTGCATTGCTCTGAGATTTAAATGAGTTCAGTGCCAGGCAGATAATGTTCAGTGTGTGTTAGCTATTGTCATAATGACAAAAAAAAAAAAAAAAAGAAATACCTGAGGATCAAATTCTAATTGTTCTGCCTGTAGTCCTCCTGTGACTTTTCCTTCCCTTTGTTCACCTAATTTATTTAAACTGAAAAGCTAAATAGTTATAGGTTATATTATTATGGATTTCTTTAAAGAGCCTAAACTAATAACAGAACTACTTTTTTGCAGTAGTCTTCCTCCCATTTTCAGCCTTTGCTCTAAGACAGATTACTCCCAAATACAATAGACATTTGGGGGATAAATGTTTCTGTTTGCTCTGTTAAAGTTCAGTGTGTAAGATAAATACTTAATCCTGATGTTAGTGTAAAAAGAGGATGTTAATATGGTCACAGTCTTCTGCCTCTTCAGGGGTGTGTATGTGTGTGTGTGTGTGTGTGTGTGTGTGACTTATGGTATAGGAATCTCTCAGAATGACCAAACCAGTATTACTGAGAGAAGTCTTCACTTGTGGACCTGGGACAAATCATCCAGAACAAATTCTTTAATTAAGTTCTAGGCCTTAGCCAGATTCTACCACCTTTCTTCATCTTAATAATTAACGTGGGCAATTTCCCAGAAGTAGATCCTTTCCATGCCATTAGTGTAGAGACACTCATGGAAAAGGGCTGTACGTAGTTATTTTCAGAGTGAGAATAACATTTAACATTTTTGTTGAATTTTGTTTTGTGGAGCTATCCTCATTTATAGTATTCAATGAATCTTGAATATTAAATATGTAGTTACCAAGACAGTCTCCATTTTAATGTCATGTTTATATTTCCTTGGTTGCCATATGATTCATATATCACTTGTCATAGTAGTTGGAAATAAATTGTAGGTTGTGAAATTTGTTCCTTGGGAAGAGTTGAATAAGCAAGAAATGGAAATCATCAGGCTTTTTAACTGGTCTGTGCCTTGAGTGGAAAATAATAAACCTACTTTCTACCTATCAGTAATCAGTTTGCCTTTAGTAATAATAATAATATATTGTAGCTAGTTAGAAAGTTACTTAAATTTGTTTCTGTTTAAGCATGTAGCACCAGTCCTGGCTAAAAAATATTTTCTAGTTGGCAAAGTTCGAAATTATAAGTAGGCTTCTGAAAAAGCATTTGTTTTACAGATGAAAAAATTTAAAACATAGACTAATCTGCAAGTAAATGTATTTGAATTTAGTACTTAGAAATCTCTTTTACAGTTTATTGAAACATCCTAGTATCACACTGAGAAATTTCAGCAAGTTGTGGACGGCTGCTGTGATAGGGCTTTAAGGCTGCCTGGCAGAATCCTCCTGGATTCCCAGGATCTGGTACCTGGCTTAGTAACTCTAAAAATGTAATTACATCTGTGATCTTAGATTGAATGAGATTTTGGGAATTAATTCTTGCTAATCATTTTTATAAGAAATTGTCTTATATACTGGAAAAAATTTGAGTTAGAATAGATTGTTACCTCTTTAATACACACTTTTTCCTGAGTTAGTGTGCTTGGCCAACCAAATGAATTGAAAACTATTGCTTGATGAATACACAGGAGCATGGGGAATTAATTTGTCTGGGGGGCAAATTATCTTTGCAGTAGTCAGTTTCTTAGTGTTCAGACAGAAGTATTTATTTATGACTTATTCCTGAAAAAAAACCCTGAAAATTTTGTACTTTTACATATCCTTTTCTCTTGGTCAGTTAGTATTGTGTCATTCAGGCTGATCTTGATTATTTTGATTAAGACGTGAGTGTTTACCAAGTCTCTTGAAAATGTCTTTGAGGTAGTTTTGTCATGACCAGGACCATATTTTGACTTTATCCCTGAGCTTTTAGGGCAGTTTGCTATCACTGTAGAAGTGCCCTTATTGAATGTTAATAATGCAAAAAATCACTACAGTTTAAAAGCATGTTACTTACTATGTGTTGAACTAACTTTAAAGAAATTTAGCTGAAAAGAGCTCACAAAAAGAAAAGCTATTTTTTTATTGTATGTATTTTAAACACTTTTGAGTATTTAAAAGTGTCCATCAAAGGTGATACAAGGTGTCTTCCTGTCTTATTTTCTTATCCAGGTAGTGGAGGTATATGGCCTTCTAGCCCTGGGAATGTCCTTGTGGAATCAACTGGTGGTCCCTGTTCTATTCATGGTTTTCTGGCTCGTCTTATTTGCTCTTCAGATTTACTCCTATTTCAGCACTCGAGATCAGCCAGCATCACGTGAGAGGCTTCTGTTCCTTTTTCTCACAAGGTAATTAATTAGGGACTGTGATATGTATATCTATGACCATAGGAAGAGAGAATGATGTAGGTGTAGTTAAGTTTTGAAGATTACTTTTATATATCGTATTGTACCACTGTGGTAAGATTTTCATTCAGTAGGGTATGGCAGTGTAGTCTGGCAGTGTAGGAAGATAATAATAGAAACATGTTGGTATATTTGGATGCAGTGGGAACCAAAGTACAGAACATAATTGGTGGAAAAGTACATAAATAATGAAAGTATTTTTTCAATTTTTAATTACCAGATCAAAAAAGATAAAAAATAACCATTACTTATTGAGTATTTGTTGTGTGTCACATCTAAACACTTTGCCTCACATTTAATCCAGCAATCCTGAAAGATAAGTACTTTCATTGTCGTTATTATTATTTTATATCTGAGGAAATTACCAAGAGTAACTTGTCTGGATGACTCTTAAAAGCTGAGCTGGCACTCAGGCCCCATCTAAGTTAAGACTGAGACTTTTCTGGATATTTTAACTGTCCTCATTTAAAGTTTTGCTTCAGTACTAAGATACAAACAGTTGGTGAAATGGATATATCATAATACTTTAGTGTTTTACCCCTAAAAGTCCTAGGACTCGGTTTTTAAGATTTACTTTAGGTTTTATGTCTTTTTTGTCATTTGAGTCGATTTCTTATCCCAGTATCTTTAGCATGAACTTTTGCTAGATCCACATTCCTTTTTTCAGGCTTAACCTTGAACCACAGGCCCTCAGTCTAGCACATTGGTATACAGAACATCTTGGTTCCCTGGTTCATTGTCACTTCAGAAGATAAGAATGAAAACCTGTCTTCCTGGAAACAAATAAAAACCAGATAAAAGTTTTGAGTTTTAGCTAATAGAGCCATTTCTTTTCAGCCATCTGGTCCTATGGGAGACTGTGTACCTAGTGGTATAGAGAATAAGAAATTTAAGACAAGTCCTAAATTAGCATGTTATTTGTTAAGATTGAAAACATCATTGAATCTAAGTCAATAAATATCTAAATTAATCAATAAAATGCTGCCAGTCCTTTTTTTAAGAAGTCAGAGTTTGTGTTTTATGAAAATAAGTTATCTTTTTCATGTAAGTTAGCTTATATAATAATGCAATTAGTTGATATCTGTCAGACACATTTGAATGATGAATTCATTATTAAATAGGTAGTATGTTTCTATTAAATATGGAACTTTATGCAGAAATTTTAAATGATCCACAAAGTTACTGAATTTAAAGAGAGAAAATTCTGTGGTTAATAGCTGCAGTGTGGAACTGCAAGTGATTATGCTTTAAATCAGATTGTTTCTCACTGTAATGGGCAGATTAAGATGTAACATAGTTTAATAGGTTCAACAAGTCACTGAACTTAGAATTTGAACTTATTTGCAAAGTAAGAAAGATAATAGATTTTTTTTTTTTTGGTACTGGGGATCAAACTCGGGTCCTTGTGCTTGCAAGGCAGGCCACCGAACCGCTGAGCTAAATCCCCGGCCCCTGTAATAGATTTTAGATATCTTACTATAGTAAATTTTCTCTTCTATTTCTGAACATAGCTAAGATCGATCAATTACCTTTTCTCAAGATGGAAATGTTTTGATTTGGCTTTTAATTGAGAAATTTACCATATTGGTTCTTTTGTTAATTTGTGTTTCTGTAAGAGTTTGATGTCTGTCTGTCTTGATGCTTTTGCGTGCCAGGTTGTATTTTTATGTTTCCTTACCAAAAACAACTTATTTACAAACTGAGGGTTGGATGTTTATCAGAATACCCTGACTAAACAAAAAACATGTATATGCAGACAACTGAAAAACAAAATGATGTTTTTTTAACAGACAGAAAATAGAAACTAAAATCAATAAATATGTCACTTTTTGAAGAGAATGGGGAAGAAAAATTTTAACAAATTTTCCCAGGTCTTTCCACTTCCCTAAAGCAAGGTTGAAACCTTCTAAATTCGTTAGTATGCTCTCTTTGTACCAAAATATTTTCTGAGGTGAGAGAAAAATGATCGTAATCCTCTTGAATGTGTAATTAAATCATACCCTTTGAGTGTAAATGATTTCTCTTAAGTGTGGAGACAGGTATAGAAATAGAGTGAACCAGGGCTGGGGATTTAGCTCAGTGCTTCTGCCACCTGCCTTGCAAGTGCAAGGTACTGAGTTCAATCCCTGGTACAAAAAAAAAATGAGAGTGAATCCTCAGTGAGATTTTTAGACTTTCTTTCACTGAGAAGGAAATAAAATCTTAGTATTTTCAGTCATGATTCTCATTTTTAACACTTATTTAAGTAATATTTAATGATTGCTGTCAGAAAAATGTCAAGCGTTTTAGAAATTGAGATTTGTAAGAATGTCATAAAATTAATTATTCCTTTAGCTGTCCATTACCATGAGTTTTGGTCATTCTGGCGCCTTAAAGGAAAAAAGTCTTTTCTCCTCATCATTAATATACAACATAGGTCTGCATAAAATTAGATGTTTTCACATAGAAATCAGCTTATAAACAGTTGTAAAGGGAAAGGTGATTATACAGCAGAAGCATGAGCTTGTAAATTTCAAGCATTAGTTTGCTTGCTATATACTAAGTGACAGACATTGATTTGCTTGAATGAATTCCTCATGTATATAAATAAATAAAATTCTAAGTTAAAATATAAATGCAAAATCCAACTCATTAGTATGTAATAGTTCTAACTTACTTATTCCCACATGTTAATTTTTAAAATGTTCAATGAGCCGGGGATTTAGCTCAGCGGTTTGGTGGCCTGCCTTGCAAACGCAAGGACCCGAGTTCAATCCCCTGGTACCAAAAAAAAAAAAAAATCAATGAAAATATTTCAAAGCTCGGGGGGGGGGGGGCATTTTACCTTTATAAATGGTATGGCAGCAAAATTTTTGGTAACATTTTTTTTTTTTTTGTAAAATTTGATATTAAAATTTTAAAATGGTTTCGGACCTGTTTGTAAAGTAACCCTTTAAAAAATTACTTATCTAAACCTAAATTAAAATTTGAAATTCAGGGCGGGGAGTTACTTGCCTGCCTGGTAATCTCAAGGTCCTGAGTTTGATTCCCTGTATCAAAAAAAAAAAAAAAAAAAAAAAAAATTTAAATACTAGTACCGTTTGATACTTTTGTAGTTAGAATGTCCACAGAAGGGTTGCTCCATATAGTTTGGTGATATAATGAATTTTAACAACTATATTTTCAGTACAGTCTGAACAATTCCAGTGTCCATCATTTCTCAGAAAAAGCAATGGATAAGAGTACAAGATTCTTTTGAATACTTACCAGCATGTTAATTATGTTTTTAAGGTTTAAAGCTGATTTGTACTGTATTTGGAGATGGTGGATAATTACAATTATAATATGGTACTATATGTACAGGCTGTCTCCTAAAGTTAGATAAAATATACTTTTGAATAACATAATTTAAATTATGTTTAAACTGATTGGTTGCTTTCACCTGAGATTCTGGTTTGAGATGATTTGATGAGGATGTAATCACGCTTGGGTATTTAGAGGCTTTAAATGCTTTTATTCGAAATAGAAGATTTATTCTGTTAATATTAATTTCCCTCACTTTTTTTCAGTATTGCTGAATGCTGCAGCACTCCTTACTCTCTTTTGGGTTTGGTTTTCACGGTTTCTTTTGTTGCCTTGGGTGTCCTGACACTGTGCAAGTTTTACTTGCAGGGTTACAGAGCTTTCATGAATGATCCTGCCATGAATAGGTAAGTTTTCTTTATTTGAATATATCTACTAAGTTAAATCCTATGGATAGCTTGAGAAGTAGCCCAGTGAGTTTGTTTCATTCATGAATTTTAAGAGGAAATGAAATTTTGAGTTTTTCTTAAGTAGTTATATTTGGAGTAAGACTGTGAAAACAAATTCCCATGTAAAGATGATGTATTTTAATTGTATGTATGTTATGGTAAATACTGGATACTTTTCCTTTTCTACATTTATTTAAGAGATTTTTTTAAAAGCTTTATCCTATCTGAAGTTTAAGTGTAACTCTCTTAAAAGTTTGATTTCTATGTTACATAATTTTTGTTTAGTTTTTTTTGGTAAATTTTAACATAATCTGAATACTACATACTGCAGTTTCAGAGGATGTGCTAATGAAAATACAGGATAGTTAGCCTTTTTGTTTTGTAATCACTAAGATTCTAGAACTTTTCATAATTTCTTTTCATGTAGGATTTAATGATTTCATTTATATAAGTTTATGTAATCATTTCTTAAAACCTTTCATTAAACTCTTAAGATCTTTGGTTCATAATCTTCCTCCTTATTCCAGCAACAACTTTAAAATGGAAAATCAGGCAGAATGATGGGAAAAAGAAAAATAATTCTTATAAAAGTACAAAGTTCATATCATTTACAGGTTACAGAATGCAGAGCGACGGCTCCATCCTCTTACATCCCATTTCCTTTCCCCAAAGGCAACTACTTTAGAGAATTATTTTATTTTTTATAGAGAAAAGTACATCTGTGTATATTGGGGTTTTCTTGGTTCAATTTTATATACTATATATACTATATTTTACTCCATAGTATGTTTTACAGGGAGTTGTTTTTAATGTCAACACATAATATATCTCATTTGATGAATGAATTCCATAATATAGATACATCTCTTTCTTGTTGTTTTGCTTTTAGAAAATAATGCTGCTGTGAAATCCTTGTAGTGTCTCTTTTTTAAAACCTTCAGTAGGAAAGTTTCAGGCCACTAAGGCTGAGGTAAAATGAATCCCCTCATCAGCCATTTCCAGTCTCATGTCATATGTGCCCCTGTCTTTTCCATTCATCCTGTCTCCATCCCCACAGTGCCATGGCTGCAACTATTTGGAGACAATCCCAGATCCAATATCATTTTTTCCTAAATATTTCAAACTAAATCTTTGGAAAAAGCATTAATGCAATAGGATGATTGTTCCTAATAAAAAAATCGTTTCATATCAAATAACTACTCAGATTTCCCTATTTAATTTTGTATTTTAAAATTATTTTTAACTTGATTTTTTATAAGTGCATATTTGCCATACATCTTGATTACATTCTTCATAGGGAATTTGTTCCTATACATAATATATCTTCTCACCTCTCATTCCCCTTCCTTCAACTCTTCTTCCCCTCCCTATTTACAAAAGCTTTTTTTTTCTTTTTAAAAAATTCCATTCTTTTTTTCCTTTTTCCCTTTTCTCCTTTGCCTTATTCCCCTTTTCTTTTTAATTTCTTCCTTCTTCCCAGTATCGATCCTCCATTATGTTTTTTATTTACCCTTTGGGTTTCTCACACAAGAATGAGATATTTAAAGTTGTGTGTATTGATGTATTTCACTTAAGATTATGGTATCGAAGTGCATCCATATTCTTACAAATGACTGATTTATTCTTTTTGGCAGAATAGTACTCCATTATGTGTAAACAGCCCATTTTCTTTATCCATTCATCTTTGATGGGTATGTGGTCTGTTTCCAAGATTTAACTATAATAAATAATGCTGTTATAAACATATGTCTGCAGATATCACTGTGGTGTGATGCTTTTAGGGGAAGAATACCTAGAAGTAGAATAGCAGGGTCAAATGGAACCTCTAGTTTTTCTTGAGGAATCTCCATACTGATTTCCATAGGGGTTGTACCAGTTTATATTCCCACCAGCAATGGAGAAGGGTTCCTTTTCCCCCACAGCCTTGCCAACATTTGTTGTTGGTTGAATTCTTGATGATAGCCATTCTTTCTGGAGTGAGATAGAATCTTGCTGTTACTTTAATATGGATTTCTTGAATGACCAGTGATGTTGGGCTTTTTTTCATATAATTATTTGCCATTTGTAGTAATTCATCTGAGAAATGTCTATTCATTTCAGATGCCCACTTGGGATTGGTTCTTTAAATTTGGGGGTGTTTGATTTTTGAGTTCTTTATATATTCTAGATGTTAGTCCTTTGAGGAATAGGTGGTAAAAAATTTCCCATTCTGTGGGTTGTCTCTTCACTCTGTTGGTTTCCTTTGCTATGCAAAAGCTTTTTAGTTTGCTTATTTAGTGATTCCAGTTGTTACTTCCCTTGCGATAAGGGTTTTGTTCATAAAGTTTTGGTCCACACTTATGTCTTCTAAAGTTATACCTATTCTATCTTCCAAAATACTAAATGTTTCTGTTTTTATTTTTAGATCTTTGATCCACATAGTGGGAGGCATGGCTTTAGGTTCAATTTTTGGCCAGTTTTCCCAGCTTTGCTTATTAAAGTGGCTTTCTTCAAGCGAAGGTGTTTGGCCCCTTTGTCAAACAAAGATAGGGTAGCTGATTGTCCTTGGAGTTGTTTCTGCGTCTTCTGTGCTGTTCTACTGAGCCTCTGGTCTGGATTTGTTGTTGTTCTTGTTTTGTTTTTGCCAGTACCATGCTGTTATTATCATGGTATCTTTGTGGTATTTCAGTATTATGATGATCTCTGCCTTGCCCTTGTTGCCCAGAGTTGATTTTGCTATCCTAGGCCTCTTCTCGTTCCATATGAATTTTTGGATTATTTTCTCTAGTTCTGTGAGGTACGCTGTTGGTATTTTGATTAGTATTGCTTTCAGTCTGTTTAATCGTTTTGAAAGTATGGCCATTTTCACTGTGTTGGTTCTGCCTATCCAAAAAATGAGGTATATTTCCATGTTTTTTTATCCTCTTTAATCTCCTTTTTGAGAGTACTGTAGTTTTCAGGTCTTTTACTTCCTTTATAACATTGTTTACTAAGTATTTCCTTTTTCTTGCTGCTATTGTGAAAGGTATTGTTTCCTTAATTTCTCTCATTGAGTTCATTATTGTACCAGGAACACTATTGATTTTAGAGTGTTAACTTTGTATCCTGCTACACCTCTGAATTTGATTAATTGTAGGAGTCTGTTGGTGGAGTTTTTGGGGTCTTCTGTGTAGAGTATCATGTTATCAGCAAATAATAATTTAACTTCTTTCTTTCCTATCCATATTCCTCTTCTTTTTATATACCAATGACTGAACTCAGGTCCTTGTGCTTGCTTGGCAGGCATGGTGCCACTGAGCTACTTATTTCTTTCTCTTGTCTCATTGCTCTCCTAATGTTTCCAGAAGCAAATTGAACAGGAGTGGTTATGATAATGGGAATATTTGTCTTATTCCTCATTTTAGAGTGAAAGCTTCCAGTTCTTGACCAGTTAGTATTATGTTGGGCATTGGTTTGTCATAGATGGCTTTTATGGGAATGAGGTAAGGACCTTCTATTCCAATTTTCTGTATTTTTTTTAAAATCATGAATGGGTATTGGACTTTGTCAGATGCTTTTTCTCCATTCCTTTGAGATGATCATGTGATTTTTGGCCTTAGTTCTGTTAATGTGGTGTATTACATTTATTGATTTGCATATGTTGAGCCATCCCTGCACCCCTGGTATGAATCCTACTTGGTCATCTTGATGATTTGCTGTATTCTGATTGCTAGTATCTTATTGAGGATTTTTCCATCTTTGTTCCCTAAGGAGATTGGCTTGTAGTTTTCTGTTTTCATTGGGTCCTTTGATTTTGCTGTCAAGGTGATGCTTTCTTCTAGGAATGAGTTTGGGAATACTGCTTCCTTTTCACTTTCATTAAAGAGTTTGAAGAATATGGGCATTAGATCTTCTGTAAAGTTCTTGTAGAATTCAGCTGTAAATCCATCAGGAACTAGGCTTTTCTTTGTTGGTAGGTTTTTAATTACCTCTTTGATTTCACTGACTGATACTGGGTTATTTAGAATTTTTTATCGTTTTGATTCAGCTTGGTAACTCATGTATCTAGGAATCTATCCATTTCTTAGTTTTTCATCTTATTAGAGTACAGATTGTCAAAGTAGGTATTAATGATCTTTTGGATTTCTGCAAGATCTGTTGTAATTTCGCCCCTTTCATTCTGCATGGATTTGAGTTTTGTTTTTCCTTATTTTTTTTTATAAGTTTGACTAAGGGTTTGTGAATTTTATTTCATATTTCAAAGAACCACTCCAGTTCACTGTATTGTTAGTCTCAATTTTATTAATTTCTGCTCTAATCTTTATAATTTCCTCTTTAATACACGTGTAGGGTTTAACTTGTTCTTTTTCTAGAAGCTTGAGATTCAGCATTAGTTCATTTATTTGGTCTCCATTTTTCTGATGTGGTAATTCTCAGCTATAAATTTCCCTTTTAAGACTGCTTGCTCTGTGTTGCATCTATTCTGGTATGTCATATGGCATTACTTTTTAATTATAGAAACTAATTTCTTGAATTTCATTTGTGATTCATTTGTTGTTCAGGAAGATAGTAATTTCCACATATGTCTGTGTTGTTTTCGTGGTTTCTTTTTGCCATTGATTTCCCATTTCATTGACTGAAAGTATGCATGGGATTATTTCATTTGGATTTACTTTTTCTTTTGGTACCGGGGATCGAACTCGGGTCCTTGCACTTGGAAGTGCAGGCAGCAGAATCACTGAGCTAAATCCCTGGGCCTCATTTGGATTTACTTAAGCGTGCTGTGTGTCTGTTTTGTAAAAAGTCTTGTGTGCTTCTGATAAGAATGTGTATTTTGATGTTGTTGGTGGAATACATCTACTAAATATATTTGTTCAGAAGTTTGGTTCAGCTCTGATATTTCTTTGTTGTTGTTGTTGTTTTTTTTTTTGGTCTGGTGGATCTGTTTGTGACAGTGGGATATTGAGGGTCCCCCATGACTCCTGTATTAGTGCTTAACTGATTTTTTATATGCATTAGTGTTTGTTTTATATAGTTGGGTGTGCTAGTGTTTGGTACATTTATATTTATGATTATTGTCTCTTCCTCTGGGATTGTTGCTTTAGTAAGTATATTGTATTTTCTGATCAGTCTTTGTGATCAGTCTGTTCAGATCATTGTGTTTTCTGATCAGTCTTGGCTTGAAATCCACTTTGTCTGTAAATAGACCGGCAACCCCTGTTTTTGTTTTTTCCAGGTTCTTTGTCACATGGTGTACTGTTTTTCATTTTATGACTTTCAGTCTGTGAATTTCGTTTTGAGTTAAATGTGTTTCTTATGTGCAGCATATTGTTGAGTCTTATTTGTTGATCCAGTTATTGGTGAATTCAGACCATTTACATTAATGGTTACAACTGATACTTTTGGACTTATTGTCACTTTTTTTTTCTTCCTATTGTTGGCTCCCTTTCTTTACTTTCTGTTTAATTGCTTTCCTTGCCTGGTCGAATGAATCCTGTTGGGATTCTTGGAGTTATCTTCATTGTTTTTTCTAAAATCTCCTTTCTGGAGTGCTGGTTTGGTGGTCGTGACTGTCCTCAGGTATTCATCATGGAAGTATCTTATTTCTCTATCAATTTTGAAAGATAATTTTGCGGGGTACATCCGTGTGGGTTTTGGATTGTTTTAGAGCTTGAGATATTACTCCAAGCTCTCCTTGACTTTGTTTGGAGAAGTCTGCTGTGATTCTGATAGGGTTTTCTTAATAGAAAATTCATTTTAACAGCTTTCAGTAGTCTGTTCTTTTGTTGAATTTTTAGCTCGTCTATTTATTTATTACTCTCTACTCTAGATTTACTAATCACTTCCTTCGTTGTGATCATCATTTCTCTACTTAGCTGTTTTGGTTGTGGGACTTACTAATCTGCTCTGTTACTTCTGCTGCCACCATTTTATAAAATTCAGCTGGGAGGTTTTTTTCTTAAGCAAAATATTTAGATACATTTTAGATATACGTAGGTAATATTCATCTTAGGGGATTTATGCTTGTATGTGATATATTTTGCTTCTTTTTTTTTCCATTCCCCTCCCCTCTATTTGAGTCCTTTTCTTCTCCTTATTTACAAAAGCTTTGTTTCAATTTTTTATTTATTCGCTTTTTTGTCTTATGTCTTTTCTTTGATTTTTTTCTACATCAATTCCTGTTTGATTTGCCTTGGGTGAGTTGGGGATTATGAGTTGCATGTTGATTCTGTGTTTTCTCATTTTTTTAAAATTTGTTTTCTGTGTTGAGGCTTGTAAATTGCTTATGGTAGGTAGCTTTATTACTATTTTGAGACCTCTTTAGAAAAAGAATACTTTGCAGAGATGTCTTCTTGGCCAAGCCGGTGTGTGGTTTTTGAGTCTGTCCCAGCATCCTGTGTTTTCAGTTTATTAGAGATGAAGGGTTGCTGCCTGTTTGGCCTAGCACCCATTTGTTTGGTACTGGAATATAGTGTTGTTGATGACACCCAGACAATCTAGGTATTGATACCCAGGAAAGATCAATTGATCACAGCTATGTCACCTTGGCTCATGTAGTACAGTCGGTAATACCAGTAGCACCTAACACAGTAGAAAGTGACAAACTGTGCTAACTAATAATTTGCCACCTTTGACCATAGGTATAAGATTTTATAGTTATATAACAAAATCTAAGACTAAGTGGAAATTATATACAGTAAGTGTCTTCTCAATAGAGCTATTAAATCCTAAGGGGAGAAATTTTAAAAGGAATAAGAGAAAAAATAAAAATAAAAAAGAGAAAAGATTAGAAGCAAGGATGGAGGATACTACCCAAGTATTGGGAAATTCGTGACTAAGGCAGGAGGGAAAGAAAGAAGGAAAAAATACTAAGGAGAGCAAAAGAAAAACACTATTCACACTCATGAAAAACAGTAAAAAAAACGAACAACAACAAGAAAAGAAATCTCTGATTTCAAGCCTATGGTTTTATTCTGGGGTCTACATTTTTGTCTAATTGAGGGTGTGCCTCTGCTGTCACTGCTAGCCAAAGGAGGTAGTCACAGCCCAGATCTGTGCTAGATAGTCTCAGCAAGACTGCAGTAGGATTAGGGTAGGGCGCTGATTCTGCTACTTTGAAATCCACAGTTCAGGCTGATCATGGTCACCAGTTGTGGAGTTGTAGCCTGAGTTAGTTAGCTTATAACACTGTGGGTATCTCTTGCTGGCCTGACCACAGCTCTCTGACCCTGGGTGTCTCCTGCAATTGTTCCTGACCGAGTCGCTCTGGGATTTCAACACTAGGAGCCCTGAGATGAAGCCAACCCACAGCTGCTCTGAGTCCCAGGTTTAGCTGGCCTCTCCACAAAATCCAGCCAAGCACCTTGTCCAGGGGACACAGTAGTCACTTGGACTGGAGTCACTCACCAGCTGTTGTAGTGCACAGCATTCATTCACTTCTGTGTTCCACTGGCGGGGGTTCTCCCTGGAGGCCTTTGGAGTCAGCCACCTTCACTGTGTCTTTATAGATTTGATCCTCCTCTCCCCTGCCACAAGCCAGGAGCCAGGAAGAAAGTGCAGATTGCCTCCTCCTTTTTTTGTGTTGAGATTTGTCTCTGTACTTTCTCTGTGGGCTCCAATTTTTCCTTCAGATTCTTCCTGGGTCCCATAAATGCACTTCCCTCCTCCTTTTCTTCCCCAACTTGTTATTTTCCAGTGTCTGTTTTCCCAATCTTGGAGAGGTTGATTTGTTCCTGCTTTGATCGCTTAACCATGTTCTTGGAAGCTCTTAATTTTGTTCTTAATACTTTGCCTTCCTCAAAATTCAAGTAAGACCCATGTTGGTATGTCTCATAAGTCAGTCAGTCTCTCCCTCCCACTTCCCCTGTTTTTTCCTTCCTTATTTTATTATGTTTCTTTCCCCCTTTCCGCTCTGCTGTGTAGTTCAGGCTGGACTTGAACACTGTGTAACCCACACTGGCCTCGAACTTGGCATAATCTTAATACCTCAACCTCCCACGTGCTGTGAGACAGGTGTGCACCACCACACCTGGCCTTATGTATCTTAATATTTAGGTCCCTTTTATCTTTGTAGTTTTTTTCCAGAGTCTGGCTTTTGCTCAGCGTGTCCTCATTGTGTTAGAGAATGTGTTTCACTACTCAATGTTTTTTTGTTTTTCTATGTATACCTTAATTTTTGCAGTACATGTATAAACTATCAGTAATAGTATTATTGAAAAGTATGTTCATTTAAAATTTATTAGTAGTTTTTCCCCAGTAAGATTTTATCTGTATATCTCAAGATTGGTGTGTACATTTTCTCTTACATTCCTTGTTAGTACTTGCTGTCATCAGACTTCAGCATATTTTCTAATGTGTATTTTTATTTTATTTTATTTTTATTTTTTTGGTCAGGGATAGAACTCGGGTAGGTGTTTCAAGGCAGGTGGCGGAACCCCTGAGTGAAATCCCCGGTTCTCTAATGGATATTTTTAAAACTGAGAATCCTTTGCTCATGTCTTCTTTTTTTTTTTTTTTTTTTTTTTTTTTA
>NW_022900921.1:12255634-12297225 GCF_012274545.1 Fukomys damarensis | reverse complement strand
GAGACAGGGTCTCACTATGTAGTTGAGACTGACCTGGAACTCACTATGTATCTCAGGCTGGTCTCAAACTCACAGTGATCCTCCTGCCTCAGCCTCCCGAGTGCTGGGTTTACAGGCATGCGCCACCACGCCTGGCTGTCATGCTCATGTCTTCTTTATGAGAGTCCTTTATAAATCAAGCCAGTAGAATAAAATATCTTATGACTTTGTGTGTAGTTTTCAAAATGAAATTAAATTTTGAAAAATATTTGTAGTTACCTTTCTCTTCATGCTTATGGTTCTCATGGTTTTCTTTTTAAAGATACTGTTTTCCTTTCCAAGATTATGAAGATACTCGCTTATGTTTTATCTTTTATAATTAGTATATATAGTTCATGATGTAAGAATAATAGTATGCTCTAATAGCTATTACACATGGTAGAAGTACCTGGCTCCTTAACATAGTCTGGTTAGAAAAATATTTTTCTTAGAAGTTGGCGTTTTTTTTTCCTCTTTCATGGTATGCTAAAATAGTAGCTTATCACATTATTGTTACAAGACGTGACATTACATACTGATCAAGCTTTTAGTGTGAATTATAATTGATTCAAAAGTATGTGACTGTTTAAGGCTTTGGATTATTTTCTTTTGGAGTTCAATGAGATGTAGATTATTTATTTCTGCGGCTGTCTACTATTTTGTTTTTTAGGGGCATGACAGAAGGAGTGACGCTGTTAATACTGGCAGTGCAGACTGGGCTGATAGAACTGCAGGTTGTTCACCGGGCCTTCCTGCTCAGTATTATCCTTTTCATTGTTGTAGCCTCTATCCTCCAGTCCATGTTAGAGATTGCAGATCCTATTGTCTTGGCGCTGGGAGCATCAAGAGATAAGTAAGAACTTCCTGATGTTTTTTATTTAATTTTTTTTAGTATTCTTTCCATGAATTTGTATATCAAGATTTAATGACTACTTTTTGATGGAAAATAAATGGATAATTGGAATTAGTTTAGATTAATTCAACAAGTTTATGTCCCTTCTGTTATGAAATGTTTGACTAGTTGACATTTCTAATCTTTTTCCTCCTCGATATTTTTATAGTTAAAAGCCACATCAGACTGTTATACGTAGACAAGTCTTTCTTCAGAAGAAATTAGTACTTTTTTATATATGTCCAATTTTAAAATTAAAAACATAGAGCATATATAGTCCAGTGAACATAGCAACTAATAGATCATTTTATTTTGTGTAGTGCAAAAGGAGAAGCATTGAGAAAAATGCAAGTGAAGAAGAGAAAAATAAAGGCTGTCATATAGCAGTAAAGATAGGTGTTTATATCTTAATGATGGGCTCTCAGGTAGTTGAAACTTACTGAGGTTATAGAAATTCTTGACGTTTGGGACCAAATGAAGTTCATAGCTGGGTTCACGTTCATCTTGTATTATAGAAATTTTCCTAAGGAATGAAAAACGGTGCTTTAAAGATACTAGTTTTTGCAAGGAAATTATGTAAAAAGTTGCCTAAAATTCAGTATCACTATTTCTAATGTTTTATCCACATTTTGATTATTGATGATAGAAATACATCTCTGCTATTGCTTGGAGCAGACAGTCTTTTGGGAGGTAGTATTGTGATAGCAAATTTCTAAACATTCCAAAGTAACATTTTATGGTATAGTTCATCAGATTTATCTTGGTGTCCCTGTAATCCACGTTGCTCTACATTCTGTAAGATTTTCTCAAATGGTAGGTTCGCTGAATCATTTAAATAAGATCACAGGTCTTGGGTATGTTTCAGATAATCTAAGTCATCATAGTTAATTATACTTAATTAGATTTGTTTCTAAGGTTTAATATTTCTCTGTAGAAGTGTTTAGGATGTCAAATTCAACTCAGTTAAATAGCCATTTAAACTGAAAAATGGTTTGCTTTGACTTTACAGTTAGTATTTTGTTGTCTCTGGAAATATGTTATTAATTATGTTTGTTAATTTAGCGTGTTTTAATGGAACTGATGGGATACTACAGAAAGTTTGGGAAAGTGAAAGAAAAAATTACAGAATTCCACAACTATAGGAAGCAGCGGATCCAGTTCTGGGTCGTGGGAGGATGCTGAGCTGTCTTCACTTCTGGCTTCCTTCTCTATAATCAAATGTAGAGGAAATACATAGGAAAGGGAGCAAACCGGGAAGCCTGAGTGAAGGTCCAAGGTAGTTGTTTGGAAGTGCAGTTTGTGTTAATATTCAGGGAGGCTGCAGCCTGAGCCTGAGACGAGGAGGCTGCCCTTGGGTTTGTGAGAGGAAATACAGACCCACTGTTGTGTTCTGTTCTCCCACCATTGCCTATGGTAAGAGAAAACTATTAGTAGCTACATGGCATTACTTTTTAAAACAGATGAAATTGAACAGTTTTGAGAAAAATGGTACTTACTACAAGGGACTTAAGAATTTAAAAGCATGGATAGCTTTTTAACTGCTAAAGAAATCGAAGCAATTGATAAACAGCTTGACCCAGTGGCAGATGTTCTGAAAGAATAATTTTATCTTCTAGGAGTTTATGGAAGCACTTCCGTGCTGTAAGCCTTTGTTTGTTTTTACTGGTATTTCCTGCTTATATGGCTTACATGATTTGCCAGTTTTTCCACATGGATTTTTGGCTTCTTATCATCATTTCCAGTAGCATTCTCACCTCTCTCCAGGTAAGCCCAGGATTATTAACTTTATATAATTGATTCTTAAAATGTTTCCCTCCAGTCAAGAAATTATATTTTTTAAAGGTTAAATACCTCCTTGAAATACCCTTATTTGCATGATACACACACAATGACAGGCTTTCTATAACTTAAAGGTCAGTCTTTGTTGCCTGATCAGTAAGAAGTCAAAGAAAATAGAGTGCTGCCCTGTAATTTATTCATTGTAAGAAGTAAAGTCTCTTTGAGAACTGAGGAGCAGGAATGACAATAGCATGAGGAGAATTAAGGTAGATTTGGTGGTGTTTGAATGAGTCAAAACATTATCAAGGTCATTCACATTTTAATTGTACTGGTGTCTTTTCTTTCAATTATAATTATGTACCTTTTCCTGGGTGTTTCTCCTCACATTTTAAATAATGGTATCCTAAAAGGACCAAGGATATGTTATTGTTTAAAGCTTGTGGAAGAAGTTTCTTAGTTATCATATTCTGTTTTAATACATATATACATTTCTTTCAGGTTCTGGGAACACTTTTTATTTATGTCTTATTTATGGTTGAGGAATTCAGAAAAGAGCCAGTGGAAAACATGGATGATGTCATCTACTATGTGAATGGCACCTACCGCTTGCTGGAGTTCCTTGTGGCCCTCTGTGTGGTGGCCTATGGTGTCTCGGAGACCATCTTTGGAGAATGGACTGTGATGGGCTCAATGATCATCTTCATCCATTCCTACTACAACGTGTGGCTCCGGGCCCAGCTGGGGTGGAAGAGCTTCCTTCTCCGCAGGGATGCTGTGAATAAGATTAAATCATTACCCATTGCTACAAAAGAGCAACTGGAGAAACACAATGATATCTGTGCCATCTGTTATCAGGTAACCTTTTCAGTAATAATCCATGTGGGTGGGTCATGCAGTATATCCCTCCGGACTGCAACCACATTAACCAAATTCAACCTAAATTTCCAGCAGAATTAACTCCTGGGTAAAAATTAAAATGGGCCTCAAATTATTTAAGACATGGTAAAATACTTCAATTTTATTTCTAAGTTAAATTTTTACCTTGGTCCATTGAGTTCTAATTATTATTGTTTTCAACATTATTGCTCACCCACAAAAAAAGGAAAAACAGGTTAGGTGTATTTTGTATTTACTCCTGAATACCCACATACACTTATACAAATGTGTACTATAGAATATATACTATCATCAGGAGTTAGCAGCTTCTGAAAAGTGGTGTGCCATGATTCTGACTCTTCTAGTATTTCCGGGACTGGGAGGAAGAGGTGTCATGTACTTCATGCAGGTGGAGAGAGAATGTGCTTACCTTTGTGTTGCTGGGGATGGGGGTTGCAAGCATTTATGTTTGGGGTGGGGAGAGGGGGCAGAGGCCACCTTTGGGGGGACCCTTGGAGCTGGCCTGTCTGCCGTCTTAGGCATGTGCCTCATACAGAGCTGATTGCCTTCTGTTACCATTTGCACATAATACCTCCATCTTGGAAATAAAATAAAACTGTAGAGTTTAGTCATCAGTTGCCTAAGCAAGAGGGTAACTGAGCAGCAGCTTTTACTGCTAAACTGCAGTGTTGGGGTAGACAAAAACAGCAGCAGAAACAATGTTCCACTTAAAATCACTCTTAAGGAGTGAGCTGGTAGAGGGAAATCATGGTGTCAGTGAGTGCACAGAGAATGTACTTTCTCAGGGCTACTTTCGCAGTTTAGGTGGTGTGTGTTTGTATTTTTAATGTGGTTAAAACTATGAAGAATAAGAATTCTTTCTCATAGTATATATCACACACACACACACACATATATATGTTTATATTTACCATGGTTCGAACATATTTTTGAATTCTAGTACAAGTGTTTGGCAGCTTATTTTTGCATTGGAGGGGGATGAGGAATAAGGTCGCCCCTTCCCCTGCCCCCACTTCCCTGTTGGGGTGCCCTTCTTGTAGTTCTGTTTGTTGTTACAGTGTTCTGTAGCTGTTTTGTGCTACATAGCTTCATTGTGCACTTAGAAAAAAGCCCATCAAAAACAGACACAGGGCACATCAGCTTTAGCAACCAGTGTCTAAATATTCCACTTTGGGATTCCAGAGTCCTCAGTTTGTATTTCTTGTTGTCACATCACTTTTTTGAGTTGCTAGAACTCCCTGCTGAAATTACCTGGAATATGAGAGTAGACCTGCTTAGCTTTCTAGCTGGCCGCATTTCTTTGGATGGCTTTCTGCTTATGACTTCACTCCCAGTTGTTTGTTACCAGTTCTTGGCAAGGAATTTCTGGGATATTTCTCATTGTTTTGGAACTTTAAGCAAAATTAATGGTGGATTCATCAAATGTGTATCCTTAAAATTTCAACTTCAAGTCCTCAGTTTCTATATGTATTTTATATAAGAAATCTTAATAGAAAATGTGTCACTTTTTATTCTGACGGTTATGACACTTGTGCACGTGAAAGTCACCTGAGAGGCTTTTTAAGAAAACTACAGATGTATGAATCATGGGCCAGATATCCTGATTGAATGGATCTGGGGTCTTCCAAGAATATGTGTTGATAGCAAGTGGTTGATGCATGTTGAGAAACAATAGCTTGTACAGACCAAGTATTTAAAACTAGGTTATACACGTTGGCTCTAATAAAATTGCCATTTCCTTGCCAATACCCTGGTGTTATGTGGCTGATTTTTGTCTCCTGCGAATAGTCTCATCACGGGATAATATGTTCAGTTGTGTTGAAGTGTAACTGTGGAAAAAGTCCTGTCTTCAGCTGTTCTGAGGTTATAATTACACTGGAGGCATACCAACGGCATACTTTCTTCCTTACTTTTGATTTTTACTTTTTAAAAAAAGTACTTAGCCATTGGTTCTTCCATTATTTGTAGAAGGGATCTCTGGTAGCAGTAGCATTATTACTGCAGTAAAATGACTTTCAAGATTTGTGTTATAGCTACTCTTATTTGTGTTACATTGAGCCAGAACTTTGGGGGGTAGGTAGCGCTAAAAATTTTAGATGGTAGACATTTATGAGGTACGTTTTTGGCCCCTCTTTTAGGACATGAAATCAGCTGTGATCACGCCGTGCAGTCATTTCTTCCATGCAGGCTGTCTTAAGAAGTGGCTGTATGTGCAGGAGACCTGCCCTCTGTGCCACTGCCACCTCAAAAACTCCTCTCAGCTTACAGGATTAGGGACGGACCCAGCTCCACATCCTCCTGCTGGAGCGGAGCAAAACATCATGCTTCAGGAAGGTACTCAGCCCCCAGACCGTGAGCATCCTCCAGGGACTGACGTGCACGAAGGGTCCACGGAACGTACTGAGCACATTGCCGGAAGACCAGATACCCAGGAAGGGGCCGCCAGCCCCGGTGAGCACCCTGAGAGTACGAAAGACAAAGCATGTCCAGTTGAATCCGCCTAGAGGAGAAAGAAGCGGGAGTGACCCTTTGGTGTTCCAGAGAAGTTGGCTGAAGATGGAATTCATGCTCAGATCTGAGGAGTAGGTGTGTGGAATGAATAGGTAGGAAACTGATATTCCAGTGATCGATTCTAGGAAGCACTCACAGTGGAAACCACCTGCTTTCATCCCTTGACATAGGAGGAGAAATGTTGCTATGTATGCTAATCCGAATGTATTTATATCTTTTATGCTGATGTTTTCTAGAGGTTTGCCAAGAAAATTCAGCCTCATCAACTTCAGGAATGGCCCCTGGTTTATGAGGCATAAGTAAAATCATATTTAAATGTTTGAAAGGGGCGAAGGAAAAGAATAAAGAGCATGAGGACAGCATGGGAAGAATTGGGCAGAAGTGGAACTGGCCTTTCCCTTTTTATGGGACCAGATCATTCTTGTTATAAAGTATGAGTAGCGACCAGCCCTTTTTTCCATCCCCTTTTCCTTCATTTAATTGGGACTCAGTCAGTTGATAATTGAGTTTTGTACAGCACTGCAGTGAAATCAAAGATGTAGAAGCACTGATTGTATTCAAAGATGGAAGCACCCTTATACTTCAGATGTGCTTTAGGGGAAGGGGTGGGTGGGTGATGGGCCTCGTGAGTGCATTCATGTTACCTGAGACTCTTGAACTTCATGACGGAGTCTTCATTATTTTGATGTATATGGAACTTTTGTTAATATATTGTATGCTTTGTTGGCTGTGTGACGTAATCTGAAACTCTAATGAACACTTTGGAGTTCGCTCTCGTGAAGGAGGCCAAAGTGGGAGGGGCTTTAGTGCACTGATACAAGCCCTGGGTGTACTTTTCAATCTTGTGTAATGTTAATTCTTGCAACTGAATCAAAGCAGTGTTAAATTATGGCAATATTTGCACTTTGGGAATGAGTACATAACTGTATGATGACACTCTGCAAATGCCATTTTAAAGCTGTTAATAGACTTTGCACCTTTTCTTTGACAAGGATGTGTCATATTTAAATTTTTACATTCATCATGGCTACAGGTAGAACTGGGGAGGGGGGAATATAATTTTTTTATGGGAATTTTGATATGAAAAGAAACTAGTCATTTATTTATACAATAGGCTTGGCTCAAAAAGTGTTTTTCAGACTTGATATTCCTAATGTGGGATGTGATTTTATTTTATTTTTAGTAGCAGATTTGGGTGTAGACTGACAGACATAACTGAATGTCTTAATAAATTTAAATTTGATGATAGCCACGTTTTGTCCCTGTGATTATTGTGAAGTGTTTTGAAATTTTATTCTCAGGTGGTCCTGTTACTGAGCTGGGCCAGACAGATCGAGCCCCGTCACAGTCGCTGCCCTGCATATGGCAGAACTCCAGAAGGACCAGTCGGTTGAAGTCTCCCGCATAAGTGGTAGCAAACTCAGCTCTGTGCCAGAACCATGTGGGAAGCCTTGGTAAAAAATAATGTATTTCTTGTCCCCACTTCAGACCTCCTAAGTCCACACTTTGAAGGTTTCACACCTTCTCAGATGACTATCCATCTAGTCTGGCACCAGCATAATACTGTGTTTAGAGAAGCCACAGATGGGATATAAATTGTACCCAGCCAGTAAGTAGCCCAGCGTTTCTCACCATCCTTCTATGGATCCATGGCAGACAAAAAACAGAGTATATGGCTCCCTCTAGTGGTGATGAAGCTGCTGTCCAAAGACCTAGCAGTGCTGATGCAGGGTTTAAAAGTAATTTACAGTATTTGTGAAAAAGATACACATTCACATATTAAGCATTATGGTGCCCCGTTTAAAGGAATGAAGGATAACATTGAAATTATTCACAGTATGTTGAATTTGGTTGTCCTTAGCACTGAGTACCTGTGTGAGATCACCGAGACTTTTGACCAAAGGGCTGCCTCTCATATAGGGGAAAATACTAGAAGCTTCCTCCGCATCACTTTCATATAGTGATACAATTTTTCCTCCACATACCTACTAGGCCCCAGCTGTGTTACCAGGTTTGTTTTTTTTGTTTTTTGTTTTTTTTTTTTTTGGTACCGGGGATTGAACTTGGGTCCTTGCTCTTGCAAGGCAGGGCGCCGAACTGCTGAGCTAAATCTCCAGCCCTGTGTTACCAGGTTTGGACGAGCCTCTCCACAGCCCAGTGGACATGGACACATACCTGTAGCTGTGCTACTTTTCTTTTGCTTCACTCAGGAGAGTTGTGACAAAAACCCTCCCAGTTAAAGTGGCTTTAAAACAGTAGGCATTTTTGCCTAATGCCCACATGCTGTGTAAGTGTCCAGTTGGCAGGATCAGAGTGGACGCTGGTGGAACAGCCACTCTTAAGCTTTTCCTGAGAGACAAAGGGAAGGACTCGGAAAGGCTGTTAATCACATGCTCTTCGCTGGCATGGATATTACTTCTGATCACATCTCTTGGCAGAACCAGTGGGTGGCCACAAAGTTATAGAAATTATCTTCTGCGGCCTGGAAAGAGATTCTCACTGATGAGCGCTGTGGTTCAGTGGTTTTTACACATTTAAAATCTGGAACGTACCTGTGAGTGATTCACACCATACTAGTTGGGAACCTCTGTATTTCAGTGCCTTCTGTATTTCAGATACCTGATGTCTCATTTTTGTAATGATTTCTAATTCACTGCAGAGGAAAATACGAAGTTTAACCAAAAACAAGAAAACTAGATTGTATTTCACTTTGATTATATGCAAACAAATTGAGAAAATAATCAAATCCCATTTTTCCTAATCATGTAGTGTTTGTTTTTCAGATACTGCGTACTTATTTTCACTCTGTGTTGTTAAAAATTTAATAAAGTTTTATCACTGTGAACTTTGACCTGAAAGCTAGTACTGAAAAGCCTTACTCTGGTTAACATATTTCTACCTTGTGTTAATTATTTGTGGTATCGGGGGTCAAACTCGTGCTCTTGCACTTGCGAGGCAGGCGGTGAAACCACTGAGCTAAAATCCCTGGCCCCCTTGTGCTGTTTTTTGCACTTGGTATAATTTGTCCCAGTAATGTAAACCATGCATCTCAAGGTCTGATTTCAAACACTGGATTGAGTATGGGGCTTCTTGATGCCCCTTGTGAGGGTTTGGATGTCTTCTTAAGCATGAAACATGTCTTGAACACTTCCCATCAGAAACACTCTGGATCTAAAGGTTTTTTTAATTTAAAATAAATTTGTGAATTTAGTTGGTTGAGAAAATTTTATAGTCTCTAAGTTGAAAAGGAAAGGCTTTCATCTGATAGTGGAGCAAGGACCTTATAGATATTTAAGGAGCAGAAAATCATCAGTTATGGGAGGGCAGGGACGAGGGGAAAAAATGAGAACCAAGTCCTGTCACGTAAAGGTACAAGATCCCAATAATGAATGTAACTGTACTGTATACCTAAAATGTACCAGTAAACAATGAGGGAAAAATATCATATTAGTTATGGGGGGAAAACATGAAAAGATAAGCTTTACATGTTTGTTTCTTCCTGCACTGGATTTTGTAAAAGTAGAGCTTCTCTAACTTTAGCATCACGGCGAGTTGAAGTTAGGGGAATCACAAGGTTTGCATTATTTAAAAATATATGTTACATGCTTAAAATTGTAGTTTTAAACATTGCTTTTTTGAAAAGAAAAATACTGTATAAAGAATAGAACTCACTCATCATTTCATTTGGAAACTAGCCCTTGTAGGTTGCTTTTGTATTTGATGATGGCAGAACTCACTGGCAAGTGCACCTGTCTGTCACTTCACACTCACTCTTTTATCTTTTCCAAAGTGTTTTGCATGTCATTGGCTTCCAAAAACGAAACACATCCTAATTTTGTAATTCATCAATTAAGGCACACCCTTTTCTCCTGCTTTTGGAGATAGGTATGGTATGGCTTTCACGAACAGGGTTACGTTTTGTAGGGTAATACCTGGTTAGAAAGTAGTCATCGCCAAGTGTGGTGTTATATACCCGTAATCCTGGCCCTCAGGAGGCTGAGGCAGGATTGCCATGAGTTCAGGGTCAGTGTGGGCTACATAGTGAGTTCAAGACCAGTCTGAAATACATGGTGAAGCCCTGTCTCAGAAAAATCGGATGGGGGAAAAGTCGTAAATACAGGAAGCAAGTTAGGCAGTAACAACCCTTTGGATCCTTCCTTTCAGGGAAAGGCTTCACTTCCCTCCTGCAGTGTGCTCCACGTGGTTGCATTGTGTGGCAATTTCAGAGTAAAGGTAGGATTTTCTAGTGAAGACGTAAATCCCGCTCATGACCCCACATATCTAGAGACCTATTTTTCCTTGCTTTACTGACACTGATGTTCTTTGTCTGTTTTGTGAATGTTGGCTGTTTGGACTTTTTGTTCTCTCTCTCTCTACTGGTAATAGGTATAAGCCACACTTCACCTTCCTGCTGTTTATGTATGTTCTAATGTAAAAAGTAATGGCTTCTGACTTGCTGGAAATAATATTCTCCACTAGTGAGGCAGAGGTTCTGAACCAGTTCTGGAGGCAGTGCTGTTGCTGTCTAGAGGAACACTTGCCAGGCTGAGGTCCTCAGTCTCCTGGAACCAGGTTTGCTCATCTCTGGTGCCTGTCCTGTGTGGGCCTGTGTGGGTGTGGGCTACACTGGAGGGGCACGGAGACTCGGACATGAGGCGGGAACCCTGCACAACGGTTTTCAGCCTTTTTTTTTTTTGGACTTCACCTTCATCTGGACCAAAAAAGAAATCTCTGAGGTATCATGCTATTGTAGGTTTTGGCCATGTATGTTTTTAATATTTACTAGTGACTGAGAAATGAGCTTCATATATACTCTTTACGGTGCTGTGCCAAATACCACCTTAGCTAAGGTTTGGTTCACCACTTTTCCGACTGCCTGGTGCAGGGCAGGA
Source organism: Fukomys damarensis (assembly GCF_012274545.1). Taxonomy (NCBI): domain Eukaryota; kingdom Metazoa; phylum Chordata; class Mammalia; order Rodentia; family Bathyergidae; genus Fukomys; species Fukomys damarensis. The sequence goes on along the minus strand of NW_022900921.1, from coordinate 12,286,236 downwards.
GCTCTGTAAATACCTCCTGAATGAGCACATGAACTTACCAATTGGCTCCTTGGGTGAACACCATAGTTTAAACAATGGCAGAAAATGGTTTCTAGAGGTGGAGAGCATATCACTTGCAGGGCCGGGGATTTAGCTCAACGGTGCTGCTGCCTGCCTCGCAAGTACAAGGTCCCGAGTTTGAACTCTGGTACCAAAAAAAAAAAAGAAGATAATAATATCATATGCTAACTGATGACATTTTCTGAGAGTACTTTTTGAAGGTTAACTGATTTCAGATGCTGAACTAGGTATTTCCAAAACATGGATGACAAATTTGAGGTCTTTGGGTGAAATCTGGGCTGTTGAATTTTTGTTTTGTTGGGCTTCAATGGTACATTTTAAAATGATGATCTAAAAAACATTTGAATTAGTTGGTACCCATTTAAAAGCTGCGAGATCATGTACTGTACAAAGAGTTGTGAAAAAGGGGAAGAGCCAGCTGCCTGGGTTACTTACACCTGCTGGCAACAGTTTGTAGAAGCTGAGGTGGCTGTTTTTGGTTCACCCCACTTCCCAGCCTCACGATTCCCTGTTCTGAAGAGCTGGATTGTTGTCAGCAAACGCTTCCCTTTGCCTAGAAGATGCTAGGAAGGGGCACTGAACCAGTTTGATGCACAGTCAAATCCTGTGTGAATAGGTGTTCCATATTGACAAAAGTGAAAAAAAATGCAAGATTTAAAAACCAGAAGAGTGGAGAAATTGATGTTCATTTATGAAAGTGTAGAATCTATCGTACTAATCACTTTAATTACAGTAGCTCAGTGACCAAGTGTTCCATTTGAATATACAGTATCAGTACCTTGGAAGGGTTGATTTCTCAACTGCTGCTCAGATGCTAAAGTCTGCAGTAGCTCAAGGCCCTTATAAAAAAAAGGTCTTGTGCATATGAAATCATTTTTAGATTGCTCATAATACCCTGGTACAATGTAAATCCTGGTTACACTATACTGTTTAGAAAATAAAAATGTACATAGTGTAGCCACCATTTTTCTTTCTGAATATTTGTAACTCCTTTGAATCCGTGGATGTGGTGTTGTGGAATACAGCTGTCCTACTGTCTTTCCAGTTTGGGTCTGCACTTGAATTTTGCATGCTGCAGTCTCACTGTCTTCTTGCGTGGTCCTGCACAAGTGTTTCTTCATCGTTGCTGGGTGCTGGAAGTATGCTGGGAGACACGTGGAAGATACAGGTGCCTGAGTCTAACCCCATAATTCTGACTTGCGAGGTCTGGGACAGGAGTCTGAGCATCTGTTCTCTTTCTACCAAATTGTCAGATTCTTCTGATCCCACACAAATGGGAGAAATGTTGACTTAATGCAGATATTCCTGTCATTTTTAGCGAGCTGCTTATTTTCTGATGCTCTTGCAGGTATTAAACAGTTGGTTGGCTACTGTATCCCCACTCCCTGACACAGCCAGGAGCTCTGTAAATGGTGCTTTTGGAGTGAGTACGTTAACGGAAGGTGGTTCTTGGGGAAGAAACGCGTGTGAGGATGTTTGCCTCTGAGGACCATCTGTGGTTAAGGATTTCAGCAAATGTTACAACAACTGTGGGCAGTGAAGCAGCAGAGCCCAGCCAACATGTGATGCAGGTGCACAAGTGAGATCTTGCCTCATCTGACCAACCATGTTGGTTGACTGACCACCCAGAAAGATCTAAAGCTATTTATATTTGAGGGTTAAACACTTAGTCTTGTCCCTCCAACCATACAGAACTAAAGAACCGTAAAACTTTGGAAGGGATGGAAGCCCTCAGATCTAGACCAGTGGTCCTGTTTTACAGGAGAGTCCGTCATCAACCTGTGCAAGGTGTTTGCACACAGTCGATGGCAAAGCTATGCTCAGACCTCCAGAGTTCCAGGCTGGGGCTCTTTCTGTCACCCCAGAAAGGATGCAGGTAGTCAAATGTATGGTGTTGCATTCAAGAGAACTGTTTTATTAAATATAAAGCTGTTCTAAGCGGGCTTTGGTGAAAAGACTAAATGGCAAGGATTTCTGGGATAATATTTAGTTATCAATTTTTTGGTGAATCATGCAAAAAGGGAAAATGGGAATTAAATAAAAACTGAGAAGTACGGTGTTAACATATGGCACGTCACGGCACATCAAGATAGTGAAGTTGGGAGCTGATGGCTTCAAAATATCCTTGCACCGTTTAATGTGAAAATTCTTCCTGTGCATTAGGTGGAGGCACAGATGTCTGTATACCATGAAATCATAGTTCGTAGGAACAGGTAGGGCACGCATGAGATGGAGACTAGCTTAACTTTAGAGACTTGAAAAATATAAAATTGCTTTCTAAGTATTAAACCAGTCTAAGTACATGTCTGGGGTAGATAGATGCAAACATTATAAATTACCAGTTTCTTTCTAGTAGTTTAATCTTTTCCAAAGCTTCTAGTCTTCTCTAAATTACCCTAAATACTGCCCTTCCCTTAAGAAAACAGCTGAAAATGTAAGAGGACATTTGTGTTTATTTTTATGAGCCATACCATGTGAGGAAAATGAGGCCCATTTTCATTCAGTAATAAAAGCTGGGTTTGCAGCTAGATTTGTGGACATCCTGGGCAGTTCTCTTATCTTCCTACCCACGCCTGCCAGCTGTGCTGGGCATAGACACTGAGGAGAGCAGGAGAGAAAAGCCTGGGGGAGGTTGGGACACTCATGCTTCTGTTCCGTTCAAGTGCCCAAGCTGGGCCCCAGCTGAGAGCAGAGCCGGTGGGAACTCAAGCACCAGTGAACTAGCATGATGGGACCTTTGTTCTGGTGGAGGATTAACATCTGGGAAGTCTGGTAAAGAGCAGAGCAGAGGAACTGCGCTAACTCGGATCCTAACATTTAAAACTTCAGCGTGTACTCTGTGAGCCTATAGCCTGCCTCCGTGCTCTACATGCCGTTTAGCTTTTGTTCTAACTTTAGGTTTTTGTAGTTTCTTGCGCACTTCAGAATAAAATAACTGGACTAAATGATACCTACGCAAAGCATTTGCCATCAGTGTGCACTTGGTACTTTGGGGGAAGAATGGAGCGACGACTTTTAAAGATTCCTTCCATAAAAAGAATGGAAAACAGTCTTGTCTTAGAAAAGAAGCTTAAATATTTCAGTACAAATAAAATGAGCACTTTGCTTCATCATGTGTATATGCATATAATTACATTCTTTTTGGAGACACAGAGGTAGATGGAATTCAGTAAACCTAGGTTGGATGCAGTACATTTGGGAACCGTGTAGCACCTGGTCTTCAAGGGCTCCCACCAACTGCCTCCCAGCATGGGGTGAGGGTATCACTTTGTGCTTTGTTGTTTTTACCAAATCGTGGGATCTTTTTAGTGGATCCTGCCATGTATTTAAAGAGAGCAAAGCAGAGTTTGGCTTCCTGTTCTACTGTTTGATCCTCAGGCGTTATTGATGTTTTGCTAGTGGTCCATGTTTTCTAAACATCTGACCTGTACATCCAGAAGAATGGCTACTTGCATTTTCCAGATGGGGAAACTGAGGCACAGAGGAATGCTATGACATGCTTGAAGTGCAAAGTGGTCAGTGTTTGAACCTAGGCAGTCTGACTTCAGAATCCCTTTAATCATTACATCATTGCATCTGTTCAAGACACAATTTTTTTTTCAGAATTTTTCATTCTTAAAATAGGTGGACGTAGTAGGGAACGCATGTTTAGTATTCACCTCCTGGGTGCTTCTGTGTGCTGAGTACTGCAGGTTTCTGCCACAAGACAACCTCTATTAGACCTTACTCTTATGATTCCATTGGGCTGGGTTGAGACCCGGGTATGCGCATTTTGAAAAGTTCCTTAAGTGATTCCACTAAGCATTAAAGTCTGAGAACAATAGTGTCCGGTAGATCAGCTCTGCTTTTTCGTTCACATTGGCACCCTGTGGTTGGGTTTGGTTTCCCTGGGTCATAGCACAATTTCTCTCTGGACTGAACCCTTGCGTTTTCTTTTCCTGATCTGCTCTTGAATCAGCATCAAGCCAGTCTGGGTTCACAATGGCAAAATGACACCTGTGAACCACCAGCAAATTTGTTTTGCTTGGACAGTCTTTCTTTAAAAGTTGAAATAACAGTTAAACATTGGGAATCTCACATTTAAAAAAATCTGGGTTCCTGGTTTCTTTGGAAAAAATTGTTTATTTATTTATTTATTTATTTTGCACCTAACATTCAGCAGGAGTTCAGAGGCTTCTTCCCCTTAAAATGGACATGCACTTCCTTCTTATTTTCCTGTTCTTTAGGAGCCTTGGGTCCAGGTTCCTCATCATTTTTGTCTTCTGTGACCTGAATTGGGCACACACACAAGAATTATTCTACCTCAAAAGAGTTGCTGCTTCTCTTTTGCTGAGTCCTGACTGCATAGTACAGCACTTTCCCATCAGTGTGATTTGGAATAGTTTCTGTGAAGGAAACACCCACCCTCCCCACTTTCCTAGTTTATGATCTCTTTGCATATTCACATTTCTTGATTATTTCCAGCTCTTACTTTTTTTTTGTATCTTCCTGGTGGATTGATTAGATTGTAGTGGTGGTTTCCAGAGGATCACCAGATGACACGGAAACTCAAAAGCATGTGGCAGACTAAGTTCTTGAATTCAAGGGATCAGTAGGTAAATGTAAGGAGAAAAGAGAGCTGGGAGACACAGAGGCCTTGAAGAATTGGTCCACCTGTAGGAGGCAACCCTTCTCCATCAGGCTCTAGTCAGTGTTGCTCAGTAAAACACTGCGTGATGATGGAAAGGTTCGGTAGCTGCTTTGTCAAATATGGTAGCCCTTAGCCGCATGTGTCTATGGAATGCTTGGAAAGTGGCAAATGAGACTGGAGAACTGTATTGTAAAGTTTAGCTCATTTTTATTTAAATGTAAGTAGTCATATGTGGCTTCTATATTGGAATGGGTCTAGATGATTATTGCAGGGCAGAAATGAATGTGTTTTTGGTGTGGTTGGATGTTCTGATTTTTTTCAGAGTATTCAGGAATCTGTATATTTTAGTGAAATCTCTTGCATTATTTGTAATTTGGCTCCATTTGACAAATCTGTAAAAGCCGAACAAAACACATTGATGGGATGAACTGTGGTCTACAACCATCTATTGGTGCCCTCCAGCCCAAGTTAATGAAAAGCCAAAGGCAAAGAGAAAAATGCATCACATGTCTCTTGGCAAAGGGCACAGTTAATTGTTACTGCCTTGAAGTAACCTTATTTGTACCAACGAAAGATCCCATGGCAGAGCATATATGCATCCTATCCTATTCTACCCCATAAAAGCATAAGGCAAGTGATGTGTAGGCTGAGACACTAAGGATGAAGAAAGTATTTTTGTAAGCAGGAATGGCAGGGAAAAGACCAGAGGAAAGACAGAACAAAGCTAGTTGGGATCCTACGGAAGTGTTACATGCTTGCTCATCCAGTATAGTTGCCACTAGTCATATGGCTATTGAAATTCAAATTCAGATATAATTCCAAACATTAAAAATTAAGTCCCTAAGTTACACTAGGTATATTTCAAACACTCAGTAGCCATGCATGCCTAGTCATGACCACACTGCAACACGTCCAGTGTTGCAGAAATATCAGGCTGAAAGAGTGAGAGTAGGGACTATAGAGCAGAGAGAAAGAACAGCTCTCAGCCTCATGGAGCCGACTGATGTGCGTCAGAGATGCTTACGGGAGCGCAAGGGAGAGGTGTGAAGTCACAGTCCTGCCCTCTGAGAAACCGTCACCCCAGAGCCCTCCAAATGTCACGTCTGAGACAGTGGCGTGTCATCCGACCCGTATCTCCTGCTGGGTCTGTTTGCTGTTGTTTAGTTTCCCAAGGTATAGGCAGCAACTATTGCCAGGGCGCACATTCTAAGCAGGTGCAGCGCGAATCCCTTTCCTGAATGCACCCCTCCAGCACTCCAGCTATGTTTCCTTGTAGGCTGGAGGATTCGATTTCAGAGTTCTGTTGTTGCTTACAGCCAACTTCCTCTAGTCCACACAAGGGCAGGCCCGCTTGGGTGGTTTGTTGGGTTCAAGATTAGGCCTCAGTCTGGATAAGCCTGCCTTTTGTACGTGATGACATCGAATGTGTAAGCTTCTACACAAGTGGGTGTGCCTTGGAGGAATTCTTCAGAGATCTGGGGAATTAAACCAATAATTTATAATAGATTTTCTTGACTAGTAAGATAATTCCCTAATGAAAAGAGCAGCACTTTAGCTCAAACTGCGTGCAGCAGTGAAGGAAATTGAGTAGAGATTTTTAAATTCTCTAGCCTCTAGGTTCAAGTGTATTTTGCTCTGTGTTTAAACAAATAAGGCATTTGAAAATTCCTTTAAATCTTTTTCTTTCTTTTGCTTATTTTATTTTCGGTGGTACTGGAGGTTGCATCCCCAGCCCTTATCTTTCATTTATTTTTTGAAGCTGAGTCTAACTAGGTTGACTCAGAATCGCGATCTTCCTGCCTCATCCTTCCTCAGTGCTGGGTGAAAGTTGCTAAATGTCTATGTGCCCATCACCTCGGTTTGCCTGTTGTTAACATGTTGCTATATTTGCTTTCTCAACACACACACAGAGTTTTTAACCACTTGAGAATAAACTTCAAACCTAATGTCTCTTGCCCTCTAAATATTTCATTGTCTCCTAAGACAAAAAAATTTTTTTCTACAGCACAAATCTAGGATTACGTATTACACAGAGTTGTCATGTCTCTTTGGTCTCCTTATTCTATAAGTCCCATGGTTTTTAAAATTTACTTTTGTAACGTTTATAGTTTTGAGGAGAAATAGTCAAAATATTGCCATTAATGCTCTCAAAATACCCTTCCTTCAAACATTTATCCCAAAATTCTTGACAGTGTGACTTTTATTGTTATAGATTGTTTAAAATTTAAATTTGCACCATTTTAGGCCAGGTGTAATGATACACACCTATTGTCCCAGCACCCAGGAGGCTGAGGCAGGAGGATTGGTGAGTTCAAAGCCAACCTAGACTACGTAGTGAGTTCCAGGCTAACCTAAACTACACAGCAAGACCCTGTCTCAAAAACCAAAAACAAAGCAGAATAAACTTTCACCATTTTAGATCCCCCTATAAAATAAAAATAGATTATAATTTATGGGAGGTTGAAAAAGTAATCTGTGGTTTATGTGTGAATATACACTTATCTAATATATATCTATAATTTATACCTGAATAGACTTGAGAATTCTGGTTTCATAGATTACATATTATGTAAGAATTTATGAGTCTATGCTAATAAATACAAACATGTAAGAGAATAAGGAAGATTCCTCTTTCATTAAAATGCTAATGAATAAAATTGTAAAAACAAATGACAGAAAATTATCATTTTGCAACCATTATACTTAATAATTGATTTAGGGAAGTATTATCAATAGGTGCTAAAAATAGTGGATAAAAATTGGAAAAGAAAAATATTTATATAGTGTCAAAATATCACCCCCAAAGTCTTTTATTAATTAGACAGGGACAGACAATACTTTATAGAGGATAAGTGGGTGGGATCATCATAACCGATGACATGATGAACCATCATCTGTGCCTCTTGATATGAAGCACCAGGGACATCATTTCACTTAGGTAGTTTTCCTATTAAAAATATATCTAAATCACCAGCAAACAAACCCAAGCCAAAGCAGTAGTCTGCGAAATATTTCCACGTTCATGGAGCCTAATTATAATAATTGCATAAAGAGTTGCACTACCAAATGCTACCACATGAGGTCACCATTGTCCCACAAGTCGCCAAGATTATACAGTCTTTTATGGGCCTCCTTCTTACTTAGACTGGCAGACTGGACATGTTTTCACCATTCCAGTACAGATAAGGCCAAAAATTAAATAATGGTAAAATAAACACAGGAGGAAGCAGCAGGCATAGAATTAACCTGTCGCCACTGTTACAAACTGTGGACTCTGCAATTCCTGCTCAGTCCCTGGGCCTTGGTTTCTTCCTGTGTAAAATGTCCATTTATTCAGGATTTCCTTTATTTCACATTTGGATCACTGCTCCAAACTTTAGTACCACTGACAGTTTGTGGCCTTGAGCTGATGTTTTCTTAACTAAAATTATTTCAGTAACCCTTACAAGATTTTTGCCCGAACATGCTGGACCGACTATCATTTTCTTTCTTTTTTACTCCAGTATTCTTACTTGTCTAATGTTTGTCTTAAATTGACTCATTTTTTAAAAAAATGTAAATAAGGAAAATAATGTTACAGGCTCATCTCAAAGGGAGAGTGCTTCACTTGCCATAAATAGAAGGTAACCACAAAAATAAATACAATAAACACAACCTAGGGTAATTAAATTTGACAGTTTGGCTGGATGGTACTACCTGAAGGCCAGGACCCAGGTGCCCTCCCTTCTCTCTCTGGCTCTCTCATGTAGTTCAGGCTGGTTAGGACCTCACTGCGTAGCTCAGGCTGACCTCAAACCCATGGCAGTCCTCCTGCCTCAGCATGAGCCACTCTGCCCAACAAGGTTTATTTTTAAAAGATAAGCTCTTGTTATGTAACCCAAACCAGCCTTGCACTCACTTGGTAGCCCAGGCTGCCCTTAAATTTGTGAGCCTCCTGGTTCAGCTTCCCAGGTACTGGGATCATAAGGATTACAAGTACACACCACCATGTGCTGTTCCTGGTTTTGTTTTTTATTTTTATTTTTTCCCTTGTACTGGAACTGAACTTCATGCCTCACACTTGCCAGGCAGGTGCTGCACCACTGAGCCGCATCCCTGGCTACTTTTCCTGGATTTTTAAAAAGAGGTTGGGAAGTATTACAAGTTGGAAACATACTAGCACTGAGTCTTTCCCTTTGACAAAAGCAAAGGAATCAAGACAGAGAAAACTTTTCTAGACCTGTGAAGCCAATACAATACAGTGAACCCTTGACTTACAAACTCAATTTGTTCCGAAGGGCTGGTTGTAACTCCAGTTGGTTGTAAGTCAAGATTGTTTTTCCCATAAGAAATAATGGAAATACCCATAATGTATTCCAAACCTTCCAAAGCACCCTTTTTTCCCTATTGAGTTTAATGGTACATTTTAGGTATACAGTACATTTACATTCATCATTGGGATCTTGTGTCTTTACATGATGTATCTTGGTTCTTACTTTTTCCCCATTCCTCCACCCTCCCTTAACCCCTCCATCCTTCCCTATTTACAAAGTCTTTGTTTCCATTTTTTCCTTTTCTCATATTTGTTCTTTTTTCTTCTTTCCTTTCTCCTACCCCTCCCACTTCCCCTACTCCTTTAGACCCCCAACACACCCTTTAATGAACCTTTTCATAGTAAAAGAGGCCTGTATAATTTGCATAATTTACCAGAAACATCAATAATTTTCCTAGTGTATTCACCGAAAAGTTATTAAATGTGCCTAGATTACCAGAAACAACACTTCCATACTGGGCGCACCATTCAAGTTGACATCTTTGGCTTGCAGGAAGGGAGGATGAAATGGAAGGTGGTTTTTGTTTGGAAGGAGAGTCCCCTTCCATAGAACATCGGGAATCTGGCTCCCTGGTGTCCCTTCTCTCCTTGGGAGAGTCTGTAGGTCACTAGGACCTGCTTGTGGCTCACTAGGCCTCACCCTTTTCAGAACTAAAAACCGGTACGAGGTTGTCTGTTTCTGTCTTTTCTTTAACATTGTTCTGTAGTGTGACATGGCATTGCCTTTAAGTAAGTGAATGCTGACACCGGCCTTTTCTCTGTCTGGGTGGGTCTGATCTACAAGTATTTGTACCTTTGTCCATTTTTTTTCACATTTTCCTTTATTTCAGAGGAAGAATTTTGCTGTTCTGATTGTTGATACGCCCCTCTCCTTCAGAAATCTTTTCAGCTGCCATTCTCTGTTGCTCAGCCCGAAGTTGCTGAAGTTCCTCTGTAGACATTTCCTGAGTGTCCTCCACCAGTTCCCCAGCCTCACCACTGTCCACCTGCAGACCTGTGGTCTCCACTGCGGTGACAAGGTCATCAACCACAGAGTCACTTGAAGGCCAGGTTCCTCTACACAGCCCTCAGAGTCTCTCACTCTTGTATAATTTTAGTCCACACTTTCTTCCAGGCAGATCTAAGTTTCCTTAGAGAGCTGTTGACGCAGGATTTCTCAATATCACACCGGAAAGGATGTTGTAATATTCCTTCCAGAACTCTTTAAGGGTCAAATCTGTATCTGAGACCATCTGGAAGCAGTTCAGGAATGATTCCTTGGTGTATAGCTTTTTTTTTTTTTTCTTTTTATTGAGTTTATTGGTACATTCTAGGTATACAGTACAGTTACATTCATTACTGGGATCTTGTACCTTTGCATGACAGGTCTTGGTTCTCACTTTTTCCCCTTGTGTAGAGGTTCTCAAAGTCACCAATAACCTGCTGGTCTGTAGGCTGCAGTAGAGGAATTATATTAGGTGGGAGGAACTTGATTGAGAGTCGGAATTCTTCAGCCAATTCTTCTTCCAAGCCCTGTGGGTGAAGAGGAGCATGGTCCATAATTAGGAGGGCCTTGAGAGATAAACCTTTGTCCTCTAGATATTTCTTAACAGTGGGACAGAAAGCCTTCCTAAACCACTCAAGAAAAGTACTCTTGTTACCCAGGCTTTTGTGTCAGATCTCCACATGATCCCTAGCCTATTCTTCATGACTTTACATTTTCTGAACACTCTTGGGGTCTCAGAGTCATAAACCAAGAGAGGCTTTATCTTGAGGTCCCCACTCACACTGGCACATAGCAATAAGGTTAGTCTATTCTTTATAGCCTGTGGCCTGGCATTTTCTTCTCTTCCTGGGTAATGTGCGCTCCCCTGGGCATTTTATCCTAGAAAAGGCCAGTTTCATCACAGTCAAAAACTTGATGAGAGAAAAAGCCATTTCTCTGTGTCATCGTTTAGAAGTGGTGTATGTGATTTTCAGCAGCCTTTTATCAACACTGGCTGCCTCACCTGCCTAGTTATGCTATTCACCTCAGTTCTCACTTTAAAATTGTGAAACCAGCCCTTACTGGCATGAAATGTTTCACCATTATCACTTGTTGATGGATTATCCTTTATGAGATTTGCATTTATAGCCCAAGCGCTTTCACAAATTATAAACACAGATAGGCTCTAACCTGCCATCTGCCTTTTGTTTACCCACACTTGTAGCAGCCCTTCTACCTTGTCTAACACCGTTGATCGTGACTTACTAATTGAGTAACACGTTTACTAACGGTAGTTTCTTTATAGAAATCATCCCTCTGTAAGATTGCTGAGATGGTGGATTTCGACATGCTGTACATATTAGTGAGACTGGTCACGCAAATGCCACTCTCATATCTCTCCACAGTTTCCTTCTTCTTGTTTGATTGTGTTGCTTTCTTTACTTTCTCTTCCTTTTTTAGCTTCTTTTCTAGCTTTTTGGGGGCCATTTTAGTAGCGGTGATCATAGCGATTATATAAAGCACAGACTGAAATTACATCCACAAACATGCACAACAAGTCTCAGGCTGTTGATCTGGCATCTCAAGTCTTTGTTTATAAACACACAACAGTTAGCTCAAGACTTTGGTTGTAAGGTAAAAGCAAAATTCTGGTCGTAACCCATGTTGTTCGTACGTGAGGCTAGTCATACCTTGAGGGTCCACTACTTCAGATAGCACCTAAAACCAGGCTCCTGCTTCATAAACTTTCTCCTTTCCTTTTTACTTTCCTTTACTCTTTCCCTCCTTTCTTCCCTTCCTCTTCTTTCTTCTTGGTGTGATTAGAAATCCTACGTTATTAATTATTTTTTCAATCTATATTTACTTTTTAAAATTTTGATATCCATTTTGGTTCTGTATTGGTTTAACTTCCATTTAATGTTTACTTAAATTTACTTTTATATTCATTCTTCCTCCTTTAAAACCCTTGATCACCTTTTAAGGGAGATGATCAGCATCCCTTTGCTGTCAGTGTCGAAGCAATTATTTGCCACCAAAAGGCTTGCGATTTGGCATCTCCTCCTGATAAAGGCTTATGACAGATAGGATGTGGCAGAGGTCAGGAATTCTGCTGAGTACAACCTCAGGGTATTCTTCAAATTGCTTGAGCTTTATCCAAACCCCCTAGGACACAATCAGAAAACTGGTCCCCTTCAATTTTGTTGCAGAGCTTTCTTCTTCATCTTTGCCAGCGATTCAGAGTGAACACTATAAGGCTCACCATCTAATTGCACTCTGCACTCCCTGACATTACCTTCGCCCTTTCCTGCTTTGTGTAATCTGTTATCATTGCTAATTTGCTGGCCACAATTAGCACTGGGGATTTTATCCTAGCAGAGACAATTTCTTAGCTACCCAAAATTATTAAATAATTTAAAAAGCAGAAGACATATTTGATTTTCATCAAATATGCTTGTTTTCTTAATGCCTGTGTGTCCATTAAGGGAAACTATTGCAAGGTAAAGAAATAAGAAAATTTCTAAAGATCAATAGATCAGTGATCTCCTGTATTACAAAAGATATTTTTTCATAATTTTCTTTTCTCCATGAAGTGATTTAATTTGCCATTAGAAGCTCAGGAGCTGAGAGGTTCATTTCACTGTTCAACAAACAGTGCATTTTGTGTAGTGGGAAACACTGTTTCCTGCAAACACTGCATAGAGAGAGTTGTATACAGAAGAAATCTGTGAAAAAGGTTGATTATAAATCAAGACAAACTTTTTTCTCTATTAAACTCTGCGGAACAACACTAAACCCACCCATCAGAAAGAACCCCTATTTTCCTCTGTTTTCATCACCCTAACAGTGCCAAGATTCAAACAAGATGAATGCATAAAATATTTCAGAGATATACTACATATATAGGTGTAAATTAAATGCAAAGCATGGTTGTTTTCTGGTGAGAAGCTCACTTGAGATTTTCCAAAGAGTTTCCCAGGTTCTCTTGAGCCTCATATGCTCCTGATGCTTTCTAGCATTTAAGATAATGTTATTCTCTTCATGTTACAGATTCCTGCCTGCCATTTTCTCTGGTGCTTTGTTACGTGTTTATATCAGACTTAGTAGATGATGGCCTTGTTGTCAGAGCCCCCTTCCAAGGCTTTCTGAATGTCACCATACATGTGCTCTGAGCTTCTTTGCAAAACTATATCACTAGGGCTGAAAATTATTTTATATTCCATTGTTTTCAAGTGTCAGTGCCTGCTTGACATGTCTGCTTAAGATACCGAGCCAAGTCTTGTCTCTCCTGCACATCTGTAGTTGCTGATTCCTAGAAGATAGATCGAACTATACTAATGCTTATCGTAGAACCACAGCACTGATACCACCATTAATGACCCTGTCACCTCACCTCATGCCCGGTGCCCACCATATCAGCCTTTATGGTATAGGGAACAGAAACCAGCTCTTGGAAAGTTACACCAAAAAGGGCCTTTATGTCGGGAGGGTGGCCTCTAGAATAAAATCAACTGAAAGAACCATGCTAGGAAGGCTCAGAAATCAGAGACTCTGGGAATCTGAGTGACAGGTGTTGATTGGTAGTGTCACAGAGTGGTGACTCTAAGGGGGGCATCCAGGGAACCTCATACTCTCCCACTCCACTCCAGTTACTTTGTGTGGACTGTTGAGATCTCTTGCCAGTATGTGAAATGTCATGAATGGGCAGTTTAACCTGGTGCCCCAAATCCTGTTCTCAACCAGGTTGCCACTTCAGTCTTCTTCTACATAGAAATTATAAGGCTTCCATTGAAACAACCACTGATGCAACCAGTAGTCTGCATCAACTCCCTCATTGTAGGGAGGAGGGTCTTGGGGCAGAAAGTCCATTTGAGCAATGCTGGGTCATGGTATGACCACCTTGAGCTAGCGTTACTGTTTAAGGCAAGGCTGTCATAGTAGGGGAGAGGTGCTTCAATTTGGATCTGAAATGTCCTTGAAAGGCCCATGTGTTAAAAGCCTAGATCTCAGTATAGCACTATTGGAAGGTAGTGGAAGTTAAAGACACAGGTTCTAGAGGATTTACCCTCAGTAACTGTCAGACCTCTGCCTCTTCCTTTCTCTTGTTCATTCCCCCCATTAGGTGAATGGCTTTGCTCCACCATGAGTCCTCCCCTGAGTTCTGCCTTACCACACGGCCAGCAGCAATGGGGCCAACCAACTATGGTCTGCTCTCCCCAAACTAATCCAAAAGAAGTCCGTTATCTTTTACAAGCGAACTGTCTCAGTTATTTGATATAGTACTAGAAAGTTGACTACCATAAGAAAAATTGGTGAATGTTACCCAAGGAAGAGAGAAGGAGCATAAAACATATGTTCATTAGCCTTGTCAAGGAATGACAGTAGCTTCCAAATACATAGACTCTCTTGACTCTTTAAGTTGACTCTTGATAAGTTCTGGTGGTTGTTAATCTTGATTTTCCTTGAGGATATAATTCAGGCTCTTTGACTTTTGTCTGCTGATCCTCGAGTTTGTCCAAAGCAAATCCTTCAGATGTTTGGGTCAGCTTGTAAATCTTTAGCACCACTCTTCCCTTCTCTGGTCTCTTTTTGCATCTGAACTTGTGATTTTCTCTCCCTGAGATGCACTTGCCCAAATCTTTATATAGCTGACTCCTCTGTGCTCTTCATTTTTTAGCCAAGTCTCATCTCCTCAAAGAGACCTGCTTGACCAATAGCATTTAAAGAGCTGATCCCCAGTTCCTCCACTGTCTGCCACTCTGTTTCTCATATTCTTTATTGCAATCTGAAATTACACTTCAGGGCAGATCACTATTTATCTGTCTCTTCACTAAGCTAGAGCTTCCATGAAACTTTCTCTGACTTTTTATTGCTTTATAAAATTGTTGTCTAGAAGTGTGCCTTTAATACTAGAGTTACTCAATAAATATCCATTAAATAAATTATGTAGTATGTTTACAGAACTTTTTATTGTGATATACGATGCACATGTAGAAACGTATATTAAATATAAATAAAAATATATAAAATGGGTCTAAGCTGAATATTTGTTAATCACCACCCAAGGCATCCCAGAGGTAGTACTAGCGTCCCAGAAATTGTCCTTATACTTTATCCATTTCTAGCTATGACACCTGTTTCTCCTAGAAGTAGCTACTATCTTCACTTGTGAGATAATCATTTACTTGTTTTTCTTCACAGTATTAACACCTATATACTCATCCTTAAATAATACTGTTTAGGTTTTTATGTACTTAGAAGTATAAGTGGAACTGTATCATATGTACTTTTCTGCACCTTAATAATTTTACTCAAGATTATGGTTTCAGCCTTCGGACTTCCAGCTTGATGAGGTGAAAAGAATGATCAATCAAATCCCCACAAAGCAACTATTAATCTGATCAAAACTGCAAAAACAATCTCTTCATTGTGTTGGGAATGGGCCAAAAATGTGTTATAAATTGAAATCTGCTGAATTTTGGCTAAGTGCAGCATGCATCTGTGTTATTGTTGCCTGAGCCGTTCCTGTTGTTTCCCTTGCTCCTGGTTCTATGATGGCATTTAAGCCAGGTGGGCAAAGTCATGAGAACCTCTTGCTGCTGACGCTGCCAGAATGGGCTTTTAGATTTGGTAAACTGTTGATTAAAATGGAAATCTTGATGACACGTGAACATGGAGGGCTAACAGCTCCACTGGCCTGAGGTTATGGTCCTATTTGATACAAGCAATAGACTGACTGGCTGCCAGAGGTGTCCAGATGTGAGATAGCCATAGGGGGTTAGTTACTTCTCCATATGTCTTGGGTTGATTGGTGTTATGACTTGTGTCAAGATATCCTCCCAAGTTCTCCCAAGGTCATAGGTGGGGCTTTTCAGAGGTGCCTGGGCCTAGTGTGTGTGATGCTGGGATTAAGGGTGCATGTATACTAAATTAGTCCACTGATGATTGGTTTGGCATAGTTCTAGGTATGGTAATGGGAAGGCCTACCCTGGGTAATAGTGTTACCTGCCTAAGGGTATGTGGCCTGGATAGAATATAAGGGACAGAAAGAGAGCTACTGCTGTTGCTTGTGACTTCACTGCTTGTTACCTTGCTGCCTTCTGCCTGCCATGAACTGTTTCTCTTCTGCCACTCCCCTTGGAGGCAGCAAACTATGAACAGAAACCTCTACTGTAAGCCATAATAAGCTTTTCCACCTTGGATGTTGGGTATTTTGTCTCACCAATGAGAAAAGTAACTAAGACAGCTTGTATCTAGATGCAATCTCCTAGGGTCATAAGTGGGGCTTTTTGGAGGGGGCTGAATCTAGGATGTGAGAATGTGGATGAAGGGTGTGATACTGGAATTAGGGCTGTGCGTTACTAAATTAGTCCACCGTTTGGAATTAGCATAATTCTAGGTGTGGATCATGGAAGCTCCCACCCTGCGTGTGGGTGGCACCAATCAATAGGCTTATACCCTGGGCTGAATATTAAGGGAGAGAGGAAAGGCAGGCTTGCTGCTACTACTTGGTGCGTCCTGCTTGTTCTGTTTCTCCTTTGTGATGCCCTTCTGGCCTGCTCCCCTGCCTTGGAGACAACCAACTATGGACCGAACCCTTTATAATAAATCTTTTCTCCTTTAACATGTGAGTGTTGGGTATTTTGTTCCAGCAATGAGAGAAGTAACTAAGACAGCTGGAGACTACATTCAGGTGCAGTGTAGACCAGATCGATCCCAGGACACCATGCATGCTCGGGCAATGGAACCAGCACGCATCCACAGAAGAAACAGAAGAGTACTTGGCAAAATATAATAGCTGGGACCAATAGCCTGAACTTCCTGTGCTCCCCAGTTCAAAACAGATTCATCTGCAAAGGCTGGAAGTCTTACCAGCTTGAGGGGTTTGTACGTTATTCTTGACCAATCTTTGCCTAAACTTCTACACGATGAAGACAGAGGACAATCCCTAAGAAGGCATGTTTAAAAATAGAAACAAACTGAGCAAAATCATCCATAGCTGCACACTGTGAGAAGTACAGACTTCATAGATTTAGCCCAGTCAAGCAACATAATTTTAAAAAAATAGGTAAGACAAAAACAACCCTCAGAGGAAACATTTACAGTCCAGAGTTACTACCATAAATTTTTAATACAAAATCATAAAACTTGTAAAGAGTCAAAAGCATGACTATACTCGAGGAAGCATGACAACTCAAAGAAGTTGTCTACAGAAAATATTTCTGAGTGTGTCCAGATGTTGGATTTGGGGGACAAAACTTCAAAGCAGGTTTACAGATATGTTGAAAAAAATTAAAGAAAAAATTTAAATAACTAAAGAAAAGTATGATGACAATGACTCAATGAATATAGAGAATCTCAAGAAAGAGATCAAAAATTAAGTTGGCCATGGTGGTACACATCTGTAATCACTGCTATTAGAAAGGCTGAGGCAGAGGATCACAAGTCTGAGGCCTGCATGAATAACTTAGTGAGACCCTGAATCAAAAATTAAAAATGAAATAATAAAAATCACTAAAGCAGATGGAAATTCTAAGTTGAAAACAATAATAACTGAAATGAAAAGCCCCCTAGAGGGAATCAGCAGTAGTTTTGAAATAATAGGGGGGAAAAAAAAAAGAATAAACTAGAAAATACATCAGTTTAAAATTACCCAATCTGAAAAAATGGGGAAATTGAAGATTAAAGAAAAAGACAATCCATGGAGACCCCTGGGGTAACATCAAATGTGCCAATACAGTATGTGTAATAGGAATCTCAGATGGATTTCTTGAGGAAAAGTGGAGTAGAAAAAATATTTGAAGAAGCAACACTCAGAAATTCACAATTTGATGAATACATATTAATCTACAGATTCAAGGAGCTCACAGAATCCCAACTAGAATAAGCTCAAAAATATCCTCTTTAAGTACATCAGAGTCATCCTATTGAAAGACAAATTCAGAGAGAAACATCTCAAAAGCATCTAGAAAAACATCATGGGGGAACAAAAATGTTATTTGATATTTGACTTCTTATCAGAAAGAATTAGGGCCAGAAAACAGTAAAATGACAATTGTATTAAAAGAAAATGGCTACAAATTTAAAATCCTATATTAAACACTATTATTTTTCTAAAGTGAATACAAAGTAAAGATGTTCTATAAATAAGGAAAGACAGAAAACACACATTCCTGGCAAGCTTTTGTTACAAAAAGAGGTTGGTCAGGATGCAAGGAAGGGCACCAGAGAGTGACCATAATTCAAGAGTGAGTGAGAGGTGTCGGAAACGGTAAATATATAATGAAAGACAAAAGACTACAAATATATTTTTCTAATATTTTTCTTAATTTATTTAAAAGATGCAAATCAACATTTATGACGCTACTTGTATAGACTTTATAACATATGTAGACATACATGACAGTAATAGTACTAAGGAAAGGAAGAAGGAGATTTACTGGCACAATGATTCTACATTTTTACAAGAATTAAGCTAGTTGTATTCTGAAGTGGATTTGTGATAAGTTGAAATACATATTGTAATTCTTAATATAACCACCAAGAAAATATCTAAATAAGATATAATAAAAAAGAAACAGCAATTAAAGTGACATACTAGTGCTGGGGATTTGGCTCAGTGGTTCTGGTGCTTGTCTCGCAAGCACAAGGTCATGATTTCGATTCCCAGCACCTAAATAAATAAATAAATAAATTTTTAAAAATACAGTAACATACTAAAATGCTGACTTAACACAAAAGGAGGCAATAAAGAAGAGCAGAGAAAATACATGAGAGAAATAGAAAACATAACAAAATGGCAAGCATAAATTCAAACATTATCACTTACTATGTTAAGCATGATTGGAGTAAACATGCTTCTCTGAAAGCAGAGATTGTCAGGCTGGATGAAAAAGCAAGAGCTATCTACAAGAGATCTATCTCAGACTCAAAGGTACAAGTTAAAAAGAAGAGATCTGTCATGCAAATAGTGATAAGAAAGTGGGAATGTTATTTTAATATCAGACAAAATAATCTTTAGAATGTTACTAAAAATCAGCCCATCAGGAAGATAAAACATCTATCTTTAGGCACCAAATAATAGCACCTCGAAATATATAAAACAATCTAGCAAAATTAAAAGAAGTAAACAATAATCATAGCTGCTGATTTCAATATCGCACATTCAATAATAAATGGGACAACTAGACAGAAAATCAAGAAGAATATAGAAGAGTTAAACTATCAATCAAATTGATTTATTAACATTATAGGACAAAACTCCAGTGAATGCAGAATATGTATTCTTTTCAAATTATTGTGGAATACTCTCTGAGAGAGATCATATAGTGATCTTAATGCATTTAAAACTATTAAAGTCAACAAAGTTTGTTATATCACTATAGCATGATTAAATTAATAATTCACAATATTAAGATTTCTGAGGAAATCTCAAATATAGCGTTTGGGAAACAACATACTTCCAGAAAACCCACAAGTCAAGAAATGACAAGTGAAATTAATATGTGTTTTAACTAAGTGAGAATGAAATGCAGCACATCAAATCGTGGGATGTATTAAATAAGCACATAGGAGTTTTGTTTTGTTTTTTGCTTTAAATGCTTGTATTGGAAAATAAGAAAGGTCTGCGATGAATAATTTAAATTTTTCCTTAAGGTATAAGCAGAAGGAAAATAAAACATATTAGAGCAGAAATCACTGAAATAGACTGGTCCATTCTATAGAGAAAAACCAATGAAGACAAATGTTGCTTCTCTGAAAATATTTTAAAAACGAGCACCTTTTTAGCGAGTATGACAAATAAGAGAAGATACAAAAACTTTAGAAATCAGGAAGGAAAGAATAGGCATCACTACCAACCCTATGGAAACTAACAGGATTATCTGAGAGTAGTATTAATAACTACACCAACAAATTAAGCATCTCAGATGACATGTTGCTAGAAAGGTGCAAATTACTGAAACTGAGGAGTAAATAGAAAAATAGATAACTCTCTAAGAACTAAGAAAATCGATGCTCATGTAATCGCAGCATTATTTACAATCGCCTTAAGGTAGAAGCAACCCAAGTGTTCAGTGACAAATGAAAGTACAAACAAATTGGTTTGTGCAGTGAAATGACATTCAGCCTTTCAAAAGAACTTCTGAACATACTGTAACATGGATAAACGACAAGGACATTGAGTCAGTCACAAGAAGAGAGACTGTATGATTGGTGCTTACAGTACTCGAATTCATAGACACAGAATGGCGGTTGCCATACACTAGAGTAGGGAAAAATTGGAAGTTGTTATTTAGAGGTAGAGTTTCAGTTTTTCTAGATGAAAAGAATTGAGGAGATTAGCAGGACAACAGTATGAATGTACTTAATACTACTGAACAGCATACTTAAAATGATTAGGACGTTAGATAAATTTTATATTACATACTTTTAACACAATTTTAAAATGAGAGGAGCAAAGTCTGCTTGGAGAGTACAAAACTTCAGCACTTGTTGCTAAACCTGTTTTGTACACGATGCAGTCCTTAACAAAAACAAGAGCAAAGAAATTAACTTACCAATTAAAAATATTTCCCCAGAGAATAGTCCAGAAAGAAAGTACTTTATTGGTAAAATCTGGTGAGTAACTAAAGAATGGATAATACCATCCTTCACAAACTTTGTTCCAAAAATGAGGAGGAGGGAAACTTTTGAACTAAGTCTACTAAGTCTTCTTTACTCTCCTTCCAAAGCCAGGCAAAAAAACTTATGAGAAAGAAAACTGTAGACCAGTTTCTTTCATGAATAAGAATACGAGAATTCTAAACAAAGGGCTAGAAAGGTGAAGTTAGCAATATATTGATAGGATTATTTACTATGACCAAGAGGGCTTTTCCCTGTGTTATTAGGTGGTTACATGTGCATTTCTGTAGAGTGCATACATAGGAATGGAATTTCCAGATTATATAGTAAAAAAATTAAAAAATAATGCCAAGCTACTTTTCAAAGTGGTTGTACTCATTATCAGTAAATGAGAGGTCCTATATAATTAGGCAACTCTTGTAATTGTCAGGTTTTCAACTTTTGCCTATTTCATAAGTAAAATCCTATCTTATTATGGTGTTATTTTGTATTTGTCTAAATTCTAATGAGGTTGAGCATCTTCTTTTGCATGTTTGGTTATTAGGGCCCCTGACGCTCAGTACCCTGTGGTTACTTCATCATTCACAGAGACAGGCATCTCAAAGTGAAAACCACGTCTCTCTTTAGCGGTAGCACTGTGGAGTGAAGAGAGTGGTAGGTAGGACCCTAGGGACGGCCGACTTCACCCCTACAATTGAGTGCTGACATCACTGTGTATTGCCTAAAGAGCTCATCACTCTGCATCTCGGTTTCCTTGTCCATTAGAGGGAAGTAAAGATTGCTACAACACTTGCTATGGAAGGCAAAATGAGGTCATCAGTGGAAAGAATTTAGAATATTCACTGGCATATGGAAAGTGCTCAACAAACATCTGATAATCTCTTACTTGAGAAATGTTTTGCACAGGTTTGGTTAACACACCTGGGGAGAGTAATATTCTTGACAGGGAGTTTTGAATGTAGTTCAGAAATAATTAAATGCCTTCCTTGATTGAAATAGAAAGGCAATTAAGACAACGAAGCATTTTTCTCTGTGGTATCTAGGGCATATTTTTTCTCATTTTCCTTTTGTAATGGGAAAATTTGAAACTCAGTGAAACTCACTGGAGTGGTGACAGATTTCTCATTCTGAGGTCAATTGTTCCCCAACAAATACATTTTAAATAGGGAAAGTCGATGAGATCCTAGGGGTAGCAGAATCCAATGCTGAGTAGCAAGGCAAGCCCAGTTTCCAGCATATAATTTTGGAAAATCTCTGTAACATTCCCAGGACTCAGGCTTTTTAGTTATAAATTTGGAGTAAAAATACCAACCCACAATGGTGCTGCATCAGGTTAGCAGGACACAGGCTGTGAGAGTTATTGTGAAGCAAAAGCCAGGGGTGACTTGAGAATGGTTCCAGAACCTTACCCGTCCAGGCAATGGCCTACCCACATAAGCCAGGTCAATTAGTCCAATTCTATTCACTCCATTCATTCAAGAAAATCATCTCACAACCGCATGTTTCTGGCTAACTCTGATGTATGTCTAGGGGGACAGTGACAATTTAAAATGTCATAGATACCGCATCTACTAATTTCCGTATGTGCAGGATTATTTATCTGGTAGTGGTATATTTGATTTCCTTATATGAGTCGGGAAGGTTCCATA
Organism: Fukomys damarensis; assembly: GCF_012274545.1. Lineage (NCBI taxonomy): Eukaryota > Metazoa > Chordata > Mammalia > Rodentia > Bathyergidae > Fukomys > Fukomys damarensis. The sequence goes on along the minus strand of NW_022900921.1, from coordinate 12,264,001 downwards.
AGGGGATCAATGGAGGAATGATCCACAACCCTCATCTTTAAAGGAAGTGTGAGGAAGAAGGGGAACACTGATATTATATGAGAAAGCACCTGTGTTCTTCAGTACCACATCAGGGTAGGCTGTTGTTAAATCACTCCTTAAATTTTAATAACACATAGACATTTGTTTCTTGCTTGTCCAGTGTGTTTTCTTACATAGTCATTTTGGGACTCGGGCTTCTTCCACTTTGTGATCTCTAAGCACCCTCGAACATAAGTAAACTCCTGGGTAACAAAGTGTGATTCACTTTACCCTCTCTAGAATAAGGATGCTTTGTTTAGTAGATGAGATACTGAGGTTCAGAAATGCTAAGCAAATTGCCCCAAGGTCACCCAGCATCAAAGTGGTAGGGAGATTATTCCTCTGAATACTTGTGTTATTTTTCATGAAAAAATATTTCTAATTGTGGTGAAATATAGATAGATACTGAGGTTGAGATGCTAAGCAAATTGCCCCAAGGTCACCCAGCATCAAAGTGGTAGGGAGATTATTCCTCTGAATACTTGTGTTATTTTTCATGAAAAAATATTTCTAATTGTGGTGAAATATAGATAGATTCATGTATCTTTTTAACCAGTTTTTAAAGTGTACACTTACATGGTATCTGAAATGTAGTTTGAAAATAAGATGTTTCTAGGTCAGTACCTTTGTTACTTTTCTCATTGCTGAGACAAAATACGCAGTACCCAAAGTTAAAGTGGGGAGGTTCATTTATCTCAGTTTGTAGAGGTTTCAGTCCATAGTTGGCTGGTTCCAAGGCAGGTGGTATGGCGGAGGGGAAACAGTTCATGGCGGTGGAACCCAGCAAGAGCAACAAGGGGAACTTAGCAGCAGCTCTCTGCCCCTTTTGTGCTTAATTACAACTAGGATTAGGGCGGTACCAAATCACTCTTGTATAGTGGTTTAGTACTCACACGCTTTTAATCCTGGTATCACACACTCTGGATTAGGTCAGCTCTGAAAAAGCCACCTGTAATTGCCCTACTTTGGGAGGACACGTAAACAGGAGCCATGACAGTGACGGCTAATCTTTAGGAGCTTTCAAAGATACAGACCGCCCACTGTGGCACCATGCCATGCTGTGGGTTCTCCACCAATGCCCTAAAATTCATAAGAATTTTAAAACTTAGAGTTTAAATTTTAATTTTAAAAAGTGGAACGTAAACTTATCTAAGTAATTACCTTAAAACTGAACATCGACACAATTGCCACGCTCAGAATTTAGTGTTTGTCGAAACTGACAATGACTCCTAGACCAATCTTGTGTTGATAAGAAAAGGGCAGAAGCAGCTGTGATATTGAAATGAATCATTTAAACTTTTCCTAAAAATGTGAATTAATTGTAGTAGTTCAGAAAAAGAGAAAAGTGGTAGAAAAAATCGAGTCTTTAGAGATGATGTAACAGAAAGAACTGAGTTTATTGAATTCAGAAGCATGTTGATATTTGGGCAGTATTTTAGTTTTCTCAAAACAATGGAATTGAGCATACTTTATTTTGTTTATAAATCTTTGGTTTAGTGGATTTTTTCTTTTTCATTTTCTTTGGAATTTGGTTTCACAGTTGCTTAATAACGATATGTGTTAAGAATGTATCCCTAGTCTTATGTGTGTGCATAGTTAAGTAGCAGTGAAATTAACTTAAATAAAAACGTCAATGATCTAGGAGATTATTTTCTCTTTAAATATTTTAATTTAAATGTGTATAATCAAATTTAAGAGTATCCAGCCCACAGAGACTGTTTGCTTTTACAGAGGACTTAAATTTGAATTAGGAAACTACCAGTAAAGACAGGCTAATTTAGGCTGAAAAAACAAGCAAGCACAAATTCTCAGTGGCTTAAACCACTTGGTCACATTGAATTCAGTGAATACTGGTAAAGAACTCTGCTCCTGGTTATCATCAAAGGAGGAACCAAACAGACGGATCTGGTCTCAGTAATATTTCTAGAGGAGTGGTCCAGGGATTCTGTCATCTGAAAGGAAATGCTCCTGCGCAAGTAAGTGAATGACCACAGCACTCTTCAAGAAGTGTACCCAGGAGGGGAGTGAAAACAGGTGTCCATTAAAGGCAATAATGTTGGCAATAGAAAGCATCATGCATCTTTCTAGGAGTGGCCCGTGGCATTGTTTTGACATGCTCCATCTCTGACTAAAAGTTGCAGGCAGCTTTCTTAATGTCATAGGTAGCTGTGGCTCTGGAGTTGCCAAAACCTGCCGCTTATGGCCATATGGCACGGCCAAATCTCAACCTCTGTTCGTCTCTTGTGAAATGGAAGAAATGTTGGTTGTGTGGTTTGTTGAGAGGAATTAAGGCAATAAATCATGTGAAACTCTTTTGTCAATTTTAAATTATTATCCAAATGAAAGGAGTAGTATTATTCTTGGCAATCTGTCGTCCTACAGCAAGGATAAAGAATAGATAGTAATGATTTCACCCTATGGCACTGGTCACACAGTCAATATTTTTCCACAAACATTTCCTGAAAATCCACAGGAAATTTCCTTAGGTGATCAGATACTGAAACCTAAAGAGAATAACTCTTTAGTATAGAGACAAATTTCTCCTCTTGGATACAGAAATGATAAAGCATTTTACATAGTTCCAAATTTATACAGTCCAATTTTCCAGGGCAGTGTAACATTTTTAAAATTTGAGATTGAAGAAAACAAGTACTATCTATCTTGCCTAATAAGCAGTGAAGGTGAAATCACTATGGAAAATATAAAAGAGAATTTCACCCAGTAGTGTTTAGGATGGAAACACAGGAAGGTTATACTTCAGCTTCAACACCTAAACTAGTAGCACTCAAAGACCTCTAATTTCTAACTTAGTAGCATTGGATGGCACCCTAGTCTAACTACTATTATTTTCCAGATGTCTTAGTTGCTATTTAAAAATACCACAGATCAGCTGATTAAAACAACGTGTGTTCCGCATAGTTCTGGAAATTGGGAAGTCTGAGATCAAGGCACCAGTGTGGTCAGGACCTGGTGAGGACTCTCACAGATGGTTGTCCTTTGCTGTTTATCACAGCACCTCATGGTGCGCCTGCAAATGAGCAGCAAATCCCACTGAGAATTCTTCTGGAGATCTAGCTATGATTTTGAGTTTCCCCTTGATGGTTTCTAAGTGTTAGTTGTTTTCCTTATTTTAGAGTTTTCTAATTGATGTTTTAAACCCCAAAAAATGTATGAGTGGACTACAAAAGTAAGATTCAAATTTCTAGTTAAATGTTTTCATTATCTGATTATCCTGTTTAATGAGGCATGGAAGTGACTTTTTTTATTCTAGGAAAAGAATTTTCTTACTGTATACAAAAAGAAAAGTAAAGGTAAGTACCTCCCTATGTGCATTAGTCTGGAAAAGCTAGTTTATGCTCCAAGGAAAAAACAAAAACAAAAACAAAAAACCTCTGGGCTCGATTGTAACAAAGAATGATTTCCCATTCATGCTAAATGCCCATGTGAGTAGGTCTCCATTCCATACTGTCTTTGCAGAGAGTAACAGGCTGTAATAAATCAGTCTCTGTTACCCAGGGAAGGGGATTTGGTGAATTGTATAATGGCTCTTCATGCTTCCACCTGTAAGTGACACATATTACTTCTGCCAATTCTTTATTTGCCAGTGCTGACAACTGAGTCACATCTAAATGTGGAGGGATCAGAACATTTTGTTCTTACTATGCAACTGGTGGAAGCAGAAAATCCAGAATTTTGGTGAGCACCATAATGACTACCATAGTAGGAATTTTAAAAAGTAGGAGATAGAACAGAACCCTAGATTGTCAGAAAGCCTAGTGTCTCACGTTATTAATATGGATCAAGTCCCTGATCGAGGATAATAAAAAAATGGTCAGCTATACCCTAAAACTCTAAACATATTAATTTTCTGCTGGTAGACCTATGTCCTCACACAGTAGCATTCCCACTGTGGAATGGGAAGCAGGAACAAGTAAACTGAAGTAAATTTTGGTTCCAGTGCAGATTCTAGAAAAAGATTATGGGCCAGATCAATGGGGATTTTATTAGAGAAATCATAGATAGAACAGAACCCTAGATTGTCAGAAAGCCTAGTGTCTCACGTTATTAATACGGATCAAGTCCCTGATCGAGGATAATAAAAAAATGGTCAGCTATACCCTAAAACTCTAAACATATTAATTTGCTGCTGGTAGACCTATGTCCTCACACAGTAGCATTCCCACTGTGGAATGGGAAGCAGGAACAAGTAAACTGAAGTAAATTTTGGTTCCAGTGCAGATTCTAGAAAAAGATTATGGGCCAGATCAATGGGGATTTTATTAGAGAAATCATGTGTTTATGACATAACTATACTAGTCAATATTCCTTCCAAAGTAATTCAAAAGTAGGAAATTTATAGTCTAGTCAGGCAGAAAAGTTCATTTTTACCTAAATTGTGAATAGAATTATTTAGTGAGTCATTCTAGAAAGAGACCATAGACCTTTAAAACTTGTAACCTTTTTTAAATTTGAAATATCTTAAGGCTGGAATATGTTCAGACAAACTTTATTGGCTTCTTTTATTTGGGTATAATCATTTGCTTAGGCACACATTTTAAAACTTGTAATATATTAGTAATAATATAATTTTTTCAAGTAGGGAAAAACTCAGACTAGCTCAGAATCTCCCTTTGTTTAAAAAAAGAGTTCTGTACTTTCCAGAATAATAAGCCCTTTTATAGTCTTTCTTTAAGTCTTTCTTGGTGAACATCTACAAAGCAGGAGGAAAGGGTGAGAGGCAAAATCTGCTGATTTACTGTTTAATTAGATTCCTCCCCTCGGCCCCTTAAATTTTTATAACAAAGCAGGGTTAGCATCAACACCTTAACCAGCATAAAGCAAACTATTTTATCACATAATTCTCATCCAAGATGAAAATGAAGATATAATAATGAGATCAGTTAATTTAATTCTAGGGAATAGTACGTGATAAGGGTAGGCTAATTGTGTTTTTTTTTATTTTACTTTTACAGAATATCAATATATTTGGAATTATTATAATTATTGACTAGTGACTAGAGTATGAGAGACTGTGCCAAGTACTTCACACTTTACCCCTCATTTAATCCTTACAATAAACCTATTTATAACAAATAAAGAAAGTGAGGGTAAGATCATTTGACCAAGGTCACCTAGCTAGTTAGTAGTGAAATACTCTTTGGGATTTATTATTATAATGATATGTGAATCAAGGTGTCTGATAATTGCAGTGCTTTCCCTAGCCCAATTCTCTTAAAGGAAAAAAGAATTTAAATGGGAAATGGTATGTTTATTCATAAACATGTGCGTGCTCACTCTGCATTGTCCTGTGTGTAAAACTTATGGATACAGAACTGATTAAGCCTGCAAGCACAGAGGTTAAAACAAGTGAGCAGACAGGCAGACTGGTTTGGCTCTGCCGTGTGACCTCATAAAGGTACTTATTCTTTCTAGCCTAGGTTTCTTCACCTGCAACGTGGAGAATAACGTTAGTGCCTGTGTCATAGCTTTTGCAGCAGAAATGGAAGACATTCCACGTGCAGTCACAGTACATTGCACAACAGGTTCCACAATATGCATTCAATAAAACACCGTGTTTCAGTGGTGTTGGATAAGTATCCGTGGCCATTGTTGAGGAGCTCCTGATTAGGTAGAGAGACATTTAGACAGTATTTCTGACCAATGTGATAGGAGCATTAGGAAAACCAGGGAAAGGCCTGAGCCTTGGAGGGGTCTGAAAAGGGGACATTTGAGCTGGTTGACTATATGGAGAGCAGTGGGTGAGTATGGCGGTGCATAAAGGTGTAATAACAAGGTGTGCTTGGGGGTCCCTAGGCTCTGGAGAGGCAGACGTTATAGCTGGAGAGAAAGAGAAATCAAAGAGGAAACCAGTAGCGGGCATTTAGAGGATTGGACCAAGGAGGTCCCAGCCTTTGGTAGCCGTCACCAGAGAGAGGCTAGAAGATCACGAGGTGGCGCTGTGGCTCCACCTTAGGGGAAGAGAGACTCGCGTCTACAGATCCGCCGCACTCCCCCGAAGGGGCCTAGAAGTGGGGCAAGAGCGTCTTAGTAGGTTTGGCACTGTCTTCACTGGAGCCATCGAATAACGGCGGTGACATAGAGAATGTGTGCATAAGCAAATAATTTAGAAGCGGTCTCTCTTAGGGCACACTGCGTGGATAATCAAAGTGTCCTCCAGGAACCATTAAGTACGGAACTGTCCAGCAGAGACCATTCCGATCTCAGTCTGCATATTTTGATCTCAGTCTGCATAGTGCGGGGACCTGCAGCGGATTCGGGAGCTGATCTGGCGTTGGCACGCGGCCTCTGGACGAGCCCCGCACCCGTCTCTCCCAGGGGGCTCCTAGCCCAGGGACCAGCGGTCTTGACTCCGGCCGCTGGCTCCACAGTCTGCGTCCACCCTGCTTTTCCCCGCTGGCTGAACCTAGATTTTTTAGGACTTCTTTGCCACATTTCACATACACGTGTATGTATGAACCTCGTGTGAGTTTAGGCTCTCCCATAAGTACATGATGCTCTTGCACAATACATGCAAGCTCCTGCACATGTAAACTTCAATCGCATGAATGTGCCACAGGCACCTACTGTCCACACCGGTACACGTGTGCTCTTGCCTGCGCGCGCCACTGCTTTACCAAACACGTGCCCACGTGCAGCTGGGTGCACGCTGTCACTTCCCAGCACACACAGGGACTGTACGGACCCCTAATAGGCAGCCAGCCTTCCTTCATGCATATCTGCACACTCACACTATACCCATCTCCTAAACAAAGGTAGCAAACAAGAACCCCGCTGCTCAAAGCAGTGGGTAAATGTCCTGCAATTGAGCCTCAAACGAGACACGGGCAAAAACTTTTGGTCCCTGGAAATCGGGCCCAAGGTAGTCTACTAAACTCGCTCGCCCCTTTTCAACTCTCCCTGAAGTAAACGGGCCTTCTTTTTATCCTGCAAAGCTCAGGCCCAAGTTTCTTCCGCCAGAGTTTGTGCTGTTGAAAGACGCTAATCTCCAAACCGTCGGAGAGCTCTTTTCTTGTACCTCGCGCGTCCTTCTGTGGAGGGGCAGAGGGGGAGTGGATGTGGGAGAATCTCACAGCCGTGGGGACTCGGGCAGGGCAGGGTGTGGTGTACTCTGGGGCAGCTTTGCACTTAGAGATCCTATCCGTGTCCCGACCTTATTTTCCTGACTCAGAACCACAGGAGCTTTTAGATATTTAGAGTCGCGCCGAGGCAGAGCTCTCCTCCCAGGTGAAACGTCTCCGCAGGTGCTCACAGTCCCAGAGGGGGGTCGTGGATAACCCCACGCCCCTGTATTCAGCGTGTTTCCACTGGCAAGTTTGAGCGAGTGAGCGCCAAGATTTAAGCTAGAACCGGAAGAAAGGGTGACTGCAGGTCACACTGTAAATGTGACAGCGGCTGAGCCGGCGCGCCCTTGCTGTGCCCGTCCCTGGCGGGTGGGGACAGAAGCTCTTCGGTGTCTGACTGCATGAAAGCGCATTAAGCCCGCGCCTCCTTTAGAACTTTGCGGTGTCTTCCTCTTTCCTCGCTCATCACAGCAGCTTTGCCCTCCGGAAGCGACGCGAGCCCTTTGGGACAGAGAAGTCGGGTCGGGGGCCGGGGAGCTCGGCGACCGGTCCGCACTTCAGGGTAGGAGATACGCGCCGCTGCCGGGTGGGCGGTTTGGCTTCAAGGTTAAGGGCCCTGGCCCGGAGAAAGTCTGGCTTGGTAACTTTGCTGGTGGTGTGCGTGGACAAGTTTCTTTCACTTCTCTCCCGAGTCCTCAGTTTCCTCACCTGTAAAATGGGAGCGATCTTACCTGCCTTTTTGGTCTGTGGTGGAAATTCAGCGAGTTCCTGACCGTAAAGCCTTCCACCAATGGGATCTATTATTATCTGGGACCGCCCCGGGGGAAACCCCAGTTCCCCCGGGCCGGCTCCGGGAAAGGTCTGTCCAAACCGCTCCCGGGCTCAGATCGGAAGCCCACTAAGCTCTCCCTCACGCCCCCAAAGCCCTCGGGCGCTATCTGCATGGTCTCTGCCTCCTGCCTGTGGGCGTCTTCGTCCTTCTCTAGGCCTCAGTTTCCCCGTTAGGACTCTTAGCGACTGGGAGTGACCCTCAGGCTAGGGGAGAAAGAGGACCTTCTCCTGAGGTCTGGGTCAGAACCAGGGTCAGAGTGGGGGTTTCGGGTGGAAGTGTGGCCCGCTGCTCCCACGCGTTCCCGCGGGCGGAGGGTGGAGGTCGCGGAGGTAAAGCGCTCGGCTCTTGCGGTGGGTCTCGGGGCTCGGCCTCTCCGGCCGGCGTCCGGGAGTC
>NW_022900921.1:12250915-12255553 GCF_012274545.1 Fukomys damarensis | reverse complement strand
TCCGGCCGGCGTCCGGGAGTCGCTCCCGCGCCCTCTGAGAGCTGCGCCCCGAAGAGGCTCCGCTTTCCCTGGGAGACCCGCGCCCCCTGGGGCAGCGTCTGGGCCTCTGAGTCCAGGCTGGGGGCTCTGTGCTCTCCAACCAGACTCCTGGCAGTGGACTGGGTGCCTTTGGGCTTTGTCGCCCCATCTCCTCCTCCCCCCGACTTCATAGCACTGAAGGGAGGTGTCTGTCCTCCTGCCTCGCTCACAGCCAATTCGGGCAGTGGCCTAGGCGAGGGGCATTATCCGGGCCCCGTGCGCCCGTCTGGGGCGCGCACTCTCCCAGGGAGCGGAGCTGCAGGGATTTTCCAAGCAGGAGTCCTGAGACTCGCCTCGTGGGGGCGGACGAGCCGAGCCGATTCCCTCTCTCCCCTTTTCCCTGGCATCTATTTCGGCTGTGTTTCTTGGGTCTATTTTCTCTTTGGGAGAAGTGAAGAGGCGGGTGTGTTTCTACCTGCGCGCCTAGAAATTATCCAGGCGATTGATGCCCTTCAGGCAAAGGAATCGATTTCTCGTGCCTGGAGAAGCCTGGGAGAGCGAAGGGGGAGAAGTTTGGTGTGGGGTCCAGAAGGGAGAGCTTGCTCTCCAGCCTGAGCTCCCTCCGGCGCCGCTGAAGACTGGGAACTGGGTAGCCCCGGTGTTAGGAGCGGTCCAAGGTGTGTGGACCCTGTCGCCAAAACTCGGAGCTCAGTGGGGTGACCCGAAGCTAGGAAAACCGCCAGTCCTCGCCAAGGGCTCCGTTCAGATCAAACTGGTGCTGGGTTTTAAACTCAGGCCTGGGTTCTTTCCTCCTCCCTCAGTCAAAGGTATTTTTAATATATTTAAATACTTTATAAATTCCCAGGCACCAACACCATAGGCTCTGGCTCTGCAGATCTGGACAAGTCCGGAAATGTGCATTTCCAAGAAGTCTCCCCCCACACACCTTACTTCCCTTCCCCATGTGACCCCGGTTTATAAATTGCACTGCAGCCAAGCACAGCTAGACTCCCGAGGCCTAAGCAAGGCTAAACACACAAGCACAGTGCATCATCTCTTTCACGGGAGATGTCTCTCTAGAGAGGATGAAGCCCATCTGGGTACACACTTCACTCAGCCCTTTGCTCTCATGCTTTGTCCTGAGAAGTGATGCTAACTTACATGAGGAGAAGATTCAAAAGTACTTAAGAGATTCTTTTTCAAAAAGTTTAGAAGTTGCAATTCCATTTTAATTCAGATATTCAGTTTAGCATGACTGGTTCAATATTCACTAGAGAATATCCATGAAAAGCTATTTCTCTGCTGACTTAAGTGTCATTACCAGTTTTCAGTCAGTCGCTATGTCTTTTTTCCCCTTTCTCTTTAGCCTCCTTCCAACTTAAACATTTTTTACAGGATGTGAAAGCCAGGTTGAAAGCACAAGGATGCCCAGAAGAAAAGCTCTGACTGCACTTCGCGCCATCAAAACCCAGGTGTCTGCTGCCTCTGCACAGCCAAAGGGAATTAGTCTTATCAAAACACTCCTGCCCCTTTTATTTCCTTCCTTTTCCTGGCCTGCCTGTTGTGGAAATTGCCTCTGTCAAATTTACTTCTTAGAGAGACTGGCTCTGGGCAGGAATTGGGCTGCTGAAGTTTTCTTTCTCTGGGTTAATCTCTCGTTTGGGACAGTCAGTTTCATGTGCCTCAGCAAACACACCCTTTTCATATACATCTAGATTCTGCTTGCCCCCCCCCAGATATTTATCTGTTGTGTGTCCCCTGGTCATTCTGTTCCTGCAAGCAGCTGTGTCTCCTTTCCTTGGTACCTTCTTCAGCATCTGTTCCCCACTGTGTTTCTCAGGAGTGGAGCTGTCACCCACCATATCAACTTGGAGTCCTGTAGACTGTTCGCTGCAAAGTAGAAGGGGGGCCCTAGGTGGGTGAAGAGAGGGGGGCTTGCATCTTTTGCTGGGGCCTTCTGGGACTCAGTGGTAGGAAAGTGGCCAGATCCTCTAACTTGAAGGGTACCCTTTGAGGAAGGGGATTATCTTTGGAGTCCTTGGCTATAGAGTGTTAGGGTAAACTTGGAGCTTTGGGAAGCCTATAGCAGGCCCAGTTCAATTGTGCCTTTAAATTCGATAAAGCTTTACATTTTCTTCCCTTTCCCCACAAGCCTACAGTCCTTCTAATCTCTCTGCCATCATAGCTTTCTTGAGTGCCTGCTATATATCAGGAATTCTGGTAGAGGCTATGAGGAACCTGATGAATCAGACCAAGTTCTTCCGGGGTTTCTTGGAGGAGATGGCAGTAATTCTGGCACCAGGGAGAGAGTCCTCAGCACATAAGACATGAAGAATAAATGGTATGAAAGCTGGGTGAAGCAGCTTTTGAGGACACTGGGTCCTGTAGGCCTGGAACACACTCTTTTATCCAGTTCAGGAATCAGGCAGTGGCTCTACTTTCCTGCTCTGCCAGGGGCACAAGCCCGACTCTTGCCGGTCTTCTGCCCGTCCACATGGGCATGGGTACTTTTCCACCACTGATTCCAGGACCTTCCTAAATCAAAGGGCCGGAGAGAGGGACCTGGATTTCTCCTGCATTTCCCCAAAGGGGTCCTTAGCAGATTTGGCTGCGGTCAGGCAGTTCCTTGGAGGACGTGGAGCAGAAGTTCACCGCGTGTTTATTAGGTTACAACCTGCTAAAAAATGACGGGGCACAATACCAGAAAAATCTAGCTATTTCCTCTGCCAGCCACAAGTATACATGCCAAAAGGCCTGGGGTAGAAGACAGTTTTTTTTTTCCTTTCTTTCTGTACTCTTTTCCTTTCCTCTCACTTTCTCTTTCCCATTCTCCTTCCTTCTCTTTTCTCCCTCCTTTTCCTCTGGGAAGGGACCGAAGTTGGAGAAGGTATTTTCCACCCCTCCCAACCCTGTACCAAATAACCACTTAATCAGGCATAGTATACGTTGTCGCTTTGATAGTTACTCTAACTGCAAATAATTACTACTTTGAGCGGGGGTGAATTTGAGAAAAAATTTTAAAAACGCATCCCGACCCAGTCCCATCGAGACCATTCCTTCCACCCTTCCCGCACCCCCAGGCTGCCTGGGAGAGGGGCGCTATTAAGAATAGTAATCCCATCGGCCTCTAGGTTAAGGCAGAGCGAGAAGCGCTTTTGGAGGCCGGGCAGGGACAGAGCCCCCGTAGCTGGGACCGACACAGCCTCACCTGCGGGAGCCGGCTTCACTCGGCCTCGCAGAGCGGGCAGAGTCCCTCCGAGAGCGCCCAGCCCGGACCTCGCGCACCCGCATTCCACCCCACCACCCCGCCTCAAAGCGAAGAGGTGGGCACCTGGGACGCGCGTCCTGATTTTCTGCCTGGGCTCTCCCGTCTCCTCCACTTTCGCCCCCGACGTCCCAGGACGACGGAGCCGGACGTGGCCTCAGCCCTAGGACGACACAGCGTGTACGCCTTGGGGGCGCAGGAAGAACTCTAAAGGACTGCAACAGCCGGGACGCAGATGCAGTTCTCCAGCTCAAATCCCTGGGAGGGATACCGCCCCCTTTCCCTCCGTCCCTTTCCCGCTCCGCTCGGCCCCTCAGTCTCCGCCCGAGCTCAGCCGCCACTGCTCCGCGCTCCCTCGCTCGCCACTTTGCGAGTTACTTTGGCCGGCGCTCCTACGCCACCCGGAGAAGGATGATAATGAGGGAGCGTGGCCTGGCGCCGAGAGCCAGCCGGCTCCTGGGCCGCGATTGGCCGAGGCAAGGCGGAAGGATGACGTTATGCAAAGGAGGGGAGTGGCCACGACGCGCGAGCCCCGCCTCCTCCCTTTGGGGTTAGTGTGCTTGTGTTTAGCTCTGGGGAGAGTCAAACTGGATTCCATAGGGAAAGCCTGCAAATCACTTCTATTTTAGCAAGGAGAAAACAGAATCTCCATCCAGCAGGGTCCACCCCTCTCTCTCTCTCTCCCTCTCCTCTCTCTTTCTCTCTTTCCCTCCCCCCCTTTCCTCTCTCCCTCTCTTCCCTCTCCCCCACGCTCTCTGGTGTATCCGTCTACGGCAGCCTGCGTCCTCATCTAAACGCACTGAAAGGAAAGAAACATCTTTGGTTGGGAGAGAAGGAGGGGGAAAAAAAAAAGAGAGAAAAAAAAAAAACTTGCCTGGTTGTGGAAAATGACACTTGAAGTAGCAAAGCCGGCAGCGCGAGTTGAGTCTATTGTTTCTTAAATTGCCATCAAGGTTTTTTTTTGTGGTGTGTGTGTTGTTTTTTTTTTCTTCCTGCTTCTTCAAGTAAAGGGTACCTCTACAAAAGGAAACTTCAGCCCCTCCTGTCCTCCACCGGCGTGTGATCACTACAAGAAAAAAAAAAAAAAAAAAAAAAAAAAAAAAAAAAAAAAAAAAAGCACCCAAACCAAAAATCAACCAACCAAACAACCCCCAACAGCCAAGCATACATCTCTAATTTTTTAATTTTAGTCTTTTCGTTGGATTTTTTCCCTTTCTTCTTTTTTCTCTCTCTTTTTTCTGGGTGATGGCTCAGTTTTGAGTGAAGGTTTACATTTTTCAAAAATTTGCCTCCAGCCCGCCTTGATCTTCTAGCGCGAATTCATCGACTCAAAAAAAAAAAAAAAAAAAAAAAAA
>NW_022900921.1:12229732-12250571 GCF_012274545.1 Fukomys damarensis | reverse complement strand
GCTCCCGGCTGCGCTGCTCTCGCCGCCGGGGGCCGGAGAACCGGGAACGGCCTGCGAGGAGCTCACGCTTTGTCGGCGCTTTCCCCTGCTTCGTCTGCGACTGTTTTCATTTTCTTTTAACCCAGAAGAGGCGTCTGGCCAGCCTGATGTTGGATATCTGTGTTTTTATGAGGTCGCTCTTTCTTTCCTGGCTGACTTTTTTTTCTTTCCGTCTTCTCCTTTCTTCTGCTCTCTTCCCGTTTCTTTCTTCATTTTCTCTTTTTTTACTTTACTTTCTTCTATTCTCTCTCCACCCTGTCCTCCTCTTTCCTTCCGTTTCTTCCTTCTTTCTTTTCTTCTTCTTTAATTCCCTCTTTCCCTCTTTTCCTTCATCCCTCCTTTCCTCTCTTTCATCTTTCCTTCCTCTTCTTTCTCCACGATTCCCTCCCCTCACCTCTCGGTCGCTTCTGTTTTCTCTCCCCATTTCTCCCTGGAGTCTTCTCTTATTTCTCCTATCTGGTTCACCCTCCCTCCGTCCAGCTTCGGTTTTTTCCTCAGTCCATCCGTGGAACAGCAACTCCCAACTTTAATCCTGACATCTCCTGGAGGTCCTCCCCACCCCCTGTCAGCCTGGCCTCTGCCAGCCCCTCTTCCCCGGAAGCTCCCTAGGTGCTGGCCGGTGTGGCCTGGGGCCCCTGCCCTCGGAGGCTGACTTGAGGAACTTTCCTGGGCACACCCTGTACCCCTTCCAGAAGCTCCCGGTCCCCAGTGAGAAATGGTCCCCTTGTGATTCCTGGCCAGGCTGGGCTGAAGGGAGTGGGCAACCTAGCGGCCCCAGGCCTTGCCCGACTGAGAGAGCGCGGAAGGGGAAGGAAGAGGACTAATTACATCATCTCCAGCTTCCCGGGGCTGGAGACCAGGGTCCCCCGCACGGTTCCCCTGTCCGCTCAGCCAAAGCTCGGGGGTGGCCGGTAGTGAGAGTGACTCGAGTAGCTGGGCTGGAAGCGAAAGTGAGTGTGCGCGGCGCGCGTGTTTGTGTCCGTGCCTCTGCGCGCCCGCGTAGGGCAGGTCGCTCGCTGTCAGTGGCCCCGGGAGCCAGGGCGCCCGACCTGCGGGTTCCCGGCGGGCCCTTAGGATTTCAGGACCGAGCAGGAGGATTTCGCGAGAAGAGCGAAACTTTGTCAACGCGGGTCCTGTGAAAACACCTCAGTTCCTTTTCCCACCGCGAACGACCCCGACAGCTCCGAGTCGCATCCCGAGACCCTTCGCAAACTTGGTTGGGGCTGGAAATGCAGCTTCTGAGGCCGGGGCGAGGGAGTTTTCCGGGAGGGTGGCTGCAGCGGAGCGTGTCCTCTTCCTTCCCCACCTGCCCGTACCTCAGCCGCGAGACTCGAAGGAGTAGCGAGCCTGATCCCCTGATCCCCGCCCCCGGTTGTAAACCTGGAGCTTTTCTCTCTGAACCTACTAGTTTCACCACTCCATCTACACTTTTCTTCCTCCCCGCGCAGCGCGCCCCAGGTCAGAGTCAAAGCTTCATGGAGCTCCGTCTCCTCGCCCACAACCCACACAAAACTTTCACACCTCTTTGGCCTGCTCTGGGGACCGCTCTGTCCTCAGTCGAGGACCCGCGCATGCAGGGGTTTAGGTGGATTGTCTGTGACTGTGCCTGGAGCGCCTGAAGTGTCCCGAAGGGCGCCCACTGCATGCTTTTGGGGCAGAGGAGGTGGGTGTTTGAGGGGTGACTCTTAGGTTCTGGGAGACAAGGGAGGCGCCTGTGTCCGGGTTCGACATCTAACTCTGAATCTTTGGCCACAGCGGGGTGGGTCTGGCCCGGGCTCACTTTGAGAAGCAGCCGCCTTCCAATCTTCGGAAATCCAACTTCTTCCACTTCGTCCTGGCCCTCTACGACAGACAGGGTCAGCCCGTGGAGATCGAGAGGACAGCCTTTGTGGGGTTCGTGGAGAAGGAAAAAGTAAGTGGGCGCAGTGCCGCCTCCTCTGGTCCCCGGCTGGGGAGGAAGAGGCCCGGGCACCGCTCCCCCTTCCCGGGAGGCGCGCTCCTCTGAGTGCAAAGCATTCATCACACACTCCCGCGCGGGTGTCCCCCAAGCCACTTCCCGTCCCAGGCGAATCTGGGTTTCCGGTTCTCGGGGTCGTGCTGCAAAAAAGTTCTCATGGAGCCCCCAGAGCTGGAGCCAGGTGAGCCTGGCTTCACAGTCCAGATCATTAGGCACCTGGGACGAACCCAACCCTCGTCTGCCAGACCACGTAGCGCCTGCCTCTGAGAGCACAGGCCCGAGTCTCAGGCCCTGGGACGAGGATCACCCATGTGCGCCTCGCGGAATTTTCTGGAAAGGGAGAGTTTTGTGGGATGGGGGCGGCAGAGTGATCACAGTTAGCCCCATAATTCCTTTCGGGCTGGCCGGCTCACCCACTAGGGGTCCTGGCTTGGGGAAAGTTGCCCCCAATTTGGTCCACTTGCTCACTCGACCTCTCTCCCGCGTCTCCTGTTGTCTCCGCGTCCTGCTGCAAACTAGGAAGCCAACAGCGAAAAGACCAATAACGGGATTCACTACCGGCTCCAGCTCCTTTACAGCAACGGTGAGGCTCCCGTGGGTCAGTGCCGACACTTTGGGGCTCTGGGGCAGGGCTTGGGCTCAGGCACCTCCAAGTGGGCCAAAGCCCCCAGCCAAGCGCAATCGGCCGCCAAGCTCCAGGTGAACTGGCCTCTTAAATTTCCCCCTTAGGAAGTTTCACCTTTGGAGGGCACGAGCCTCCCAGGGCGGGTAGGGGTAGGTCGGTCCGGTGTGTACTTGAGGCCAGGTGTGGTGCCTTAGCTCTCCCTGGGCCACTTTCATTCATTTTCCCCTTCCAGAGGCCTGTTCTTTCCTCTTAGCCCAAATACCAGGCCCAAGACCCCTTAGACTCGGTGGGATAGGAGCAGTGGTGGCGACAGGGGACGCAGAGGGACTGCTGTCTGAGAAGGAAGAGCGGCCAGGTGGGGTCAGGTCCCATTCCCAGCTGCCCAGCCTGCAGCCTGGCTTGCAAGAGGCCAGGCGCCTTTCTGGGCAGTGGACGAGGAGTAGCAGACAGTAGGAGTGCCTTTCTATGTGTAGTAGCTGTTGTCGATTTTGTCTAATTGCTCCTCTCCCAGCTGATCCCCTCTCACTTATTTCTCCTCGGTGTCCTCCTTTTTCCCTCTAGGGATAAGGACAGAGCAAGATTTCTACGTTCGCCTCATTGACTCCATGACAAAACAAGTAAGTTTCTTAATGCTGCCCGTGCCCTTTGCCGTGGGGGTGACACTAAGGTCATGAGATTCGGGAGAGTCGAGGAGCTGCGTGCTGCAGGCAGGAGGGCTGGAACTCAGACTCTGAAAGTCAAGGTGGACCTCGGTCCAAGCTCCCAGCGCGGCTTTCCAGGCCGGTCACGCACTTGCGCCTCCGCGTGGGCAGGATGGCTCGAGGGCTCTGTGGCTCGAGGGAAACGTAGGCCCAGGGAGCCAAGCCCCTGGGTGCTGGGGGAAGGCAGGAGGGCGAACTTCCTCTGACGCGTCCTGAGCGCCTGGCGGTGCAGAAGAGGTGCCCAGGGATTCCTAGGCGTCAAGAACTAAACTTCGGAAGCCCGAGCCAGCCGGGGCCTAACCCAGAAGGCCCCGAGCAAAGGAGGTGGAGGATGGGGGCCCCTGAGTCTTCCCCAGGAATGGGGAGATGGATGGAGAAAGCAGAGGACCACGCCACATACTTTTTAAAAAGGGGATGTTGGTGGAAGGTAGTGTTGGAATAGGGAGCAACAATTGTTAGAGAATATTTTGGAAAAAAAAAAAAATCCTCCCGCTTTTGCCTCCAAGTTTGGCAGGAAGCCAGGCAGCATGAGTGAGCCTGTGGTCTTAAAGGTACATAGACAGCGTTTCCTTCAGCTCCCAACAAGCCGGTGTCAGGCAGTATACATTAAGGTTGAGTTATGGTTTAAAAGATACAATTATGAGCCGAGTCAGAAGAGAGGCTTGACATTTTAATGAGACACAGGAGCTTTTTTCCCTCCTTCTTCTTAATTTTTAAAAAATGTTTAGTTTCAGAATGAAGTAGCTGGTTAGGTAGTTGGAGAACTTAGTAGCAGAAAGAAGACAGCTTTATTGGGTGGGAGAAAGAAATCAAACAAAAGAGTGAAGTTATCCATTATATCTAAGCAGCAATTTAGTAAGGACATTAAAATTTGTTTGATTGTTATTTTTAAGTGTTCCCATTTTATAGTAAGGGAAGTGATCTTCTTTCATAAACACTGGCTCAGAAAGTTTGAAATTAGGGTATGCACGCGTATTTAAAAATTGCTTTTTGATAGGCTATGGCTTAAATATGTTAAATACAAAGTGCTTATTAAGAAGTTGTTGGGAGTTTTAAAATCTACTCAGCAGGAGTCAGCTTAATAGCAGCTAATTTTTATTATTGCACTTATATTTCATTGTGACCTGCTTAGAAAAATAGAGGGTATGAAATATATTTTTAAAAATAATAAATATCTATTGAGATCAATTTCGTGTTCTCTAACAATTTTATCTTTTCTTGAAGATTCATTCATTTGGTAGTTGATAGCTTAGATGAAGATCCCACTTATACTTTTAGCCTTGGTCTTCTTTCTTTAATTGGGTTGCATTATTAGGTAGGATAATTCTCTTTTTTTGGACACTATTTTTTATTTAATTTTTTGCTGCCAAACAAACACAAAAGCCTCATTTCAATAACTTTTTTTTTTAAATACCAAAAACAGCAAAGTCTTAAGTGGAATTTTGTTTTCAAAATTGCCTTTGATATATTGGATATCTTTTCCTGCCATTCTCAAGGAGGGGGATGAACTCTAATGCATATCCTATTTATTGGGATCTATTTTTTAAAAGATAAAAAGCACACGCTGAGAAGTATGTAAGCCTTGTGCAACACCGACTACTTAAATGTTAAGTTATAGGCAGCACTATGAATCAAACAGTTTTTAAAAGTACAAAATTGGGACATATTTGAAGTCATTCCATCAGATTTAAACCTCTTTAAAACTTTATTTTAGATCTTGCTAAACAAACTTCCATCAGGAATTGATTTTCCCATTAGGAAATTAATTGACTGTATACATGCATATGAAAAATGATAACTTGGATATCTTTTCCTGCCATTCTCAAGGAGGGGGATGAACTCTAATGCATATCCTATTTATTGGGATCTATTTTTTAAAAGATAAAAAGCACACGCTGAGAAGTATGTAAGCCTTGTGCAACACCGACTACTTAAATGTTAAGTTATAGGCAGCACTATGAATCAAACAGTTTTTAAAAGTACAAAATTGGGACATATTTGAAGTCATTCCATCAGATTTAAACCTCTTTAAAACTTTATTTTAGATCTTGCTAAACAAACTTCCATCAGGAATTGATTTTCCCATTAGGAAATTAATTGACTGTATACATGCATATGAAAATGGAGGGGAGAAAAATCTTTTAATTTTTTTTAATAAGGCAATATGTCAAATACATTTTACTAAGAAGGCTATAGAGCTTTAAAAAACTGCAGCTAGAAGGAGGACAGAGTGTCAGAGAGAAGAACAAAATGTGGTTTATTTCTAAAATAGCAAATATAAGCAAGTCATTTGCTATAGGTGATATCTGAGTACAATTTAAAATTATAAATGTATGCAATTATATTTTTTGGCGTGGAGTGACCTTAAAAAGGTTTAGTAATTATCTAAGTTAGGGTAAAAATATCCAGAAAAGGGAAATTTCAAGATAAACCTTTGTGCTTTCATAATGAATGTTTAAATAACCACCTTCTCTATAGCTTTCACTTTGAAAGACAATCCCTGCTCATTATACAGTTGCTTATTCTTTGGTTAGTGCTGTATAAGCTTTGGAAGTAGGTTAGCTTCTTGTGTACATAGCTAATAGAATGGTCTCCCAAAAGCAGATAGATCAGCATGAAGAAGTTTAACTGTTCCTAGCTATCGCATAATTTATATTCAGCCTTAATGAGTCAGTGATTCCTCATTTACCTTGAAATTATCTTATGATAAATACCCGATTTGATTTATAATTTCTAAAAATTTTGATTTTACTTAAATATACAGCAGCCCCTTCCATCAGTTGTAAAACGTGACAAAAGCTAATTCATTAAGTGGTTACATTTTTCTTCTGTGAAATTCTCCCAGATTTTGATATTTAGGGAACAGACTAGCATACTTTTGGCTATGTGACACTTTCTAGTAACATTATCACTGGGGAGGGAATACCTAGTTACTGTCCAAATGTCTTCACTTAGTTACTTTATAATAATGTTTTTATTATCAGAGATGTGACTTGGTGTTTGTGACGTCATATCCCTGATACACGTGCTAGTGTTAAAATTCAAAAGGACTCTTGGGCAAAGGGCATGAAAACTAGCTGTGCATTCTACATTTTCATAGATTATTCTGGATCTTGAGTGGAGTTAGCAACACTGAGAGCAAACAGAAATGTACTCTATCAACCAAGATATATTGGTATTACACAGCATTTCACCCCTTTTCAAAGTGTCTCATTATACTGTTTGGGGTAAAGATTCTGAGATTTGGGCTTCACCAGGAATGAGGGCGTTTCATTGGAGGTGAATCTATAAAGATCTGAAGTTCCTTATCCCTAAGCCTCCTTTATAAAATACATAATATTTTAATAAAAGGACATAATATTTTTTAAAAACTGTCTACCAACTAAAAAAAAAAACAAGTCTTGCTTTTGGGAAGGGTTGCTCAAAACCAAGTTTAGCCGGACTAAAAATAGATTGTTTTTGTGTCATTGCTGTTTTTGGTATTCTATTAGTGAGCATGCAAAAACCTCTGTAGGATCCCGAAGTTCATGGCTGAGACATCCAGAAACAATATCTGCTGCAGAAACTCCCACAAGCCAGTGGGGAAGTCTGAGGGTTAATCTGCCTCATTTCAGATTTTCTTGTAGTACTTGAAATGTGATTACCGTCTGTGATTGCTCCAGTGAGGTATTTATCTTTATACAGTTAGAAAACAAAGCAGAACTTTAGCTCATCTCTCCTCCTTCCATCATGCTTGAAAAGAGTGACATTTTCTATAGCGATAGGCAAAGAAAAATATCCGATTTCATAAAGTAATCAAAAACATTATATTGCCTGCCCCTAAACAGTAGTGTTCATGGAGAGTAGAAAACAGTAGTCACATAATCCTTATATGTCTGGATTTAAAGGTAGGAAATGTAACCAGGGGGTGCTAAACAGGTCCTGTCTGTGTGGGATTCCCAGGTACAAAAATCAGAAATTCCCTCAGCTTTCTCCTCCCAGCCCGACTTCTTTATGTATTTGTGTTTGATATTCCCAGTTCTTAAGTTATTGATGCAAGTGCATTTCTTTCTTTATTGATTGTTTCATTATATGCTGCCACAGCTATGTAGATTTGATTAACAACCCTTTCAGTTCATAGTTCTCCAGTGGTAAATAAACACATTTTTAACGTATCAATAAGTTCGCAAGGAACGCACTAGGCCCGCACAGAGGGCCTTCCATACATTTGGGGAAACCAAAAAAAAAAAAAAAAGATGGAGCAAGTTTATAAGCAGGGGCCATATTTCAGCAGCTTTCCGTCGCCTTGGATAACATGTCAAAAATGCAGGTGATTTAAATTTCTTTGCACATAGAGGAATGAAGAAGTTTAGAATTTTTATGCATGATCAGGACCCGTGTTTGGGAAAATGTAAACTCATCACAGTGGAAAATGTGTTGTTTGGAGTCTGGGGGTGAAAACAAAGCTGATGGTTTTGGAGAGATTGCCGGAGCCAGATGGCCTAGTACTTCCCCAGTCTGGCGGTCCAACTGCTCCCTCCTGGATAATATACAGCCATTTGTTCGGGGATATTTACGCTAGAGCTGTTTCCATGTGAATGTTTGAACAGCATTAAAAACGAACATATTAGTAGGGATGCATTTATCGAACTTGTATGACTGTACAGACAGTCTGTTATCTCTGTCTTTACTTATATTGCCGAGAGGGATGAAGGAGTGTTTGAACATTGGTGAATTGTGTACATAGTTGTTGAGCAAGAAAGATTTGTCCTAGTGAGTAATTAAAATGTATAAGCACTTGGAATCAAACTAATGGGAATAATGGTAGCGCCCATCTCAAAACTCTGTTGTGAGAATGAAATGAATTCAGACATGTTAAAGCACTTTGAATAGTGATCAACACATACTAAGGGCTTAGTAAATTAGCTGCTTTTATTATTCTATTATTATTATTGCTTCACTGAGTTGACAAAGTCAATTGTATCTGCTAATATAGATGTAAACACAGCTACCATATGAGTAAAATATCTTTTATTACTGCTAAGAAAAGAAATGTGATATGAGATTATTAGAATGATTTAGTTCTTTTTTCAAGTATTTGCATAATATAAGGGCTTTTTGTTCTTTGAGACATAAAAGATGCATTTTAAAGCTCACTGCATTGGTATACGCTAACTTTTATTCAGGGCTGTGATGTAACTGAACAGCACACTGAATATGATATCATTCCTTTGCGACTTTCCTAATTCACTTCTGAAAATGGGCCTGCTTAACTGCTGAGCTGAAATTACATCTTTGCAATTTATTCACCAGTAGCCGAACTGCTAATTGAAGCAAACATTTTTTAATTTTATACCACTACTAATGTTGGATTGCTGTTGACACAATTGCTTGTGAAATGTCAGATTCGTGGTGTTTTCTTTGGCACGGTTTACTTTGAACTAAGGCTCCTCCACCTAGAAATCTCTAGGACCACATTAGCTACACCCTTTTGATGGGACAGGCTGTAGGACTTGGTGGCTGAATATACTGATTATTATTGCAGTGTGTTGCTATTGGAGGTCTTCATATTGTTTTCTGATTAGTTCAGTTCTCGGTAATTTGCTGCCAAAGACTTGTTGATAGTTCACAGAGGACATTTCTTTTCAGGTGAAAAGAGGTATTTTGTCCATTCATAAACTTGTTCTCTAAGGTAACAAGTTAAATTTGCCCTCTCATTTTGAATGTAGAAAAAGGAGTAAGATTTTCAAGGTTACTGTTTGATTTATTTGTGAAAATTAGGAGTTTGTGTTAGTTATAATCTTTTTCCTTCCTTCATTTCCTTCTTTTTCTTTTCTTTTGTTTCTTTCTTTCTCTTCTTATTTATTTTAACTTAACATACTTTTCTTTTTTAAACTAGTGGGGGCAAGTCTTCTGTTTTTTGGTTCCAAACAAACAAATAAGACTTCTAATGGAAATACTTTTTATCTAAAAACATTTTGTTGAATCAAAATCAAAAGAATTCTCTTTGCTCCCTTATTCTGACATGGACCACAAAGAGTTAAAACTATTAGAAAAGTAAATGAAGAAATTCCATACTCAATTGTACTTCCTCTGGTACTGAAGTGTGATGTTAGTATATAAGCACTGTGTATTTTTTGTTTTACCATGCGGTCTTTACCCATCCTAAATTTCACTCAACTTTTGAGAACTAGTGATACTTTAGGAAAGCAGGGCTATACTTGCAGTTCAAAAGATGCCTTCTAAAACAGTGGTGACAGGGGTACCTTAGTAGATTGACTGACTGATTAGTGTTTAAAGATATTGCAGATTTATTTATGATGGAGCATTTTTAATCCTTTAACAATAAAGTATGCAGTAGTGTTGTTATGTCAGGGTGTGAAATTTTCAACAACTCGTGCTATTATTTTTTTCTTTCATTAATTATTTAAATAATTCTTGAAAAAAACCTGAAAGTGAAGAGAATGTTAAAAAATAATTTGTAATACCTATATTTTCTATTTGCTTATTAGTAGACAACATTTAGAAAAGGGAGGTCTGTACATCAGGAAAACAAGCCTGCTCAAAGTATGCTCAGTTTTGACAACTTATTTATCAATCTCACCTAGGCTTTTAAAGTTGAGATGAAGTTATTGCTGCTTACTATTTTACATCTCTTTCTGTACAAGGAAGCATTCCTAATGCCTAAGGGATTTATTTGCTCTTGGCAGCATTAATGTAAACACTGTTTTCAACAGGAAATTGTATTTCTTATTTCTTAGGGTTCAAAGCTTAACTTGATTCTCATCAATTGATTTATATTAATAATATATTTTACATAATTTCTGTCCCTCTCCTGCCCATCTCTGTAGCAGACCTCCATCTTCACTCCTGATAAACACATTGATTTATTTAAACTACTGTTGTCTTTGTTGCTCTCGCAGCCGACTACCTTCCTCCCAGTGAGCAGACACATGATTTAGTATGGAGGATGACAATAAGCCTTCTTCTTGGTGTTCCATTGTCTGTTCTTAAACCAGCTGTCTGTTAAAATGGTTTCTCTTAAAATGGTCAGTGCTGTCTTATATGCTCCTTGGGATCTCCCATCTGACCAACCTCAACCAGCTTTCCTCATACCCTACAGAAGCACATATGAATTAGGAGGAAAAGCAGAAAGTTCCCCTCAAGTTAATGTTAAAGGATACGTAGCCTTTTGGGTTACAGTCTGGGTTTGCTGAATGGTGAGCCAGTCCTGACATGTGTACTAAATGTAGATGGTAGAGATTTGATTGGGGCTGTCTGGAGGGATGCAAGCTGGAGGGAGACCTTGGAAGAATGTTTGTTTTTTAATCTTGTCTTATTGTTGCTACTTTTTATCAGAGATATTTGTCCATATAAATTTATCAAATTTTCCTATACTGGATCACATGAAAATGTTGATTTCTGGGCCCATGCATTCTGTGTGTGTGTGTGTGTGTGTGTGTGTGTGTTAAAAAGCCTTTCCAGTTTCAAAAACTACTTGGCTGGGCTTGGAGTTGCCTTTGACTTTTAACTTCACGTGAAAGCTAATTCTTGAGGCTCTAGTTCACTAGAGATACAGGACTTTAGTCCTAGTGCATGACTGAGTTTCACGTGGTTTTCATTCAGAAGTTATGGGAGCAACACTTCTTTCTCTGCCTTTATGTGGTGAGAAAATTGTTCTGTCTAAGCCTAAGGATAGGGAGAGCAGAAACTTCATGCTTCTAGCCCTCTCTAGAGTTCCTAATTATTTATGAAGAAATCCAAACTCATGGTTTCATTTTTCTATGCTTGATGTAGAGAAAAATTCTCTGTTTTGACTCTGCTGCCAGAAACGAAGTGGCAGTTTGGTATTTTGTAAAGAGATGTATTACAGAGGCTCTGGGCCTTAAACAAATGATGTTCAGTTATGAACGACAAAACATAGGACTTCTGGGAGTCCATATCCTCCACTCCTTCGGGGAGTCATAAGGAGATTTGTGCTCCAGCATGTCTTTAATTGGATACTATGATGGAACCAAAAAAAAAGAAAAATAATGTCTGTAACATCCAGAAATAATCAGAATGAGAAGATCTGATGGAATTCACACCCCCAAACCCCAAAGTTCTCTTTTTTTTTACAGTAGGGAAAAAACTCAATATCTGTGAATTTATTTACCAAGTTACTTGTTTTAGTTTGGCTAGACAAGTATTAAAGTTGAAACAGAGGTTATCTAGAGTATTAAGAGAACATGCAAATAATTTTGTGGCAATAGCATTTAGCAGAAATGCGTCATTACATTTTTTTTAGCATGTGTTAGATCTAATCAGTAATTTACTTAAAAAATTTATTTCCAGCAATGATTGCAGGAAATACAACAGGCAGATATATTTTTTGGTTTTCAGAGAATTTTTAATTAATGTATTTTCTTGAATAAAGCAATTTTTTGGGTATTTAAAAAGGTCTTTTAAGAATACAAGAAAGCTGAGCATGGTGGTGTACCCCTGTAATCCCAGCGACTCAGGAGGTTGAGGCAGGAGGATTGCTACAAGTTTGAGGCCAGCCTGTGCTACATAGAAAGACCCCATCTCAAACAGAACAAAACAAAACAAAACAATATCAACAACAAAAAACAGAAGAATGCAAGAAAGAATCATTTATGCATGTTAAATCCAGTGGATGAAAATTTGAGGCATAATGTAGATTTTCTCCCCAGAAGGTAGCTATGAATCGCATAGGCAAGGGTAATAACTGTATAGGGCAAAACTTGGCTAGTGATCTCTGGTGGAGAGCAGGCAAATGGTCAAAATTTATGTTTCCAGCAAGACCTGGAACATGGGAACTCAGTATCCCTCTGCGCTATTCTTGAGACACAAAACTTCACTCTTTGCCTGGGAAAACTCAAACTGAGGAATGTTTTAGAAGATAACCTGCATTCTTTAAAAATGTGACAAAATAAAAAACACTCTAGAGCATCCCATTTTAAAGGAGAAATAACGCATCAATACAGTGATTAGTATTGGATTTTCTTTGGCTGTAAAGGACATTATTGGGTAATTGATAAATCTCAATAAGGTCTAGAGATTAGATTATTGCATTGCATCCATGTTAATTTTCTGATTTAGATCATTATACTGTGGTTATGTAAGAGGACTGCTTGTTTGAAGGAAATACCCTGAAATATTCAGGACATGTCTGCAGTTTACTGAAAGGTCATTTAGGGAAAAAAGAAAATAATAAAGCGCATTTATTAGAACACAAACACATTTGAGGGATATGAGTACGAACATCATGGGCTTTGTTATATATTCTTACAACTCTTCCGTAAGTCTACAAATATGTCAAAATAAAAATATTTTTTGAAACAATACAGGATTGTGATAGGCTAGCCATAAAAATGGTTTTGATGAACAATGGTAATGCCGTGGACCCTTGACTTTTGAACTCAATTCCTTCCTGAGGGCTGGTTGTAACAGAAGTCGGTCACTGAAGGCTCAGGCTCCTCTACAAAACCTTCAAAGTCTCTCTCCTGTACACAGGCGGATCTGTGTTCTTAGAGAGACATTGGCCCAGGATTTCTTAATTAACCCCACTCAGGAAAGGATGTTGTAATAGTCCTCCCAGAGCCCTTTAAGGGTTAAATCTGTATCTGAGACCATCTGGAAGTACAAGTGACCAGCATTTAGGTCATAACTCAAGACTGTAAATTAGACTAAAGTTTGGGTCATAATCCAGGTTGTTTGTATGTCAGGCCAGTTGTAACTCAAGGGTACACTGTGTGTTTTTTCCTTATGCAAGTTACTTTCCTCAATGCTAATTTGCTGCTGAGTTTGTTCTGTCCTGTGGTCAGATGTCAGACCCTGAGCCCAGTCCAAGGGTCAAGACATGCTGAGCCTTCAGCAGCGCCCATCATAATAGCTTCTGGAAGTCTCAGGTTAAAAAACAAAGCACATTAGAACCAACTACCAGTCGCTGTAACATCTTTATGTATTACGTAAGAACAGTCTCAGGTTAATTTAAGTAGTTTTGTCACCAAGAAATTGAGAATTATATGAATGTGTGAAAATAATTTTATTAACAATTTGAAGCTATGTTATATTAGTGTTATGCAGTGATACAGTGTTAAATCAGCTAAATGTATCCCATTTCGGAGCACTGCTCTGCTAATAGCTTTGTGTTTTCTGTTGGCTCAGGTATTAACATGTAGGTCCCTAGGAAGCGGAGTTCTCAGGAGGACTTCTTGGTGTCCAGAAGCAAAATGTTTGTGCACACAATATAAAAAGTAGGCTCAAACACCGTCTATAAAGTACAAAGGCTGCTGAGGTGGTATAGGATTCCAGATTTTGAGAGTGGGATGTAATTCTTCGTAGTTTAGGGAGATAACTCTATGGCTTACAGCTCCCACTCAGCAGATGCTGGTGAGCATTCTTGTTGGGGTGGGTGTACACCCCTGGAGAGCACATGTTTTCAGCCTGTTGGTGGGAAGAGGGATTTTCCCTGGTTGATGAATCACTTAGAAAAATGACACTGTGAGTGAATGGACTCATTTGCTTCACCCACACTTGTTTTATGCTGCTTACCGCTGAAACGCTAAATGTTGGGGCTGGAAGTAGTCAACGATAGGCAAAAGCATATCATTCAAATGTAACTGTACTGGTTGCTTTAAATGTACCAATAAACTTAACGGGGAAAAATAAAGTAAATATTAAGCTTGCCTGCTGTTCTATATTTTAGATCAGTAGTTTCTCAATCTACTCAGCCTTCTGGCTTTTTCCTCCTTATTGATTAGGCTTATTTTTATTCTGTATTGAAAGGAGAATTATGGTTGTCTTGACAACAGAAACCCATCACACTGATCTAGAGATGTGCATTCTAATAAGGTGGTTGACAGGGCCAAGAGGATCATATCCCGTTCCACACAGTTTGGGTTGATGCTGAACCATGTATTTTGAAACAGTCCTCTCAGTGAGGCTGTTGGCTCCCAACAGCTCACTGGCCTTCAGCAGTGATGAATGGGTCAAGAACTCAGTAGTTATAGTTGTGTTCTGCTACTTAGCTGAAACCATGCCTTTGCTTTCAGGCCATAGTGTATGAAGGCCAAGACAAGAACCCTGAAATGTGCCGAGTCTTGCTCACGCATGAGATCATGTGCAGGTAAGAAATACCTTGGTCTTTCTCTTTCATTAGCAAAGAGAAGATGAATTTGTACTTTGAATGTAGGTGAACTCAGGACTATTTTTGGTTATGCATTTGTCTATCTTCTAGTAGATAATATAAAAGAATTGTTAGATATGAGTATTTGGTGGCAAAGGGTCAGGTATCATAATAGTTCTGAATTATTTCTTACATTTCATCCTGAAAGATGTTTATTTTCATTATGATACCGTCCTGCTAATGGTCTCCCTTTCCTTTACAATTAAATAACGTGCAGTACAACCAACTTACTGTTATTAAATGGATTCTACTGCTTTGCCCGTAAAATGAGTAAGAAGAGTTCTAGTGAAGTCGGCAGCGGCTTCTGTTTGGGCAAAGTTGAAAATTGTAGCTCCCCCTTTTTAATTCTACTGCTTACAAATATGAATTTTGCCTTACACTGAGTGTGATGTTTTTCTTTTTTGTTCTCCTTAGGCATCATTTCTCCTCACACTGAGTGTGATGTTTTTCTTTTCGTTCTTCTTCCACCCCTTGCCATTGATTTCTTAGTTCCCCCGTGCATACCTGACAGTGTGACTAATATTTCTTAGAGACAGTGAGTTTTGTGTTTCTGCAAGGATGGCAAAGATGAGTTCCTGAAAAGTATAAAAATTCATATTAGAAATGAGCATTTTTGTTTTTGCCTGTAATCAGACTGACACTACATTAGAAAATACGCAGGAGGACCACATTCACCACCCTGGCTTCTGTGAGGCCTCCACATGTAAGGGACTGGTCCAGCCAACAGCCTTTTAACTTGTATTCTTATTTTTCATAAAATAACATCAGCACTTTGCTCCCAGACTATTCCTAGTAATTGGATAAAGCACGAAGATGCCACTGTGATTCAGAGAAAGGCTACTAATTGCTTTGTTAGCTGTGCAGCTTTTCCTGGCACAAAGCATGCTCGGCTGCTGACTATTCCTGACCAATCCATTTAGGGCTTCAGCCGCCACCTCGGCATGGGTGGCCTTGATTGCTGCTCATGGCCTTGTGGGGAAAATGATCTTAAAACTCTACAGGTGGAAATAAAGTCAAAGGGCCTTAATGTGCTTCTTGAGTAAAATTGCAAATATTAACTTCTATGTCTATAAAAATTTCATTTTTCCCTTTAAAAAATACTTCTTATATGTTATCCTAAAATATGCAGAAGTGTCACAAGTTTTCACTTCAGTTATTTATAAAACTTGTTAATTATCCCTGAAACAGGTTGTTTTTCTCTAACTTTAAGGCTGTAACAGAACCCCAAAATATGGTCATAGGATTCTTATATTACTAGGCAAAAAATTAAGGTTATTCTTTATATAGCAATCATTTAATAAAGCTTGAGTTGTACCTTTCAGAATTAAATGAGTGAAATTCATTTTGAAAAGCATTGAAACATGGTCCCTTTATCTTACTGTTTTTCCTTTTCTTTCTTTTTTTAATTCTTACTAGGAATTGAACTCGGGTCCTTGTACTTGTGAGGCAGGCGGTGGAACCACTGAGCTAAATCCCCTATTTTTTCAATCAACTATTATGGTAGCTTCCTATAATTAGCATGCTGTTAGACTAAATTTTCCATGTTCTACTACTTGTGATTCTAGCAAAGTAGGAAATAGACAGGAGGATGGATCTTAACCAATATGCCAAGTGATACATACATGCATACATACATATATATATACATATCTCAAGTGCCTTTTTCACTATTTTATTTTTCTGAAGTATATGTGGACTTGTAAAATATTTTTGAGCCAGTAGTTTTTTCCTTCTTTCAATTTTTTTTGGTTATTTCAAAAATAATTCTATTCTTGAAACACTTAACGATATATATATATATTATGACTTTCACACACAGGCCTACCCTCTATTAAGGCAACTTATATTTTTCTTGTTTTTAAAATTCATTGGTCCGAAGTGCTTTATTATGCTGGTCGGTGTGCTTTACTGCTGATGTTATCTCTATTTTTCAGAACATAAAAATGGCAAAAATAAAAATTTCAAGCCACTGAAGGCAAATGATGCTGTTGTACTGTGTGCCTAAAGGGAAAACCCATATTCCAAATGTCACCCAGCTAATGTTACAGATTACCATTTCTTCTAGCTGCCTATAGATGTGTAGGGGGTGCTTGTTTGTTTACCAGACCGCCATGACCCCATTACACAAACCTGTCATCTATTGTGTGGCTAACAGTCTTTTAAATTGCAAATCTGATGCTCTTTAGGGGGCTTTAGGAAAAAAATTCTCACTTTCCACACCATCCTATTTCTCTTGATTTCTTGCCTGTTGTAAGTGGAAGTTGGGATGTGCTGAATTTGCACCAGGGGTGCAAATGCAGGCTCAATTATAAGCATAAAATTAGAGTCTGTTCACCATTAATCAGCCTGGCTAATTGCTATGCACCACCATTAGCCATATGGTGTGAAAGACAGCTTGCTCTCCCCAAGATGAAATTTCTTCATTGCAGACATGAAATAGTGAGGGCCTTGGATTTTAAAATAGCCCGTTTTAGATATTTAATTTCTAAACAACTTTCTGCAGTGCTTTCTATCAAAGCTAACAGCACAATAAAACTTTGCATTGATGTCACAAAAGCTGTATATATTTATAGTACACTGGGTATGGTAAAGGAGACAGAATTTAGACAAGAAAGGGCTTGGTATGATTCTGTTTTGTTGCCGGCAAAGGAAAAAGAAAAAGGAAATTAAAAAAAAATCACCACAGAATCATGTCACAGGTGCTGCATATTTTAAAATCCCATTTTGTTCTCGAGAGAAAGTGACACTATGGCCTGGGCTGGCCCAAGGAATTGCCAATTACAGTTATTACCACTCCGACACAAACCCTCCTTTGACTTGCTGACATGGAGCTGTCCTGTAGGAGTCTGGGAATGTCTCTGCCTTTCAGGGAATTGGAATCTACCATACCAATCATCATGTTTTACTAATACCTGGTTGTGAAGTTCTTAAAATAATATGGTCCCTAGAGTGATTCTTTTACAGTAGAATTCCATAAGGGATTTGATTATAAGGGGATCCTGAAAACCTGTGTTTAAATGTGAATAGAAAATAGGAACTCTGCTTGGTGGGTTAACCTAGCTCCTAGTTCCTAAGTGGGCTGAATGAAGTAGGTTTTCTCCATTTCCGGTGTACGAGACAATTGCAGGGGACAGGTAATCTGTATAAGAAAGTTCTTTTTTTCTGTTATTAGTGCCTGATTTCTTATAGGGCCATGAGTTCCCAAGGCTAGCCTAGTCCCTTGATATGCTTTTGTTAGCTTATTCTGATTTTCTAAGCCTTCTGATACTTGTGGCTTCTGTAGGGAAGCACACTGACCTTTAGTCTGAGGCATGTCCTTTTCATACAATCCTGTATACATGTGATTTCCTTGCAGTCGTTTTTTCATAGTGTGTGTGTGTGTGTGTGTGTGTGTGCGCGCGCGCCTTCATCTGTGCATGCTAGTCTAAACTCCTTGAAGCCAAGGGAGTTACTTGATTTTTCCTCTGTGCTTTAGCTGACTTATTTATAAAATTGGGTTTTAATATTACTTATCTCATAGGGTGGTAGTTAAGATTAAATGTTACAGTTCCCCTATACGCTTATCACCATGCATGACACAGTCTCAGTATTGAATGTCTATTATTAATAGAATTAGAGGCAGCAATATCTGCACTATTTGGTACATTGTTGCTCAGAGTGAATGTTAATAAGAAAGTATTCAAAGGGAGGGTCTACTAAAACGTGAGTGTCCTTTGTTCCTTCTAGTTGTGGTGGTGCAGATTGTCTTCGTTCATTCTTTTGCACCTACTATTTGCAAAGCCTTGTGGAAGGAAGAGTTAGAAGACCCTGGGTCCTGCAGTAGAAGAGCTTTCAGTTTAGCCTGGGAATTGAGACTTGTGAACAGACTGCTAAACTTGGCTCTAGAAAGGGCTGACTGTGGTGCAAGATCAAGGCAAAGGGCCTAGGCCAAGGAGGAAGGATCCTTGTGGGTGTGTTATAGCAGCAGGGATGAGAGAGGAGTGAGATAGGAGAAAGACCCCAAAGGGTGCATGGAGAAGTGTACACTGGTGGTCCAGGCACAGTTTCTCTGTGGAGAGGCTGCAGTTGGGTGGGCCTATGGCCCAGAGCTGGGAAGAGAATCAGGATCAAAGATAATTAACTTCAAAGATGTTTTCCCAAAGGTGAGAATTGAAGCTATGGGTTTACATAGGGGTGACAGGCATGGAGGAATGGAAGGAGAACACATTCCTTGCCCTGGTTTATGAAGCTGTGAGTCAGCTCATTAGAAATTTATCACCTGCAAATGTGTGTTTTTTCTGAATGTAGAGAGTTGTTTGGGAGACACATGATCCTGTTGAGGAGAGGACTACTATTGTGAGTCCACAGTGTATGGACTAAGCTACGTGTGCGGGACCCACTGCTGTGACCAGCCACGGGGCTTCTGCCACCAGGGTTGCAGACTGGGAAGGGATGTAAGTAGTGGTGGCATTTGGGATCCTGCTTTGGTGATAAAGCAAATTAGGAAAACTGTAAGCTCTACAAGAGATGTCTGCTTTAAGGAAGATATACCAAGTCCATTCGGACACACAGAGGGCTGAAGGCCTTGGTTCCCAAACAATGAAGACATAATGATCAATGTGTTTTTTCTTAGTAATACAAAAACTTTCCTATAAGTGCTCTAGTAATTGCTTCATTTATTGGATTGTTTCAGTACAAGCCTAATTTCTATCCTAAAAGCATTTCTGAATGTATCCTTTCATTTTGTCCTTCTGAGTTAACACATGTCTTTTATGTAGTGTCCATCTTTTTTGGTCTGAGTTTGCTTGCAGGAAGAACTCACGCGGCAGGAGAGACTGTCGTGAGGATGAAGGACTGGCCCTCACTCTGTTTGGTGCTACGAAGTTACACAATAGGTGGCAGGCAGCTCATTCTGAAGAAAGAAAGACCTTCCTTCCGCTCATAGTTGATTTATAATTTTTTTAATGGGAAAGTTATATTTTAGCACAAAGCAGAACACCGATGAAGCATGAAAATAAAATATATGTTATCCAGTCTCCTCAGTGCCTGTTCCACCCACTATAACTTAACTCTTTGATGTTCCTATTAATTTAATTTGCAAAGGCTTACTGCACGCTAGGCTCTGAAGATCTGCTGTATGATAGGCTTCATTCCAGTTGCTGGGGATGTAGGGGAGAACCAAACTCTGTCCCTGTGGGGCTTATAGCAGAGTGGGAGAGACAGTAAAAGAAGACAAACATGAAATACATCATAGTGACTTCTATGAAGAAAAATGTGGCAGGATGAGGATCTAGAGAACCCAGGAGTAGTCAGGGTAGGCCTTTCAAAAGCAATGACATCATTTAGACTGAGCAGAGGAGTGAACCAGGTTTGTAAAAAATCCTGTCTTCCTTTCCTTCCCGGTCTTTCCCTTGTTCTTTTTCTTCAGGAAAGGAGACTCTTCTGCAACTTGTTTTCCTCAATTTGCAATATAATGTAGACTTTTTTCCTTAATAGTGCATCACTTCCCTATCTTCATTCTTTAAATGTTTTTAATACAGAATGCAACATATTCCTTTGTTAGGCTGTTTTGTGGCTGCTCCAGTGTGGAACACAAGCCTGAGTAGCCTATTTTGGAAAAATGAGTAGGAAATGCAGTGATGACTCAAGAAACAGAAGATCTGTTTTGGTTTTTTTTTTTTTTTTTTTTTTTTTTTTTTTGAGGCTCCAGAGTTTGAACCTGAAGCACTAAGATATATTCTGAGGAGCCGAGATTATAGATATGCACCACCGCATCCAGCCAGAGCTAGTTTTGATACTTTGCATAAAGTTTTTTTTTTAATGAGAGTTAAGTGACCCCTAGCTCTTCATTCTTTTTTCTTCTGTTTTCTTCATTCCCCTGTTTTATTTCTACTCTATCCTTCCTTCTACACTCCTGTTCTTTGCATTTGCCTGTTTCCCCAGGTTCCTGGGGGCACAGCATAGAAGCATGGCTAAATTCATCTTGCTACCCTCAGGGGAAATTTTATTTTAAGAAGGTAAGGACTGTGCTTAAGTCAAAGAGCATACCTCAGGCTTCGTGTGGCCCTTGTCGGGCGGAGCTGGTTTGGTATGTGGGTTGGGGTATGGTACACTTTCCTTTCATTAGCCATGTTTGCTGTGACGGTCAGCTTGACTTCCTTTACCTGCCACCTTCTTTTCTCCTGGATTGTCATTTCTTCTGAGTACAACATATTCATTCATTCAATCATTCAATCATTCAGTCATTCAATATTTGAGTTTTAAAAATTCTGTCAGGCATCATGCTTCTCATTTGGTGAGTAAAATGGACGTTTCTTCCTTTTTGAACTATATGAGCTGGGAGGGATAAGACATATCAAAAAATACAA
>NW_022900921.1:12215221-12229709 GCF_012274545.1 Fukomys damarensis | reverse complement strand
ATAACTTGCATTGTGTTAAATGCCTTAAAAGAAAACATGCCAGGAGGAGCCTAATTTAGACAAGGGCAGGGTGTCAGGGAAAACCTCTGTGAGGAAGGGAGAACAGGCTGAGAATGAGGGGTGAGAGAGGTTAGTGAACTAGGTATTGGAGGACTGGCTGGCCAGCCTGGTTGGGCCTGGACCTGAGGCTTGATTGAGCATAATGCATCAAAGGGGTTGGAGTTAGCCCAGAACTTGGCAAGCTGGAGGGAAGGGGCAGGAGGTTGGAAGGTGGTGTGCTATCATATCCTGTCACAGGTTTCTTCTAAGTGCAGTGGGGGAGCCATTCAAAGATCTGTGACTGTGAAGTGACACAGTCCCATGGACACTTGGAAGGATCTGTTGGAGGAGTCAGAGTGGAAGTTGTGAGACCATTTGGGAGGCTATTGCAGGATCCAGTAGAGAAATGAAAGTTACTTGGATAAGGCCAGTGGCAATGAGGAGGGAGAGACTCAGTTAGGCTTGAGGGGTAGATTCTTGTCCACAGCATCATCAAAGCAAGTTAGAATAGTCCCTGCTGGGTACTTCATCCAGGCAGTACTGTGGTGAGGGTGCAGCATCCAGGAGCTTGTGTTGTTCCTTTGCTGTTTTTGTGAATGAAAAGAAAGGAGAAATAGGTCCTCCTATTCACCAGTTTTCCTCCCTGGATAATGGAGACTTGGGATCTATTGATGGGTTGCTTTTGGAGACCTGCTTCATCTGCAGAACTCAGATTAGAGAAGGAGGTGGTTGCAGGAGATAAACACAGGGGGCAGTAGTGATGCTGCTTTTCATTGAACTCTCAGTAGGCCTTGCCATAGAGCCCAGGCTTGGTGCCCTTACTGTATGGAATCTGAGCCCTTAGATGTGGGTTTTATAATTACCCCAATTTACAAATAAGAAAGCAAAGATTATGAGGTGAAGTACATTGCTCAAGGTGGTACTGGTAGCTCTGTCTGGTCCCAGAGCCAATGTTCTTAACCACTCCACTATTCAGGCAAGCCTGAAATACAGGTGTTGGGGATTATGTTTACTTTTTAACTATATTTTACATGCATTCCAACAACTTATACTCCCCTTCTCCCTTATTTATTTATTTGTTTCTTAGAGATTTAGGTACTTTGGGCTTTCCAAAAAGTTCTGGTATAGCAGACCCGGGGCCTGGAGGCAATAGATTCTTGTGAATTAGGAAGGGCTATCAGGTAGATGGGGTGATTTTCTAGCCGGGGTGCTGACAATGGAAATACACTTTTTAACATTACTTTTTGAAGAATTAACATCAAGTCTGGAAGCTGATTCTCCTCACAGAGATATAATTATGGCGAGAGAGAAGACTTTCCAGTTTTGGTGAAAGACTCCCTATGCAGGAATATATTTCTGGGTCCTGAAAATGCAACTCGATATTTGGTTCTCTCGAGCAGCTCTCTAAATTTAGGCTGTGTGATTCACCAAGTTGTAAGCATGTGTGTGTGTGTGCACATCTGTGTGTAAGAGGTTGGAGAAAGGTGCCCTTTTCGCTGGTGTTCATGGTGAAGTCTAACCCTTGGATAACCTCCTCACCTTCTTGACTGATTAAATATATGCTTTCCTAGTGTATCCCTGGGTGTAGACCAGCCAAGGGACACATTTATTATTTACAAACAACTCTCAGATGGATATTTTTCTGTTTATTGTGGGTACTTTTCAAAAGCATAAATTTTTCACCCTTTAAAAGCACCTCAGCTAAAAAAAAAAAAAAAGAATGGGCAACCCTAAGGTCCCACCTGGGTGGGATTTTGGTAGCAGGTGCTTACTTTGCTTGTAGCTGTTCTTTCTGTGACTTAATAAACAAGATCATGGCTGTACTAATAACCACTGGAGCCTTTGTCCATAATGCACTCAGAAAACTTGAGTAGCTCCAAATGGTGATCTAAAAAGCCAGAGGACTGTGAATGTCAACCTCCACTTTTTTGGTTATCTCTTCCTTGTCTTAATTATTGTGAAATCTTTATTCACATGAAGACAGTGCAAAAGCAAACATTTACCACTGTAGGATTTTGGAGAGGTTTGTGGTTGAAGGCAATGCCACCCATAAAAGAGAAAGGAAAAGCAAAAGGAATCCATTTAATACAAAATAACTAGAGGGGAGAAATCAGTCAAACCCCCTTGTTGATGTGTTCCACAAAATTAGCGTGATCGTGTGGGAAGAAAGTTTGAGCCACCCACAAACCTGAATGTTCTTATTGGGTACACGTAATAATAATGCACTTCACATTGAACTCTGCCAACTCTGCAGGCAGTGATGGAGAGACCCCATCGTAGGGCTATCATTCCTGGCCCTGGGAGAACCCTTCTCTTTGCCTCCCATTCTGAGCAGGGAGAGGTTAAGCCTGGCCATTAACCCGTAGGTGACCCAAATAGAATGTTCTGTTCCAGGGATCCATTGATTGCCAGGTATGGCTTTGTGGTAATTCTAGCATTTGCAACCCAGCAATTTGAACCTTCTGTCTACTTAAATGATGATTTTACATTGTAATGGTTGTACTAAATCCTTTCGCTTTTGCTCCATAGCCGCTGTTGTGACAAGAAAAGCTGTGGCAACCGAAATGAGACTCCTTCAGATCCAGTGATAATTGACAGGTAGGGACCACTCTTCTTTTACTGGATTCTTATTCTTCCTTATAATGAAACACCTGCCTTGTGGCCAAAATTTGCCTGTTGGTCATGATTTATGCTGTGCCAACGGATTGTGATTCCTTGGCAAAGCCATATGGAATGTTCTTTGGAAGCCTTTTTCTTGGATTACTCCGGTTTTGTATCTGATTCATGCTCCTAAAGGAATATTTTTTTCACTTCTGACTTTCTGTGGCTCAATCCTCACGCTGTGCCAGGAAGCTTCAGAAATAAAATAATAATAGTTTGTGATTTATGAAATGTGGTTGGGTGCTTATAAATATTTAACTTTTATTTGAAAAATGTTTGAATCATTATCACTTTTAGCTACAGTAGTTCTGTTGGATGTAATCCATCTACATTTTAAGGTTTTATTTATGCATAAAAGCAGTTTAAAGAGATCTGTGAACCAAGATTTTCTGCTGTTATTTCCTGGGTTTGATTGCAGCTCAGACTGTATTGTAACTTGATTAATTTATCCTGCTTGTCTTAATTATTGTGTCTTTAAACAGATCCATATTACTAATCTGACATGACCAAGTAAATCACTACAAAACAATAAATCTGTTTTAGTTGTTCAGAGCAATTTTGAGTCAGTGTGTGCACACATTATGCAAAGTTGTATTCCAAATATTCACTTTATATTTTAATTATTGAAATTCATTGTATAGAAACATGTATGATAAACCATTTGTTCCATGGCATTACTCATTGAGACTTAAATGGCCTGGAAGCTTTATAGATATTGTCAGTCATCAGAGAAAAAAAAAGAGCTAGCATGCTCTACTAGCTGGAGAAAGAGTCTTGCAAATAAGACTGACTGATCTCCTCACTGAGGACATCAACCAAAACAAAAATCTCTTTTGGGGTTTTGGCAATATTGATTCTTGATAGAAACACCCAAGGGGGAAAAAGAAAACCCCATCTTTCAAATTCTTCAACTGTTTTGGTCTTGGTTTATCATTTTTTTTTTAGGTAAAGTCACAAGCTGGTTACTTTGCTTCATCATATTCAATATCAAAGATGATTGATTTTTGACCTATGTTCTTCTTTATGCTTTTACTTAATATTGATTGCCAAGTAGTTCTGCAAAAGTTGTGTTTCATTTGGATATTTTAATTAAATATCTCTCACCAATATTCACTAAAATGTACTTTTGCTTGATATGAGTAAAAATAAATTGATTCAAAGTTAGAAGGTGGGAAAGTTTAATGCACAGTGACATTGTATAATGCCTATAGAATTAGGATAGCATGTTTATCTGTGAGAGCAGATATGACATTCATGTAATTGCTTTTTCTGCCACGGAAGATAAGTCTTCAAATGAATAAGGTCAAAAATAGATATAACCTTTACGCTATTTGTTTCATTTAGATATACCTCTTCAAAATACCATTTCTTATTTTAAGCTAGTTTTTCTTACCCTTTTATTGAAAAGAGCATATTCTGTTCAAAGGATCAGCTCAAATAGTCCCCAGAACTTTAAAACTATAAATATTTTGCTCAGCCACACAGTTCCTTTCGGTTTAAATGATGACAAGAACCTTACCTTGCCACCTGCAATGAAAACACTTTTTTGCTTGTGAATGGGTTAAGCTTTTAAGTTCTTCGTTTGGTTTTAAGCCGTGACTCTGATATAGAAGGTTGATATGACTGTGGTTTGAATAACATTTGATTTTGACCTGTTCCTGTGGGTTGCAGTGGCATAAGGAACTTGACTCAGCAGCGCTGTAATTAGCCCAGTCCGTGTTTTTGAAATAGGATTGTGTTACCTGGATTGCATTAGTGTGGCTTCTAGTGTTGCCGCCTTGCATCTGTCCCCGTAGGGTACTTAAAACCTTTTCTTGGCTATGGTAGTTCAAACAATTTAGGCAAAATAAGTATGCACTTTATGCTGTTGGTGGCTTTTGAGATATTACTCATGACATTTATCCTTTTCATCCCCCCTTTTGGTGCACAAGTAGAAAACAGTGTGTAGCTAATTGTGGTCTCTTTAGAGAGGAGTGCTTTAGAAATGGCTGAAACGTGGTGCGCGTTTGCAAGTCCCAGCATATGTTTACCTGCTGGTTGCTGCCACTGTCTCACATGAGCTCTCTTTTCATGCAGTGGTGCCAGTTCATATGCAAAACCCTATTTAGATTTTTATTTGCATCTGAGTGTTCAGAATTGATTTGTCCTTCAGTCTGCTGAAAGTTTTTAAAACTCTAGTTCTGTCCATGCTGATATGTGAAACTTCTGTTTTTAATCAAGAAAAGAAAATAACAAGAAAAGAACTTACACAAGGAAGGGCAAAATAGGAAAGATTTGTCAATTTCATGAAATTGCTGTAAAGGAAAAAATAAAGTTGTCACCCAAGTTTGAATTTCATACTTTCTGATTTCTGATTGCATAATACCTGTTGTGTGCTTAGGGTTTGATTTGCTTTCAGATTTATGAATGCAAATCCCTGAATATTTAATAAAAGTAGGCTATAGGGCCTACATTCAGTAGTAATAGTGGTTATTTTTACTACACTTGATCTTAGCCAAAAGGCCGAGAAGCGATGATAGTGGTTATTTTTAAAAGATGTGTACAAAGAGTAAAGGCTGTCTTCACCTTAGGGTTCAGCATAGTGTTAACAGCCAGTCACCTGGACCTGAAGACAAGATGTCTTAGCTCCTGTTGCACATCCTTTGGAATCTGGAAGACCACTGCTATGTTATCAGTTAAAAGATTTTCCATAGTGGTTATTTAGGAAAACTTGATATAGGATAGATAGAAAAGGATTTCTGGTGATATGACAGTGGTCGTATTAACAAGCTATTTCTGTATCAAATTTTAGCTATTATTTGATTCCAGTGATTGGGGGACATCGTCTTGACATGCTCTATGAAAAAGTGGAATTCACAAATCAACAGATGCATGCCGTAACTTAGAAAACAAATTTCTACTTCCTTCTAGTGACATGCAACAGATTAAGAAATCTTGACCCAAATTCTTTTTATACAATTATAACAATTTGTTGTGTCACTACAAAAATATTCACAGGAAAACTGCTGTAAAATGTAGAAAGTTTATGTTTGGAGTTTTCTGCTAGGTTACATTTCTGCTTGATGCCAATAAGCTTGATTAGGAATTATAAAACACAGGCTGGACCCAGTGATCCAGATATTTGGGCTGTGCAGACTTCGAGAAAAGTCACATGTGTTATGTTTAATGGCTGATGACCAGGAACTAATAACAGCAAATTCCATTATCACTGAAGTAGAGGGCTGTGTGTGGTAATTATTGTTAAAGTAAAATGCAAAAAAATGACTTCCAGTTATTGAGTTAAGGTGGAGATTGATTTAACATAGTCATACACTAACTCCTATTTGAATTTAAAAGGTTTGCAATAAAATTCATGTTTAGAAATTGAATAAATTGTAGTTTGATTACTACATTGGATATCCTTGTGTCCTAACCTTTTTCTTTGGAGTTATCTTAGTTCAATAAATAAAACCTCATTAGACAATTCCCATTTCAACGAGTTTATTAAATTTTGCAGGAGTAATTAGCATAAGCTGTGCTAATTTTTCTGGAAGACTAATGAGGGAGGTTCTTAATTAGGTTTAGTTTGTAAGAGTCAGAAAAGATGATAAGGACAAAAACCACATAGGGTAGTCTGGATTGGGAACCTAGTTTTTCTGAGTTCATAAAAAAATCATGTTCTAAATGGAAACTTCTTTATAAATTCTTGAACTATATATATATTGAGTGAGAACATTAATCTCTGTCTAGTTAGTTAGGGTTACCATTCTTACGTGATTTGCTTCCCAAAACTTTATTTTTCTAAGCTATCTTTGATGACATTGATGAAAATAAGGTCTTTTAAAAACATTTCTTTCTCCAAATTGTGTTATCATTTTCCTTTCGCATAAAGTCCTGATGTTTTTGGCTACGGTATGTGGAATAGGGAGCAGCTCAATATTTGTTTGTTTCTTCAGTTTGGCCTCGGTGTGATTGATGAAATAGATTACTAAGTAAGGGGAAACAAGAAGGGCCCAATTCTTCAGGTCTGTGTACTGTGGATCTTTAGATGTTAACAAGTGAATTTTTCTCTTCATGGATAGAACTAATAAAGGATGAAATTCCTTCCCAAAGTTTCTACTCCTAGCTCATGTGGATTTAGACTTAATTATTTTAGGATACACTGTGGCTCAAGCAACCTGCAAGTTTTGGGTTTCTCAAAGCAAATGTTTAAAGCATGTATTTTAAGGCCCATTATTAATATACCTTTGCTTCCTATTTTCACAGATTTGCCATTTCTTTCTTTCCCACTTATAAGAATCCCTGTATCTCTTTAGAGCTATGGGATGTAGGTCTTGACATGTGACATTAAAAGAAATACATGAAATTTATAATATGAATATCCTAGTCTGCTTGGAATTACTTTAGGCCACATTTAGCCAAGGTGTTTTTAAAAAGAAAAAATAAGACAATGACAAAAGAGGAACCTATATTTGTATTTTTCAGAACTGTTCAAAAATTACTCAAATCTAAACCACTTTCATTTAGCAAATATGAATTAGATTTGTGTTATGATTATTATCTGAAATAGAATGTTCCATAAGGAAAATATTAGAATGTTCATTTTACCTGATGACTTTACATGATGTAATCATTCCAGCAGAAAACTTGAACCATTCTAGGATTGTTTAGGGAAAAATATTTATTAAAGTCTCAGTGTAAGAGGTAAAACTGCAGTGCTAAGATGTTTCAGAGAAGTGTCACATTGTTTTATCACCAAGCTAATTTTCTTGACTAAAGTGACCTCAATGTGTTTATATAATATATATATACCTATCTGTACAACAGGAAAATGATAATAGTAAAACGTTGGACTTAGGATATGTATGTGTATTTTTTTTTTTATCATTGCAAGGAGGTAGCATGGGATATAAATTTCCCTAAATGCATGAAGGCATTTTTTTCTCTTTTTTATCATCAGTGGTAAATCCCAAAATTCATTACATTCTTTTTTGTTTTCCATAAAAATAAAGTTCAACTAATATGAGCATAAAGATGTACTTTTATTAATGTTGCAAATAAGGCTTTTAGTCAGAGTGTCATGACTTCATTTCATTAGCCTTTCAACTCTTATTATTTTGGTCTTGCTCCAATTTTTAGAAGGCCCAGTGACCAAACATAATCATTCTGCACAATACAGAAGCAACGTCTGGGTCATGAAGAACCAGAGGTGTAAATGCATTTTTCAGAGCTCTGACAAACCTTTCTAAACTACCTGATTTGTTAACCTTGACTGCCTAGTTAAAATAAAGGAAAGAGGAATGTACTTCTAAAAATTGCCCCAGGCAGCATAATTGCTGTCCTTTTGGTTGCTTTGAGAGGTTTGCATTTTTTAACAAGTGGAAAGCCAGCATCAACACAGGGCATGAATTTATGGTTGTATATTAACCCTAGTGTGCTTAAACATTTGTTTTCTCAGTGGGAATTCTTATGTGATTATTAGCAATGAAACTTATCTGAGCAAGTATCACTCTAAATTTTATCACATATCAGATAACACCATTCTAAATATGAGATGAGCCTTGTACATTTGTGTGCAGTATGCTATTGTGATAATAAAATAACTAATACAATAAGCTAACAGCAGTCTATATTCCATTTGCTATCAGCTATTCTCAAATACGTAGTCGGGATACATTAAGATGCATTTCAAATATGATGACAATATATCATAATGCAAAGTACTGTTACACGGTATAATACTACTGCAGACACTGTATAATGAGTAACAGTGGTTTTCCTGTAATGGAAGTAATGGCAGTGACTTCCAAGAAATGTTATTTAACGGAGCTTCAGAGAATCAGCAATGTGTGTGTGTAACATGGCTTGAGTGTCCGCTCATGGTGTGGGTTTATATCTTGTGTCATCATAACTTTGCCTTTGTAATAGTTCTGGAAAAATGCACATAGAAAAGCTGGACAAAGTCCCCTGTGTGTCATAGTAACAGCATTGCACAGTGTGATGCTAATGTAGCAGTGTATTAAGCATGCTTTTACTTTTCTAAAAGAAGTTGATAATAAAAATTCTCCTCATTTTCCTGTACGGTGAGTTCCCAGCCAAGGATTCTAGTAAAAAAAAGATTATAAAAACTCCATTCAGAGGTTCTGGCCTAAAGAGATGGTATTTGGTTATTTTAATGTGCAGAGATGTTATCTAAAATAGTCTACCAATTCTTCCTTCTCATGCCTGCCCTGCCCTGTCCCTATCCTGTTCCTCTCTTTACAAGTTTTGTAACTGTACACTGTCCAGGACAATATAAAAGTGACCCAATACTCCTACTGCAGTCAGTGAAATATGGTGAACAGTACAGGTTTGTCTTTAGTTGCTTACTGCCTTTAAAGGTGTGGGTAGATGACGATAAATCTCCATTGCAAGCCATTTCTCCTGTTTCAAGCCTTTGTCCGAAGCAAATGGTTTTAACATTACAGTACTTCATATAATAGAAT
Source organism: Fukomys damarensis (assembly GCF_012274545.1). Classification (NCBI taxonomy): domain Eukaryota; kingdom Metazoa; phylum Chordata; class Mammalia; order Rodentia; family Bathyergidae; genus Fukomys; species Fukomys damarensis. The sequence continues at coordinate 12,220,545 of NW_022900921.1, read as the reverse complement.
TTTAATTGCCTTCATCCTGCTAAAGTGTGAAGCTAAGTGTGTGTGTGTGTGTGTGTGTGTGTGTGTGTGTGTGTGTGTCTGCGTGCGTGCATATATTCTGCATGGGGAAAGGAGTGAAGTTAAAAAATATGTCATATTTTCTTTGAGGGGGGCACCCATGGTAAATGATGAAAACTTCAAGTGATTCTTGGGAAACATGAGCCATTGACGTTTCATCTTTACACATGTATTCCACTTTTGCTGGGAAGAGAGTGGTCTTCAGTATGCTTTGGGAATTTTTATTGTTGAAGGTGAAGTGCTTTCCTCTAGTTCCAAACATGCCCTAAAAGCCCTACTTATAATGACTTAACTAGACAAGCTGGCAAATTATATAGCTCAGTCCCACACAATAACCTCCAAAATGGCACATGGTAACTATACCGTCCTGCTAACTGTTTGAGGCACAATAGTGTTGTAATATAATATAAAGCAATAGTGTTAGCCAACACATCTTTAATAAGATATTGTTCGTGCCTTTGCCATATGCTACAGAGCTGCCTCTCACTCGGTGGGCCTTTTGATTCCTCTCAATAAGATTATTTCAAATACTCTAATCCTGAATCATTGACATGAATACAAAAGCCTAGTGACATCTAATAGATGCCTCTTAGCTTTGCTTTTCCTCTTGTTCCTTTCCTTTTTCTTCTCTTTTTACCTGACAAAAAGCTTATGGACACTTGGGCTCTGTCTCTCAGTAGCAGCATGGGGGGCTCCTCATGAAATATAAAGGAGGAAAAAGGACTGACAGAGACCCGATAAGCTACAGAGTGAAGGGCCATAGATTAAAAGTAAATGCCAGTAAATCCTACTCTGTACACTCACTTGTTCTTTTATTGTTTTCTTTAACACTTTCAGTGCCAAGATAGGGGAAAGTGAAAATAGTAATCAAAGTGCACATGGGCATTTTTAATCTGGATGTGGTCACTGTACATATTTTTATAGGACTTTGGCAAGATTCTCGATTTTTGGTTCATTTAAATGGTGCATTGGTCGTGATTTTTTTTAAAAAAATTGCGCTTTTCATCAGTAGCAAGGACCCCTTAAGAACAGAGCTTCTTTTTTGCTCATTTGCTATTCAAGTGACCAAATATCGATACTGTGCAGGGTGCAGGGTGAGCGGGTGAGTAGAAAGAGGTTCTCTGACGGGTGTGAGCACTGGTGGCTCAGAATAATGGCATTTTTAAGGTTAAAATAACTTTTTCTTTCTTTTTCAATCAATAATTGAAAATGATCAAAGCAAAGTTTTAGGATATCTTGTTTCATGGTATCAGCTGCTTCTGTTTCATGCGGTTTCCTCTTTTAGGACAATGAATGTTCCCCTGGGGCTGGACGGTGCGCACTGATGTAGACCCTGAGCTTCTCTGAGGTTGTTCTCTGCCCCACTTTTCTAAAGCAACCATGGTTGCTTAAAGCCCTGCTTCCCTCTCTCTCCCTCTCTGTCAACTCTGTTTACAGACCAGATAACCACACTTCTTCTAATTTACTTATTATTGTTCAATGGGTAAACTACTGAGACTTAGCCCTTTAAAATATGCTTCCTATTCATTAGTATTCTGATCTTCTAGCAGTATCTTAACATCTTATTGTTAATTCTTTGGATGCACTGTTGGCCGAAGTTCCCTCACAACATGGAAAGTTAATTTGAAGATCTCGGGACCTGTCTCAGGTTTGGTTACATGCACACACACATATATAACACATTCTCATTACAAAGACAAAAAGGAAGAGAAAAAGTGAGCAGCATCTTTTATTTACCAGAAAACTCTCCAGAAAAATGTTGGTTAAACATTCACATGGCTATCTTTGAAGCTATTACCTACAATAGCAAAACCCCACATTTTGCACCCTAATCTTGGCGTTTCTTAAAGCCAGATTCTAATCTTGATGTGTGACATACATCTGAGAATAGCTTCAGGAATATTAAGTCCATCTTTCTGTGGCTGTCGGACTGTGAGCACCCTATTCTTTTTTTTTTTTTGGTACCGGGAATTGAACGCGGGTCCTTGTGCTTACAAGGCAGGAGGCAGAGCTGCTGAGCGAAATCCCTGGCTACCCTATTCTGATTGTCTACATACTGTCATAAAAGCTAGCACCCAGATCCTGACTTATGAACACGTTAAAATGAAATGAGCAGAATTCCTGACCACTGGGAATTTAATAGTGACTTACATCTCCATGGCTTTTGCAAAGTTTTAGAGCACTTTAGCATATACTATTTCAGAGAATCCTACAGATTCTGTTTGACAGATATGCAAATTAAGGCATCGGCTATGTGTCTTTTAGCCTAACCTCCCCACACACTGCCCAGAAAAAAGACTGGTTTTAGTATTTCACGTCTCATTTATTTTAGTTTTCTTGGTCTCTACAATTAAATTTTTATGTCTTACTCTAAACTCATTTACCCATCGAGTTCTTTTAGTTGCTTCCACAGTTAACTTTCAGGATTAAAAAATGACAATAATTTGACATATCAATTGTTTTGCCTATTGTTGCATTCAAGTATCCGCACTTATTTTTGATAAGTGAACCACTAATGTATTCATTTTATTGTAAAAAACAGGTACTAATTCACAGAGAAATCTGGAGAAAGGATAGTATGATAGAAAAGGCATCACCTTGAATTCTGCTGTCTGAAGGATCAGATCCCTCCACTGCTACTTAGGATTAGGGGGCTCAGTTTCCCCATCTTCAAAATGGAAAGGACAATGTCTCGTCTTCAAATTGGGAAAAGTCATTTCTTTCTTTTTCTTTTTCTTTTTGGTATCAGGGATCGAACCCAGGATCTTGAGCTTGCCAGGCAGGCATAGTGCCACCGAGCTACATCCGCAGCCCAGAAAAGTCATTTCTATTTTGAAGGATATTGAGGATCAAAATAACTAGTGCTGAACTTGGCATATATCAAGTGCTTAAAATCAGGTCACTCTTGCAGTTTGAACATGATGTGTATACAGTGTAGATTGCTATTCTTAATGTGATCATTGCCATGGAACTTTCTTATAAGCACACTTACCTCACTGAAGTTAATCATGGTAGTAGCTAATTGCGCTTCGATGAGGAGTCACTCATTTTGTTTTTCTTTCCACAAGTACTTATTGAGCTTTTGTTATATGCTATGCACTGTTTTCAGGATTGGCTCGATAGGCTGCAGAATAAAGGGTCATAAATTAAAAATAAATGCTAGTAAATTCAGACATATCTCCAGATCCAGAGATATGTTTCCTGGCCTCATAATACTTCTTCAGTGTCTCAGAGTTGGAAAAAAAAAAAGAAATAATAATAGCAAGCATAAAGAAAGAATATATTGCTTTTAAAAAAATACAACATGATTTCAGTTTGGGATCATAGTGCACAGAAAAGGTATCCTACAGTTGAAGTGGAATTGAACTTAGGCAAACTCCCTGAGCTCACTGCACTCCTCTGAGGCAGTCATGTTGGGGAAGACTACAGGTTACGGAGTCAGATTACCTCTGATCAAACCCTAGCTCTGCCAGTGTAACTGCCCTAAGTCCCAGTTTTATCATCTGTAAGATGGGGATAAGAGTAGTAGTTCCTCCTTTAGAGGGTTGTGGTGAAGACCAAGTGGATAACATGTGGAGAGCTCTTAGCACACTCCTGGCACATCATATAGATTCAGTATGCTGTGGTGGTTACTTTTTAAATAAAGGCTGGAGTGAAGAGATCGGTAAGATCCTTTCCAGCTCTAGCATCCGAATTTATGTTCCTTACAGTATTGCTGTACCCAGTGAGGCAGATGAACTCTTTAGAAGGTAGACTGTGTGCCTAAGAAGGCAGTGACGGCCGGCGATGGTTGGTACATATCCCCAGCACTCAGCGCAACCCCTCACTTGTGTGTAGTAGCTGCTTAGAGTATGTTTTTGTGAAATGAAAGTATGAATTAAAGGAGCTAGAAATGCAGTTGTTGAATCTAGTTTTTTCATCTCTTTGCTCAGAGACAGTCTTGTTATAGCTACATAATAAAGTGCAATGACATTGCCATTAAAGAATGATGAGAAACAGAAAATGTAAGATAAAATATTAAATTTGTTACACTTAAAAATGTTAATCTTCACACGATTACCATGCAAATCTCCTCATAGCCTAACGTTTAATTGATCGAGTAAATCATGGAGCGAACAAGTGAAAAACCCTGATGTTGACATTCTCACAAGCACATTTTCTTTTCTTTTCTTTTTCTTTCTTTCTTTTTTATTTTTTTGTACCAAGGATCAGACTCAGGCTCTTGCACTTGTGAGGTAGGCAGCAGAACCACTGAGCCAAATCCCCAGGTGACAAGCACATTTTCAAGAATATGCTCTGTTACCTAGTGTGTCTTTTACACATGACAACAGACATTAAAAAAACATGTATGTAGCATATTTAGTAAGTCAGCATATTTCAGAGTGTTTGGGGGGAAATTAGATTTTTTTTGGTAGGGGCAATGCAGTGATCTCCCATTGTTATATCAAGCATGACATCACTGTTGAGAGAACCTATGTTTAAGCAGAGTCTTTGTTTTAGGTAATGTTAGAAAACTTTAGTCACCATTTTTTTTCTTTCAGACAAGTATAGTTTTGACAAGCTGCTCTGGTGGCTGAAGAGTTAATAAATTCTCCCCCTACCCAACTCCAAATCCTCCCATCCCCACCCCCAATCCCATCATGTGCCTGGTTGATTCTGAAAGACGGGCTTGAAGTTGCCCACAGGGCATCCCTCTTCCCAGCCTTCTCCAAGGCCACCTGGGCAGACAGGAGCTTGCCTTCTGTCCTTAGGACACAAAATCCAATCAGGCACCTGGTCTGCCAGTCTCTCTGACCTGTGAGCTAGGGAGAGGAGGAAAGCGAAGGTACTCACATTGGATAGGATGCATCTCTGTGGCTTTAGGGGGCTCCTGTGACTACTGGAGGAAGGAAGTTCTCCCTTATTTTCCAGATAAGGTGTCATTCATGAGAGCACTGTGCTGAACTAATCAGGTTAATTGAGAGGCCCTGAATGTCCACAATGAGCCCATCTCTTCTTGCTGTTAAAGGCAGATAGTGCAGACAGACAGCTTACGTGTACTTTTGTTTCTCCCCAAAGCTCATGAAATCTGTAGGCGGGCGGAGAACGTAGGCTCAGCCGAAAGTCATTCAGGCTGTCTGAGCACGGATTTTTTATCGTAGAACATTAAAAAATAAACGAAATAAGGAGCTCTCCTGGAGGTGGAAAGATGGAGTGGCTGTGCGTATCTGATACTGTCTTTGTTTTTTAATAGGTGAAAGACAAAAAAAAAAAAAAAAAAAAAAACC
>NW_022900921.1:12208319-12215023 GCF_012274545.1 Fukomys damarensis | reverse complement strand
GCTTCTCCAGCCACATTTTATTCCTGGGCTTCCAAGTGGGACCCTGGGGGCTGTGGCTGCACTCATCGCACCCCTGGCCTCCCCCTGGAGCAGCCTAGTGGAGGAGAAATGAAGCCGGTTCACCCGAAATTCCATCCGGGCCGGGTTTCCTCCTCCCTCTTCTCCACTCAAATGATTTGTCAGAGTTTAATTTTAAACACTATCATTGACTATTCTTTCTACCCCACCTCTTTTCTCCTTTTTCTTTTTTTTTTTCTTGGAAGTTCCAGGGATGACTTTAATTATCTCCACAATCAAATTCTCATTGCTGTCTCTGTGAAAATGTGTAGTCATAGATCGCAGGGATTATTTTCTTTAGCACTTGGGGATAGAGAAACCGGTTGTTTCAAAATGAGAACCAGCTGGTTCCACAGAGCCCTCATTTAATGGGGAGCCACTTTATACACAAAGCCCTCACTCAGGTCAGTCATTACCACAAACCCCAAATCAGCAGTGTTTGGTCTATCACCCTTTATTAAACGTCCAGCGAGGAGTGATTTAGCCGGTAGGATAATAGTAATAATTTAAAAAAAATCAACACACACTGTATCTTTAATTTTGCCACAGCTAAACACTCAGGTCTGGAAGGAACATTTCTCAAACTTTTTAAATCGTAGACCTAGTTTACCACAGCTCTCATGGATGGCTGAGGGCATGTGTGTGTGTGTGTGTGTGTGTGTGTGTGTGTGTGTGTGTGTCTTTAACCCTCTCTAAATCTAGAAAATAAAATTAAGCTCATCTTTCAACATAATCTTTTGTCTGACAAGCACAGTAGATAGATGAAAGGTAGATAGCCAAGTTGTGGGTCCCATTAATAGAAGCAATTGGAGGGCAGAGATAACTGCTATTATCAAATATCTTTTATGCCATCCTGTAAACTAAGCATGAGGGTGATACACCATATATATTTTGCTGTCTTTCCAGGTTGTAGAAATTGGTTTGTTGTCATACTCTGTTAATCTCTAAAAGCACCAAATTCAATTTGAAATGAGAGTACTTTCACTATTTGTACAAAGTACTTTTGAAGCATGCAAAGAAGGAAGAAAGGCATAAAAGACATATAAAACCACAGGAGATAGTTAGAAGAATGATTTGTTTTTAGAACCCAGCTGGAATTTTTATAAGATAAATGTGTTTTGGGGATGTACATATATTAAATCAGAGGTTAAGGATTGAGAAAGCTTGACACAGTAAACAGTCTAACCAAATTTAACTAAATTTTATCTTACAAATGAGAGCGATAGCTTTGCATTACTAATAAAAATATGTACCTTTTACACACATCATGACATGCTTCTTTATGTGAACATCAACACAACAAAATAATAGGAAGAAATGATAAAGATTTAGAAATTGGTTCCCTTAGGGAGTTTGATTAATAAGGTGAGCACTGGTATATGCACTTTTAATTATTTTTATTTTTGGATTTCCAGATGAAACATGGTTTGGGTAAAATCTAATGATTTTTTTAATCAACTATTTTGGCTACATAGTATCTCTTTAGTTCAAACTGTAATTGTATATTTCCTATATCTGTCTTTTGAAAAAAATTCTGTGGGTTTTTTTAATATAAAAAACAAATAACTGTTATATTTCCAGTCACTCAAATTTGAACTGAATTTTACTTCCTGTTTCAAAGGTCAAGGCAGGCTGACCTCAACAGCAGTGTGGAGGCTGCTGAATTATTCATATCATTGACTTTGTGTCAGCTTCCACATTTGTGGAGAGGGATGTTTTATTCATTTATCTCATTTAGGGTTCTTCTCTGCACCTGTTTCTACCATTAAGTACCCTGTAATTTGCATTTGATGCTAATTTAGTTTCATATCAGCCTGGTCCCCCCTTGTTAATTTAATTTTCTAAGACCCTTTTCATTACAGTGGAACTGTTTTCCTCTTTAAAGCAAACATCTATACAAGTAATTGTATAAACTGCCTTTTAAATAATATCTTTTAGAAGATTCCATCATTTAATTCCTTAATTCCTATAATTAGCCATGGTTTGATTAATGTTACAAAGGGTTAAATTAAAATGCAGAATTACTCAGATACATACTCGAATAATTTCTTATATACAGCAGTGTTAGTCTTGCAGTATTCTTCCTGATAATTCTCACAACAGTGTATCTTAGCAGCAGTAATTTTCTTTATTTAGTATGCTGTTGAGTTTACTGATAGTTTCTTTCAAATCACCGTTTTTTCAGCATTACATATGAAATACTAATTTTTTTCTTTCATGAAACTGCTGATGGACAGTGGCTTAAAGATGTTTCCGCAACATTAGCAATGACATACCCAAAATAATTAGGGCAAAATTAAGTCCAATTCCTTGACCTATCATGGAAGTTTGGTATAATGAATTTCAGGAGACACTGTTACATTATATGTCTCTTCCTCTTCTAACCAAATCTTTTATTTTTGTCTGTGTATAGTTAGATTGTCTGGAAATTAGTCAGCTTTCCAGAAATAGTTTTAGCAAGCTTTCTTTCATTTGTATTGTTGGGTACCCTTTGGACTACACTTGCCACTGAGATATTGTGAAAACTACAAGTACATTGTTCAAAGAGGCCTGATTGAAAGGATGATGACCTTAGTTCTTAACCATGGCCACAGCCCTGGGATGTCTGTCAGGGATTTGGCAGTGATGAGAATTAGCAACTCATATAAGCAAGGTATGTAGTAGCCCTTCTGATTGTTGGAAGAAATGCTGCCTCAATCCTCTCCTGGGACTATTTGGAGGCTTCTCACCAAAAATGGGTTGATATTCCTTCTAGGAACCCTCAGTGGTAGACATTTAAAATGAAGACACGAATCACCACATCAAGTTCTAAGTTACATGGAAACTACCAGGAAGGAAAGCTGTAGCTTTGGTCAAATATTACTAAGCGATTTGTGAGCTGAATGTGATCCTTCTTTCCTCTGGGTTGAATTAATTTGATCCAGAGACAGCAAATGGTGCCATTGCTTTGATTCCTAGGAAGACCTCTCTCTGGTCCACTGAAACTGGAGTTTGAAGAGGGCTTCTCTTCTCTCTGTTATGAATGATTCCTGGGGACTTCCCCAATACAATTTTGCCATCCTGGAAGTGAGAATTGGAACCTCAGAGTCTCCAGATTCTTCATTTGTGTCATTTCTCCGTAGGGCTAAGGGCAGACTGAATGTTTCCAAAGGTTTCTTTCAGCTGGGAACTTCTCTGGCATAACTCACCAAAGTAAATTTTTCTAATTTTCTGTCTTTTAAGCTAACTTTGGGCTTTAACTGATGGACCTAAAATAACACGAGGGTTTCAAGATTTGGAATATGGGATCTTTATTCACTTACAAAAAATTTACTTACTGCCCCTTCTCGTCATAGGGATATTCTTTTTAGTTGGAACAAGTCTGTGAGATCCGCCAAAAGTCTCCTTGAAGTTTGATTTAACAGCTGAGTTTAAAAACAATATGGAATATTTGCGGAGCTCTTAAGAATGTGGGAAGGTTTTCCCACCCAATTCTGGCTAATGTTTGGAATTCCACTGTCAGACTTTTATCCCTTTAGCTAAGAACCTTTGATCTTTGCTAAGACATATATAAGTTAGGGAAGAACAACACTTTAATTCTATCACTTGTGTATCTCTTAGAGGAAATGAAATAGAGATCTTATATGGGCTCGCCTGTTTCTAATGTACAGAGGTCTTCCTTCTACATCATTTTAGTTTCCATGACAGTGCTGGGATTGACAGGGTTTTTATACCCATTTCATGGATGTGGAGAGTAAATCATTTAGCTTAGTCAAGCAAATACATCATCTAGCTAGGTTTCAAAGGCAGGGTTTTTTTAAATCTAGGTTCTTTGAAGAAAACAGGTTTCCGTTTGAGCTGAATGGACACGCAGAGATTACAGTCCAGTCCCTTCATTTTATAGATGAGAAAGCTAAGGCCAACAGAAGCTGGGCAACCTTGCCCAAAGCTCTAATTAGCCTCTGAGCCAGGACCAGAAGCCAAGGTCCTGGCTCTGATTCCATGGCTTTTCTGCTGCGACATTGGGCCATCTGGGTCTTGCTCTGCTCTCCATTTTGCCTTGTGTGAAATCAGCCTCAGAAAAGGGTACAACTTGTATTTTCTGGGTTTGGGTCCAAGGAAACCCCTGAGCTCTGTGTCTCTAACAAGGCTTAGCACTGTGCACCAACCACCAGCTAAATGTTTCTAAGGCATTATAACCATCAAGGGGAGGAAGAAGCTACAGAATATCCTGTCTTAAAAAACCTGTATTTGTAAAAGCTGACATATGTCGTTTATTTGGAATTGTGCTTGTTCATACTATGTCATAGCACTATGCAAAATGTTTGTTTTTATTGTTAGAGGTATCTCATCATTAGCCATTTTTCAGTAAAAATTTTAGAACAGTTCTTATTATTCTAGATCTCTCATCGTGAACAGTTACTTCTATTAATCTTTCTCTAGAAGGAACTGACATACATAAGTACTAAACTTGGCAACTTTTGAAGTAAGTCCTCATTTAAAAAAATCACCTTATATTTAAACTTAAAATTCTGATAAGTTTTTATTAAAATTTAATAATAAAATAATGAAAAATGTCTTATTGAAAGGAGAAAAAAGTACCCCGTATACCTAACTACTGAAACACCAGTTTTGTATATGATTCTGCCTAAGCCTTAACAGGTTTGTCACACCTTCCGGTGACCAGAGAAGGGCAGAAGTCATGGGTAAGGTGCTGAGTGAAATTATTAGCCCCTGGCATCATCTCAAGCTGAACAGCAGGAAAATGATTCCAAAAGGTAAGGAGTGTTCACTTAGTAAGCGATAGGTGCAGATAGATAGTCAGCAGCTTTTGCACTTTTTCAGGATGTGAGGAAAAGAAGGAAACAACAATTATCTCAGCCTCTGAAATACCTACTTATCAGACCTGCCTAAAATGATTGACCTGATCTGGGAAAATTCTGATTTTTCATCTTAGTTCAGAGATGAGGCTGCATGTAAGCAAGATCCAGGTGCTCTTCCCTGCATTCGTCCATTATGTGGTCAGTTGGGGCCAGTGTTCTAATTTTAAAAAGCTGGAATTTCAAATTATTTCTCTTTTCTTCTTCCTAAATTGTCATAACCATGCCACAAGCTGAATTCCCTTGTGCTCTCAAATCTTTTGATGTCCACTTTTGGTAGTAATAGTTCTGCTAATCTATACAAACTGGTTTCATGATGGGATACAGTTGAGTTTGTTGAACTCAAATAGAAGAAGCAAAGGAACCAGCACATTAATTTATCCCATAAATGTTCACGAAGCATGTACTATATAAAATAAATTGTAGCTCTCCTCCCAGTTTGGGAACTGCCTCAGAGGTACTTTGTGTACTTTTGTTTGTATACTAAGAATTTTGCACGTGATACGGAACCCCGTATCTTTCGCAAGTCCCACTGAATGCATCAAGTCATTCATCTGTCTCCCAGAGCACCTGGCCCTTCCCAGGTCACTGTCCCACTCTCAATATTACCCTTTAAAGTCATTCATTACTCAGTAGATTCAGTATAGGCTAACGCCCTGCTGTGCTCATTTTCGGTCTTTAAGGTACTGTTAACTCCATTCTTAAATCCACATTGGAGAACACCCTTCTGTAAAGGAGCATACATGCTTTGATTCTGTTACAGGCCTGACTAGTTAAATTTCCCATTCTGAAGTTAGATTTTTTTCATTTATAATGAAAATGAGAAGCAAGCTGGTATAGAATGCTGAACTAGGACACGGGAGAGCTGCTTTTTAATACAGCCTCTGCTGGCATTTAGATACCCAAGCCTGGGCAAGTCTCTTACTTTCTCTGGGTTTCAGTTTTCCCATTTATAAGATGAGAGAATTGGACACTTAGGATCTTGAAGGTACCCTGTCTCTTAATGATTTTAATCCTCAAAACACCTATAAATCTGGCCACTTCTGCTATCTAATGTTCTATTATTAAAGAATTGCAACCTTACAGTCAGTATTGAACAACCAGCAACATTCTCAGTCTACTTTCTCTCCTCCTTCATTATCTTGTCCAAGGCACCAGGTGGGTAATAAGAGGACAAAGCAGGGAGTACAGCTTACCTCTATTGCCAAAATGTACCTTAAGGCAAGGGGCCATCGGGAGAGATCGTTAGATGAGGTGCCTTACAAAGCTAATTGAGTTGGCGTATTTAATTTATTGATAGACTAACTAGGGCAAGATGGGGAAAGGATCTAGTAAAAAGAAAATTGTAGGCTTGTAAAATGCGAGGCACATGGACCAACACACTTATCTGTGTGAGAGAGTAACCCCAAAAGGCCATCAGCAGAGACCACCTACATAATAGCCTCATGTTGTCTAACTGGATCACTCTAGTTTAGAATTGGCTTCCAGGTGAAGCAGCTTAAAAGTTGTTATATGGGGGATATGTCCTGAGTTAGGCCTAGCATGTGTTCAATAAATAGTCATTCATTGTCAGCATTTTCCATTGGTATCTGTACTTTTGGGGTGGGTAATTCCCTTGAAGGCCTAATAACTCTTAGTGTACCTTTAATGAAGCTATGAAATTGTATGCTTTGCTAGTGACCTGGGCCTATGTGTTACATTATAGTATATATTCCTCAAGAAATGAGTGTTACACAAAATTTTGATTTTTTTTTTTTTTTTTTTTTTTTTTTTTTTTTTTGGGGGGGG
>NW_022900921.1:12205621-12208039 GCF_012274545.1 Fukomys damarensis | reverse complement strand
TTTTTTTTTTTTTTTTTTTTTTTTTGCTATATGGAGAGAGAGTGAGAGAGAAAACTTTTTTCAGGATAGGAAGAAGATCTCCCCCCGCTTCTATTTTTGAATTCAAAGTATTCCAAGCTTTACATATAAACATCATAATATTTTGACAGATCCACCAAATAAACAAAATTGTAAATCTCATGGGTAATGATTTTCTAAGAATTCCAAATAGATGATAAATCCTCTTTTTAATTTGCTTTCCTTCATTTCTTATTTTATGTTCAATAAGCCTTTGCTTTAAGCAGGATCAAGTGTTAAGACAAACCAACTACAGAGCTAATGTATAGAACATTAATTCGATAGAAATGTCCTGTAAAACCCAAGAGAAATAAGACCAACTACTAAAAGAAATCCATATGTCTCTGGAATTTTTATTTAAGTTTATATTAGCAATAATGACTTTGGTTCCAGTGAATTCGGTAACAATTAATGACCAGCAAGGGGTCACTGGCCCCATGGTGCTTAGGGGCAGCAACTCCTACCAGTGTGGACAAGAACTGGCCATTTATCCCAAGGAAATACCCCAAGGCAGGGTCCTTGTCCTCCTGCCATCTGATTGTAATTTAACCTCTATTTTAAAGGGCTCCTAGGAGCAGAGACACAATAAGTGTGCTTTCAGTATTTTAAAGAGTTTATTTTTGTGATGTAATGCATAATTGGGGATCATTGAATATAACTGTCAAAATAAAGTTGATAATTCTGTTCCTTTCATTCTGGGGTTTACTTACTCATTTTGTGCCTGCTTATCTGCTGGTCTGTACTGTTACAGCACAGCCACATAGATGACTTTATTCACATTTCTCTCTCTCTCTCTCCTCTCTCTCACTCTCTCTCAGTGGAGGTGAAAATAGTGCAGAATAAACGATAAATAAAATTTGGATCAAAGAAACTTCAGTCATATTAGTTTTCCTCGTAGCCCATCAAGGATGTAGTTCTGTGATATGTAAGATAAGGGGCTAGAGGCACAGTAAAATTAATCTTCTCCTCGGTTACTGATGACTTGTGTGGCGTGGTAACTGGTGTTGGCATTTGCATGCTTTATATTTTTATAACTGCTGGTGAAGATGATAATAACCAACATTTATTAAGGCATAGATTTCCTGAGAATTCTCTCGTTTAATCCTTATAACTTTGTTTGCTAAGTATTTTTCTTTTCCCCATTTTACAGACAAGAAAATTAGGGTTCCAGGAGGTTAAATAACTTGCCTAACATCAACACTGCTTAGTAAATGGTGGAGCTGGGATACCAGCCCTGCCGTGCCTGACCCCAGAGATCAGGGTCTTAATCATGACACTGTTCTGCCTCTATATAAAAACTAACATTTCCATTTTCTGAGTGTAGGCTTTAATATATTCATTTAGGCAAATTTCCATCCTTTGCTGGCATAATCGCTATTCCTTTTGTTGGTCATTGCTCCCCTGGGCTTCTCTCAAACATGGTCAGAGGTGCCCTGGACTTTTAAAAGATGGAAGAAAGGCCACATGGCCCTGCATAATTTGACCGAGACAGCTGTGCAGTGGGTTGTCTCATTTAAATTACAACCACAAAAAAGATGTGCCAGGCTTCGTTGACACAAAGCTAAGGGCAGGAACACGAAACCGTTTCCTGAACCTGCCCTGGGTTGCTGCCAAAGGTAGGCAGCCCTCTCAGCAGGGTCTCACGGACCACTGAGGAGGCAGCCAGCTTCACTAAAACAATTATCCCTGCTAGGCCTCTCCTGAAGGCTCAAAGCTCCACATTCTCAGAGTAAAGCATCGGAGGGACTCTTCATTCCAGCTTAGAATGACTGATTGAGGCTGGACCCGAAAGACAATTCATTGAAGAGTCAGAAAAAGAAAGGTACAGGATTTAAAAGGCTGGTATTGCCTAGAATTGAGAAGCGTCTCAGTCTGGGCTGGGATGGAAAGAAACCCCGGGTGCTCAGCCTGAACACCAGGCCTCACAACCACAGACCAGGCTTCCCAGGGATTTCATGGGACCTGACAGGCCTACCTCTGATACAGGATCTGTCACAAAGTTCCATGCATGTGTTTTTGCCCTGTTTTTTTCTACATCCTCTGGAATTAGGTCTGATAGTGCAAAGGGTAGTTTTTACGTTGCAATGCTTTTCTTTGAGATGTTTAGGAGCTTTTCTGAGGCTGTGCAGCATTGACACATGGATTCCTTCTTTTTGGGTGCAGTTCTTAGGTTGCCTGTTTTTTCTCTGTTAAATGATTTTAAACATCATTGTTGCCTACTGTTTCCTAAATTATCTTTTCCATCTTTGCAAGACTTCATTCACAATAGCTGCTTTCCACATCAGGTTTTGTTTTATTAAAAATTGGATATCTTTCTGAAACAAACTTATCCACTCTTCCAGAGAAGTCTATAAAAGTGAT
>NW_022900921.1:12201064-12205191 GCF_012274545.1 Fukomys damarensis | reverse complement strand
GAGGACAAACTGCATGTGTTGGGCTGTGAATGTGATTGTGTACAACTGCAAATCGGATCTGCAGGGACGGTGGCCTAGAGGGGGAACACCCCGTTTCTCCCCCACCCCCTTCGCCTCTCAGTAGTGGCATTGTGGGGACTCATGAATTACTTCTTACAGTCGGGGCTCCTTGCTATAAATCCACCCTTGGTGCCGAGCGCGCTGTGGGCAGCGGAGCACAGAGCAGGGGCAGGCGGTGTTTGTGCTGTTGTTAGCGACACGTAGCGAGTTCCTCCTGAACGGAAAGGCCCCGGCTCCAGTTTGTCGCCAGTGAAAGCCGAAACACCAGTCGCACATGTGGAGAGGGAGCTGTTGGCCGCCCAGGGAAGCAGGAGGCTGGGGTTGGGGAGTATGAGGGGTACAGCCAGCCAGATTGGGGTGAGGGCGGCAGCTCCACCCCGGGGTTTGTGTGGGCTGGAGTGGGAAGCTAGGGGTTAGGGTGTGTGAAAACAAAGAAAATAGCCCTGGGGGAACTAGGAAAAGGATGAGAGGATTCCTAAGTGTTAGCCCCCTCCCCCTGACATCGCAGTACTTGTCTGAATATTTGAGAGGATTTAAAAAATTTTTTTACCCTTTGTAGTATGACTTCAAAATGATTTTCTTTTCCAGGATATCCTGTGTCTCTTTGGGTGGGTTTTTCAAGGGTTAGTTGGTTAGGAGATGTCGCCTGCCTATCTCTTTAAGAGGTAAAAACATGAACGAATGTAAATGCAGAGACTTTAACACTTCCCCCCTTCCTAACATTCATATAATTGCTGTTAAGCCACATTGAAAACCCTGGGGCCGGTGTTCACCAGGGTAAAGTTACATTTCACAAGCAGAAAATTGACTCACCACTTAGGAAAATTGGCTACCAATTATATGTCAAAGGCTCTAAAGTCAGACCTGAGGTTTTCTTTTTGCCAGTATGTGGAATTAAAAAGAGCACAGGCAACCCAGCTTTGTCCCCCTACTCCTTCCCAGGAGACTTCTTGCTTGCTGACTGACTGCATTTCTGAGTTTCTTTCTAAGATTTTTGGGCTCTGGTGGGGAAGGGGAGGGCTCCTCGAAGACCAACTGAGGACCCTGGGCTCTTCAGCAGGAAGAACAGAGTCAGTCACTAGTCAGTAGTTGCTTCATATGCAAGAATGTTAAAAACATGAGGCAGCCCATGTGGCCACAGTCCCTTTTCTCCACTGCAGTTGGTCTGAGGCTGTAACTGAGGATCATGGAGAAAGGAGAAAGGAGGGGCTTCCTGAAGACCCAGCCGAACGAGTCAGGAGACATCTGCTGTTTCTGGTGACATGGTCGTTGCACCTACACCTTGTGCCTAGCTGTTCTGAGAACTCACAGATTCTGCTTGTTGGAGAATGAACCGTGTGGCCAGGAGGAGCCAGTCCCACACAGATGGTGGCTGATCCTGGGTGGGGAATGTGAGGGGTAGAAGGTAGGAGGGAAAACAAGAAGAAACAGAAGCTGAGATACAGAGCCACAGAGATGGGGCAGAGGAAGAGCAAGGTGGAGCGAAAGGGAGAGAAAATGGAGAGGGAAAAAGAACAGAGAGAGTGCAAGCGGGGAGGAGGCAGAGGAGTCTGGGAGAGAACTTTCACCCTGCTGCCCCGGTTTCTCCTGTCTCCAGTTCCTTGACACATCCCTTGCCTTCTTCCAAGGCCTGCTTTTTGTTCCTGTCAGGGTGCCTTCATCCCCAGTTTTATTCTTAATTCCCTGAAATTCAACCTTATTTAGGGCTTCATTTTCTGCCTCTAGAGGGAGAGAAAGAGAAAGCATCAAGACCCGCTCAGTGGAGTGAATTTGTTGTCCTATATTGGAGAGAATTTTCCAGGACAATGAGGATGCAAAGTTAAACTTGAGACTGTCCCAAGCTGAGTACCCAACAACAGGGTGTGATATGTAATAATTTCAGTGAGAAAAACTATCCTTATTTTGCCTTCTGGAAAATCTTATGCTAGCTATTTCTGTTTGATTCTAATTTTGGACAATTTCCAGAGTTCTCAAGAACTCAAACTACCTTAAATCCTCAATGCTTTTGACAGAAAAGACTGTTTTGTCTAGTGGCCAGCACTTCGAGGGCTGAGTGTCCCTTACAATATCTAATTTCAACTTAGTTCTGGCTAATTAGCTGGAATGAAGAAAGCATTTGTATTGTGCAGAATATTTAATTCAGTTTTCATTGGGTTAAAACGTGTGCATGTGAGTTTATCCTAATTTTTTTCAGCTCGGAATCCATGGAAGTTTATGTTTTTCTAATCTCAGCGCAAACATTTTAAGTGGAATCATTTTTTTTTCCATCATCCTTCATATCTGAGAGATCTTTTCCAGTTTTAAGAATCTTCCAGGCTCCTTCAAGTGATGCTTAATTAGAGAGGCCTTCTATCCTCTAAGTATTTTCTTAAATGTATAATTGATTGTTCAAGGAAGGAAGAGCTGCAGGAGTGGAAATCATACATCATTTCATTATTAATGGCAACGTCTAAATAAAATGCAGACTTTGTCATGCTAATGGATGGCTTGAGTATGTTTAATGTTAAATCAGAAGCATTTCTTTCTGTTCTGGCATCATTTTAGGAAGTCCAAGTAGCATTAAATATATTAATGAACATATTCTTAATATGCTGCACTAAGGTTGAGAAAAAGAACCAAATTAGAGTTCAAAGAACACAAGGGAACAGTGCGACCAAATGAATAATTTGGGAAACTATATACATGGCCCCCTTTTTACTACCTGTAAAGAAGCTGGATTTTTACATGGATTTAATACAGAAGGTGTGTATTTAGCACTTACTACGTACTGCTTCCAAAGCAGCATCCACAGCTGCTCTCAGAACAGCAGAACAGGAAGTGTGGCTGAATGGCTTTCACCCTGTTTCCAGTGTGGAATTTACTAGCCAGAGTGAGAGAATATCCTGTGGATACTCAAACTGTGGTTTTGACCAGAGGGCTGTCCTAGTTTGATGTTTCCCTGATAAGTAGACCTTCTACAGGGATTTGGATGCCAGTTATGTGAGCAAGATCCTGTGGAGCTGTGGGAAAGAGGAAAGTAAGAATAGGTAAAAGAGATACAGGCCCCAGAGATGAAAAGTGAATGTGACCATCTGAGCTTCCAGTCTTCAGTTTGAAATGCAGATGGACCGGTCTGCAGCTTCTTAGCGGTTGCATTTACTCTCACCAATAAGCAAGGATCAGAAAGCAAGTTTTAAATAGAGATTTGGGGAAAATTTTGATGGGAGTGTGTGTTTCCTCAAAGTTTTAGAAAGGGGATCCAGCAGGGCAAGAGAAATAGCATTAATGGAGTCTGTGGCCCCTGGGTGAAAAGATTGGGTAACTGTGTGTGTGTAGGGAGTCATTTATGTAAAGCGAGACATAAAATCCTTATTTTGGGGTGTGGTGGTCCATGCCTGTAATCCTACTCTAGGTGGCTGAGACAGGCTGTGTGTTTCCTCAAAGTTTTAGAAAGGGGATCCAGCAGGGGAAGAGAAATAGCATTAATGGAGTCTGTGGCCCCTGGGTGAAAAGATTGGGTAACTGTGTGTGTGTAGGGAGTCATTTATGTAAAGCGAGACATAAAATCCTTATTTTGGGGTGTGGTGGTCCATGCCTGTAATCCTACTCTAGGTGGCTGAGACAGGAGGATCACAAGTTTGAGCTCAACTAGGGCAACTTAATGAGGCCTTGTCTCAAAAAAAAAAGAACTATTGCCCATGAACCCACTGAACCCACTGAACAAGCATGAACTTAGTCTTATTTCTCCTGGCTGGTTATCTTCCTCCTATGAATGACAGATTCCTCTGTCCCTTCAGTTGTGGAAACTTGACATTTGGCCCAGGTGCTCTGCCTTCTTCTGCATGTACCTCAGCCGCTCTGTCTTTCTCACCTTGTCCCTTGAGCACCATCCTCACTCACACTACTGACTCCAGCCCTTGCTTCGGATCTGTGTCTCTGAATTGTCTTTTTCTTTCCTAGGATAAAGGTTAAATTTCTTTCTCTTGTGATGTTCCCACTGCTTTCATCAGGGATGCTCCTTCCTCTTTTTGATATGTTCACTTCATCAGATCCACGTTCCCTTTTCTTTAGTCCTCAGAGAGTCTTCT
>NW_022900921.1:12157887-12199756 GCF_012274545.1 Fukomys damarensis | reverse complement strand
AAAAAAAAAAGAACTATTGCCCATGAACCCACTGAACCCACTGAACAAGCATGAACTTAGTCTTATTTCTCCTGGCTGGTTATCTTCCTCCTATGAATGACAGATTCCTCTGTCCCTTCAGTTGTGGAAACTTGACATTTGGCCCAGGTGCTCTGCCTTCTTCTGCATGTACCTCAGCCGCTCTGTCTTTCTCCCTTGAGCACCATCCTCACTCACACTACTGACTCCAGCCCTTGCTTCGGATCTGTGTCTCTGTGTGCCTTTGGCCTCTCTAGAATCCATTCTGTGCACCTAGGAGCCAAAGTAAACTTGGCAGATTTCAGATCTGATCCTGGCATTCCCTAGCCCAAAACCCATCAATGTCTTTTCATCTTTCCTAGGATAAAGGTTAAATTTCTTTCTCTTGTGATGTTCCCACTGCTTTCATCAGGGATGCTCCTTCCTCTTTTTGATATGTTCACTTCATCAGATCCACGTTCCCTTTTCTTTAGTCCTCAGAGACTCCTTCACTGTTCTCTCCAACTGGGTCAGTTCCCAGCAAAGAGTGCTGTAAGCCTCATGTGTGGCCAGGGGCCATGGCTGTTTGTGCATTGATTGTTCTGTTCTTTCTGACCAGCACACTTCCAGACTCAGTGTTCAAAAATCAAGTGAGTTGTTGGGTGAAAAGGAGAGTAGCTTGAAGAGTGACTTTTATGGTACTGGAACTGGCTTGTTCAGCTTCATGAAAACCAATTGAAGGAATCTCTTCCCAGCTCCACTGGTAGCTTGAAGTCATTCATGGTGGGGCTATTTGTACCATGAACCTGGCAAACAGTGCAAAGCAGGGCTCTCTCCTCCCTAGTTTACCAGAACACCACTAAGGCTGTCATTCATGATTCCTATCAAATCTGCAGTTAATCAAACTTTTCTTCCATGTTGAATCTTAGTCCTTAGGTTTCTGGAGGGTAGAGTACCCATCTTACTAGACTTAGAGTCATCAGCCTGTTACGGGACTTACAAGTCAATAAGCGTTTTTTAAAAAAGAGAAAGAAGCCAACTAGCAGCTTGAATCTCTAGTCATATCATATAGTCAGTCATATTTAACATGCTCCTTGAGAAAGGGATTTTGAAATGTTAGCTTGGATGACTTTGGGCATTCCTCCATCCCTCACTTCACCTTTATGCATTCTACTCATGTTAGAGAAGCATATTTTACAAAGCAGGGATCTTGCCATCACTGACAAACTGATACATTTTATTGGATCCTAAATTCCACAGTAAAGCTAGTTTAATTCAGCAGGATCATTGAAGACCTTTCTAGGGGAAACTATTTCTCACATACTAGTATTGCAGAGGCATTCCTTGTCCTTAAAAGCCTGTGCACAGCGACATATGCGAATGGAGAGCTAACCAGTGCCCTAGACGGCGGGGTAGAGTATTGGAGCACCCATATCCTTCCTGGATGACTGAGGGAGAAGTAATATTTGAGTTGTACTTGGAGGGATTTAGAAAGACCTGTAGAGAGTGGAGACCAGAGGCAAGGGGTCATATTGGGAAGTTCTGTAATGGTAAGGATCTGGGGACAAAGATGTGCTGGTTGTAGAGAGGGGAGGGAAAAGAGCATCAAAGTGAACTGCCTGTATCCTTTCTTACCTATTTCTGTTTGTGGTGGGCAGATGAGGGGATTGAAATGTTCCAGATATGGCTTCTTAATGTTCATGTTATCTTGAGTAATCTTGATGCGACTTTATGACACCTTCATCTCAAGATACGGCAGTTTCAGCAGAAATTGGACCATACAACGCAAAATTGGATTTAGTCAAACGGCTTCGGACTTGCATCCTATTTCATTGTCCCCAAGTTTCAATACTGTCATTGTCGGCAACCTAATTTCATTTCTATTTGAATTACTCATTAAATACTTTAAAATTATGCATGTAGTAAATTCACAGTATAATATATGCAAATAAGAAGCACCCCTATCCCCAATCCTAAATAAACATTGCGGATTTGTTAAATATATTTTGGAGTTTCAGGTCATTTCTTTTATGCAGTGAAATTGTAGCTTCACACTTTGATATCTTTTATTTTTCTTCTGTTAAGTGCAAGGAGAAGAAAACAATAAAAATATTTTCATTTTAAGTCAGAAAAAGCATGTGAAGGACTGGATGAAGGGGAGGATGGGTCTGCATATAGCTTTTCTTTCTTTTCTTTTTTTTGGGGGGGATTTGTGTTGGCAAAAAAGGATAGTTCCCATCAACTCCACTTGGCTAAAAGAGGCCTCCAGATAAGAATTCCTGAGATCTCTGACTCTTCTCCACATAAAAATTTAAAAAAAGAAGTTACAAATGATCTGGTCTTGAATGCCAAAATTTAACCTTTGATGTTGACTTTTCGGAAGTTAAATAATAAACCACAGTTTCTTTTTTTTTAAAGGACTTACTTTATAAAGCAATCTTACTTTATAATAAAAGGAAGAAAACACAAATAAAAGACACTCAAATATTTATACAACTATTCAAAGGATTAAATGTATCTGGTAAGGTCTAAAGGTTATTTAATATTTTCCCTTTCTTTTGAGCCTTTGTTTTTAGCTCGGCTACACTGAAGATATTTTTTCTCCCTGTGGTTTTGTTTATAGAAATCACTAATTTCCTTATGATTCTTAGGAAGTTACTTTAGAAATATGTAAATACAATGAAGAGAGAAAGAAGACACGGTATAGATGAGATGAAATATTTTCACAATAACTATGTTCTTTATATTATACTGCTTTGTTATCACTGGATGTTTTTGAATAAATGACAGAAATGTGAATGATAGGTTGCCTATTGGGCTCTAGAAGAATATAACTATATTTAAAATTGTTATATGTATAACCTGTTGTAATGTACATGTTCGCCTATATCTTCTCCCATGTGACAAACTGGGAGAGGAATTAGTTTATATGTTAAAAATGCAATGAATTTTTATTTGCCATGAATTTGAGTGAGTTCTGTTGACTTTTCCTCTTTTGCATTCCAGCTGTGATCCACTGTGAACCAGACCAAATTTTTTTTCCTAGTTTTGGTTTATTTAATTATATCGGAATTTAATATCTAGATAATAGTCACTAGTAGTGGATGAAAACAATAGCAGCAGCAGCAAGAACAACTAATCATTGCAACATGTCCATTAACTTAGGACTCCTTGGAAATCCCCAATATTGTAATTTCTTTGTTGATTAGTACATAGAAGTTTGTCCCAAACGTCCTCCACTAAAATTGTCATCATTTTCTACTTACATGGAGATAAATTTCCCTTAACAAACATTAATGGCTATTCTATGTAGTTAAACATTCTGTTTAATAATTTCTTTATATGGCACACACAGAACATCATTTTCAGATACAATAACGTAGTTATTATGATCAATATAGTTGATTCAATAATTAAGTGTTGTATAAAACCCCTGGGGAATTGTATAAAGTGGTCTTTTCTCTCCAAGAACTTCTCACCCAATGTCATTTTTCTGTGATTCAGAGGATACCTTAGTGACTTGCTGTGAATTAGGGTCATAATTATGACTGTCATTTATCATTGTATTGTGACTGTGCAAGTGGTGGTTAATAGAAGCTTCAGGATGATAGAATGTAGGATAAATCACATCACCTTCCCTTGGAGTAGTCTCTCAGTGAGCCAAAGCAGAAGCAGAGAATGGATGTTGATGCCATTTCCATCTGCGAGTCCTCATGACGTACGAAGTGTGGTGAGACATTTATGATTTTGTTGTTTCCATCACGACCTTTGGCAGACTCCTAAACTTATTTTAGTTTCTTTCTCTGCCTCTCCTTATTTCTCTCACTCATTTTTTTTTGCCAACCATTTCCAGCTGTTTATTTATTTATTTTTTCACTTTGAGATGTTTAAACGAAAGGGATAATTTGAATCTGAGTTGTGGTTGTTATCAGATCTGGCTGGAACAGTGAGATGGTGATAGCAATTTGATATTTCCTGGTTTATATATTTTGTGCTGAACTACTCATGACAAGGCCAAACTTGAAGCACAATTCATTCATTCATCCCGTGAGTACCTACTGTGTGATGAACAAAGACTGTTATAGATTTTGCTTAGACTTTACAGTCTAGAGGAGAAAATCTCTCAAAGAATCTCATAAACAGGTGAGGTTACAATTGTGTTAGCTACTGTGAAGGAATGTACAAGGAGGGTGATATTAGAACATATAGCAGAGGAGAAGTGTTCCCCAGGAAATGTTGATGAAACAGAGCAAATATTTTGTGTCTACATATTCTCCTTAGGACCCAGTGTGGTTGAGTAGAATTACTATGGATGCTGGAGTCTGATGGACAAAGGCTCCAAACCTCCCTGCTATTAACTGCCTGGTTGACCTAGGTCATGTAATACCAATTTTTTTTTTTTTTTTGGAGCTTAAGAGTTTTTATCAGAAAACTAGTGAAAGCAACATCCAAACTGCTGATTACTTGGTGTTGTAGAACTATCACCTTCTTTAAATTAAATGCTGGAATCAATGAGAGAGTAGGTGCTTAATAAATATCAACTATTTTTAGTTCACTTATGATAAAATATGAACTGTGTGAATCAGGCCTTATTGCTTCTAGAGAAGTGTTTGTAAATTTCCCTTACTGACCACACAACCTAAAGGGCTTACCCAGTAGCTCCCAATCATAACATGCCATTTAACTTTTTAATTTTGGAGTGTGTGGGTGGGTGGGGGTGATACTAGGAATGGAACCCAAGGCCTTTGTAGTAAGCTCCATCTCTGGCCCTTTTTATTTTGAGACAGGCTGCAACTAAGTTGCCCAGACAGGGCTGATGGATTCTCCTGCCTCAGCCTCAGAGTGCTGGGATTATAGGCATGTGCCACCATGCCCAGGAATTTTTTAATTTCTGCACTGTGAATATCTGATAAATATGTATATGTAAAAATTAGGAAGTTGTCAAAGCCAGTGAGCCCTCTGCTGACCTTAAGTAGATTTTTAACAGTTTAAGGTATTAATAAATATTAGATCTGTGGTATAGTTCGGCTTAGAAGATGGATTTTTTAAACAGTAAGCCTGAAAGATAGTAATGATTTTAAGCTTTGGTACAGGTTTTGTTTCTCAGGGATCAGAAAACACACACAAACACACACACACACACACACACACACACACACACGCTGACCCAAAAAAAGCAATTTTTTTCCTTTGGGAAACTAGGAATATGTCTAAGTTGTTTGGAGGAAGTTGATTGTCTTCCACCCCAGTGATGTTTGGGATAATATTTGTATTGGTTCATCATGGATTTAGGTAAATAAACTCTAAAATAGGGCCAGCTTTTAGATGTATGTAAGAAGAGCAGCTTTGGTCGAGAATGTAGGAAGCATGCTGCCTTCTGGTCTGGCTTTGACTTTCATGGGCAGTGCACCTGAGACATGTTTATTTTGTTTTTCTGAGATTCAGTTTCCTCACCTCTGAATTAAATGGAAGAAATGACCTCCAGAGTTTAACAGTCCCTCAGCCTGGGTCTCCATGATTCAGGCCCTTTTGTGTTCAGGGTATAGGGGCCAGGCTCTCCACGCTGCCGCAGGTATGCATCTCTTAAAGCAGTGTACTGCCTTTGGTTTGGCGCCAGCAGCAAGCTTCTTTGCATGGGAAAAAGTTCCCTTCCAATTACACAGCAGTTTTGTGGTGGCTGAGGGCTATAATGGGAATGCTTTGCAGCCAAAGCACTCTCATTCATAAATTCCACTGTGCCACTCTCTAATTTTTTTCTCCTTTGGATAGATCAGTATTCTGTGGTTCCCTCTACCACAGCCATGCAAGCAAAGTGAGTAGTTAAATATTGTCATGGGCTTCAAGTCTCCGGAACACTTGGACACAACAGCGTCAATCATAAGCAATATTTGTGCAGGAAATGAAAATGAACTGACCCTTCCAGTATCTTCTAGGAAGCTGTCTTTAAAATGCAATGCAGGAAGAAGCTAAAGATGGGAGCTGGTTTGTTTCCAGTTTGTGGATTTCTATGGAAATAGATATTTTCTTCTGGTAAAAGCCCTCTGTTCACCACACACAGCTAGATGCATATGCTGAATGTCAACTCTTTATTTGGGTGTGAATATCTATTGTAAATTGTGGAAATTTAGACTGCTTTAAAAAACGTTTTCTTCATCTGTTTTTAAACTTGCGTATTTTGGGTCCCCTTTTTGGAAGTAACTAAAATGCATAAAGAAAATTGAACTAAATATTATTTAAAGACATAAAATATATAAAATAACCACACAAAGTCCATACTCAGCACAGACTATTTTAGTGTTTATTTTTTTAAACACGAGAAGTACATTCCTTTAAAGCCAGCATATCAGTCTTTTCAGCAGTCATCTAAAGGATTCATTTCATGAAAGACCTGTTCCTCTGAGAATGTATATTCTGCATCTGTGTAGGTACCTGTATTGCACAGAGCATTAAAAAGTTGACAATCTCCTGCTTAAGCTCAAGGTCTTGAGTTCGATCCCTGGTACAAAAAAAAAAAAAAAAAAGCTGACCTGTGCTTTCTGCTTGTGGCATTCTCTGTGTTTTTAGTGGCAGAGAAGAGCGATATTGCAATTAGATGCAGCATAACTTACTTCAGAAGTACTGTGAGCTTGGTAAGGCGTTGAGGATTATTCACACTTAAACTTCAAATGACCGTGGATATATGTATAAATAATATAAAAGCAGGTACCCCGTTGTGGGGTAGTGAACTTCAGATTATAACTCTGCCAAGGATTGGCTTCTGTATTTTGTTCTGTATGTTGTTCTTCTGTAGATATGTAGCACAGAATCTATTTCTAAATGGCTACAATAAAATCTGTTTATTGGTGTCTCTTGTCTACATGCAGCCACCTGTCTAAAAACATAAATTCACACATATAGAGTGGTCTCCTCTCTCCTGAATAAGTATATGTCACCCCCATCAGCATCAGTGAAAGCTGCGTGCTCACCAGCAGGAGAATAGATTCATACGCTGTGAAAAGGTATGGAATTCTGATTTATAGTCTGTGTTGCTTTTAATGGATATACCTGCAACAGCCACAGATCGAAAAAACTGTAAGGTGTTAAAATAAAACATTTTACAGTGCAGTATATTGCCTGCTTGTTAGTTAAAAGCACTACCAGAGAGCGCATTTTAGTTAAATTTGGCTGTGTTAAAAATACATGCGGAATATCTTTGCTTTCTTTTCTTCATTATGGCTCCTGCATTTGTCCAAGGAAGCTTTCCCTGTGTTCAGGGACTTACTGCCTGATGACCCCTAGGGCACTGAGGGTGGACCTTCCATGTGGCTTGAAGTGAAACTAAAATGAAAGATGAAAGCAGTTCTGAAAGATTTTGAGATAGGGCGCTGCCAAGTCAGCTTCAGAGGAAGAAAAAGGGAAAGAAAACCAGCTTCTTGAGCTGTTGTAATGTGGATCATAGCTGTTTTGGTGGTGGCCTCAATAGATAAAGAATAGATCATGCTTTTAGACCCTTCGTGCCAGGGCTCAAAAGCCTTTACAGAATCGTTTATTAAATATTTAAGTGTTTCCTCTCTCTGCCCCTCAATCAGCCACAGAATGAGCCAGAGAGCAGCATTTCCTTAGCCTAGTGATGCCAGTGTGCAGCTGTCTAGATCTTTAAGCTTCCAGGCAAGGGTCAGCTTCATTTTGGCTGATTATCCTACAGCAAGTGCCCCCTGTCCGTAGCTGAGAGCCCCTATGGCTAAACTGAGGGAGCCTTTAGTTGAGGTGTCATTTTAAGGACGGTACTTCAGAAAATAGTTAGTACTCCAGTTGAACAGAAACAATTTTTGACACAAAATTAGGATTACCCCCAACCGTGCTTCTGTTCTGTATTGTCCTCTTTTAGACCTTGTTCCAATAAATATTTTAATCTTAAGCATATGTATCAAGAGTCCATGGTCTTGTTATTAGAAATGCCTGGTTGTACTTATTTGATATTCTATATTTACATGGTTTGACTTGCTGCCCAAATTTTGCTTTTAGGTGAGCATGAATCAGCTCCGAAGGAACATTTTTAGCTATTCTGAGAACTCTTGAAAAGAAATAAGAGTATGAGTCAGTTTTAAGTTTCGTGGTAAAACCATTTTTAATATTTAAATAATTTTTCTTCTGCAAAGGGAAAACTTCAAATAAAAAGTTATTTAATAGCTAAGTTACTTTAGCAATTGGCTTTCCTGTTTCTTTCTTAAATCTGGAATAGTACTAAAATAAAGTATAATGTAATATTTAGAAAAAATATACCTACGACCTGTGAAAATCCTACTTCACAGCATTTGGAGGAAAATGTAATGCATCCAAAAGTATACAGTGGTTTTTATAGTAGTTTTATTTTAACTAGTACAATATAATAACCTGACATGCTGTGAAAAATAAATAACTTTTTGAAAATGCATTTTCTGTGTATGAAAGTAATATTGAAAAATGACTAAGATAATCACTTTTGTATAGATTCCAAAAGTGGAAGAAAGTAGAAGAATAATTTACGGTTTCATGCATAGAGTTATACAAAGGTGTGAAAGATTTCCTTTACGTGGGACCGGGAGGAAAGTGCTGCGCTGTTTTGCAAAAAGACTCAGGGAGCAGGGCTGACTTGTGAGTAGGTGCTTGAGAGATTGCTGGCCAACTCATTTCTACAAGGGACTCTCTTTGTTTAGGTGTTGGTGTTAGTAGGTTGAATAAGTGAGTTTCCTTTTTTTATTTCTTCAGAGACAAAGCAACTCTTTTGGCCATTAAGTTCCAATTTTCTGAAGAAAGTAAACATTCCATCATAGAGTTCTCACACATTCAGATAAACACCCTTCTTTGAATTGGATAATGTTTATCCTGGTTGGAAATAGCCTTTCCATAGTACGCATGGGGTTCCAGGGAAGACGCCACGGTCTACAGCCGGTGGGCACTGGAAGTTGGATCTCTTTTTTTGCTGAATCTATGAAGCTTCCTGGTGAGAGCCAAAGTGGAGCCTGATAGTTTCACAGGCAATTAGGTGCCCAAACACTAAATTAGGGGTAACTTTGGAAGTATCACTGATGGTCTCTCGCTAATAGGCCAGGCAGCCCAGAGCAAACCAAATATCTTTAGGTCATTGGTACAATCTAGGAATGGATTAGAAGAAAGGTCTTAGTCTCCTTCCCCATAATTTCTCTCAGCGGCCCGGCCTTCTCAGATAAATATACAATTTAAGGAAGTATACTGCTTACTTCCTAAGGAGCAGTGCCTTCTAGATGAGTGTGCTAACTCCCTTCTCCCCATACACCTCCAAATAATCATGCCTAAAACTCTTCAATAGAAATTCTAGACACACCACTTCATTAGATTTTTTTTCAAGTGTTTGATCCTGAGAGTTGATGTCTCTCTTTGGTAACCTAGCTAGATCCATCTTCACTGGAGATTATGTACTAGAAAGTTTTCTTCATTGGCTGCGAAAATGTAAAATACTTGAGCTCTTACTGTAGGGGAGAGTGAGTTTCCCTCATCTCTCCTATTTTTGAAGCTTTTTGACCTTTTGTCATGAAATCTGTAGGACAACGGAGGAGAAAAATGAGTTCACTTTGCTGACTGCTATCGTGGTGGTCAATAACTTAGGGGACAAAAGGCTGCTATGCAGAGCGAGGATTATGGATCCTTGGCATAGCACGAAGAGAGAAGGGTGGGGCCAACATCAAGACACTACCCTTGCATGGTCCCAGGAACTGAGTTAGGTCCTTTAGAAACAGTCTTGGCAGCCAGTATCTCCTATTATTCTGGCATTATCCAGGGGCTGAAGGGTGGGCACTTGTCCAAAGTGGTCCTTGCTGATGGGCTCATGCCTCAGTCCTGTTTTCCTAGAAGATCTGCAGATAGCTGATACAGCAGTAGGGAAAGTGGTGATGGTCCTTGCTATTGAGGAAGCTTGGGAGACGCAAGAGATGATCTTATCTTCCTCCAGAAGCAGAGTACCTACAAGTGCCAATTCATCCCCAATGTGAAGATTGAGCAGTTGACTTGCAATGCTAGAATCTTTTTCTTCTCATCTTTTACTGCCTTCTTTGAGTTAGTTTCCTACCCTGCACCAAATACCCCATCTATTATTTTGCACCATGAGCCGAGTGCTCCTCAAGACCCAAGTCTTTCCTGACTAGGGCAAGGTGATTTAAATACAGTGAAAGAGTTTCACGTCCCCATAATGGCCGCCAACATTACTCATTTTGTTCAGGACAGCTATTGCCATCCTAATACAGTGATACCTCAGTTGTTGAACTCAATTTGTCCCAAATTCCTGTTGGAACACCAAAAAATTTGACAACTGAACATATTTTTTCCCATAAGAAATAACGGAAAATCACGTGAGTCATTCTAAGGCCCCAAAGTTACCCTTATAAATTTGTATTTCTAGGACTTCAACAAATTTTGCAACGATTTCTTTCTTTAACGCTGCTGTGGATCTCACGGTTTTTCTCTTAGCTTTACTGCTGATGACATTAACATTTTTTTGGAGTCATGGTTACAATATTTTACATAAATAAAGTGCAAAAAAGAGGACAATGACAAATATTTTAGTGCATTGACAGAATCACTATATGCTGTCTAGCCGGGAGTAGTGCTTAGACTGAAGGTCACCCACTTGTGCCCATAGGCAGGTGTGACACATGACTCAGTCTCTGCTCATAGGTTTTTTCAAGTCAGATTTTTGGTTGACTGTCAGAGTTATGAGCATCAAGCAGACTTTTTTCAAACTTTGCTGTTTGAGTAGTGGAAAGTTTGAATTTGGAGCCATTCAACAACTGAAGTAACTGTATATAGATGAGAAAAGCTGAAGATATGAGAGGCTAAAATGACTTATACAAAGTGTGATTTTAGTTTGAGTAGAAAAATAGGGATCTGAGTTCAGATGGTTTAATTTCAGCTGCCAATTGGATTTTTTAACAGTTTCTTTCTGGAGTTCACTTTTCATCTATTTTGATGGGGCTTACTGATATTCCACATAGTGGACGTAAAACTGAGACATTTTTGGTGATAATGGACTTTTTCTTTTTTATAAGCTGGCAGTTGTTGGTGGTAGATGAGCCTGTGTATTTATTGCTTCCCAAAGGAGCTGTGGCTTGGTTCTTTCTGTGTCTCTGTCTCTCTTTCTCTGTCTCTGATGCTTCAAAGACAGAATGGACCAGGGAGGCAGGAGCCATAGGGCAGGAGGATTACTATGCTCTTCGTTTTTATTACCTGGAGCTCCAGCGTGAGTCTCGGGGTGGATTGAAATTTTATATTGAGGCCAAAAGTAAAAGGAAAATCAGGACAAAGAAATCTTCAGGGCAAGGGGTGGGGCTTGCTTCCCAAGAGCGATGGAAAACAATGACAGTGAAGTAGCTTGTAGCTTGCTGCCTAATACGTGTAAAGCGTGGTACAGGCAAGATGGAGTTAATTCAATAAAATAAATATAAAATACTCTCTCCTCTGTCAGGCCTGCTGGAAGCAGGTCAGGGGTCACCGAGCCGCTTCACTGGAGCACTAATCGATTTGCTGTCAAGGTGGCCTGCTGGGGTTTCAAGCGGGAGAGGAATTGAGAGGCGCTCTGGCCCAATTTCCATAATTGCTCACTGCCTTTAGTGTACAACCTTTTATGAAACACAAAAAATATATCATGGAATTGTATTGATTAGCCATTGGGCTGAATAATTCACTTAGTATTTATTACCTGACCCCAAGAGGTTAAATAAATCCACTATCTAACTCGGGTTTGTGAGAAATATTACTTATTCATCGAAATGTGGGCTGATTATTGCACAGTAGCCCATATCTTTGTTTCTTGATTTTGCAATCAAGATTAATCCTCTTTGCATTTTGGGTCCAACAAGTCAAAAAAATGTTTAAAAAAAGAAACGATAAAAAGTATAGTTTGAGTGTTCCCCAAAAGGAGTACAGCAAAAATCATTGCTGAATATCATTTTGAAGCAGGTTTTTGGTATTGAACTTCAGTTATTTTAGTCAAATTTCAAAGAGCCCTCCTTCCAACATTATAGATGCAAATAAAATGCAGGCATAGCATTTTTTTATTGTAAACACTACATTTTATAATATCAAGCTTCTTAATGTTGATGACTGCTAAGTCTATTTTCATTACACCGTTTTTGGAAAGCTTATCTTCTTAAACTAAACACTCACAGACTAAATGTCCCAAGAAACAAAGAGTTGTTGGTAGTGGGTGGTTAGGAAGAAGACTTCTGCAATCTTAAAAATAAATCAGTCACTAACAGATAACTGAAATTCATTCCAATAAAGATAATTTCTAGTAGCTTGAAAATATGATGAAATTTAATCTGTAGGGCATTTTATGCATTTGTAAACTTTGGGGCAATCATTAATTATTTACTGGCCAGTGGCTTGTGCACATTTCTGCTACTCTGAACGGCAGATCTATTTTGATGTGCTTGCTATACATCCCAGTCACAACTACATGACATTCAAATCTAATTATGTTCTCAGTTGCCATGAGCTCTCACTATCAAGATACAACCCTTCCTTAGCTGAAGTCCTCCTTCCGAAAATACGTTTTAAACTTGTGTGTAAAGTCTTTCTTCAGTTTCCTGTCTGCATCCTCTGGCATCTCAAAGCATTGTTTTTGAAGTTTAGTGGAATTTGTTGTAGGTCAAGAAGAGGAAGGCACGTGAAGCTTTTTTTTTCCCTTTTCACTTCACTGAGGGAAAAGAAAAATTCGTTTGAGTTCAGTGCTAATTCTGTTTGTTTATCACTTGGCATTACTGTATCCAGGAACTAACCTTATGATTAGACCTGAGGATAGGAAAAGCCAGGGCTCTGGTGTTGTGCTCAGAGCCTTTTCTGTGTGTGTAGTGAAGGAGGAAACGGCTGGAAAGCAGGGTGAGCATGTGCAGAGCTTCCTAAGGCATGTGTAGGTGTACCCACTTCCCACTTTCCATATGCTGCCCTTGTGACTTTTGGGCATTCCATTTAATTTTTGTGTTCCATTTGACACCAATTTGTTGGTCACCACTTGGGAAAGTTTAAAGTTTGGGTTTTGAGGGCCAGGGATTTAGCTTAGAGGTTCCGTTGCCTGCCTCGCAAGTGCAAGGTCCTGAGTCTGATCCCCAGTATCCCCCCAAAAAGAGTTAAAAAATTGGGGTTTTTATTTTTGGCCCTGTATTTAGTTTGGTGGTGGGGCAGATACAGGAGGGTGGAAAAGGTAGGGACAGGAAAGAGAGA
Organism: Fukomys damarensis; assembly: GCF_012274545.1. Lineage (NCBI taxonomy): Eukaryota > Metazoa > Chordata > Mammalia > Rodentia > Bathyergidae > Fukomys > Fukomys damarensis. The sequence continues at coordinate 12,186,547 of NW_022900921.1, read as the reverse complement.
CAGAATATAGAATATTTGATTGTTTTTTTTTTTCTTTTGGTGCATGTACTATTTTTAAGACTTGCCTTCCTTCCTTTTTCTTCTGTCTGTGAGTGGGATTTGGTTAAATGGAGAATGTAGTTAACAATGATTCCAGAGCTCTTGATAGCCTCTTGAGATAATTTGGTTGTAAGCACTGAACAAAGTGCGTATTCTGAATATACTCACTTCAAGGGCTAATCATGAATGTTAAATTTTTAAGGAAACCAGTGTCATAATACTGTTCATAGCAATTCCAAAATAAATAGTGGTGAGATATGCTTTAGAAGAGAGGGTAGCTTCAGAGGTAGAGAGCAACAGATTGCTTTTTGCTTCCAAAGATTTCATCTCTAATTTACCCTGGTCTTTGCCAAAAGGCAGAGGAGTTTCCTATGGGCTAATCATGAATGTTAAATTTTTAAGGAAACCAGTGTCATAATACTGTTCATAGCAATTCCAAAATAAATAGTGGTGAGATATGCTTTAGAAGAGAGGGTAGCTTCAGAGGTAGAGAGCAACAGATTGCTTTTTGCTTCCAAAGATTTCATCTCTAATTTACCCTGGTCTTTGCCAAAAGGCAGAGGAGTTTCCTATGTGTATCTTTATATAATAGTTCAGTGAAATAAATTAAGAGCTGACCAAATCACCAGTGGTATGTCTTGATTTCTAAATATAACTTTTGAGCAGATGAGGGAAATTCCTTCCTGGAAAATGAATGCAGTGGAGTTTAGACTTTGGAATTAGGCCATCTTGAGTTTGAATCCCAGCTACCAGTTGTACCTGGAAAAACTAAATTCCTTAAATGTGTACAACGGGAGCAGTAGTACCTGCTATCCTTAGAGGATTGAGAATTTTAGGAGATTTTTTTTTCTGGCCCATAATCTAGGCACAAATAAGTGACATTCTGTTCTATTAATATGAGAAAGGGATACTTGCTATACCCATTGGTGTTGACTGGGTACTTGGTACTCCTCTCGAAGAAGGTACAAAACAGAAAATGGTCTTCATACACCAGAGCATCCTAGAGTGTATTTGCTAGGTAACCTAAAAAGAAAGTGCAGCTTGACATTTGAGATGTCTTTTTTTTCCCTTTACCATTAAAATTCCTTCAGAGAGGGGAGGAGTACGGCACATTTTCATCTGCACCCACAAAAGATGGTGGTTTTGTTTTTATTTTAGCTAAAAGTGGCCAAGATTTCCCAACTGTTCTATTTTTACAAATTTTAAAAGTTTCATCGCTGGGTCAGATTTAGGGCCTGTGTGGGAAACGATGATTTCTGCCAGCAGCACAGCAAGATCCCTGCTGTGTTGTGGTTTCCATGTATTTTTACATTCCGTGCGTTGCTGAACCGTGCATAGGAGGGAGCCCTAAATCACCGGCACTTTATGAGCGTTTGTGACCTTTAGATTTGGGTTCCAGAGTGAATGCATTATTTTAAAACTGTAGATGTTATGCTAGTGACTGTACCACAGCTTTTGCCTCCTCCCCTCCTACCGACTGCACCCTTCACTTCCCCAGTTGAAGTCAAAGGTAAACTTTATATAGCACAGGAAATATTTGAGCTTGCTAATAAACAAATGTGAGGAACGGTGAGACTCTAATTGTGGGGCGTATTCATGGCATGCACATTTAGGGCCTTACAGCTTGATTGAGGTGGAGCGATTAGAGAAGAGTTCTTGCATTTGCTTCGATGTCCACATTCCCTAAGGACATACATGTGCCAGAGGATCCTGGGCATGTGCTGGAGAGTTCTACCACTTTTCTGGCCAGAGACTTTCTTCTTCTGTCTGTTGCTTTCCTCTAACCCTTGTTCAGCCCCCCAACTCTTCCTCCCTTCTGAACTGACACCCCCCTCCCCCCGTCTCTACTCCTCTCACAGTGCTCAGCCCCACATTTAGTCTCTGTGCACACTGTAGTCACACAGGTCTCCTTGAAGTCTGGTTCTCTACCTGTCACTCATGCAATTTTACTAGAACCCTCTTCCTCCAAGGATTGTCTTCATAATTTGTTCTTTGGGTTCGAAATACCTTTTTAGCTTCCTAGTCTTCTTCCCTTCAGGCGCCGGGGGCTTCTGCATCCTGGACTTCTTCCCTCTTTTCCTCTTAAATTTTGTCTCCCCTGCTCCTTGGCTACTCTTCCCACCTCATCCTCTGCTCCTGTGGAATCCTGTTGACGTGTTAAGGGCCCCCAGAAGCCCTTGGTTCTGTGCGAATCTTCTTGCCCCCGTGAGAAGGAATCTCTCCTGCCCCTCTTAGCACTTTATTTGTGATCAGATCTTAATTTAAAAGTATATCTGTTTATTCAAGAAATATTTGTGGAGTATCTTCTGTGTCAGATCCTAGGCTTGACTTTGGAATACAGATATAAATAATTTTACATAATTCCCAGTTTAGTACTTAAAATAAAGTTATAAAGGTAATTTTACTATGTTACAGAACAGTTGGAATAGAAACAACAAAGGAAAGAAACCCACGACCATAGTGTATTCATTGTATTGTATTTTAAATTCTTTGCATTTTTACATTTAAAAATTATAATAAAATCCTTATAATTTTGTCTTTGTTTTAAACGCACAAATATTTTTCCATTTCTCCACATAGCCCATATTATTTGGAGAATAAATTATTTTGCCATTGTTGAAAGTGGAATTGAAAATTTTTCATTATTATTTGTAAGGAGTAAAATATTGTATTATTTACCAATAGGGAAATACGAAGCATTCATATTTGTAGTTATTTTTATTATTTGAATCTTTTTTTTAAGAGAACATATTTTTCACAAAAGTTAGCTGGTAGAATTCTGTTTTTCAAGTTAACTTGAAGCAAGATACAGAAAACAGAACTGGGATGATTGTCACGGGGTAGGGTCCCTCAACCTGACCCATTCTTCTCCTTCCATAATTACTCCCTACCTCGTGCTTTTCAGAGGTCTTGAAGCGCCTCTGCAGAATCTGAGGGCTTTGAAGAAAATACTTTGAAAGCCTTGTGATAAATCTCAGAAAAGGAATTACTTTTTCAGACATTACAAACATTTTCATAGCTCTCAATGCATAATGTCAAATTGCTTCCCAACAACTGGAGTTCCAAATGCAAAATTCTGTGGATTATTTGTGAGAGCACCGGTTACACCTTATCTGTGCCAATACTCTGCAGCTATCATTGAATTTGCTGTTCCCTAACTTAATAGATGAAAATTGAATTTAAGTGTACACTTCTCTTATTATGCATGTGGCTGGGCATTTTTCCATAGTGCATTTGTTACTTATATGTCTTCTTTGATGATTTTTCTGTTTCGCTCCTATTGACTATTGATTTATTGGGATCTCAGTATTTTTATTAGTTTGGTTAAATCTTTATATAATAAAGATAATAGCTTTTAAAAATAATCTGTCATACATAGCACAGGGTTGAGATTCTTCCATTTTTTTTCCCAAAACCCCTAAGATTTTATTAGTATGAAACTCTGGGTAAGTACCTTAAGGTAAAGGTGTCTCTGTGTTTTCCATACCATGGCACTGAGGCTTTTGTATTTCAAATATTCTCAAAATGCTAGTTGAATGGGTAAAGAGAATATGGTAACTGTGCTCTATATTCCGTGCTCAGTCCTCATTACGCCTCTGTCTGAGTGGCAATCCCCAGCCCTGTCACTGTCCCCAGTGCCCAGCACACCTTCGCACCCAGCCTTGCCTGGCCGTCCTTGCCCTGACATGCCACACTAGCTCATGCCCCAGGAACTTGCTGTTCCTTTTTTCTGCAACTCGTAGTAGAGCAACCGTTCATGGCTGTTTCTTGTCTTTTAGCTCAAACGTCACCTTCTAGGAGAAACCTTTTTTGTTTACTTTTCCTCCCTTGCTGTCCCCAGTCCTTGTATCCCACCATCCCATCCTCCAACCTTTCATTCTGCTTTAACAAATATTTTTGAGTCCATGTAGTGTGCCGGCACCTCTACCTTTGGGAGGGGATTTAGCAGTGTGAAAAATAGATGGACAGTCTACTCACACACGTGGAATATCTTACTTGTTTCTTTCTGAGTATGTGACTTCCTCACCACTAAAGAATGGCAAATCCATATGAACAGGTACTTTCCTCCTCTTGCTCACATTACATTCCAGCCCATTATGCTAAATAAATATTTGCTGAGTGAATGCACATTTTAATCCCCACACTGTTTTCCCCAGTATAGTATTATTTAAGTTGTTTGGAATATTAATGACATTTTTTCAGAAGCTTAGACGTTTTAGTCTCTGTTAATGGGTTTCTCTCTATCTTGTCACTGAGTACCTAGATAGAATAAAATGAAAGATTATCCTTTCTCTCCACCCCTACCCAACTCCTCCTGTTTGTACAGTGCTACTCACTAGTTTTGACCCGGCGGGAGGATGTAGTCTTCCCTCAGAGCATGAGCCCAGGTCTTATCTGTGTTAATGAGGATGATGCTGTCTCATCCAGAGTCTGCTGGGATTTTCAAGCACTATCCACACACTTAAAGTACAGTAACTGCAGAACGTAGGACGCAGTTGCACAAAGCCCCAACTTCAACCCACTTTTAATAATAGAAACTCTTATTTGCCAAGTTCATATAATTTTTTTTCCCTTGTGAGCTTTACTTAGAAAAGGAATGGGCTAAAGTTCATCCTTCCAAAAGAGAGGAAGTGAAAGATCCATACGGGTGGGGAGAACCCTGAGCAGGACAACCTTGCATGTATTTTTTCCATCTCAGGGGCTGCAAAGACCTGTGCAAGCTTCACCTGGGAGGCCTGCCTTGCAGCAGAACTGTAGTATGTGAGCTGGAAACTCAGAATTAGATGGACAGGAGCCAGATCAGTATGACCTTTTCAGTCTGTTAAGTGCTTATCAAATGCCACAAGCTAGGCACAATTGCTGAGGAGTGAGGAGTGACTGTGCTAAAGAGCAGACATTTTCGGTCAATGTGATCTGAGGGTCACCTGTGTATGAATCATCTTGGTCAAATGAAGACCAAACCTCAACACAAATCACAATTTCTTGGGATTCGTGTCTGGGAATTTGCATTTTCAACAAGCTGTATTTAGATTCTTCTGCATTGTAAGGGCTTTTGCACTGTACAGGTTCAGTAGTGGGGAAATAACAATAGGAAATAATGGTTGTGTTAAAATTAAGCCAGGGGCTAGGAGAGGTATTTCAGGATACCTGGTAGGGCAGTGAGCCCTGGGAAGGCTTCCTGAAGGAGTGCTATTTCAGTGGTGACTTGGAGGAAGAGCCATTAGCTAGGAGGGGATAGAATAACCCAGAGATTATTAATAGGAGGAGGAGTTAAGTACCTCTCTGAAAGTGTTCAGTTCTTTAGCATAAACTAGTACAATGCGTGTGCCTACAAATGGTAAGGAATTGGAATAACATGCAAGTAGGGTTTTTTGTTCCTGGGGAAAACAATCAGCCTACAGAGGCAGTGCAGTGCCCCTGCTGAAATGCTGGACCTGCCCTCTTCCTGTTTTCTAGAAGAGGACAAGTCTCTGTGAGGTGGCCACGAGGATATGCACTAATGGTCCAGATAGGTGCCTGAGGCCAGAGGAGACAACCGAGGTTGGTAGAAGTTAGATAGGGCCCACACAAAATGAAATAGACCCTATCTCTTTTTTCTCTTCGCTTCTGGTTTGCCAGACTCCCCTGTGAGAACTGTGTGTGTTACAGGCATATGTTTGTTTCTTTCTGTTAGCTTACACATACCCAGAGGGTGAGGGCAGGGAGACAAAAAGGGAAAGGTTTGATGGTTAGATAGTAAAGAACGTGGCACTGATCCATTGCTTGTCTATTGACCATGGTCTTTCTAAGTAGCTGTTCTAAAACCTATGTGCTTTTGTGATATAGTTGATTCCGGTATCAAGGGTTATATTTAGGGAAACAAATTTTTGATTTCAGAACATGTCTGACTAACATGGCTTGGAGTTCTGGCATGGACAGAGCAAGTCCAGCTCATGACCAGAGTCTGGTGACATTTTGGGAATGGGAAGAGCAATGGTGGTCACCTCGGGACTCTGTTGGCTGTTAGCTCTTGGCTCAGGGTTTCCTATTATTGCTAGTGGGCACGTGTTATTTTTGCCCCCACAGTTGCTAACTCCTTTGCTTAGCTTGTTGGCATTGGCTGGCTTCCCTCCTTAGCTTCTTCCTTTTTTTTGTGACCTCAAATGTTCTTATACTGACACAGCATTGGAAAGCATGAATTTCCAGATTTGAGGACATTTGTATTCAACTTGGAACTTTCCTTCCCTACGTCTAATTTCTAAGAAAACTAATCTTCAATCACATAAGAGCCTGGTCACCAAAAGACTTACTAAATCTGGCTGTAGAATTTGACTTTATGACCTTTTAGGGTGGTGAATGTCAAAGACTGAGCCCAGGGCAGTGTGAAATAATAAACAACTGGGCTGTAAGATCCAGCTTGACGGGCATCATCTGAAATCACCTCCCTAAATTTATTACAGTTAATCAATCCAGGCTGAAAAACGGAGCTAGGAAATCTTTCCTACAATGCTCTATTTCATTCACACTTGCATCAGGTAACAGAAGTTCAGGAGTTTGTTTTCACTGTTCGTCGAGACAATGAGCGCTGTTCACAAATAGATACTCCTTGGTGTAACTTGAAAGGTGACAGAATGGCAAAGAAGAAAATCACTAAGTTGTTTTGCTTGAATTTCTCAGGGCTTTTTTTTTTCTAGAGGTAAAACTTATCCGTTCTATTCTGAGGTATGTGTTGGCATTGACCAAAGTTAGCAGAAATCACATTCCATTTCAAACATCCAGACAGACCAGTAGGGATACATTAAGGAGATGGCCTGTCGAAAGAGAACTACCTACAGCAAAATCTTATAGGGTTCAGGCTAGGCCAGCTGCTTGTGACCTCCACGACTGGAAATAAAAAGGCTGCTATTAGTTCCACGTCGGCTCTCAGAGTGAATGTTGCAGAGTGATGGAGGGTGTTAAGCTGTCAAATACCAGCAAGGGTTAATAAGGTTAAAGAAGAAATAAAAGCTGGTCAACAATAAAGCAGTGTAGATAAATCAGCTCCAATAAATAAAGCATGTCACATCATGTATACACTGTGTGAGAAAAACAAGAATCATAACTCACATATTAAGCAGTAGTTGCAGGAATTCTTTGGTGGGACATCCACAGATTATTTCCTTGGACATCTTATTTGCCCACTTGGACACTTAATCAGCCCCCTTTCCTCTCTGGAAATCATCACCTTCCTTGTGAGATAATTCTCTAACATCAATCAGAGTGTAAAATATAGGACAAGCTGAGCCAGTTTAAGTTAGCACCTGATGTCAGAAGAAGGCCATTACAATCTGCCGCACCACAGAGGTGATTCACTTTCAGGCCCCTTTGACCTCTGCCCTGGAGAGGGAGGTCAGAAACATGCCTTCTGTGTGGGCTGAGTTTGCCCCGCTGACCAGTGAGATGCAGGGCTTTGGTGGTCAAAGGATTTGTCAGATTATTCTGTACATTTGTATACTTCTTATAACTAGTGCAAGGTCTTGATGCCTCTGCAGCTGAAACGCCTTCCAGCCCCTAGACATTACCTGCCATTGGCCTCAGCAAGTTCCATAGAATGGAAATCCTGCAGACCTGGGGGCTGTTTCTACCTATATTAGCATGGCTTTGACATGTTCCAACTCAGTTTTAAGGTGCTGAGTACCGGCTGATCTGTGAGCCACACTTTTGTTATTTCATGTCCACTTCCAAACTCAGTGGCTGTGGAGAATGCTCTGATTACTGTCCACTCTCACTTAGAGATGGTTCTATAAAACTTGAGTACAGAGTCACAGGCTTTACATTTATCGATGAATTGATTGCAGTACTGGTGATTGAACCCAGGGCCTTCACACTGAGCTATATCCTTACCCCTTTTTAAAAAACAAAATTTTAAAAAATATTTTGAGACAGTGTCTTGCTAAGTCAGTAAATTGTCCAGGCTAGGAGTAAATTTACAGTCCTTCTGCCTCAGCCTCCCCAGGAATTGATATTATAGGCATGGCCACTATACCTGGCTGCTTATTTTTTAAAGAAACCCATTCCCATCGACACATTCAAATCTCCATTTCCCTTTAGAGACTCCATGGACTTCTATGGTTGCCTCAGATCTGTTTGTCCATAATCAGTGGCACATTGCTTTGAATTTCTACAGTAGTGACAGGTATTCATCTTTGGGGGCTCTGTTTGAAAACAGGTAAAAATTAGTCAAGAAGATGGTCTAGTTAAATGGCTTTTCTGTGTGACCGTAGTTCCGAAAGTATGAGGTCCGATTATTTTTTGTTCAGTTTTATTTTTGGCAGGGCTTTCCAAACAAGGTATTCTAAAAATATATTATGAGGGTTGGCCATACAATTTGGAAAATGACAGCTTCCTCAGGGTTTAGTTTCGGGTTAGAAATCAGCCTTATCATTTTATAGTCCCAGGTAACAAGTTTGTGAAGGTAATGCTTCTATGCTCGGGAAGAGACTTCTAGTAAGTAGCACAAAGTCTGTGATCTTAGCTGGGCATGGTACCACATGCCTGTAAGCCCAACATTTTGGTAGGCTGTGGTAGGAGGTCTGCTAGTTCAAGTCCAGCCTAGGCAACTTATTGACTCAGAGAGACCCTGTTTCAAACAAAAAGTTAGAAAGAGGGCTGGAGATATAGCTCAATGTGAAGGCCCTGGGTTTGATTCCCAGACTGAAAAAAAAAAAAATTACGGACTTGACCTTGGTTCCTTCTTCACTTGCAACTGTGCAGGTTTTGGGACTCTAGAGATGGGTCTGTGTAGCAAGAAAGAGTGCAGGATCTCAGCACTCAGGGTGGCCCACCCAAGGCGTGGGATTATATTTGAATACAGTTGGTTTTCCTATTCTTAGGAAATAAGGTTCTGGTCTTCAACCACTATTTTTACTAACAGTTTGTGTTTCCTTGTTTGAGTAAACCTTATAACAATCTGAAGGAAGAATTTGATTCCAAAGAAACTAACTCCTAAAGCTATGGGCTACGATTATATGAATGTTTTTCATATCATTCCCTCTCCATTTCCCACCTTCTTCTTTTATTCCACATTCAATTTAAGATGGTTTTATTTAGACAGGAAGATCCGATTCTCTTTGTATGAATTGATTTCCTGTGTTTGAGGCTTTCTCTGTCATTTTTCATGATATTTTGTGGTGAACAATACATTTGAGAGCATTCTTTTAACATGTGTCTGAATGTCCTTATGCATTTGTGCAGAGCGGATGTTACGGAAACTTGCTGCTAGAACTTTGCTTTTGTGAGTATAAAGCAAAATAATGTAGAAATTAAACATCTTCCTTTCCTATCATTTTCTTTTCCATTTCTTGAACAGTACAAACCATATAAATTTATAGCTTTGCTAATATAATATCATGGAGGAAGAGCTCCTTTATTTCAAAGGCTTACTTTCTTAGGAATATGCTTTCTGGGTGCAGAACATAGCAGGCATCAAGGATACCACGCAGAAGTACAGGGACAATGAGAAGACTAATAAAAAGAGCATAGAGTGGGCATCATGCAGAAGTGGGTTTGAGTAATCCCAGAATGTGGGAGGCTGAGGCAGAAGAATCACCGAGAGTTCAAGGCAAGCTTGGACTCTGTAGTGAAGTCAAGGGCAGCCTGAACTACATAGGGAGAGACATCTTCTAAAAAGAAAAGGATTTCAGTTTCAGCATTTTTCTTCACAGTGGGAAGCCTTGCTTGGTTCAGTCTAAGCTTCATTTTCTTATCTACACAATGGGCACAATTCTGATTCATCAGGTTTTTAGACCATGTCTGTGTCTTGCATAATACTTGTCATAGTACCCGATAAAATGACAACGCTTAATGATCTCTTGATTCTCTCTTTTGTCTAAAATCATTTGCATAAGTGCACTAACAGCAGTCTTTAGTGAGGAAACTCTGGCATGTGAAACAGAAAATAAATTAATATTTGCCTAAGAATCCTCTTTCCTGCAAGTGACCCACAGTTATTATTATTGTAAATGGACCTGAGGTTCCCCAGTTCCCAAAGCAGAGAAATATACTCATGAACTTGCCTGTACTGGAGGGAGGACTGAGAAGACGAGGTCCACGTTCAGGATCATTTGAAAATATCATTGTTTAATTTCCCAAGTCTTGTTCACATTTTATTCAGTGCCTAAAATATTTTTTGAAAATATCTTTTAAAATCACTTGCTAAAAAAAAGCGGAACTTTGGAGCACAGATGTTTTCACATTTTCTTCTCCATTCTGTCTGTTCATCCCTCTCTAACTACCATTAAGGCAAGGGGTCCCTCAAGAAATAGGTGAACTAGCAAAGCACTGGCTGGGCAGTCTGTACCTTTATCCCAGTAGGCAGTCTTCAGAAAACAAACAGAGTCCCCAGCTCCAATCCCTTTCCTCCTCTGTTCTATGCAAAAGGCAGAAAGCCTTTGGACCGGTCCCCTCATTCCTCAAACCATCCTTAATTAGTGTTTTTGCCACGATCCCTACCATCTATCTTTAAGAGTTTCACGAGTCGGCTCCCTACAAGTTTTATTGCATTCAAAATAGAGGCAAGCTGGCAGTGGGTGATGGTGGGAATATATACAGTCACCAAGCGGGGGTTGGCTGTTACTTGTAATTGATTGTTCAGTGAAGCCTGCCCGCGCTCTTTACCCCGAGGCCTGACTTTCCTCCATATGCCTAGTGTCAGAACTTGGAAGCCAGCTGGTCAGTCAGCGCACATCCTGTGGGAAGCGGCAGACACAGGCGGCCGGTAGCCATCAGCCTCCCTGAGCACATTTCCTCTGTGTTTTGATAATAGTTCTGTAGGCTTTAATTATGCTGTGTGACAACACATTCATGAACTATCAAAATAAATCCTTTAAGGAGATGGCTGCTAACAAGTTTTGAAGCAACAGTGCTTGTTGCAAAGAAATCAGAGCGAAGCAGTCAGATTTTGCAGGATCCCCCTCAATGTAGAAACCAGATGAAACATTCCCTTGCCTTTTTTATCCTGCTGACAAATGCTTCTTTTAAAGCTGTGCCTTTAAGAAGTTAACTGAAGACACTTATTGCAACACTCGAGTGTATACAACACAAGTGCTTTACAATTAGCAGCGGTAATGTGAGCATAAAAGCTGTGCCCCAATATCAGTATATAAAATCTGAAGGAACACCGCAGGGTCCATTAGGGCCATTTATAGTGGAGACTGAGACTAATGGCATTAAATTATTACAGCTATTGCTAAAGGGGCATTATAAGTGAATCCCTTCCAGCTGGGGTGGTTGTACATGCTCTTTGTCAACGGTACAGTCCTTTAAAGATATCCTTATTGTTCACGATCATGTAGACCTGATGCCATGTACTTTGCTGAAGGTATAGATAACACCCAGCAAAAGACTGGGAATTAGTGTTTGATGAAACTGGACTTAGAGTTAAGCGGAGTTGGGTAGTTCTTGGCACTTTCTACTTATCTTTCTTCACACACACACACACACACACACACACCTGTGAGCTCACACGAGGGATTATGCGTGCACGAGTTTGCCTGGCTACACTTGCGCAGAGAGACCCACACATTGGTTTGAGTTGCTTGGATTGTGCTATGTACATGCTTGCTCAGTTTAAAACTTGGCAAAATTCAGGGAATTAGTTTCAGATGGTCAGAATTCTGTTTGGAACTGAATTTTCTCAGAAATAATAGAAATTTATACTCCTCAGCACACATTAGTCTTTAGTTTTTCCTATGAATGTGGTTGCCCTTTATGTGTCTAGATTACCAGAATCTTTTCCAAGGTTGGTAGCACTGTTAAATGTTCAGATATTTTAGTTCCCCCAACACCCAATCAAACAACAGGAGGTTGCTCTAGAGCAATAATTGAGCACCAGGGTTCGGCAGTTTCAATTTGCTGAAGTTGATGAAAGGCGCAATTTGGTAACCCCAGAACTCTGGGAGACTGAGGCAGGAGAAACACAAGTCTGAGCCAGTCTGGGTAACTTAGCAAGATCCTATCTCAAAATAAAAAATAAAAAATAAGCTGAAGGTATAGCTCAACGTGAAAGGCCCTAGGTTTAATCCTCAGTGCTGGGGGACAAAAAAAGAAGTTGCCAAGAGAAATTTGGGAATAAATTCAGAGTTGCTGTTGAGCTTGAGTAATGAACGTGGTATGAATTAATAATGCCAGCATTATCTGTGACACTTGCTAGAGAGAATATGGAAACATATGTACCAGCCTGTATCTCAGGAGGAGGTCACGGGTCAGAACGTGTTGACTGCAAATCAGATCAAGGAGGTCACCATATTAAGTGTATTCACATATATTACACTACACATGTGTGTCTCCTCCCTGTCATATGAATTAAATCATTATAGATAATTAAATAATTGCTATTAATCACTCCCATATTTCCCTGGGTCAGACCTATTTACTAGCATCTACTTAGTGGTTATCTACTGTTCTGGGTGCTTTGGAGGGAGCGTGGTACCAGACATAATTCTTGCTGCTCGGACTTTGCAGTGGAGTTGTGAAGGAGAGACTAATGAAAGGAGAAAGTTGTTCAGACCTGGATTCTGTGGTGCTGCTTAGGAGGATGCTGAGAGTTCAATATAGGATAAAGTGTGTGAGGAGATTTATACAGAGTGGGGAGCAGAGGGGCTTTGAATTGGGAATAGGACCACAGGACAGGGGGAATGAGGAGGGAACAAGGAGCCCACCCCTCAGGTGAAGATGAGGCCTGGAAGAGACTGTGCAGAGTGCGCTTGGCAGACCCTGCTGAGGCCATTTGGGTTCAGGCAGGACTTTGTTTCTGCCCAGGACTGTATCAAGTTGTGGGGACACATTTAGGTGGGACAGTGTCCTACCTCTAGGGGAGTTAGAGCTTACTGTAGCCATTCTCAACTTATCCACCTTCCCACTGAAGTAGACATTTTGTTTGCACTGAATTAAAAAACAAAACAAAACAAAACAAAACAAAACAAAACAAAACAAATTGTGTGGTTCTTTGAAGCCCATAAATCAATTCTTGATCTAAAGTTAAGAACTGCTGCCTCATGGGAATTGTGGGCTGAAAGTATAAGGTGGGCTGGTTTGTGGGGCTAAAGTGGGGAGACCTGAAATCCTGGTAAAGGAGTTTACCTGATGTGGAGGCAGCAGGAGTCTTTGAAAAGAGCCACAGAAAGTCAGAGGCAGGCCATTGACCATCCAGCGCATTTAGATGGGGAAGCAGATCCCAAGGCTGAGGTCACCGCCAAAGTTACCACCCCACCCCAAGGTGTTCTTTTGGACCCTAAGCTGAAGGAGACTTTTGCTGCTGGGATCAGGCTTTTCTCAAGAATTACCAGGGTGGTCCAAAAGGGCACAAGATGAAAAATTGAATTTAAGTTAATGTCTTCTTAGCAGAGCTGTACAGAGAACTATTGGGCAGTAAAGGGACAATGTAAGAGGAAGCTAAGAACAAAGGCTGCAACCACAAGCATGAAAGACACTCTACCAAATATGGTTTTAATGCACTTTGCTGTCGGCACATAAGACACTTCTTAGTGAGAAACCTCATCTTGAACTTTGCAATAAAGCAGAGAATCTCTTCAATCTTTGAAATCTTTCACTTTGGAAATATCCACAAAACAAATGTGAAAAACAAACATTAATGAGGCAGATATAAAACACTTTGGAGAAAAAATAATTTACCATTTTTATAGTTGCTATAGAAACACCTCAGCCCTCACTCTTGCTAATTAGTTGGATTTTACACATTTTATATTTGGAAATGCAAATCAGTTTTCATAAATTATTACTTATTTTTTCCATTTATATTTACAGTACTGTTATGCAGATACACACAGGAAGTCTAGGGTATTATTTAGCCGTATAATGTGACATACTTAGTTATATGAGCCTGACATTTATATCCACAAGACATTTCTTAGTTTAAATACTCTGTTAAATGTTGTGGGAAATTATACAGAGATTTGTAATTTTTGTAGTAGAAAATGAGAAAATGTAAATTATGTAGTGGCTTGCTAAAGTGCTTTCTCATGGAGTCTTGAGAAGGACGGGGGGAATTTTACCCCCAGTAGACTCTAAATAATAAACATTTTAAGACTTTCCTCCAGTCGTGGGAATTATGGTTGGCTTGGGTGTCTTCTGAACTTTTGGTACTAAACACTGACCATCTGTAAACACTTACTGGACTCTTGCTGATTGGAGAAGACATTGAAATGTTTGGAGAAAAGAGAATATAGGATAGCTCCAAGATCTGGGGTGGCTCATAGTCTTCTGGAGAGGAGGTGAGTGGATCCTCAGATCCAGTAGATGGGAATTGCAGATATATTTTCAGTTCACAGTCAGAAGAATGGGAGAGTGCAACTATAGATTTTGGCTTTATTCTTGAAAATGAAGACTTGACAGATTGATTGGGTTCAACTATGCCCCGCTATTTATTAACTACCTGATTTAGTTAACACTTGGACCACTTTGAGCCTATTCCTGCAGAATGGAAACAAAAAGAATAATTCCTACATGAGAGGGTTTTTGAAAAAAATTAAATCATAGAATATTTATAAAATGTTTAGTTCAGAACTCAGCACATAATAAATGCTTAGCCAGTGATAAGAATATTTATAATGTTTAGTTCAGAACTCAGCACATAATAAATGCTTAGCCAGTGATACCTATTATGAAATTATTATCACAGTTGATTCTTACTGTGCATGCACTTACTTCCTGATTTCAGCTATGCATACTTGAACAAAAAAGAAAAAAGAGTACTAGGATAAAATAATAGTTTAAATACTGCTCCTTTACCGCTCATTGTGTATCTGCACCCTGGAAAGCCTGAGAGATAAAGCTGCTGATATTCAGGACTCCATATATACATAACAGTGTGTAAGGTGTAAATACATGCAGACTGCCCTCTGTGTAGCTTAAGGAATTTCCAGGGATTAATCTGTCCTCATACAATTTTGGTTTTATACGTGACTTTAGGCGCTAGCTCCTACATTACAGGTAGAGCCATTGTATTGTTGCTGTATTGGTGTTATTGGCCGGATGTGAAGGATCCAATAGTGTAGTTGATGGAATGACTTAAAGCTATAGTTGAGACCTTGGATTAAATGTAGACATCTTTGGATGATTTTGATAAGGAAGTAATGAGTGGGGAGAAGTAGTGGAAGACGCTTTGACATCCAGTGTGAGGGAGAGAGGAAGAGGAGTGGGCGAGGCCTTTCCCTCTGTTAGGAGAACTTGATATGCTATGCTGAAGAGAAGACATGAACCTTGGAGAAATGGGAGGTACAGAGAGGAGACTGATTGGGTGCTTAGCCTCTTGTGGGAAGTAAACAACACTGACAGAAAAGTGTGTGTATCTATACTAGTCTTGTTAAAGGTTGTCCTTTTAGTGGTGTGCATAATGAGTCTCTTGGCCTTCTTAGTCTTAAGTCTTTCAGCTCCTTGGAAAACAGAGTAAACAGGATCGCTTCCTTCCCTAGGCTGATTTCCGTGTTTTCCTGAATCAAGAAGCAAGGATTTGTTTCTTCTTTGTGTATGTGACCTTATTTAAATTCAGAGTTCATGGTAACATAAATGGTCAGTGGCAGGAAAACAAATAAAGCACAAATGCATAAATACATTTTTTCCAGAATTTACCACATTAAACAAGCCAATAGTTTTGACATTATTTAGCTCCATAAGATTGTGCCTTTGCTATTTATTATCCCTACTGGGATATGGCCAGACAGGAAGCGTGAGGGACTCAGGAATGGGGAGTGAGAATGATGGCAAACTGGAAAGTGCCTGTTCCTTCTACAGGGAATGGGAGGTGGTGTTCGGTCTATTCTCTGCCCTGCCTCTTTCTTGCTACTGAGAATTTGAACCCATAGTTACCAGATATGACTTTTCTACAGAAGCTGAATGTTGGTATTTTAAGTGATAGGAGCCAATTTTTAAAATTCCAATTATTAAGAAAGCCAGAACTAAATTAGGCCATGGGCTGCAAGTAAGTCTACTCTTTTTTTTTTAGAGCTATATTATCCGGCGTGGTCACTGGCAGATACTCAGTTCTTGGAAAGTGACAAGCTCAAATTGAGATGTAAAATATATAATGGATTTTGAAGATTGTAAAATACATAATTAATTTTTAATATCGAATAATGTTTAAATGATATGTTTTAAATATGTTGGCTTTAAGAAAACATTTAAATTAATTTTATGTTATTATTTAAAAAATATGTCTCTCAGGAACATTTGAAATTACATATGCAAGTTGGATTTACAGCTTGCATTCTAGTTCTGGTGGGCACGTTGCTCTAGAGAGCTTGAGCCAGGTCTTTCTGCTAAGCCAGGTCTTCCTCTGTGCGAATGATTTTCTGGAGGTGGAGGTCTGTGAACTTATGTACTTGTTCTTTCCTCTTTCTTAGACCAACCTAAAGGTCAGGAATGATCTGCTTTTTGTGGGTCCTCTAGCCAGGTCAGTTTTGATCCAAGGATAGAGCTATAAATGGATCTCACACTTGAAGCTCAGGTTTTGGTTGCCTGGCAGATATGCCTACAGCTGTCCTCGCCCAGGTCCCAGTAGTGTTGACCCTGACATCTGGCATCTCGGTCTTCGGCATTGAGCCTTTGGGCACCTGGGCTCTTCAAAATACAGGACAAACTCTTGGGTACCACACTTCTTTCGCTTGTCATACTTTTGCTTACAAGCTTGTTTATATTGGAAACAAAGAGTAAGCACTTTAAATTTACCCTGGTGAAGGTAAGCTTCAGAGTCACTTCTTGAGTCCCATTTCAACCACATTTTGAATCAAACCAAAGCTCACATTTTAATTGATTGCAAATCTAACCAAACCTCTTAACCCCACCCCAAGAAACACATCTGGGAGAGAGCAATTCCCAAAGGTGAGAGGACAGCAACCCCGCAGGGAAGTGTGATTGGAAGCCTGAACTTGGAAAAATGTGGAGCTTCTGGCTAAGTTTGTCCTATCTCCAGATTTTTTATTTTGTTTTGTTTTAAAGATAATAGCATGTGGATCTAATGAAACAGGCTCTAGATTCAAATCTAGGAAGTCTCATTCATTTACTTTTTAGGTGCTAGATTCTATACCTATGTGTATTTTCAGACAACCTATTTAATTCTTACCTCATGAAGCACATCTAGTAACCTCTGTTGCACTTTTATGTGCTTAATTTAGTTAGAACAGAGAGGGACACGTTAGATCTTCCATCCATCTCCAAAAATGCTAGTGATTTTCTTTTTTTTTTTTTCCTCATTGAGTTTATTGGTACTTTTTAAGTATATGGTACAGTTACGTTCATCATTGGGATCTTGCACCTTTACATGACAGGTCTCGGTTCTCATTTTTTCTCCCTACCACTGCTTGGGATTTTCTTAATGGCCGGACAGTTTGAAAGCCCAACTATGGGGATATGGTTTTTCCTTTGTTCCTTTCTTTACTCCACCTCAGTGGGTTTTAAGTTTTAGTGAGTTCTTAACATAAATCTATATATGTGGTCATTTATAGATGATATAAATAATTTTAAGGGCATTTTTTAATATATGTAATTTTTGTGTTTGTTGTCCATGTTAACTGTGAGCCTGACTTCATGGGTAATATATTTAACTTTTCTGTATGTATAAAAGTTTTTGGTGCATGATTCCAGGTGGTTGGATATACAGATAGGGGTTTTATAGCTATTGTCCCCAGTGCTAAAGGAATAATGCGTTTTTAATATGGGGTTTGGTGGGGTGGGGAGAAATCCCACTGAAGCTTAGATAGTCTCTATTTTACAAATTAGGGAGCAGAAATCTGGAAAGTGTTTAGAGGAGATGTTTGGAGGTGGAGATGGCAGCAGACAGGCAATCTGAAAGGTAAAACAGGAAAGCTATCCTAAGCTTTCCTGTATTTAAAATCCACAGTTCCCTCAGGGTGCCAGGGCTCCACTTACACCATT
The DNA here is from genome assembly GCF_012274545.1 of Fukomys damarensis. Lineage (NCBI taxonomy): Eukaryota > Metazoa > Chordata > Mammalia > Rodentia > Bathyergidae > Fukomys > Fukomys damarensis. The sequence continues at coordinate 12,168,601 of NW_022900921.1, read as the reverse complement.
CTTGTATTATCTCTAGAAAGAGCTTCAAGATCATCTCCAAGATGAGCTCCTGCAACTTCCAAGAGTCCCAATTATGGGGCCCTTGAGTTTAAGTACAGCTTAGATTTTGGAGATTCATAATTGTTATGGAGAAGAATCCAATGAAATTCATCAACTGCGACAGTTTGCTGTGAGTTCTGTTGTGTGAGAATACAGAGTGGTAGGAAACTGAAACTTACTGAGGACTCATTGCAGTAACATTGTATGTCACTTAATTCACATAATACTGTGAAGCAGGTTTTCTCATCCTCATTTATAGATTAGAGAATTGAGAGAGGTTAAATAATTTGCTCAGGGTATTATATTTTACTTTAGGTGACTATATCAGCTGTGGTTAGATTGGGCTGCAAGTGAGGGAACCCCTAGCTGGATTCAGCAGAGCAGTAGCCTGCATAAGGCAGAAATTTATTATTCTCATGTTAATGAACCTTGGGAGTAAGCAGTTTACAGCTGGGTGGGGGAGCTCTTCTCCATGAAGTCCGCCAACCAGACTCCCTCTGTCAGTTTTTTCCTATCTGTCAGCTGTGGCCTCATCCCTCCACCCTGAGATGGAGAGGAAGCCATCACAGCAGCATCCCTAGTAGTAGAATAGAGGAAGGAAGAGGACCAGGCAGATCTTTCCTCTAAATGACATTGGATATTATAGATATCACTCTACTTTCATGTCATTGGCCAAAGCTTGGTCATAGGATTGCTTAGTTATCAGGGATTTGGGGAAATATAATTTTTATTCTGGGTAGCCACATGTTCAAGATAAATAGTGAAGATATTATCTCCTGAGATGTTATGAGCAAACATATAATTTGGGTACCAATAGACTGTAGTCAGCACAGTGACCTCGGGGAAGTCACCTAATGCTCTTCTTGGTTGTTACATTATTAAAATGGAAATGAGTTGAGTAATAGGCTCTCCGGAAAGCATTTAGCCTAGTGTTCTGTAGCTGGTATCATTTAAAACATCACTCCCTCTTCCCAGTATTGGGGATTGATCCCTGGGCCTTTGCATTGAACTACATCCTCAGTTCCCCTTTTAAAAAAATTTAAATTTTTCATTTTGAGACTGGGTCTTGCTAGGACTTGAATTTGAGAGCCTCCAGCTTCACCTCCCAGAATGCTGGAATTACAGGCATATGCCACCATCACACCTAGATAGCTCTCTTTAATTACAACAGGACTAATTCTTCTCTATACTGGTTTACTCTGTGTGCATGGTGACACAGCCACTAGAAAAAGATGCTTGTTTTCTACATTTTCTCCTTCATGTACTCTTTTCTCTATTAAATAATACTACTGAATCTCCTGGCTTCCCTGTTTAATATCTATTTTCTTGTCAGTTTGATGTAGTAAGAGTCACTGATCATGAATCCTAAAGTGTTTGGAGAAAAAAATAATCATATAAGATAATGTTGATTTTCTTCCTCTATTGATATTCTCATAGATGATTCCATTTTCTTGTAGAATTCAATTATACAGTATGTGCTTAAAACCTGAATGTTAGTATAACCACAATTTAAGATAGTTGTGAAACTTTTTCTTTAAAGGAGGGGGTTAAGTATGAAATTTTACATCTGGGTCTATATATGGCTGTCCTGGTTATGACTGTTTTAGATTGGCTTAGAAGAAATGCAGACCTTTTAAGCAGAAGGTCTCTGCGTTTTGGAACACACTGATGATTCCCATTAAAATGTAATACTTTTCATTAGGAGGTGTGTGAACTTGAGGAATGTGTGTGGGGACAGAGAGCATCACGTCTTTTGTGTGCATTCAGTCTTGCGACATTAATGAAGGAGACAGAGATGAGTTGGATGATCAGATGAAATCCTCCGCTGACTTCCCAGCTGGATGAATCCATCTGGATTTGGTCTCCTGTGTACCACAAGCTCTGGGCTCTGACCTTCACCTGGTTCGGCATGGACTCAGGCCCAGTGTTGTTGGCCCTCCGGCCTCATTCATGCTGCCAGTCACCTTGGGCTCTTCTGAACTTGGGTTCTTCTACCTGAAGTGCCTCCCTTCTCTATTGCCTACTTCCTGCTCATCCTTCAAATTTCACTCCCACAAAAGCCTCTCTGAATGCCTGGATTGGCCAGGCTTTTGTTTGAGCTCTCACAACACTAGGCTGCCTTCCTTCAGAGTGCTCATTTTGGAATATAGAGGTGTGCTTGCTTCTTAGGTGATGGACCTGTGCCTGCCCCTTCCTTTAGGCTGTACACTCACTAAGCACAAGGGACTATGCCTGCTTTTCATTACTACCCTGTCCCATATGATGTTGCTTGATGTTTAACAAGTATGTGTAGAATAAATCTTGTTGAAAATCTGTTTATTATCTATGAATCATCCTCTGCTAGTTGAGAAGAGTTGCTTGAAAATTATGTTCTTTTTTCTTTTTTAAATTTGGCAATTGCTTAGTAAGTATACTAGTTGGCTAGACCTGCTGTCACAAGGAACCACAGAATGAGTGCTTTAAAAACAAAAGTTTATTTTCTCACAGTTTTGAGGGCTGGAAGGTCATGGTCAATGTGTGGGCAGTTTAGTTTCTTCTGAGGACTCTGTTCTTGGCTTATCCATACATCTTCAGTGCCTTCATGTACCTACCCCACTGTCCCCAGCTACGTCTGTGTCTTAATGCCGTCTTGCAAGTATACTGGCCATATTGGATTAGGGCCCCTTTCTGGTGATCTTACTCTCACTTATCCCTTTAAAGACCTTAACAACAAATACAGTCACATGATGAGGTACTGGGGTTAGAACTTCAACGTGTGAATTTCAGGGGGAGGAGGACACAGTTCAGCCTATGACAGTAGACATTTTGAACTTGAACTCATATGGAAACCTAATGTCCTTCAAATTGCACATTGTCAGCATTTTCTAAGCATAGACTAGAACCTCTGTGCCCAGCATTGCCTGGTCAGAAAGGTAGAAAGCCAGCTGGTTTCTGCATGACGCAGCAAGAAAGGCAAAGCATAAGCCCTATTAAGTCTATGTGATCCACATTAAAGAGCAAGATTTATTTTCACCTTTTTTTTCCTTAACTGAGGGCATCTTATCTGGTTGGACAGGCTTCTTTGAAACCAAGTTTTGTTCTTTGTGACATTTGGAGCTAATATAAGGAAATACTCTTTGTATTTCGTGGTATTGAAAATGTCAGTAAACAAACGCAGCAGTCAAAGAAGGGGGTTTGGTAACAAAAGACATTGTTTCTAGATGCAGGAGGTAACAAGAGTATTAGAACAAAGGTTTGCTGAAAATAGGCTATTTAGAAAACTTGAGCCCTGTTCTCCGCACCTCCCCCCCAACATTCTGCTGAAGTGGCTGTGCTAATGATAATTCGTATTATTTTAACCAGCTTCCCAAAACTTACCAACACAAATACACTCCTAATTTCAGGGCTAACAGCAGGGCTGGGAAGGCCCTTATAGGATCGCAAAACAACTTGGGCAGTTGAGGGCTTCCGGCAGCCAGCTAACAAAAATATACTGTCAGAGGATGCAGCTCAGGAGGCGTGGGACTCGCACAGCAGTGAGCCTGAAAGCTGGCCTTTCCGTTTTTATAGAGCTTCACCCCTCACATCTGGTGGACCTGTGACAATCAGTGTTAGACCATTTTAGAAATCAGATACCCTGGGTACCAGGAAGTTGATTTGCCTTCCACTTCCTTAAGAAAACACACATTAATATTTAAGCTAGGTTTTCATAAAAGAAGCGTTGTATTTGAGATGTGAAATAGTCAGGCGGCTGGGAAAACTCCCTCAGATACAGTGACCCTAATGCAATTCAAATCATCCTTCAGATTTAAAAAGAAGGAGTGGGGCTCGCCCACCCCCAAAGACTTTGTGGTGGCCTTTAAAGTCTAATGCTTTATGACATATGTCTGTAATGTGCACAGAACTGGTCCTTCAGTTGTTACTTCCTTCTCTGTAAGCAGAAGTTGGAGAGTCACAGAGGTTACCTTCTTAAGTAATCCCAAATAGCAGTGTTTATGATTTTTACCCTTGCTGTTGTTTTTTTGCAGCCTTTGTTTTCAATTACAAAGCTAGCTGTGCAGCATCCATAAGGTCACATGCTCTATAGGTCTAGCCTTTAGGTCTAACAATTTTCCTGCCCTCCTTGGAATCCGCTTCCTGTGGAGCTGACATTGAGATTGTGTCAGATACATTAGGCTCCACAGCCCTGATAGTGGCATCTTGGATGACCAGTGAGATTTTGGTATAGCTGTAAAAGTGTTATGGAAACCAATATAGTTCTTAAAGGTTGAGAGAGCTGTTTCAAAGATCAGTATAAATGGTTTATTTTAAAAATAAACATATTTTGTGAAATAGGAAGTAAAGGGCTAAAGGTGTAGGGCAAGTGGGAAGGGTGGGGGAAAGGTAATAAGGGAGAGGAAAAAAATATGAGAAACTAAAAAAATGGAAACAAAGTGTTTGTAAATGGGGAGGGGAGGAGGGGGTGCAGGGAAGGCAGGGACAAGGGAAAAAATGAGACTCAAGACCTATTATGTAAAGGTACAGAATTCCGATGATGAATGTAACTGTACTGTATACCTAGATTGTACCAATAAACTCAATTAAAAAATAATTTAAAAAAATAAACATTTTACATCACTGTAATCTTAGTTGTCCAAAAGATGCAAACTAGTTATGTTCCTGGGGGAATATTTTCCGGGATTATAAACCTAGCATAGGCCATTTCCTCTTTACATACAAGAAGATAAATAATATTCGGAACAATAGAGCAAATGAAGCAATTGTGTAAGTGGAGGGCAGGTAGAATATTGAATGTAAGAGCATAAGTTGGTTTTGGTTTTGCAAATGGAGATTTTGGTGTCTTTTTTTCAGGCCAGGTTATTTATTTATCCAGATCTGAATCACACAAACTGCTTTTCTAGATTAGGTTTCTCCACTTGCTCCATCTACCTCCATGTGATCTGAAAGGGTGTCCTGAGCTCTTTTGGATCAGATACCTTGTTGAAAATTTGCCCATGCTATGTCCTGGAGGAGTATCGTCAATCTTTTATTTCAAAAGTCAGCTTTGCTCTTTTGGACTATATATGTGCATGTTCACCATGCACCATCATTTAAATATGATTCCAGAGTTACCTTAGTATCTCAGTTAAGCTCTATATGTGATATCTTGGTATGATGATGATTATTTTGAGGTTTGCCTAAATTTCAGATTAACACAATTTCAAAGGGAGTAAATTCTGATTACTTTTTTTAAAAAAATCACAAATTATTCATAGTTAAAATTAAGTCAGTTTGAAACTTTCCTCTGCATGAAAAAGCAACTGTCAGTTGTACTAATATCATATACTATTTAATTTTTAAACTTTTAACAATTTTTTTCTCTGGGTTTTATATGTGATATTTGAAATAGTTATCTGATGAATGACAGGAAGTTGTCCTTAAAAGATCAGCTGTCTTTTTAATTAATCATAACATGAATTTTTACTCTGAAGACTAAAGAGATAAGTAATCATTTTCAAAGAGTTTTAAAACTGAGACTGGCATAGTGAAGGGAGTCTCGTATTTCATTTTCAACTGGCTTCCATTCCATTTCTCAAACAGGGCTCTTTTGTCAAATTTTCTGGTCCCTGGGTGGGGAATGTTTTGAAGGGAGGAATTAGATGCTGTGTAAGACAATTGAGATACTCTGTGTGGATCTCTTACCACAAGAAAACAATTTACTGAAAAAGTATGCTCTTTGCTGGACAGACAGAACCATGTAGTAGACATAGATTAATCTGAATGCCAACACTTAAGTTCTAACCGAGGCCTTGCACTAAAATACTGTACGAATTAGGCAAGGTCTCCCACTTTTCTAGGATATTTCTTCATCTGTAAACTAAAGAGTTTGACTTGACAGCAAATTTAAAATATTGCACAAAGGCAAAGCCACTCTGGCCATTCCCTAGCTGGGCTCGACCACAGCCACAGAATGCCCTTGAGCCCTGGAGCAAGCTGGAGCCCTATGTTGCTAGCATCTTCTAGTCTTCAGGTCCGAAAGAGATAATAGTAGAACATAAACTGATAAAGTGGGTAAGGCCAGTTTGAATTTTATTTTTCAGGTGTTCCTTTGCTATTAACTGTAGAAATCTTGGAAATATATAGAGAAGTTAAAAGGAGACGAAAATAATTCTGTAGTGCCAATATGTAGAGGTATGCATGCCGAGAAAGAAAATGTTTATTTCAATTTTCTTTCCTCGACATTTTATTGTTTTAATTTCTTAACTAAAATAAATATAAATAATATATATTTGTAGATCCCATGTGCTACAAACAACAGTTACCACAAATACAATTTGATTGTCTATATTACTACTTCGAATACTGTAATTTCTAATTAGTAGAATGTCATGAAACATTCCACTATGACTAATGAGGTATCCTATGCCATCAAGGCATTTGAGGAAATGCCTCAAATTTTATGATGATAAAAGATCATATTTTATGATGATTTATTATCCATTTAACCATTTCCTCATTACTGGAAATTTAGGTTATTTCTAGCTTTTCATTATTATAAATATCACTATGATGAACATCTTTGTGTGTGTGTGTGTGTGTGTGTGTGTGTGTCTTTAACTGTGACTCTGATTATAGTCTTAGGGTAGATGCTAGACATGTTATTCCTGGGTCAAAAGTTGACTTTTAAAGTTCTAGTGATCTCTTTATTTTTGTTTGATACCACTTGTTTTAATCTCTTATATAAGCAAATCCTATGAGTTGTTCACATTGTTAGGTGAAATAATATACTGAAAAGTAATGAACACAAAGCAGGTCTGACAGATTAGAGAGTGAAATATATCTCTGTGTCATCCTTAAATGGATCATTGTCCTCATTGTATGTTGCATCAGGAAGCTGTTTTCCAATCTGGAAAAAATGATTTGCAAAATCAATACTGGCATTTGTTGCCTAACTGGGTTTTATCTGATTGCAAAAGTTTTCTTTCCTTCACAACTCATGATACATTGCTTTAAACAAACAAGACTTATGTGTTTCCAACTCCCCTCATTTCTGAACTCATAGTTTTGAAAAAATATTGGAACTGCATTTTGAGGAGTGCACAGATGCATATTTAAAGGTATGAATGTTTCTTTCAGGAATTGATCCCCATCTTGGCTGGCAAATCTCTCAGGTGTGTGAAGGGGCCCTGGCTACTTGGTCATTTGTGGAGGAATAGATTTTAAAAGTGCTTTCTTGACACTCTTCTAACTTAGAGGCGAGCACATTCCTCATTTTTTCCCAACCAGAGCGAACCAAATTTTCATGTGCAGAGAGTGTGTTTTCAGTGGATTAGACCCAAAGTTATGTTGTTCTAGAGGTTGTAGAACTGCTTATGTAGTGCACAATAAGCTTTGTAGCACAATTTAAATGTTGACTTTAACATATAAACAGTCATCCAAAAGCATTTCAGAAAAGCCATTTTTAGGAACTGGTTTAAAAATGTATTGGATAATGATTTCTCAAGCATGTTTGCTTTTTAGTGTCTTTATTTAAGCCATGAAGTTTTTCCTTTCACTACTATCTCATAAGAAAGTTCAGTGCATCCTCTTTCTTTTTTCTTGTTCTTCTTGCCTTTCTTTTCTAGCTCTTTCTTTTATTCATCTGAGACACTAGGTGACATTCCTTATTTTGCCTACAATGAGTTATTTATACCTAATTGCCTGGGTTCTGGGATTGTTAGGAAACTGTATTGACAATGATAATTTTCAGTTGTGTCACAATGAAGGCACATGAATTAACACAGATCCCAATCAAAACATGGCAAGTGAGAAACAAAGCCCCCACCAGAAGCACATTTCTGACATTGCCTTTGTTAAGTGTTGCATTAATAGGAAGGTGACATTCTTTTGAAAAGTAAAGCGTATGTAAATAGGAAGAATTTTTAAAAATAGAATTCTGCAAGTCAGACTAATTTCTATGGCTTCATAAGGCAGGGAGGAAGTTAGAGAAACCTGTAAGTAGAACATAGAAATCAGTTATTTTCCTGCTTTGTTTAGCAGGCAAACTCTTTTATGTGTTGGGTAAAGTCTGAAAAAATTGATTCTGTGTTTGAACTTCATGGTCAATGAGAAACCAAGATGTTCACATGCTCTTTTCTGATTTGTTGTATGAGTTTGTGAAGTTTAAACCTAATTTCTGGGCAACATCAGAGGTAAATTACCTGAAAATTATTCTGGAGCTGCTTTGTGATTTATTGATTTTGGTTCTGGACTAAGCCCTCTCTGTAAGCAGGAAAAAAAAGAAGTACCGTCCTCCGTAATGACCAAGTTGACTGGTTCCAGTAATATACCCCATGTAGTTTCTTTACCATGCAGCATTTTCCAAGTTAATGTATTATAAAATTAGATTGTAGAAATGTACAGAGTTGCCATCACTCTGGACAATGGTGAAGGACTGATGGTGTTAGTTCCACTAAGTTCTCCAGTGGAAATCATCACACAGTTGTTTGCAGTGTCATCTGGCTTGCTGAAGACTTTGGCTTCCTTTGCATCCCCGGTTGGAATGCATGACCCTTCCACCTTGCTGAGAACACACTTTTCCTGGATGGAGAAGCCCCATATCATTTATGATAAATCCACTAGATTTTCGTGATATTGAAGATATTATAATTCAGGACTACTTAACCTAGGTTCAATTCAATACACAATTTCAAGGGTGAGACAGTGAAACTTTAAAAGTGGTGTATCTTTTTTTTTATTAAATAACATTTTTCTTAGGGAGAGGCTTTTATCAAATTCTCAAAATGACCCATACCCATAAAAGGGTAAGGAACCACACAATTCTATCTTCACAAATTTTTGTGTTACTTCAAAAATTGATATTCTATTTTCTTTTATGGGGAAGAGACAAAAGCACGCACAACTGTGTTTCACAATTATTGTTTTTTTTCTCCCTCCTGGACATCCTATAATAAATATACAAGAAAGAAATATAAAACATTATCTATCCAAATTCAGTTAATAGCTCTGAGAAGTGCACATTCAGAGTGCTTTAAAATCAGGTTACAAACATAATTTTCAATTTGCTGGGGAGAGAATAGGAAGGAAGAGTCCTTTGGAATACAGAATAAATTCATTGTATGTACATTATCAGTGTTGGTTCATTATATTTTTCATTGGTCCACAAGTCAACACATCTTTAAGAAGTAAGTGCACACAGGCTGCATTGATGGTATTTAGGGGAAGAGCACACATAGTGGGACTTGTGCAGGTCAGGCTCTTGTAGTCTTAAAGGGTGATAGGTGTGGTTTCATTCTCCACTATCATAAAATTCTAAGGTGAGCAGTGAGAAACAGTTTAGAATTTGAATGAAAGTCACTGCTCTTGTGAATTATTTCCTCCTTTGTGGGTTATTCTGTGTGAAAGTCAAGACCTGGCCCTGACAGATTCCAGGAATACATCCGTGTTAATTTGCTAGGAAGCTATGGGAACATTCATATTGCAATCTTTGAGCCAATAGAATGTGAAAAACCTAGTTTGTAGGAGACACTCACTTCTCTTTACTTACTCATTTTCATTAACTAATTGTAATTATTCTGTGACAAACTGAAAGTGTTGCTGTGATAACTGAGGAAGTATGGGAGAACATCTTGCCACCTGGCTGCATACTGGGCGACTTTTGTCCTATGTAAACCTGGCTGCTTATTTCAGGCAGCTTTGCCACTTACGTCTCAGCCTTCTCAGGACGCTTAGACTTCCTTCATCCTGAAAAGCCCAGGGTCTCATATGCTGAAGCCATGGAGATAATGTGGTATACAGGGGTTCTGGAGAATTCCAAAAACAGAATTCCCTACTTGGTAGCTAGGAGGGAACCCTGGAATTCATGATTTGACAAGCTAAACAGATACAAGATGAAATGTGGCAGTAACAAACACCTTTCCACTCGGTGACTTTGATGATGATGATGACGATTATGATGATGTTGATTTGGTACTTTATAGTAAAACAGTGTTGGAAAGAGCCACATTCTGGTCCCAGTTCTTCTAACCATAGCTGTTGCCCTCTAAGACAGCACTCTAGCCTCTGTAGACTTTCTTCCAGTCATGTGGAGGATCGTATTATCTGCTCTGCTGACTAAATGAAGTTAGGGTGATGGGGAAATCAGATATCAAATGTGATGTCATTTTGAGAAGCATTTTAAAGCCAAGTGGGGATTACTCTTTTCCTTGATAGAAACGCTTCCAAAATTTCTGACTGAATTAGAAGTGACATATCTTAGTGGCTCGCAATCCTCTGGAGTCAGACAGGGCTGAGTGAGAATCCTGACTTACTCATATGTGATGTTGACGAAGTCGCTTGTGTAATCTGAGCCCTTTCTTTCTCAGATTTAAAATGAGCATAATGATAAAGCCTAGCCTGGTGCCTGCTAGTATTTGTGTGCTCAGTGCTCAGTAAGTACAGGCTATTGTTAGGCTCTGAGTCCCCTTACCTACATTTTTAAGAATTAGAACATCCTGCAAATAGACTCATGCACATGAGTATGCATGCTTGACATTACACAGGCAGGCTGTCATTTAAAGAGGAAATCATCCAAGGTCTCTGGTTAGTCATGGATAATAACCTTCTGTTACAATCACATTGGGTCTTGAAGTGGTGACCGACTGCCTGTTTTTCTCAACAGTTCTCAGTTTCCTGTGCCTTCCAGTGGTATTCAAAATACTTTAAAATTCAACTCAAG
>NW_022900921.1:12125387-12155387 GCF_012274545.1 Fukomys damarensis | reverse complement strand
AGTTAGTTGCAGCATCGAAGCTGAAACCATATTAATACATGTTTAAATAACTTTTTTATTAAATTCCATTGGTTCATCTTTCACTTTGTAATATCATGTCTGTGTCATTTTGAAAATGTTGGTTTACTGAGTTTTTTGTGACATGCTTCATTATACAATTTCATAAAAGTTCATATTCATCGATGCCACTACTCATCTCAATAGAAGTTATTGAGAAGGCCTGCTTTTGCTCAAAAGCTTAAATTTGGTCACCAGCAACACATACTGCCAAATTTTCTTTGAAGTAGCAGTCTCACTTATTTTTGGGAAAAAATTTGCCAGATATCCAGGTCTGATATAACCATAGTTTATACTAAAACTATGATATAACTATAGTTTTATACCTGTACTCACAAGTCAAAACAATGTTTTGTGTATACACATGTGTGTGCACACGCAAATACAAAAACCCAACTAGTTCAGTTATAACTCGAGCAGTTGTCAATTGCCTTACATGGAAATAACCATTCTGCTTTGGTATACAGTAGAAAACTTCATCTGTATTTCATGTTTCACCTCAAAGAATATTGAAATGAAAAGGGTCAAGATTTAAGAAAATTTAACCTTATGAGAAGATTAAATTACGTTCATAGTTTCACTGCTTCATCAAGAACATTCTTAAGTGAAATAGTTTTTTTGTACTGTGTGTGTGTGCATGCGTGTTTACTCCAAGTTTATGACAGTGAAGAATATGACGACTACTAAGTCTAAGTTAGTATTATTGCTTGGTTCTTGGAAGGTAGCATTTGCTTCACCCATCATTGCTTTTGCATTTTTGTCACAAATTTCAGTATGTCCGTCAGGAGTTTTATTAGGAAAATAATTGTGACCTTATGCACCCTCCTAAAAGACTCTGAAACCTTCAGGGTTCTGCAGGGTCACATTTGAGAACAGATGCTTTATGTAACCTTGTCTCTAAATACAGGTAGTGATAGATACGTGAATAACTGTAGCAAAACATCAGGAAAAGCAAACAGTAGAAGAATCAGATATTAGTGTTCTTACCATAACTTTTTAGTGCGTATTTTCACGCCTGAGTTTGTACTAACCTAGAGAAGTTTTGCTAAAGTGTTAGTAGGTTTTCTTTTCTTATTGAATCTTTGTGCTTTATTTCACAAGATGGAGAAAACCCAGACAGATCAGTGAATAGCATACTTTTTAAGCCATCAATGACTGTTGAACTCAGTTTTCACTTTTACCATGTCAACATTGAAACATACCAAGTTTGTTTATAATCTTGAAGACTAGCTACTTGAAATAGATTTAAAATGTTTGTGTAAAGTTCCAGCATTGTAAGAGGCAAAACCCCACCAGTTTCTCAAGAATGCTCGGAAAAGCTTGCTTTTCTGTAACTGAAAACATCTCATGTTTCATCAAGAGAGTGAAAGAGAGTGAAAGTTGAAAGACAGATCCTCTAACTAGATCTAAGGAGTTTTATAAAATAATGAAACTATTTCTGAAAGGAGTTCCTCTTAAAGAATACTCATGTCTTGGTTGAAGTAAAGAAAATGTGGAATTTTATGGCAACTAGTCATAAGTATTGATATTTTTTGAAGTATGTCTTCATTGTTTGGAGTGACTATTGGTCATATTTCTTATTCTTGGGGCATTATGCAAACTTAGATGTTGTTAATGATCTAGCTGCAACATAGATGAATCTCAAGAGTTGAGTCTCTGGATAACAGCCACCAATGTGGGTCTTTAATTCTGTTTCCTTTTTCTGTGAGAATTTCTTTTCTTTCAAAGAGAAAGCAAAACACAAAAACTCTTGTGTGCGCTTGAGGCTCAATTCACTGCAATCTGAGAAGTGTGGTATTTGGTCTAAGCCTTTGAAGCTTCCATGACAGAGAAATGCTTAGGGTATAGGCACTAAATATTTCAGGTTGGGGATATTTTTCAATAGTAGGTGAAAAGCATGCATAATATACTCTGCCATCTAGCAGGATTGGGGAATTGATGCTCTATTTGATCAAGTCAACAACACATTTCCCAAAGTGTGTGGTAATAAACCAGTGAAAACACCTATGTTAGCCTGTAGGATTATTTTAGGAGATAGACAGTTTGAATTTAATTATTATACACTTATTTTTATAACTGCCTTGAGTTTCTGATATTTATTTAACAATAACTTTCCTTAAATGCAATTTAAAGAATATTAAGTAAATGACAATAAGGGTGGAAAGTGGATTGAGAAAGTGATATACAGTATGAATATAAAGTTTAAGGAAGCTGAAATAGTTCAGATGTGCTTAATACATTCATTTATTTGCACAACATTATTTATCAAATGCGTGCCTCTTCTAGCTACTACAGACACAGTCAGTAATACAAAGTTAATATTCTGGGGGAGCTTTTTCTAGGTGGGGAAAAGAAATAAATATATAGTGTCAAGTCATTAGTATGATAGAGAAAAAATAAAGCAGGGTTTAGGGCTAGACCGCGTTGTTTTAGAGAGAGGCCAAGGAAAGCCTTGTTGAGGAGGTTGCATATGAACAGAAGCTACCCAGGATTGTTTAGCTCATTTTGTAAGCATGCTTTGTGTGCTTGGCTCTAGAATATAGATCAGACCGGTCAGAAGAAGCTCATAATTTGGAAATGGAGGTCTTAATTAAAATTTAATGAGATGGAGCGCAGTAATGGCAATGTAAGGAGGGTACTTTGGGAACAAGGAAGAAGGGAATGGCTGCCTTAAGTGATGGGAAATGAGTCCATGGAAGATTTCCTAGAGGTGATTGTCCTGAAATGAAACGTTCAGAATGAGGAGAGAGCAGGGGAAGGAGCTATGGGAAAGCCAAGCAGGGCCTTTTGCTACAAGGGGAACAGCATAGGCGCATCCGTAAGACATTTCTTATAGGTGGCCCATGGTGGGTGTTCAGCAGATACTCACTGAATGAAAGCAACTGGAAGGTGCTTGGGCACTGCAGACCCTTGGGGTTGAGGGCGCGTGTGGAGGAGACCTGCGGCAGAGGTAGCACAGGCCTTGTGCTTGCCTCCTCAGGAGCATGCGGCTTCTCCCTCTGGGCTGTGGGGGATCTGCTGAGGGGCTCTGTCAGCAGGATGACGTGTCACATGTGCACCCTTGTTAAGTCACTCTTCTCTTTGGGGGGTAAATTAATAAGGAGCTCAGGGAGACCTGGGAGGGTCAGTTGGAGAGAAGTTCAGGAGGATCCAAAAAAGAGTACTTGATTACAAGTGTCAATTGGATTTGGCAGAATGGAGATCATTTGTGAATTTAAAGCAACTTAATCTGTGCAGTGAGAGTGAAATCTGGGATTTGGGGCCAGTGAGGAATAGAGGGAGGACAAATAACCTTAGCTACACGAATGAGCATTTTTTAGAGAGTTGGAAACTGCAACGACTTAGCATTAACCTAAGTAGAATGCCATGTGATTGTTAATAATGGGGCTGAATGTCCAGTACCGCTCCCAGACTCAACTAACACATTCCTTTGCCTGAACTCTGCTCCTGAGAGCCCCGATCCCCACCCCCTGTTATCTTCTCCATGGTGCAAGAAATCCACGAAGCCACCTGGAACCCGCCCATTCCTTCAGATCACACTCAGAGTTCTTGGACCCAAGAATTCACTGTGGCAAAGGCTCTGAGCCCACTTTCCAGACCCGTTCTACCTTCTCAAGGGGCGTGTTCTAATGTGCACACCCTACTCCAGTGGGGTGGGCAAAGGGCTCTTGGTGGAGGACAGGGAAGGACCCTGAGGTGTGAGCGCAGGTGTGTTCACATCTAATGGAGACCCCTTGAGATGTGGGTGAGAGGCAGAAATGGAAGGAGGGCACAGGGCATAGTTGGGACAGCCTCCCTGTGCCATCAGCTCATTGAGTGGAGCTTGGAAGAGTCTGAGATTTAAAAAATTGACTTGGCCTTGGAACTTGTTTTGAAGGAATATTTGTCAAGATCAGAGAGATAACATTTCACTTAAAGTGTGTTTATTTGTTTTATAGTTTTAAAATATTTAGACAAGGGATATATGAGTCCCCTTTTACTGAGAAGGGCCCTGGATATAATGCTTTGAATGTGTTCCTATAAACTAGAAATATTGGTTTATTTCATAATTGGTAGAAGTATCCAGTTCTTATAAGACTGCTTAAGAAATAGTACTTAAGAGTAATTAAGTCAACTTAATATCAAATTTGAATTTTTTCAAGACAGCATGTCAAGATTTACCTCCCTTCTTACCAGTATCATCATGTCTACATCCTCCCCACAAGCCCATCAATGCATCTCTAGACTGGAATTAAATAATCGAGGGAGGGCTGGGGATTTAGCTCAGTGGCACCATGCCTGCCTCGCAATCACAAGGTCCAAAGTTCAATCTCCAGTTCTCAAGAAAAAAAAAAAAATCGAGAGAAGACCACATTTAAAAGTCATTGTTAGGGCATGGGATTTAGCTCAGTGGTTCTGCCAACTGCCTTGCAAGTACCAGGATCAGAGTTTGATCCCCCGGTACCAAAAATAAATAAATAAAAATAAAAGTTACGTTGGAAAGTAGATTTGGAGAAAGTGAAGCACCTCCTCCCTTTTGGGGTAAAAGGGAGTAATCACAACTTTCTAAATCTCAAATCTAAACTGTAATCCTTGTGGTTGAACTACAGAGTGAGAGTTAATTAAAATATTTCATAAAAATGAGAAAAAATTGGATCAAAACCATCGCTAATTTACTAAGGAAGTGTATTAAGATATTATATGCTTACAAGTTATTTATAAAGTCTTGGACGTAGCTCTTGATCTGATTAAAGCAATACTAAGTACTTCCAGAAAAATTCTTTTCTTGATAAAATGATCCAAGAAATCAGCATGATCATCAGATTTATCCAGTAAAAGAAAGGGCGTAGGAAAGACTGAATTCCAGATAAGTCCTGTGTAACACTCCTGAAAGCCATGAGGTCACCCATAAATTAAAGTTGGATCTTGGGCCCAGAATCTGTTACAGCCGTTTATATTCTCCAAGACTGGAGGCCAGACTGCCAGAAACAGGGCTGAAATTCTCAGGAGGTGGAGATGAACTCTTTTGTCCAGCCCTTGACCTGACGTCTCACCTAGCTGGTCCGGCTAACACATCCGGGGCTTTCTGCATCACGCCATAAAATTGCTTTGCATGTTTTGGAGATATCATGGTTTTTTTTTAGCTCATGTTTCAAGCAAGGGCTTTCCTACCCACAGGTGGAGTAGCAGAGAATGTACTGTGACACAAAACAGAAGAGAGCTAAGGTTTCATCATTCAGCTCTTCTGTGCCAGGCAGGGTGCTGGATTCTTTCTTTAACAGCCCAAGTAATTCTCGCAGTGATTGTAAGGAAGCTAAGAGAGGTTAAGGAACATAGCTGAGCTTACAGAGCATAATAAATGGCAGATACTGGAGTCATACTGTTTTACCTGTGATCCCCTCTTCTGGGCTCTTTCTTCAACACAAAACCCATCGTGATTTACACTCCTAGGCAGGGCTCAGAGGGAACTTGGAGGTTTTACAGCCACATTACAATCCTTGTGAGTCTTGCATGTTTGCTGCCATATTGACAGGCTTTCTGAGCCACACAGACAGTCTCCCTGCTGTGGATCTGCTACTATTTCTATAAGTTTCCCCTTCAGGACTGTTCCACATTGAACCACTGTCCCTTGCTAAATCAAACATCAGGATTCTGTTGATATTTAGGTTCAGATTATTTTGTGACTTACTAAGAATCTAAGGACAATGCAACAGGTGGAAGAAATATAAAAAGAAACTCTGGTCCCTGAGGAAGGCTCTGGCATAAACTTTCTCCAATTTTATACACTTACTTATTCCCCAAATTCTTCTGCTGAGGGTATGATCTCTGAGGTAGAAACTACATTTTCCTCAAAGTTTGATCAGGATATAAATGTATGCCTTATTGAACAAAGCCAATGGATACCAACTAGAAGGTCCTGGCTTCTCTCAGTTGATGGCTAGTAATTCATCAGAGGGCTCCTGCGTGTATAGCTGAGGACTGGCAGTGCACTTCTTAGGTCATTGATCTACTCTGAGATGGTTCATCCAGAATCACCCTCCCAAAGCCAGAATGATCTAGAAGAATGTGCTTTCCAGTAAGAATTTTTGCATGGTGGGAAAAACCAACCTTGAATTTGCTGCATTATATTAGTTTAAATTTTCCAAAAAATCAAAATGAACTAGGGGAATTTTATTATTTAGTGCTGCCCGGTGTGAAGAATTCTTACTTAATAAAAAAAGTCCTCCATGAATTTTCTACCTGATTAATTTGAACAAAACTATGAGTCCCCCCCAACTAGATCTCTTAATGTAATAGTATATTGGGGATTTTAAGTTAGAAATGAATTTCTGATAAAAATAACCATTCAAATGGTGAAATGCAAAATAGTAATGCAAGACCAGTCATTCTTGTTATGAGGCAATGAGCTAATGTTATTATAAATGTTAAAGTCAGACAAAACCTTCAACATGGAGTTCCAAGAAATATAGTGTTCAAAAGGAGTACAGGTGACACTACAGTGTTACCACTGCCCTGGTAGAACTCTGGTATCAGGATATTTCCCGGGCTGTGCCCCCTTGCCTGTGATTGTACTCACAGAGCCCCCTGTAATAGAGCATGTTCAGAGTGTGTGTGTGTGAGTGTGTGTGTGTGGTGGATTTTGTACATTAAAGTCCCCTTTGCTTCTAAGATCAAGAGTTTAAAGAGTCTAACGGTGGCTTTCTTGCTGGGTTTGGGCAAAGCCATTCTATACAATAACTAAATAATATGTCAAATCTTCCTTGTTGTGTCCATAGACCATTGGATTTCACTGTAGTCTGTTCACATTGGCGGAGTTTCCTTTTGCTTTCCTTTGTGGGAAAATTAAGAGGAACCTCATAGTTACTTCATCCAGGTCTGATTGTAGATGTGGTTGTGTGTCCTTCCTCAGAGACATGCCCATGTGCAAAAAGCGGGAAGGATGAATTCCTGCCAGGAAGAGTGTGGATGGCTTTCTTGATTCCTCTTCTCTCATTCCTTTGTACTGGACAGGAGGTTTGGCTGGATGGGGGAACCAGACTGAGAATGAGACAAGAGAACACAAATGATTTATCTCATCTTCCTATCTGCCTTGACAGCAAGCTGAGGTTATTTCTCTTCAACGATAAAAGTGAGGGAATATAGGCGCTTGTAGTTTTCTTATTAGTTCTCCTGTTTCCTTAGGGCAGTCTTACTCAGACTGATCCCTTCCTCCCCAGTTGAACTAGAATTTGAGATTTTTGGTTCAATTTGTTTAATCCTTTAATCTCTTTGATGTGATCATGATCTAAGACTAAGTTTATTCCTAGACTTTACTTTTATTGGTTTATGATCATGCTTCTCAACTCAGGCTTCAAAGCCCAGGGCTATATCCTGTAATCCTAGCACTCTGGGAGGATGAGGCAGGAGGACTATATATTCAAGCCCTACGTAGGTGGCTCAGTGACTTAGTAAAACCCTGCATCAAAATAAATAAGGGCTGGGAATGTAACCCAGTGCCAAGGTCTTGGGTTTCAATACCCGCTATTCAAGAGCAAAGCTTGGATATAGAGACAGTGGGCATTGGTAAGTTGCTTTTCACATTGCAAAATGCTTTGTCCTTATTTCATATTAAATTCAGAGCAATTCTTTGAGCTTCTGCAATTAGTATTCTTAGTCCTGTTTTATAGGAAAGAAAAGAAGACTTGGAGTCTTATAAGGGCTTTTCTTTCAGCTAGTTTGGGTTTACCTCCAAATAATTATTTCTCCATCTTCTGCACTAACCATGATATTTTCCGTTAACATTGCTATGTCTGAGTAAAATTTTTATCTTTATTTTTAACTGAAAAACACAGAATTTAAGAAACTTTTCCCCCCTGGTAATCCATCGATTTAGCAGCTGAGCCAGATACCAAGCAGAGACCTCCTTGTAGGTCATACTCAATTGCTAACAAGTCTAAAGGAAACAGCAGGGCTCTTAATATACCTCTTAGTGGAGATAAATCCTATAAAATTACATTTCAGCATCAAAATAGACAAGCTCAGTAATTTTGGTGTGAAATGTGCAAAGTCTTATTTACAGAACATCTCATGATGCTGTTTCCAGATGTCTTTTTAAAGAAATTTTTAGTTACACGCAAAATAACTGAAAACCAGGAGTATAATTGGTAAGAAACATAAATCTGTCCAAAAAAACAATTACAACAACTTGATGAGATATATATTTTCTCAACATCAGCATAAAGGAAAGAACATTCTGATCCAGAAATGGTATGTAAGTAAATAAACTTTAATTGGTTTGACAATGCCCCTTTTCCTGGCAGTGCCAAGAATCCTAGCATTATAATTACATAGTTCTGGGCAGACATGTGGTTTCCATTAAGAAATACTTGTGATTGACTGAGTTCATGAGGCATGTCAGAAAAAACACATCAGTGTCTTTATAAGAAGGGAAGAGAAATGGATCTAAATGTTTCTAAATGTATTTGTAACTTCACAAGAAACACATTCATAAATAGTTTCAAAAGGGCATACATTTCTTTAATTTGGATTTAAAAAGTCATTAGGGAAAGCCATTGGGAACATTTTGGCTTCCACTTCTCATGAACACAACACAGTGACTTGCATTTTGGTAAAGCGGGTGCCTTTTGTCCTTACAAGGATTTATTTAAGGGTTCTGGAAGGAAAATGTTGAAGAAAGTCTCAGTTAAATAAGCTGTTGCTTCATGGATTTAAACTCCTCCATGCCCCCCACACACATGGCTTTACCATTAACAAAAAGATTTTCAGATCCATTCTCTTAGCGCTGCGTGGCAGGCAAGCCTTATATTATATTCCACTTCCTACCCTACCCCCACCACAACTTTTTAATTGAAAAGGAAATGGAAACTTGGGAAGTTAGTAAGTTGTTGAAGGTTGCATAGCAGTTAAGGCTTTCAATTTTAAGTGTTACAGAAAACTTAGAAAAGGGTAGCTTAGGGAGGCCAGGAGGGACATTTCAATCCTTGAATTCTGTAAAAGCCAAAACTCCACAGGTATTAAAGAAAAAAACCGTATGAGATGGTTTGAATTTGATATGCAAAAGGATGAAAGGGTGAATATTTTAAGAACATTTTAAACCCAAATCTAATGACTTGCCTTAATCACCTAAAGTGACTACACTATTGAATAGTTTATTTTCTGCTTTTGTATAAATACTTTTAGAATGACAAACAATTTTTAGGTCTGCCAAATACTGTCATCTTTTGGCCGTGTTAACATCTCAAACTTGATATATTTTCTTGACACCAGAATAAGTGTGTGAGTGTGTGTGTGTGTGTGTGTGTGTGTGTGTATGCTTTTTTTCTTGAAAACTATTTTGTCAAGGAGTAGTGGCAAAACATGTGGCAGTGTTTTTAAGAAGACTATCTCTACAAAGGCGTCTCTTGCATAAAATATAAAATTTATTTAATTTTAAAAATAAACTAGTGCTTTCCTTCAGTGGAATGTCTAAAGCTGTTTTCATAAGTGATTCAGATATTTTTGAGCAACCATCTGGTATGCTAGAGTGGATATGCAAAATATTTTAGTCTGAAATTAATCAAACAATGGCTTATGATGTCACCAATAATAAAAATAACGATGAGTAATAGCCACTATTTATCAAGTGCTTACTATGTGCCAGGCACTGTGCTCTGTGGAACATATTTACTTAATATTCTCATTAGTGCTAGAAAGTTGGGATTATTAACCCTGTGTTACAGATGGAGAAATTAAGGTTCAGTAGAAAATTGCCTAAAATCATATAGCTAGTAAATAGCAGAGCTGAGAGTTATAGCCTCCTTGTTCTATGAAGTCTGTTATTCTTTCTGCAGAGCCTGTATGTTAAGACATTTAGCAGGTCCTATGCCCTTGGATCAGTGTTGGGATTTATTTGTGGAGTTTTTATACATCTCACTGGCTCATGTGATCATTTGGTTTATCAGTCTGAAGAAAATGGAAAGTGATGGCTTTCAGTGAGATTAGCCCAGGCCGAGTTAGATTAGCTCTGATGTTCTAATAGCCTATGTTTTTATAGTTCTTACGAAAATGTGAAAGTACATTCTTGTCTGCTCATCCTAGCAATAATTCCCATCCAGAATGAATATGGGTAGTTACAAACATTTGGAACAAGGCACAGGGAGGTTAAGGACTTGCTTGAAGTCACACAGCTAGCTTTTGTTTGAGTTAGGGCTCGAAACAAGACTTTCTGACTGATTCTCATTCTGTATGGGACCACATTGCTTCTCAGAGTCACACCCCGTGTTTATTTTCTAGGATTGTATGAGTGATATCACAGTGAGAGCCAGATGCCATGTTGCTCCCATTTGTGGTAACATCCTAGCTGAGGTCTCACTTCAGTTGCCTTCTTAATTCAACACACTGCCTAAAATGGTTTCCTTCTCTAACCCACTTCTCCACCCTGAGACAAGGAGATCTTCTTTAAATATCTCGTTCCAACAAAGAAACTTTAGCTGGCTTCACAAAACCAAGATTGCTGAGTGTTGTCTCCCAAACCTTCCTGATATGAACAGACAGCTTGCAGTACCAGGGCAGTGGGGAGCTTCTTTGTTGGCTCTCCAGCAAAAGACAGCCTTCGTGGTGTTTTTTGAGCATGTGTTTCATGCTCTCCCATCTGCCCTTTGAAACTTCCAACATCTCACCTGGTGTTTAGGATCTTTCCCATCCTATACCAGAACATTCATTCTTTGCTGCTTCTTTGAAAACTTCCTGATCTGTCTCATGGTTACTCCTTCAGTGGCAGCCCCTCTGAAGTCCTGTTTTTTTTTGTTGTTGCTGACATTTCTAATATTCGTCCTTTCCATCTTGTATTCCAGTTGTTTTCCAATGCTTTATTACCCCCACTAAGAAGGTAAGCTCCAGAAGGGCCATGCCATTTAGAACTTTGCATAGAAGTAATGTGCTTCATAGTAGCCAGCAGGGCAAGTCAAGTAAGCATATACTGTCTGCCGTGAAGAAAGCAGTGAGCTATATCATGTTTTGGATGCTGTTATCATAAATTAATATCTCTTGAACGACTGAATAATATTGAATGAATATGTTTTGAATGAAAGAATGGCTGTGGTCTGCACTTGACCTCTTATAGACCCTCCCACCATCTTGAGAAGGGAGGTAAGAAGTGCCTACTACTCTTCTGTTCTCCTCACCCACAGCCACTCAGCTCTCGTGCCGTGAGCTGGCTTTGGAGCTATACACAAAAGGAGAAAGTCCTCAGTAGGAAAAGCTGCAGACCCTGCTCCAGGTTTCTGTTTGCCTCCATCACAGAGATGCTTGCCTTTGGTTTTCCCTGGTTGTGGATTGAACTGATCGCTGTGACGAAGCACTTGTCTGAGGCTTTCCAAGAATTTACAGCTATTCTTATCCATCAGTTGACGTGAAGAGGTTTGTGTCTGCTCTCCAGTCTGACAAGAAACTGCACATTACTTGGCACTGGAACAACCGTCTTCAGGAGTCTGCATTCCGAGTGCACCATGCCTTTTGTTAAAAACCAAGAAGCCTAGCTGTCTGACCTGGGGATGGAAAAGGAGCTTTGTAGAGAGCCCTCCTTCTCTAATTTACCCCTTGCTGTTTCTTGCTGGGCCAAGAGAGGTGCAGACTGCAGCTGTACAACTGCTGTTCATTGATACCTCTGCCTTGGTTAAATCCTGGAGGTGGGTGGACATGTGTACTGGGTACCAGAGAGCCAGGGAGTCAACACATATCTGCTGGTGTGCCTCAGGGGCCCTCAAATTTCCTGTGGAGCAAAGAAGAGGACATGAGTCTATGGAGGCAAGACCAGTGGCTACCAGAGGAAACCCAGAAAGCCGGAGGGTTTTCTGTTCACATTATGAAAGAGGTAGTTCAACTGGAGATGCCAGTTGCTGAGTGAAGCAAAGGGAGGAGATCCCTTGGAAGATTTCAGATTTGTTATTTAAAATCCTCCTCTCTCATGTTACCTCATTGGCTATATTTTCCTCAATAACTAGAAGAATAAACGAGAAGGAGAGAAATGGTGGAAAATATTTAAAGTATTTGGCTTGACTCAGCTAGGGGCCACTTTAACAGCCTGTGCACGCCTATATGTTTATGTTACTATTGATATGTTCTGGGAGGCAGACTCAAAAGAACAATGAGTCCTATTTAAAGCCCTTGGAGAACTGCATCTGTTGATAGAAAAGCAGCCCTATTTATTCAACTCTTCCCTTTGAAGATAGGGTTGTGGGTATCTCAGGCTCTTGGGTTACAAGTGGCAGAAACTGACATTTGACAACATAAGCAAAGAGAAAGGGGTTTATTGGAGAGATAATAGGTGGGTTTAAAAGTCAGAAGAAGGGTTAGATAATTAAGTGTTGGGAAGATGAGGATGTTGGGAAGCCTTGGGGATTGGTGAGTCTCAGGATGCTGCCTACCAAAGGTCTGAGCTTGTGCTTTCTTCCTTCCATGTCCCACTTGTCTCACGATTCCGTGTCTAAGGAGAGAGGTAAATTGGCTGCCATGATTATTAGTTCCCCTAAGACGGCGAAGAATAAGCCAAGGACAGTTTTTAAAGGCAAAAATGTAGTTATAAAGAGAAGTGGGGAGGATTGGCAGGAGAAATAACAAACATCCCCTGGAGAGAGCCAGGTCCATGAAGATGGGCCCATTTCTTCCGAGTCCGTAAACGTAAGTATTCATTCATTCATTCATTCCACTGACTGTTAGCACTTACATGAGCCAGCTAATGTGTTGCATGCTGTAAATACAATATTTAATAATTGTCCATGTTGTAAAATGTGCTGCCGAGACACAGGAGCTAGGGAGAAAGCCAGGCTTTCACACAGGGGCTGCTGCAGTGAGCTAGCAGGACACCTCTTCCCAATCCCAGAAACTCTGGGGCAAGCATGGATGGTACCCTGGAACACGTGATTGTCTTTCTCCAAGGAGCTCTTCATCTTTCATATCCCAGCTTCCGGTCCTGCTAACACTGCTTCTGGTAAAATTTCCCTTATATATACTTATCCACATAATTTGCAGTATATTAATTCCAGCTCATTTATGTTTCTTCAGAAGCATTCTTAAACCTTTTTCCTGGGCAGTTGGTTGTGTTATGATCCCTATTAAATTTTCGCACACCTCTGAACACATAATGCTTTCATATTTAGCTATCTCTATCCGTGTTGTCCTTGGCGTATCTGGTAACTAGAAGCAAGTGCAGCGCTACAGAGCCTATGTCTACCTAGGTAACTTTGGAAATCCTCCCAACCTCTGTGTCTTCTTTCTCTTTTCTGTTATGGTAGGCAGTCCCTGCCCTGCTTACATCATCAAACTGTTGGGAATAGCTAATAAAATAATGGATGTTAAATGGCTTTGAAAAATTGAAAAGTGTTCTTAGAGCCCAAGGGAGTATTAGGATTCTGTGGCTTTTTGGTAGAGGAAAGAACGTGAGAAGTGATGACTCATAGTAAAGATAATAAAATAACAGTAGTAATCCTACTTTATCCGGTGTCTATTGTACTCTAGGCACTATGATAAATCTTCACAAAGATTATTTTATATAAACTTGGCATAGTAGGGGATACTAATATTATCTCCATTTTACAGATGCAGAAACTGAGGCTCATAAAAATGAAATAGCTTGTTCCAGGGTATATGTTTGCTACAGGGGAAGCATAGATTTTAATTAAAAAAAACTGTCTATTTTATTTCCCCAGTGATACCAGTAAATGTTAGCCCTCTTATAACTGCTTGACATTTCACAGATATCTTATTCTAGGGTGGGAAACGCCATTGGAAATGCATAATTTAATATGGGGATGCCAGAATTATGGTCTTAACTTTCAAGTTGTTTCTAACACTTCATAGCTGTGCGATGTCAGTCGAGAGGTTTAGTCTCTGACACTCAGGCTCTGTATTGCGAGATGGGTGCAGAAAGAGCATCTTAATCACAGGGCTGTTTAGCAGAAGTACACACAAAATATCCTGGAAATAGTAATTATTAATTGATTGGTGAATTATTGGGTTGCTAAGCTGTGGTCCAGGTGGGGACTATGTAAATGTGGCAAATACAATGAAACGGGAGAAATTAAATCCCTTGAAATGTTCTCCCTGCTTCCCCAAGTCTTCAGCATGTTCAGCACCTCGACTCAGTTCAGTTCAAAAATGCGTGCATTCTTTAAAAACGTGAACTAGATGCCAACATCATAAAATCAGATTTCACATTCAAATGTGTCCCTCTGACTTTTCTTTTAAAATTGAAAAAGGTACAATCATAGAGTCACACACCTGCCCCGTACCTACCAGCTAGGTAGGTGGAGCCCTGCCGCACATTGCTGTAGGTGTTGGAGTTTGAGACCCCCCCTGACTCAGAGCTATGAGAGTCAGCCTGGGAGAGCTGGAGAAGGAGACAGAAGTAACTCTTTTTCATTAAAATATCTAGTAGTACCGAACTGGTTCCTCATTTTGTCATCAGCACTCACTTCTACCTGCCATACCATGAGGTAGAGAGCAACTTTCCCTATTGCAGACCAAGGAAAGAGGAGATAAAAGGAAAACCAGAGCAAAAGGGATGGGAAACATGTTGTTTCTTAATTAATCTGAGGAAGGAGACAGGGGCTGGGAGAGACAGCCTGGCTTGCAGCTCTGCATTTATCACGCCGTTGCCCCCTGACCCGAGGCCCCTGCTGGACGGAAGAGCCAGGCTGCTCGGAATGGCTTTGCTGATGTGCCATTCCTGGGGTAAGTGGTTATTGATGAAGGGGCTTAAGTGGTATGTGGAGAACACCAGCCCTCCTGCTAATGCTCCAGGCTTCTGCTGGATCCGGGCCTCTGCCAGGACGTTATTTCAGCCAGCAAGCACCTCTGGGAGCTCTGAGGCGGTCTTTCCCCTCTTGGATCTAAGGGCTGAACTTGATGGGACTCAGTGACATCCATGGCAAGGACTCTCTCTTCCTCCTCATCCCCTTTTCCACTTAGTGAACTAAGAGGTAAAAATCCGGATTGTCTGTCTAGGCCTCCTGACATTAGACTCTGATGCTGCTGTTGCAGTGCCTTTATTACTGATCCCAGGAGTAGCAAAAGAGCACATTAATAGCTTTTGGGGATAACAGTGATGAGAACTGTGATGTCAGGAAAAGTTAGAAAGGATATGTGGCCCCAGAACTTGGAAAGAAAAGGGAGTAATTGCTGTAAACATCTATACAATGTAGGGTTTTGTTTTTATTTTAAAATGGGAGCTTTTTTTTGTTTACAAGTTCATTAAAAACTATTCTGTAAGAAAAAAAAAAAAAAAGACCCCTGGGTGATTGTAGTGTATAGTCAGGTTGAGAACATTTATCTAACTCTTTCACTTACGGCCAAGGCAAGTGACAACTGGTGGTTTCCACATGATTGCAAAGCTGGATCGTGGGCAAAACTACCACTGAAATCACTGGTTGTTAGTATCCCAACCCAGACTGCTTTCTTTAATGCAAGGCTTCCTTGCAAATATCTTTCTCATACCACATCTACAGTTTTGCCCTATTTCTGTATCATCTGCACTATTATAAGAAATAAATGTATTTATATCAGCCCCCTTTTAAAATTTGCATTTATCTGAAAAAGAAACTTTATAGTACAGCAGTTGTGCACAGCTCAGTCTCACCTGGTCTAACGAAAGTACCCATCGCTTACCTGCAGTGGAGAGAAAGCAGCTTTGTTATGTGGTAGCTGGACTCCGTGGCCGACCAGTGACTCGGCTAAACATGGAGACAGCAAGTGTTAGCTATTCGGGCAGTGCTAGCACCAAACCGACACTCTCGCATTGACTTAATCAGAGCAATTAAGAGAAAATTGAAAAGGGAATGACTTTCTCACTCTGTGATTTGATGTTACTTAATGCTGTTGTACTTGTACCACTAAAATTGTCCTGAATGCATTATTGGTAGTACTTTATTTTGCTTCAAAGTGTGATGGTGGTAATTATCTAATAAGTATAGTTGGTAGTGTAAAAAGAAGGTCAAGTATCCATAAAATAAGAAAATGAAGTATAAATTCAGGCCATCAGACAAGACACTTGACAAACTTAGAAAATAAAACCTAGAAACCTGAAGTAATCATGAATGGCATTATACAATCAGTTTTCAAACAAAGGTGAAAATATTACCATTTTTGTTTGGGCTACCAGTAACATACTATTGTTCCTAGACTTCGTGGGCCGTGGTCTCACCTAAAGCAGTGGCCACCTTTCAGAGATCTTTGTACTTCTCTTGGTATTCTGGATATGACTTGGAAGTCTATGATATTCATGGAAAATAAGCGCCTAACTAAAGAACTCAAATGTAACAATAACCAGCACTTTAATCTTAGTTATTAATGTTAGATATCCATTTAAAGACTCATAGTTCTTTTTTCTCTATTTAGAAACACCCACACATTGCAGGATAAGATCTACC
Organism: Fukomys damarensis; assembly: GCF_012274545.1. NCBI lineage: Eukaryota > Metazoa > Chordata > Mammalia > Rodentia > Bathyergidae > Fukomys > Fukomys damarensis. The sequence continues at coordinate 12,138,948 of NW_022900921.1, read as the reverse complement.
CAGAGAAAGCACTGAAATACTCCCAGACACTCAAATTTTTTTCTTTTATTGAGTTTATTGGTATATTTTAGGTATACACTACAATTGCATTCATTATTGGGATCTTGTACCTTTGCATGACAGGTCTTTGTTCTCATTTTTTTACCCTTGTCCGTGCCCTCCGTTCACCCCCTCCTCCCCTCCCCATTTACAAACACTTTATTTCCATATTGTCACATTTTCTTCTTTTCCCTTATTACCTTTCCCCTACCCTTCCCATTTTCCCTACATCTTTAGCCCTTTTCTTCCTATTTCACATGGTCCGTTATCTCATTAGGATCTTATGTACTATTATAGCTTTTCACACCAGAGAAACTATTTGGTATTTACACATGTGTGACTTCTTTATTTCACTTAGGAGTATATCCTCAATATGCAGATACTCAATTTTTAAATGCCTGTCCTTGGCCTCAAATTTATTGTCAGTTTTGATCAGGGATCTATCTAAAGATTGGTCATTATTTCCTCCCTCCCTCCATACCCCACCTCTATCCGTGTGTTAGCATTCACCTTCCAAATTGAAAAATCTGCTTCTTATTCCCTTTGATTTTCCAAAGACATTAGAACCAATAGGGAGTCTTCATCTTCCAGTCAATACTCTTTGATACATTTACCTAAATGGCATGTTCTTCTTCATGTCGTTGCAGCCACACAATAATTAAATGTACCTTCAAACAGTATTGAAGGTAGGCAGTCTTCGGGCTTATTGCTTAATTAGTTCAGGTTTGTCCTATAGTTTCCCATCACTGTGAATCAATACTACTCTAGAGAACATCCCACCAATATTGGAAAAGATGCCTCCTGCCTCCATGAGGGGATGCAGTGGAGTTCAGACCATGTTGTAAATTAGTTGTATTGGAAATATCAAGTCAGTCATACTTACAGAAAGAGTGGCGAGTGAATGTATCTCTTCAAAACACACTTATGTACACACAAAGCCCCTACATGCTTCCTTGGGGTCCATTGTTCCTTTCTTCTTTTATGTCTCTAGGTTTACGAAGAATTTCAACCCAATGAAAGACATGGCTTTTTTAAGGCTGCTGCCAGAGGGAACCCTTGTGCTATTTTACCACATTCTGGGTGTTGCAGCAATTTGATTGACATGAAAAGCTGATGTTTTTCCAACAAGAGCTCTTCCATGGAGCTGAGAGAAGATGGGATGAAAGGGGAGCCCCAGGGATGGATACTTAGGGCCCCGTAGATGAAGGATGGCATGGGGAGCTCTGTGCCTGTGTTGGCTTTGTCTCATGAGGTGCCAAAGCAGCTCCTAGTAGGAGACCTGACCAGAAGGATTTTGTAGTTTCTCACCATTCGTTATGTTGGATTTCCTTCCAGAGTAATTCTGCTTAATACACAGGATATTGGATGCACCCCAGTATGTATCCTTTTTATTAACTATCAGTGGGCTTATATTCTCTGGTTCAAGGGATCTTAAGTATTATGAAGTTACTTTTAGCTAGGAAGGCACTTTCAGAAAGAACCACCTAGATTTGTGATGGAAAAATCCAAGTACAGCCAAAAATAGACTGTTAGTTTTGTCAATAGAGATTTCTGTTTTGTTTTTAATTCATCTTTTCCACAAATATTTATGAAGTACCTTCAGTGTGCCAAACAGTATGCTAGGATCTAGAGATGCAGAGGTAAGAGTCTGAGAAAGTTACAGCCCTTAGGAAGCTTGGTCTAATCTTGTTAATCTTTACATTCTTACTGCCTAACAGTGTCTGTATATAATAGCTTCTCAATAAATGATTATTAATTTGAATATAAAGTATGCTCACCTACAGCCTTTCCTTCTCCATTTTTAAGCTTTGGCCAGTTTGTGCCTTTGATTGAACCTTACTGTGCAAATAATACTGTTAGTAACAACTGTGGCAGCTAATACTTATTTAATAAATGTCAAACAATTTACATTCATTAGCTCATTCTCGCAGGGACCTTATCTATTTGACCCAGGGTTTGTAAAGATATTTCTAGGCATGGTCTTAAACTTGTCTACATTTGTACAGTAGTAGTTTGTGGTTTGGTCTAGGTGGTTGTAACCTATTTTGAGTTTTTTCCCCCAGGCCATACATAAATTGGTAATTCAATCCCATGTATGCAGATCATTTTAGGTACCTAGGAGTCGCTGAAGTTCAGGTCAAATAAACTGGACACAAGTAAAAAAATGATGTTATCAAGAAGCTTACCTCATTAGATCTTGAATCAAGTTTCTCAGATCTTTACAATAATGATTTGAAGTCATTATTCAGTACTGTTTTGCAATACAAGTCTACTGGACCTTTTTAAAAAAGAGATTCTAGCAGCAGTGTTTTGATAGAATATCTAAAACAAAGCAATAGCAGTTGTTCCAACTCTGTTTGTACAGTTCTGCAAAGTTAACCATAGGTTCTTGTACCATTTCACTATGAGTTTTTGGATTACATCATATATACAACTTAAAGCTTTAAAAACACAGAACTCAGAGCACGTGAACACATACAATATTTTAAATTAATTTTTAATGAGTTTTAATATTTTAATATTGTACTGGATCTTAAGTAAGAAAGTTGCTGTTGTTTTAGGCAGTGGTGTACAATATTACTTCATGGGAAAATGTTTAATTAAAATACACTAATTTGTGTTTGTTTATTAGCTTTATCCCTAAAGCAAGGAGAACCTCTACAAGATTTTATGAAAAATGTAGATGAGGATTTTGGCATCACTAATAAAGTTAAATTAGAATAGGTAAAAATGTATGCTTTTACTTTCATAACTTTATAAGGAAAACCTTTAAAATGTTGAATCAACATGGTAATAAAGATCACTTTTCAGTAAAATGACTAAATTCTTGTGGAAGTAACCTTCTAATTTTCTAATTTCCTTTGTCTTTATTGGGTTTTACCTGATTTGTTCTGTCTCAAAATATTCTGCCCCATTTCTGTAGTTGCTGCAGTCATTTTGATGCAAGAATATTATATAGTAAAAAGATTTTTTTAACATTTGAAAATAGTCATCCTCATTTGGTACAGCCCACTTTGAGCCTTGGTATAACAAATGAGAAACACCTTATAAGATAGTGCATATTCTTTGCTGATTTTGCTTAGCTCTAAGTTAGATTTTACACTCTCAAGTTTGGAGCCTGATTTTTATGAGCTTTTGCTGTGGTTTTGAACACCCTTCATATCTTAGAAATTAGCAATAATATTACAGCTTTAATCTTATTTATGGAACTTAGCTTATTTTTTCCTTTTCTACAAAAATTGCTTAAATCCCTTGATACAGTCAAGGAGGGAAGAAAAACAAGAAAGAATATCATACTCCAGTTTTATTTTATTTAAATGTTCCAGATAGAAACATCTATCAGCTGCCCTGTGTGTCATGGATAGACCTCTAGGAGCATTATGCTTCCTGAAAAAAAGAGAACAGATTCCAAATGCATTAAAAAGAGAACTGCCCTGAGATATTTTCTCTCCATTCTCCCTTTGTTAGTTATTTATATTCACACTTCTTCACTTCACTACATTCTTTAGTAAACAGCTTGCAGGGGGGTTGATGTTTGTTAATGAACTGTCAATAAACACATGTTCTCCCTGACTTCTTAAAAAAGACTATTTTGGGGAGAGCGTGCTGGTTTCCAATTCCTGTTCACGCTATGGAGACAGAGAGAAGAGACTTGGCCAAGGACCCGGCCTGGGAGCTGGGCACAGCTCTCAGTCACGTGGTGGGGGCAGCATCCTGCGAGGGAAGAAAGTGGCAGATTTTGATAGAGAGCTTGCCAGCAGCTATTAGGAAGAAGTCGGGAAGTGTTTGGAAACAGGGCTGCTAGCATTCCCAACAAAGCTGGAGAAGTCTCTCCAAAGAACAAAAGGCAAACACAAACTCAGGGTGAAGACTTTCTTGTCTATTGACACAAGAGATGTGAAGTTGAGTTTAGAGGCTGACCAAATCAGAGGCTGTCCCCTGGAGAGGGGACAAATAATAACATCTTTGTTGAAAGAAATGGAGTCCAGTCGTTTTCTTTTCTTTCTCTGTTCTGTTCTTTCTTTGGCTCCTCTCTTCTCTCTGTAGCTAAATATCTCCACTGGAGAATCTAATGAAGTCCTTCTGACTACAAAATGCCAATGGAGAGGAACTCCAGTATTTGAAAGAAACATTTTCTTTCTCTTTGTGGTCCCTCCAGTGACGCGTGGATGGAGAGAAAACAATGACACTGCCTGGGGTGGGCGCCGTGAAGGGGCTGAAGGATGCCCATTTGTTGCGGGCACAGACTTACACTACAAATTAGCGAGAGAAACTTAGAACAAGCTTTCCCTGAAACCATCTATAATTTAATTGATGTTATTACTGCCTTCTATTCATTTTGAAACAAATTGTCCCAAGAGCAACAATTCTGGAAATTTTTGCTTTGGGGAAAAAAAAAAAAAAAAAAAAAAAAAAAAAAAAAAAGTTTAATTTTCCAGTATCCTTGTCTGTTTTTTTTTTTTTCCTTAAAAATTTCATGCATTGTTAGGGAAGAAAAGTCTAGTCTAACTCACAAATGCATCCTTATTCTCATGTATATTTGATACCGGCCCCAGTCTAATCTGATAAAGTGCACTTTGCCTGTGGTGTCTTACAATAAGCTGGCTGCATTAGTGCCGGGAAAAATCAATACCGATTTATAATTTACCATCGCAAAAACCTATCACTTTTTATGACCCTCCATCCTGGCTCATTAATATTACATTAAAACACACACACCCACTGCAACAGGGGGGAAATTGTAGCTTGTCAGGTTTACAGCCATAAAGAAACCTTTAATTGGGCTTAGTTGGGGAATTTGGATACAGGTTTTGTTTATTCGTTTTATTTTAATGTACGATGTTCACCTCGGTGGATTTTAAGATGATACATAATAAAGCTATCTATTTTCCTGAAAAGAAAGAAGAAAAGCATGTCACAGAAACTCTCAGATATACTTTCACATGGCTCTTAAATATACATTTTAATGGGCCCTTCTAATAGTATTCTTCTCTGTTCCTCTATGGTCTTCAAACCCTTTTCACTTTCTTCTTTTTTTGTTTGTGTACGGAAGGTTTCTTTCTCTGTACTGAAACACTCCAGTCGATGGTATTTCTCTTATCTTTCTGGTTTGTCATAGTTGATATTTATTCCCACCCCCCACCTCAGATCACAGAGAAGCTAAATGCCATCTTTTGCATTGTCTGTCTTCCAAAGAAAGGATGCATATTTGATTTTTCTTCCACACTGAATGGAGAATATTGCACTGACCCTGCTTGGAAACTGAGCCCTTCTCCTGGTGCTTCGTATTCCCCAGCAGAGAACTGTAGATTTGTGTGTGTGTGTGTGTGTGTGTGTGTGTGTGTGTATCTTTAGTTCTTTCGCTTTAAAGAAGCCCCTAAAGAAAAATTACACAATAGTCTTTCCTTAATCAAATCTATTAAGCAGCTTTGCCCTCATGTGTTTTTAGACTTAAAAGTCTTATATCTAAATTCTTTCCAGATAATGTAAAAAAAGAAAAAAATGATGTCACTGTTTATGTTGGCAGCAGCAAGGTGCTCTATTTATTTCATACTATTCAAATAGTTTCCAGGGAATTTTTCCTGTTAAAATCACGAAGAACCAATCTTACCATTCAGTTTGCCCCTCAGGCCTGGCTGCCCTTAAGGTAAAGCTTTCTCTCCTCAGAAAAGAGGTAAAATGAAGTGTAAAGCAGGGCCAAATAAATAAATAAGGGAAGGGGAAATTCAGTGTGTTCTCAAGTGTGCAGTAGATCCACACCATGCAGCAAATACATGTCGTGATTGGGTTTTTAAAAGACATCCGCCTCGCCCCTGACTGACAGGGCCTATTGATTTTTTAGGTTTCTGCCGTCATCGGTTTCCAGCCTCACAGCGGCCACATGTCGGGGGGTCAGGGCGCACCGGGGCACGGTGAGGCAGCCCTCGCCACTTCCCAAAGTGAAGGGCTGCTGAAAGAAAATCAATCATGTCATAAGTGAGAAGCATCAAAAATTTTCTCCCTGTATGGCCAAGGCCCATCAGCCTGTCTCCACTCAGTAGCTAAGGTTAGGCATCTGTCAAGTCGGACTAGGTGAAAAGTATTAGAGATGCCAGTTAACCCATGGGTAGACCATGGAGGTGTGAGGCTGCCTCTTGCTTTTGTCTGGCTATCCAGGATGACAAGATTAGCAGTTTTACTTAATTTTTGAGTGGGAAGCACCCACTTCTTACCCACTTATCCTCTACTTGTCTCCCTCCTCTCTCCTGTCTTCTCCCTCCTCCCCAAGGTATGAGTATTTGGGGCCCGAGACCCTTTTAATTTATAACCATGGAGTCAGAATGGATGCTTTCCCTGAGCAGCCTCCTGGGAGGTCAGCAGGTTGCATTTTTACCAAGACACAGTATATTTACATAAATGAACTAGATTTTTTCTGAAAAAATCACTCCATTCCTGTCTTGCTTGGAAATGCAAGTGACATAGATAAGTCTAGTTGTGAAATTAGTTGCACACATCATCTGGTAGAAATTTTATTTGGCTGCTGTGATGATATGTCTGAATGCATAGGTCACTAAATTTTCTTCCTCTTTGAATAATTGGTAGAACACACCCTTCCAGTCCTCAGAGAAATGATGACATTCATTTCAAAATGGCTTCTTAAATTTCTTAGATTTCAAACTTGGGTAGTGAGATTGTACAGTTTGGCAAAAGAAACAATTTTAAGTGTCAAGCTTGAAGAAACCCTTTGAAGGTAGCTTCTAGTTCTGAGTTTGACACTTTGTTGGAATAATGATAGGTACTTTTCGAGATATAAATCATAGGTTATATATTCTGTGAGAAAATCATAGGTTTTGTACATATATTTAAATTTTCTCACATCATTAAGGTTAAATGAATATTTTTGTTTGCCTGTCTGCTTTAGTGAGTGGGAGGGGTGGATTGGAGAACTTGCTGGCAGGCAGGCCTCATGGTGTGGTTTTCAGATGTGCTCCTGATGGTTGGCGTTGGTTTCACAATTGTCAGTATCATTTAAAAACCAGTGTGAAATCTGAAGAGCTTCACTTGGGTTTGGGGCTGTCTTAGTTACTTTTCTCTTTGCTGAGACAAAATACCTGATAACCCAAAGTTAAAGGATGGAAAGTTTATTTCAGCTAACAGTTTGTAGAGTTTTCGTTACTTAGTTGGCTGACTCCAAGGCAGGGTGGCATGGCAGAGGAGAAACAGTTCTTGGCTGGAGGAAGGCAGCAAAACAGTGAAGCTGCAGCAGCTTTCTTTCTATCCCTTATATTCTGTCCAGGCTCCTGCCCTTAGGGTGGGTAGTACTCACACCCTGGTTGGGGCACCCTATCATGAAGCATGATACACCCTAGATCCAGCCACCTCACCAAAACCCCACCTATGACTGCAGAAGGCTTTAGCGGGACATCTAGATACAAACCATAACGGGGGTTGTTTCTAAGACTTCCTGCTCGTCTTGGGATGACCACCCAAACATTAGAAGAACTGGAAATGAATTGAACTGAGAGCTATGGTGTAACTTTTCTACACCTAAGTTTGCATTCACAGCTTGAACCAAGAGGTATACTCACTAATAAATATTTTAGTCCTCTATGCCCAGTGATTATGCTGGACACTCCATACAGATAAAAAAACACAGTGTTTCTTTAATCAGTGCTGTGATGTGAGACCGTTAAGGTAATAGTGCTTGAAACTATTAGAATCTCAAAGATATTGACTGACTTGCTTTTGGCATGGCAATTATAATTACATTTTTAGGTTACATTTTATGCATTTATACTAGTTATTCTAACATAAAAGAAATTGCTGTCCAGATTTTTAACAGAGGGGAGAATGACCTAGGTTGAAATCCTCAGCAGTACAGGCATCAGAAGCTGCTAATATATGATCTAATTGTAATCAATACTTTCTTTTCTAGTTTCTATAATGACAAGGCCTTTGTAATAAAAACACTACCATCTTTTTGAAATCCACAGAATGATAAATGACCCAGGCCAACTAGTGGGGGAAAGTGTAGAGTGTTTTGCATCCTAGTGATTCATTATGGGTTTGCACACATAGCTGGTGTGAAATCAAGCTCAGGGGAGAAAGAAAAGTACCCAACAAAAAAATCCATTCTGCCTAAACTGCTTGGTTTAGGTCCCATTGCCACTGACATGAGCTAAGTACTCTCATCAAGAGGCTTAGGAACCCTTGAGTATTTAGATTCTTTTTGTAGCACTACAACAAGAAGGAAAACACCAACACAATGAAGCACTACTTTACTGTGTATGAATGGTTAGGTCAGCCTAACTCATGTGTTATGTAAAAAGGACCAATTTGATTTTGGCTTGAGAATAAATCAGAGTTTGAGTTTGAAGATACTTTTAGCTGGGTCTATTTGCATTTCCTATTGGGCAGGCTCTGGGAGGCAGGTTATTTCAGGTGTAAGAAAGGAAATCTGCTCATTTCATTAACTCTTAGGGACTTAACTTCCTTTGCTGTAAAGCCGAGTCCAAACATCTCAGACCTCAGTTCATCCATACGGGGCACATTGCTGTCTTAATGAAACCCAGCTGGTCATCCAGACCTGACAGGTAAAGTGTTTGAGGAAGCCCAATAGAGGTCTGTGAATTCTGTGGTGCTGAAAATGTGTCGATGAGTCCCCTCGCACATGCTATCCCAATTGTTCATGTGTAACGATGTTTCGTGTTGCTGTGGGTGTTTTTCCATGTTTCCATTTTTGACTTCCTTTTATAACTTACCTGTAACATTTTGCTTCAGGCTAGGGATTAGCATATAATATTACAGAGGACTGAAACCTTTCATGCTTTACCTTTTTTTCTTCCTTTTTCTTGCTCTTTCATTTTCTTCTCCTTATTTTCTTTCATTTCCCCCTATCTTTTTTTTCTTATAATACAAAACTCTTGTTAAAAGAATTGGGAAAGACATGAAGACACTATATAGCATTTACAACATCAGGATTTACCTATTTTTCTGCCTTTCAGCAGACCTAGAATTTTTTTTTCCTGTTGATCAGAAAATGTATTTTCTTGTGATAGCAAACCCAGCATGTTAAGTACTAAATGTGAGACTTAGAGTTCTTAGTCATACATGTCTGTTTTATTTGTTTGTATGTTTGTTTGGGTCAGGACTGAGGACAGAGATACAGGAGGGACAGGAGACTACATTTTTACATGAGATTACTAATTATTTCTTTGTGCAAGTATCAGGCTTGGGACCAAAGGGATAAATATACCTCAAATATCCAATTCATCCTATCAAATTTCCCACAGTGACTTTCTCTACCAAGGTCTTAATGCACTACTCTTAGCATGTCTCGTCAGTGACCAGGGCTGATGGGGTCTTTGAACATTAGACAGTACCCATTAGTCAAGGTCCCTGGGCTAGCATCTCTGGATGGCATTTTCTTCTAAGTGTGCCATTACTTAGTATAATGGACTGGTGTCTGTCAGCCTTTGGGGCAGGACAGAGAGGCACGTCCGAGACCCTTTGTTAGAAGTTGGGCTACATTTCTTTTTCCAACCTGAAAACATGTTCCCTGCAACATTTTTTTTTAGCCCTTGAGAGACAATAAATGTTAATGGTTTCGGTGAAGTCTTTATGATCTCCCAGGTCAGAAATATTTTTTTCTCCCTTAAAGTCTCAAATATGGATTTACAAAATACTCTTCAGAATCATTATAGTCTTTTGGGTAAATAGTTTTCATTTTAAAACATTTTTATAATACACACATTTTAAAGTGTTCTAAATATGTATTTTTACGATTGATCATGACAGCTCCTTAAAGAGCCATTATTGCGTATCAGGGAGATAATGTGTGTGTATTCAAGAGATTGTCTACAAAAAAATCATACTGGAGCTGTGTATATTTCCAATGAGGATTTTTTCTTCACCGATAAAGACTTGGAAATAATTATGCAAAATGATTGAATTTTAGGCACCTCGTCAAAGTGAGACAGTTCAGAGTTGAGGATTTTTGCCGTGCCTCTCAAGTGGCAGCTGAGAAATTCCAGGATATGAGTGATCAGAAATGCTGGCTATGTTTACTGGAGGCTGTGAACATAGGTTACCAGAGATTTGGGTGATTTGCCAGACTTTCTGCTTCAAGCCTGCATTCCTTGAAAGACAAGATTTTGATTTTATTGGGCTCTCTGAACCACACGCTGCCATCATGGAGGGCTGGAAATCAGTCAGAATAGGGTAACTACTTGTTGGTTTATTCAAACTTATTGAATACATCACTGTGCTGGGGATAAGAAATAGAAAGAAAATCAGCTGCATGTGTACCCTTGGGGAGCAAACAGATCTGCAAATATACTCACAGTGGCAAATCCCCCAGTGGATGCATGGATGAATGAGAACACCAGTAAATGCTTTAGGATTAAGAATGGGGTTGCTGTTTGTAAGATCTGGGTTTCTGCAGGTTTCCTCAGGGTGCAAAGTAGTAGCAAAATATTATGGTTGCTGAACCAGGTAAGGAAAACCAAAGGAGGACATTGTAGGTAATGACAACATTGACAATGAACACAGCTACTGTGACTGCAGCTATCATTAGAAATCATTAAGACTTTCATGAGACTCTTAGCTAAGAATAGTATGAGTTAATTTTTACTTCAGAGGATAAATTTTTATCTCATTCAAAAACACATGTCTCTTACATGTCTTTTGTGTGCTAGTAGCTTGGAGTGTGATGATAATGTGGTCCTATTTTCTGGGAACTTATAGTTGGTGGGGTTGGGTGTTTTGATAATCCTGAAAACCTCATTGCTAGAATTCTGTTATTCCTTAACTGTCAGTATAGTTATGTGACAACTGTGTGCTGAAATCACACACAGAAATGCAAAATATGTAATGCGACAAGTTCACAAAGGGGATGACGCTACATTATTTTACTGATTTGCTGGACTTTCCTAATAGAGGTAGGTAGATGTTGGTGATGGTTTGATCTGGTAAAGGTCAAGAAAGTCTCTTAGAAAGTTGTGAAGGAAGAATGGCAGTTAAGTAGGCTAAAGGGGCCACACTGAGATAGTAGGGTTTAGAAAAATATTTCATGGGGAAATATAGGAAATGAAGGGAGAAAGAAAAGAATGGAAGGAGGCATCGGGGCACCATTTGTTGGGCTTGGTGGGCCATGTTAAGATTGGGCTTTTACTCTGACATTGGAAGCCACCGAAGTTGGAGGACAATGTAATGGGTTCCTTTAGTTTCAGACTTGTTTACCTTGAATGATTTGGTGTATATCTCCCTCATCATCTAAATTAATTGTCTGTCTAGCTATATGACATGTACCCAAATAATGCAAGACGGTATGTTTGCTCTTTGGGAAGGGTGAATGAAGAGAAGGCACCTGAGGCTTGAGTGACAAGATATCCAGCTGGGAAGGTGAACGATAGGAAGGGAGCAAAAGCAGCTGTGAATGCAGATTGAAGTGGTCAGTCAAGACAATGGCACCTACACCTTGGCTTTCGTGTAATCTTAAATTGCCTTCGTAAGAGAAGCCAGTGTGATCTCTGAAAGGAAGGTAAAAGATCACGGTGGCAATTAGCAGGAGGTCAAGAAAGATATACTTTGTTGTCCACACCCACATACTTTCTCACCTGTATATAAGCATCCTTATTCTGTTTCCGTCTCTAGCATTTGAATTATATTCTTTGATAGTAATCTCTTAGCACTAAGAAGCAATTTCAAAGTGGGCCTTAGATTCTTGATATTTTTCCAAGGTGGAGGTGAGAGAGTGTCCTCAGAGACTTAGCTCTTGAAGCTTAATGCTGAATGGGTGTTGGTTTGCTGGATGTTTTAGACTACAGTGAAAATTTTCTGATGCTTATATCTCTTCAGGCTTTTGGATTACTGGCAATGTTTTTGCTAGTGATCTTTTATCCACCTTTTTCTTGACAGTTTCATTCTGTAGCACTTGTTCCAGAAACCACGGTGGTCCTCTTGAAGACTCAAGGCAAACTCTTTTTCAGTTCTCGTGAGAAGTCATTTCACAGAGCTGCTTTAGATTTTTACCTGAGATGGGAGGCTTCTGGCAACCTACATAAAAGCAAAGACATTGCTCCTTAACTGGTTGTGTAGTTAGATGACAATTGAATATCCAATACGCAAGACAGTATGCAAGAAGGACTTCATACTGATGGGTCCTGAAGCTTGTTGCTTATTAAAGTTGACAGTGGCTTTTCTTGGAGGTCCAGCTTCCAAATGTAGTTGGCTTTTTACAATCATTCATTTGGCTCTCTGCACAGAGCCAGAATCCACAGGCCCTCTGGACGTGCAATTTTCCAAGACCAGTAGGAATAAGAACAATGATCACTCAGTGACTTTCATCATCAAAGTACTTTCTAAATATGAACTCATTCTTCTTCCAAGAATCAGGTTAAGCATTGTTATCCCCACTGTATAGATGGGTGTGCCCAGATTTCATTATTCTGTAGATTTTGAGTCCACGATAAATGTACTTAGGATTATAGTAAATTGAAAATGAAAAGACCTAATAGGCCATATAGTATACCCCTCTCTTTCTACCTTCTTGGGACTAGAACAGGAAACTCCTGCAATTTACTTTCTAGTCCTTAGACCAGAAAGTACTGGGGGAATCTCCCTTTAAGGATAGCTGTGGAGAAAGAATTACCTTCTAAAAGTTACTTTTATGGTCTCAGTACTATGGTCTCCCTGCCCATGTCCACTGAATGGCTTTTGGAAGTTAGAGGAATATGATTGAAAGTATTTTCTTTTCCTTTTCCTTTTTATGAGAATTGCAAATTCCAAGAGCCACATGTCTCTTTTCCTTTCATAGTGTTTTTTTATGAGTCGTTCTAGCTTTTCTAATAGACATACAGGATTTTGAATTACATTTGGGACATGAGCTCATGAAATTAGTCTTAACTACTTTAATGTGTAGGTGCTTGTGTTTATGGAATAAGCAAGTCATAACTGCTGACCACAGCCATTAAAATCTCATGTGAGTCAACTTCACGTACAGAGACTTTTTTCTAAGCCAATCCTCTTGAAGCAGAAATGATCACAATTTAATATAACAAGAATAATTAATAAGGAGTGTGCCAATGACCCTGAATATTAATATTGTTTCCTTTTCCTGTAAACAAACCAGGCTATTTTATTATTATTTTAGTGTGTAACTTGGCATAAACACTCCTTTTCACATAATTTCCCCAGGTGACTTTTGTCTCCTTGGCAATTTCCGGGCTTTAATAAAGAAAACCTAATTAAGAAGGAGCTGTTGATTGGTTTGCTAGTGTAATTAACACAGGTGATGCTAATGAGTTTCTATGAAACCAGTGGTTTATGGGAAAAATAAACAGAGCGTTCATACATATGGCCCAAGTGATATCTGCACTCTGGAAGAAATGATGATTTCCAAGTCTCTTGTGAATGGTTTGTGGGCATGGAATAGGCAGATAAAATATTTTATAAGATTCATTAGTGGGGGGAAAAAAAGATTCATTAGTGGAACTAGACCAAATTGGGAGCAAAAGTCTCCATGTTAGATGATATTAAAAAA
>NW_022900921.1:11976831-12125178 GCF_012274545.1 Fukomys damarensis | reverse complement strand
GGGAGCAAAACTCCATGTTAGATGATATTAAAAAATCTGATCTCTGGCCGTAGTAGTTGTTAAGTCTAGTTGTTTGTTTTTTGTTTCCTCCCATCTCATGTGCCTCAAAAAGAGTAGGATTCTTTTGTTTGGGGTGTGTTTCTGATTTTTATTATAGGCATTTAAAGTTTGCAAAGCCCCCAGAAAGCTTCCCAAAGATGTTTTAACTCTTATTCTCTTCTCCCTGACTTTGTGTGTTAACCCCTGAGACTGCTATGTCCAGGAAAGCACAAGAAATTGCTGCAGAAACGGAGCCTCTGAGAACTTCCTTTCTTGGCCTACACCTGCTTCCTGAGAAACTCGGAATATTTGTACTTTGAGTGATATCCATGCTAGTCTGATACCTTCAGAATTTCTTATAGGAAACAAATTTCCTCTTTATTATATTGTTGGGCAGGGAGGTTGATGCAGGGTTTTAGATCTCATTTGACAACAATTTTATCCCATAACAAAATTCCCAAGCATTAATGCCTGTTTTCTCCTTGTCGATTTTATTCAAAATACCTCCCTATTGATCTTGACAATTTATAAATGCCTTGGTGAATTTCAAAACAATTTTTGAAGCTTTTTACATAAGAGGTTGATATAGAATAAGACCTTTGACGTCTGCATAGTTTTTGTAGGCCTGCTTCCTTTTTCATTGTGAATTCTTCAAGTCGGTTTTCCCCATATGTTTGTCTTCATTTTGATCTTAAGTTTTTTCATCAGCAAGTTAATTCTCTCGCTTTTTTTCTTGCCTCCAAAAGTGCCTGTTCTGCTTTGTGTCTCGTCTATTGCTCTGTGACAGAAAAGCCAGAGACATTCTGTGTCTAGCAGTGCACCTCCAGGGACATCTTTTGAACTCTCATAATTTGTATTTATTGCCACCCACTTTGTAAGTTCACAGTTTAATTTGCCAGCAGTGGCAGTGTTAGGCCGACACAGTAAAACAAGATAACGTTAAAATGTCAGAACGAGAGGGGGCATGAATGATGCATTACCCCTACTAGGACTTGCACTTGTCATTCCTTTCCACCAAAGTGATGTTAACTACCTTTTGAGAGCTTTATCTGACTGGTATTACTCAGAAATAGGATCATTAGTTCACTGTTCTGATTAGGAAGCTGCTATGCTTGATTAACTCTTCTTGGACTGGGATCTCAGTGGAAGCATTACATGAATCTCACTGACTTCAACATCTAGAACTAATTCATAATTATTTTTTTGCAATTATTTGTAGTTATTGACACATGTTTTTCCTTGATGTGGTACTTAACGGAAATTAGTTAAAATGTATTTGAATTGCTTGTTTAATCCACATTTCAGTCAAAGTCTTCTACATTTAAAAATAAATTTCCCTGGGAAATTTATACAATGCCATCACATTTAATAGCATCTATGTATCATTCATTCACCAACGTTTTGAAATTCCTGAGTTTGAGAAATTGTCCCTTTTGTAGATTTTGCTGCATCACGGCCCTAGGAAGAAACCCATTGGATTTATGTTTATTTCCACAGTGGTGAATTCCTGGGTAATAAGGAAGACTCATGTGTCTTTAGGAAACTTCTGAAGGGATAAATTTAAAATTTGGGGATAGACAACCCCCTCCCGCTTCTCCATTCTCTCAAACTGCCTCACATCATTCTTTCCCCCACTTAAAAATTTTTAAACCTTGCTGCTGTTTGACATGCTAGCGTATCGATGCTTTGGATTCTGACCTCTTCCAAACGTATATCTAATGCTTACTTTTTAGTGAAGATGGAGTTTTAGATTCTGTTAAGTGCAGGTTTTGCTAGGGAACATATTGAAAGACTGGGAGGTGGTTAAGGGAATGACTCTGAAGAGGATGTAAGTCTTCCCATCAGGATCTTCATGGTACTGGAAGACTTAATTTTCATTCCACAGAAAAAGGCTCCCTTTCACAGTAAGATAGGTATTGATTCTGGTTCATAATTCAAGAAAGGAACTTGAACTTTGCTTTAACCTTTCCAAAATAAGAATATTTTTCATTCTTTTAATTCCAGATAGAAATGGAGGACTAGAGAACAGTTTGAAAGGGATCGGTGCATATGTCCTATACCACTGTGTGTGGGGTACTAGGTCTTTTAGGTGCTAATGTGCATTTGTTAAATTGAGTGAAATTATGGCTAAGGAGAAGTCTTCCTTATCTCCCTTTTCAGTAACTGCCCCCAAATGTCTTTTTTTCCTGAAAGAACTTTTTATCCGTGCAAATCCAGAAACGTGGGTTGTTATTACAAATGCCTCTGATGAACCTAGGTTACCCTGAGCATAATAACAGCACCATCCCATTATGTTCCTTTATCATGTACTTGACCTCTGCCCTAAGTTACCATCCTTCACTATCCACTCCAGTCAGCTTGTGTTCTCTTTGGAGATTTCTTGGCAACCAACTCCTGTAGATACAGATGAATTGGCCTTGAGGTATTTTTATTAAAAATATAATCATGACTTGCTTGTCCAAGAAGATGCCTTGAACTTCACTTTCAGGACCAAGGCGGGTACCTGTCTTTAGGAGAACAAGTTTAACGAAAGAGGGGAAGCTGCCAAGATATCAGTATAAGACTGCAACAGGAATTTGGGTTCAGAGTAATTATGATAAAACTCTTACAAGGTAAGGAAAGAGAGTACGCGGTTTGAGTTTCTTGGGCCTATTAATTGTCATCTAAGAGTATGCACTTTTTGTCAAGGGGAATCATTTATAGCAAGTTCCGGCTTATTGATATTTCTGTCTGAGAGCTTATTTTTTCTATGGTCCTACTCTTTATTATCCAGAGAACCAATGCTCTCTGAGATTCAGTTGTAATGCTGCTTTTGTACAGAGGAGAAATAAAGGCATAGAAAAATAAATCGTTTCCTATAATCCTGTGTGAAAAGTCACCACATTGGAAAGACTTGTTTTTCTTTTGTTCTCTCATACTCGTATATGAGAAACTTTTAATCAACATAGGTCAGGAGCCAAATTAAAATTATCTTTATTTTAAAACTGCTATCCTGTCAAAGTTCACTTTCTCTGCCATTTCTTAGAAGGGAAGGTTGGTATAGAGTTCTGAAAGAAAAGATGTTCAGCTAAGGAAGTATGAAAAATTTTCTTCACCTCAAAGTCACACATACCAGCAAGTGTCTTAGAGAGCCAACAAATGTTCTTTGTCCTAGAAATAATTGGTGTAGCTGAATTATGATTACAGTACTTTCCATATCTGTCCCCCTGTGCTTCTCAAGGTTTTTGGTGTCCTGCGTTGTCCCAGATAGAGAACAAAATGAAACTCTCACCAATTTTGTCTACCTTTTTTCCCTCTAAGCCAAGGCTTTGCAGCGCCATTAGGATGTAGATTATCATATTTAAAACCTGTGATGACACCGTTGTACCCATCGGAATGATTAATCTGCTCATTAAAAGAGTGCCGATGGGCTAGTCTAATTGGAACATGGATCTTCTTAAAGGACGATACAGGGTCGGGAATAGGAAATATTACTCATAACATAAAGTAGGGATTAATTATGCTACTAAATACTACTGTGTGAAATTTACATATGGGTCTGGTTAGAGATGAGGATTAGAAAAAGTGTAGCATTCGATTTTATAACATTTATGTCAACTTTTAAGACAGGTGGTATGTTGCTACTTTAATCCCAAATCTTGAATCAACATTTACAAAAACTGTTATAAACTCAAATGCCACAAAAGGCTTAGGGGTTGGGATAAACACAGAATTTGCATTAGTGAATCACTGTAATTTAGTGGTATGGGTTAAAAAAAAAAACAATTGCAAAGATCCAGAGCTGCAGAGCAATCTCTACTCTCTGTTAAACCTTAAATTTCTGGCTGATATTAATCCGCTTAAGGAATGAAAGCACAATTGGGATCTTTAAGAAGATAGGCAAATCCGTTGAGCACAAGTTTGCCAACACTTTTTAAAAAAAGGACCTTTCTTTAAACAAATGATGCATATGAAAGATGCTTGGGGATTGTGCTACTAGGCTAGGAGATGGGAAATTTGAAGTTCAACTTTAGGGCTTTTCGATTGCAAAGACTTTTATGGCCACACAATTAGAAAACTGCCATAAGCTTTGGAAATGGATCCTTTGGTTTGAAAGGAATCCTAAAGGTCTCTTATTCTGTCTCTCTCAGCTTAAGAAGAGAGAGCACAGCACTTACACAACTAGTTAGTGACAGGCCAGAGCTAAACACCGAAATTTCGGACTTATCGTCTGTGCCATTCTCAACATCTCTAGTCTGGTCACCAGATATCTTTCATGCATTGGATTATTTGTTTGATACATCAGGTCTGAAGATACTTCTGTTTGCTGAAGTCAGAGCTGCTTGACCAATGTGAAGTATTTCCTTATACATCTTGAGGATTTGTTGCATTTCTACTACTGAAAATTCATATTCCTTTTCATTTGTAGGCAGATGTCATGCCGCATGTGCTGTAAAAAATACAAAGTTGCTACTTCGGGATAAGCAGTCTTTTTGTGCCCACTGATCCAGCCAAAGCCGAAATGAAAATGAGGGATCTTGTTTATTGGTGGGCTCCACCTGTTGAGGAACTTAGAGGCTTGAATGCCAGTTTTTTAAATGCTGCCAAGCTTTGAGCATCTCCTTGGGCCATCATGACCCATGATATTTCTGGAGTTGGAGAAGTGTTAGGTGGAAATGCTGAGTTTAAAGGAACCTTCACAGGTTACCGGTTCAAGATTCTGCATACCTTTGGACCCTCTAAACCACCTCTCCTCTTTGTTCTATCCTCTTCACTCTATCCCACTTGTCTTGCTGTATTGAGTTCACTAACATCTCCCACCGGATTACTAAATTCCTAGCTATTTCTCTGCCTTTTGGTTTTGACCCTGTTCAATCTGTTGTCTATGCAACAGCTAGAATGATATTTTTGACATTTCTGACATCACTCTCCTGCTTAAAATTTGTAGTCATTTGGCCAGCCTGGCTCCTCATTGTCTTAGAGATCCAAGTCCGAGCTCTTTATCATTGCGTGTTGTATCCCTCCGGCCTTGCTGTGTGCTACTCCCCCCTCCGCCCCAGTCTTGCTGATGCCAACTCACTGCAGTCTGAGCTTGCTTTTTGCCTGTGCACCTGTTTTCCCTATAACTTGGATGTCCTTCTCAGCTTTCCCCTTGCCTCAGCTTTCATCTGGCTGTCTCTGACTTATCTTCAGGATTAATTTCAGCATTAGCCCCTCCTTAGCTCGACCACCGTAGCCAGCCTGCCTCCTGCTCTTTTTGGTAGCACTTTCCACAGGGCATGCTGCAACATAGCGTCCAATTTTCTCTATCAGTGAGCTCGGGGCGGGGGGCAGGAAACAGGGAACACATCATTATTGTTTTTCTATGCCCGTTTCCAAGTCCTTGCATTCAAAGGAGTAAATATTAAAGGAAGAAAAGAAAGAACCCCTAACAAGAATTTATGCTGTAGTAAGTTGTACAGTGGAAAATGTTCTAATTGTTTGATTAGATCTTTCATATGCTATTTTTTATTGATGGGTACATAGGTGCCTTTTTATGTCACCATTTAATAGCTCAGTTCTATATCTTTGTCTTCTCTCCATCAGGTCACAGTAGCAATCCACTGACTACGCTCTGTACTAGTAGCTCTGAAAACAGTAGTTCGCGGTGTTGTTCCATGATACTTCACTTTGGTTTGTCATGTGTTTCTCATGGAGGCAGAATCCTATAACTGATAGAAGGGGTGAAAGAGCTGTTTTTCAGTTGGAGAGAAAAGCTTTGTCCTGAATTTTGGAGTATTCTCTAAACCTGAGTTGTGGCCTGTCTCGGATGTCAGGCAGGTCTGAAGCTGTTCTTACTGTAATCTAATGTTGCAGATGAAACTTTCAAAGAAATCTATACTGTCATTCTGAGAAAGTTAATAGCAAAGTATCATTGCAAAGTTGCTGGAAAATGTTTGTTTTTTGTGGTTAACCTCTGAACATTTTAAAGACTTGGAGTGGTGTGCAGAGAAGTTTTCTTTAGAAATTCAGATCTAGTGGTTACCATAATTGCTCCATGGTGGAAGTGACATCTGAGGGTAGTATTCCTCAGTAAATATCATTCATTCTCAGATCTCCACAGTCTGCAAGTGAAAATACTATCAGCCTGTAAGAGGTTACAAAGATATGTTGTTGTAGTCAAACCTTGATTGGCCGGACGGCCCAGGGAATGAAGTGGTTTGTGAATTTTCTCCAGTTTTGCTGGTGGGAAAATATTTCTTTGTCTTCTTGGTAAATAACAGTATGGCCAGAGGATTGGGCTGCCTAAGAACTGACTTGTGAGTTGCTTTCCTCAACAATGGAATCATGAGCCTTTTATGTCAGAATGGAATTTACCCACTGTGTGACCAAACCCATCCTTGAAGTAAAAACGAAGGCTACAGAAATGATGCAACTGCCCTACTTGGTCCAACAGATGTGATTCATACTCAGCTGTTGGAGTTCTAATTCATTGTTCTTTACCCTGCTCTGGAAGTCGCTACGTAGACTTTAAAGAGTGTTTTCTTTTTCGTTGTTAAAATCAGCCCAATGCAGAAAGCAGTGATAGTTCACTGAGGAAAGTGAACAGGCTGTATGTAATATGTTGTACTCCCATGAAACAAAGCTTTACCTCAGGACACTCTGGACTGTAGCACTTTGAGAATCTTCATGATTCTGAAGGCTCTTGATGGTGTGTGCAGAGATGAAGGTTGCAGCCTGGCAGCTATAATCACATTTGACTTGACTTGGGGAAGCGTTTTGTCTGGCGGTGGCACGTCCTTGCCTTGTCAATGAGTGTATGTGGTAAGGTACAGGTTTTCCTCAGTCCCCACTGCTCTCAGTGGCTTCACTCCCTTATATTATTGGCCTGGTCTCAGAGGCTTCTGAATCGGGAACTCTGAGTTTCGTGTGATTTTTTTGTTTGTTTTGTTTTGTTTTGTTTTTATTTAGGGCTTACGGGAAGGTAAGTAAGAGATGCCCATTTTATTTTCAGAACTGAGAAAGAGGCTGTGTTTACGGGCTGGGCTAGTTGTTGACAATGTTGTTTACATATTTGGAAGCACACCGCCCCTCAAGCTGCCACCAGCTTTTTCAGATCGCTTAAACGAAGTCCTGTGCCACCATCAACATTAGTCCAAATCTGTCACAACTGGCAACCTTCATCATTGGGCTGAAAAGATGGTTAATTGGTCTGTGTATGGCGCAGATGCAAGGTGTAAGCAAATAAGATTATTACATATGTGCCACTAATCACTCAGGTTTATCCAGAAGATAGCAAGGCTTCCCATTTTGTCTGGCAAAAGACTTCCCAGGACTTAGGATGTTTAGTTGATTTTTCTTGAAAAATCTTTTTCTCTCTCAGAAATGTAGGCAAATAAATAAAAAGTTTTGAAAAAATAGAAATGTCTTCCCAAATGGGAGTTTTACTGAACTGTGAGTGGTAAGCCTGTGATTTATATTTTGTTCCTAAAATGATTTTTTTAAAGTAAAGGAGTACGTTATTTTCTTCGAAGAAAATTTGAAAGTGTATAGATGGGAAAACAAAAATTACCTTGTATCTAAGATTAATAAAAAATTCTTTTAACATTTTCGATAACTTTTAAAAGACTGTTTTCTATGTATGTATAAGAATGGTATATTTGGGCCGGGGATTTAGCTCAGCGATTCGGTGGCCTGCCTTGCAAGCACAAGGACCCGAGTTCAATCCCCGGTACCAGAAAAAAAGAGTGGTATATTTATGAAATCAAAGTACACTGTAATTTGCTTATTTCATTTAATGTATTATGAATATTATAGCATATCTCATAATTTTAAAAGTAATTACATAACATTGCATCCTATGATTATAACTTAACTACCCCTTTGCTGTGAAACAGTCAACCTGCTTTACTTTCTCCCAGTTGTCAAAATGGAACAGTGAATCATCTTGTACATCAGTATTTGGGTTGCAGTCTGATTTTTTTCTCTTGTCTAAACTCCTTTAAGTGTAGTCTTAGATTTAAAGGAGATGAAATGTTACACCTACCCCTTTGTTAAAAGAGAGCAGCTTACTGGTATTCTCAATGCGCTTCACTTAAAAACTTTGCCTACTTGCTAAACTGAAATGCATACTTTATTTATTTTGATTTGCATTTGATTATTATTGTCGAGTTTGAATTTTTGTGTGTTTTTCTCATTTATATTTTGATCATGTGTGTGTAAATTGCTTGTTCATTTTCTTTTTTCCCCCTTGTGTATTTTTACTTAGACTTGAAACAGTAAGTATTTCTCGTCTCACAGGAGTTCATGAACAGCCATAAGAATATGGAGTTTGACTGGGACAGGGAGAGCTGTTTCCAAGAAGGCACATTCAGAAAGTTGTAGGCACTACAAGGCCCTCCCTGGGTGCTTGCCTGTCCTTGTCACAGGGCAGCTGGTTTTCCCAGACTGCGTGCGCTGGAAGACAGCAAAATGGAAAGTGCCACGGCTTTCCCACCTGTCCCTCTAGGTTCAGCCACCACTGGGGGAAGGGAATTAAGTTCCACTGGCTGAAAGACATCACCTCTTAAAGAATCATGGATGTATTTTAAAGCCGTGTCTTAAAAAAAAAGAACAATGTCTTTTAAGTATTTTACTTCTGTTTCTCCTTCAATTTTATTTTATTTTTCATATGCAGAGATGTAAAACTTTTATATACTTACTGCTAATCATTTCTTTTTTGAAAGTCTTTTAGGCATAGCAAGGTCTTCTCTACTCTTGGGTCTGATAAATATTCACCTGTATTTTCTTTTAGTTCTTTGTTGATTTCGCTTTTTACGTGTAGCCTCTTTAATATTCCTAGTATTTATTTTTAGATAGTGGTATTAGATAATATTTTTTTTCTAAATAACATTTATTTTATTGGCAATTTTAGGGTAAGTGTGTCTCCTAATGCTCTGCGGTGTCTCTTTTATTATTAATAAATACAAGGTGGATTTTCAGCTGATACTTGCAAAACTGCTATGGTCCTTATCAAAATGTTAAAATACCTCCTGGATGGTTGGTAAATAATGAGATTCTGAGCTCCTAAAGTTTTCTTTCCCCTCAATTAAGATCTTTTTGTACCAAGGAAAAGAGTCTTCTTTGACATGTGGAAAGGGGCGGGGGTTGGTCCTAGGCTTCCCAGACTGGAGCCCCAGGGTGTCATTTCTGCTGCTTTGAATATTACCCCTTGGGATCTACCCATAGGTATAGGGCTTTACATTCTGTATCCCTGATTGGTCAGTTTGGTCGAATTCCCTTATTGTGCGTTTTAAATTTCTAGGACTGTATATTTTAATTTTACAACCCTGCACTATTTTCGTAACTATTATTTCTTATCTATTCTTATATATGAAAATGGTACAGTCATTTTTAAGGTTAAGATAATTCCTTTAGGATATTGAGTAAAATTGTATTAAAGAGGGAGAACTCTATATATTGTAGTAAATCTTACTACCTTGAAAAATATATATTTGTTTAAGTCTTCAACAGTCATTAAGTAGAGTTTGCCTTTATATTTTTTATTGAATTTGTTCTTGTTCATTTTATACTTTTTGCAGTTAGGAATAAATTTTTTTAAGCTTGGCAAAATGGTTATTGCTGCTACTCATATTTGTTAATTGTTCAGAGGTTCTTTAATACTGTAATTTTCCATTTCAGAAAATGAAATTTTGCTGAAGTCCTTTGCATATCTTTTTCTCTTGGTCAGATTTTAAACAGCCTTGATATGATGCGCAAAAATTCTGGCCACTTACAATAAGCAGTTCAAAATGACTTTTGGACATTCTGGCATGAAGGGTAAAATCACAAGGGCAAAGTCACATGTAGTTGGTGCTCAAACTGCCAGCCTTAAACTTTCCTTTTTCTGAATATTTCTTCTTGAAATTACACATCATTCAAAAGATGAATGACACACAGCACTGAACCCCAGGAGTGTGGTTAAGTTTTGAACGGGATGGTCTGAACACAGAATTTCTGGTTTTCTAAGATTCTCACATCTGGACCCAAGCTTATTCCAGGGAACGCCAGGCCTTTGAAAATGATGGGGTGATGCAGTAAAGCAGTAAGACCAGTGGGCTATGTATATTAACCTGTCCATGGGGGAAAATGCTGAGAGCAACAGGCCTATAATTTCAGTAATAGCGTTAGTCTGTGAAAAACATGCTGCTTTTGCCTTGATGCTAATCAGCAAACCATCAGACAGTCTTCTCTGACTGAGCAAGGGCAGGGCGGAAAGGAAGTCAGCTGTCATCATCTTTTGAAGAAGAAGAAAAAAAAAAAAGAAAAAAAAAACAAAACCCGAGAGGTGAACTGAACTCTGTGATAGGAACCTCACTGGAAGGCCGCTTCCTGAATTTAAAGGTGTGGTGCTCCAATCAGTAGCACAAATTGGAGGCATCTGATTTGCATGGATTAACAGGAGTGGGTCACAACCTTCTGACAGGTCAATGGCACCACTGGGGTTTTGAAGGGAACTTTGATTCTTCCTCTTCTTCCCCTCCACCATGCAGCAATCAAGCTGTTCTATTGTAAAAGAGGATCCCTGACTTATAAAGCCCAGCTTGTCATTTAAATTCACCCAAGTTAGGACACCACAGCGCTCTGTCAGATGTCACTCTCAATACAGCAGGACAATGTTTTTCAGCAGCTTCCTAACCCCTCTGCCCGGAAACACAGAGGCCTGGATCAAGGGGGAGGGGCAGTGCACTGGGCCTGGAGGATTTTTACAAAGGCAAGACTGGGATTTTTCATTTCAGGCAGGTTTGCTTTTTCTTTACGTTTTCTTCTTCTCTCTCTCTTTTTTTTTTTCGTTTTTCCCTTTAAGCTGCATGTAAAGGATATTTCCACAAAAGAAGAGTGGAAAGAAAAATCAGATTGGCTGTAAGGACTATTTCATTTGAGGGTCTCCTTGAAGGCATGTAAACCTGGGAGTGATGTTGGTATTTTTCTACATCTGAGGTAATGGCTGTTTGCCAATAACTTCCCTTGAAAAATATTGTTTTGCTTTGTAACTATAAAACATTTGGCAGAGGAACCATCTAGGGCAGAATATGGACAAAGAAAAACAGAGATTTTCTGATTGGGCCTCTGTTGCCCACACCCTGTGAAAATAAGAAGCGCGGGCCATCGAACTGGGGCTTAACTGAAACACTCGGTTTAACACTCAGGAGTCTTAAAAGGGTACTTGCAAGGTCAGAGCAACTTTTTTGTAAAACTTAATTAAACAAAATCTTGAGAAGTAATATGTCCTGGGGATTCTGATATACTTACTGGGCCCTTATTTTCTGTGTTCAGCACCAACGGTTTATTCAGCATGTCATATATTGTGCCCGGCCCTGAGATGCGACTTGCAACAAATAGACTTGGTCTCTGCCCTCTTGAAACTTCCTCTTCGTCACTTTGTTTTTCTTACATGGCCTGATCGCTGCCATTTGAATGGCTATACTTTTGCGCTCACTGTGTACCTTTATTCTCCCATTTCACCCATTACAGAAAGGTTTGGTCAATATTTTCCGTACCATTTATTTGCACCTTTGTGATGTTTAAACGTGCAAAGCCTCAGCTTTCTCTTCGGTAAAATGGGGTCAATAATATCTACCCCCGCAGGGTGCATGTGAAGAGTAAATGATATAACGTATGTAAGGCACTTGGCAGAGTGCTTGGCACAAGGCCGTCAGACAGCATTTGGGATCTAACATTTTTTTAGTAGTAGAAAAGGTGCAGTCATCAAGTAATGGGAATGGTGGCATATGCTTAGCAACTAGACTGTTCGGTAAGCATTGTCTTTTTAAACAGAATCAATTATTTGGATGATTGGAAAGAACTTGGAAGACTTAAGGTCACGATTGAAATAAATTCTCAAGGGTTGTTGTAAAAGGAATATCAGAGAGAGATAGAGAGGGAGGGAGGGAGGGAGAAACGGAGTGAGGGGGGAGAGAGAGGAGAGGGAGAGAATTTTAATGTAAGTCTTGTTTTGAAGTCTCTTGGGTTTCTTTTGAGTTATCATTTAATACACGAATGCCCTTTCAAATGTAGGAGTTCTCATTCTGATGAAAAACATGCAGAGATCATGAGGCTGCATCTCCATGAGAGGAAACTGCAGCATCACATTTGCCTGGGAAGGTTGTGATACACACGGCCATGTTCCTCCAATGTAGATGCTTTGCTGTCAGTGCAGGTTCATGGAAAGGAACAAGTCGTTACAGTCCAACCTGGGTTCCAGTCATGTGTGTGAGCATGCATGGTGTGCACACACGCTGGTGTTTATTTATTAATTTAATGCAACGTCTGGCATATTCTATGAGGACCTTGCAACACATAAGTAACAAATGAACCAGATACATAGTTGCTGTATAAATGAATGAGCGACCACCATTGCTACACTGATTCCTCTTTGAGTAACGCACTGGCTGGACACATAGTTGTACTCTTGCTCTTCCTTTCCATTGGAGACGGAACCTGCAGTGTCTTATATGACTCTCCCCAGTGCCAGCACACATCACCTTGGACGTTTGATCTGAGTTATGGAAACAGCCAGCGGCGATTTGGTGCCAAGTGTGGTGGAAAGGATCGGTCTCTGAAAGACCCCTGGGGATCAGAAATGCTGTATGTCTGTAAGGGAACTATGTTGAAATGGACTCCTAGCATTCTGCCTAGATTAAAAAAAAAAAAGAGATGTAACTGGTCTCAAGCGGGGTCCACCAAAGTGATGGATTACAATGGGATGGATTCATTTTGATGTGCGGTTCTAGTTTGTTTAAAAATGAGTCTCACTTCAGATCTCACCTTGGCCCTTGTGCTCTCAAGAAAGAGAAGAGGGGTGATGTGTCTCTTGGTGGTATGAAATGCAGAGGGTTAAGGTCTAGGGTGTTAGTCCTGTCTTTGCATCCTGCTCTGCCAATCACTAGCTATAAAAGCCAAGACTCATTGCATGAATCTGCTCTGCAGTTACTTTTCTGTGCACACCCCACTGCAAGATAAACATATGCTTGGCAGATATTATTCCATGTCGAGTTTCAGGATTATTTCTTTTTACATTACTTAAACCTCCTTTGCACATATATTCAGTACTCTAACATTGCTTGTCTCCTTAAGTCCTAGAGAAAAAATGATCTGAGAAATGAATTCACAAGAAACTTTAGTGCTTTAGTCTCTGTTTGACTCTTCCCATGAATATTTGTTCTTACAAGATGTTGTCCTAAAAGGCAGTGCCTCAAAAAGGGGAATATGACTCTCATTTATTTTAGCATCTCTGATGTAGTGAGGCTGCATTTGAAGTCAGGAGACCAGGGGACCATACTACCTGCCACACAACTAGCAGATTCTACTAGGTTGATAGAAAGCTTTGTGGAACCTTCTCTCACTTCCTTTCACCCCTCATTAGGTTAGGCTCCACTACCAGCAATCCATACCAAATAGGGTTTCATTGCTTAAAGAGACACTATTAAACAGGGACACCCCTAAGGACAACTGATGACAAATAGGTGGCATGTTTGCTCTCATGGCACACCTTTTAAAAACAATTATGAAGTGATTTGAGTTCAATTCATTTGTCTGTATTACGTGTTTGCAAGGCCTTGAGTACATGACACAATTGGATTTTTTTTTTTTTTTGAGACAAGAGTCTCACTATGTAATTGAGACTGACCTGGAACTCACTAGGTAGCCCAGGCTGGTCTCGAACTCACAGAGATCTCCCTGCCTCAGCCTCCCAAGTGCTGGGAGGCACAATTGGATGTTAATGTCCTTGACAAGGCACAGTTTCCTTGGCCTGGATGAATGGCCAATCATCATCCCATTGTTTAACTGGAGTGTGCCACAGTGACTCCTGAGTTCCAGGAGAAGTCTTCAGCTGTCAACCCGTGTAATCCCCACCTGTCAGCTGCACACTGAGCTCAACATTTACCAAGAAGCTGGAAACTGAAAGCTGTATATAGAATACCCTGAGAAAATGATGGTTAATCAAGTAGAAAATTTAACTATTTGCATCAGCACAATAATACACAGGCACATAAGACTTTCAGTTCCCCAAACCCAAGAAGTGGTTTAACAACATCATGTGAAGTTTGACATCCTGCTCTACATATAAATGTAAAGGGCAGGATGGGAAAAATACAGTAAAATCCCCCCATTTATGTAGAGAACTGTGCATATTTTTCCCTAATTATGGAAGGTAGCTATCTTCTTTTTCTTTTCTTTTTTCTTTTTTCCTTTTTTTTTTTTTGCCCATGTTTGTGCTTTCAGCTTGCTAATGAAACTCAATTGCAGAAACTCAACTGGTTAAAAATCCAGTGAGGTCGTAAGATGTATTCTTCTTTGATTTTGGAGATCCTGAATACTTGTAAGCCTCCACCATTGTGTCATTCTCTCTCTCGTTGCTTGAAAACTCTAAATCTTTGGGTGTCTGTAGTACACGGAATGCCAGCAGGTCATTAAGGACAACGAAGAGAACTCTTGTGGGTGGCATCTTACTTTTCCAAACTGTGGTTTGAACCTTTTCCCCAAGTCTTCCTTCTCTTTTTTTCTTTTGTTCTTTTCTTCCGAAATGCAATGCATGATTGGCAGTTTTCTAAGTTCTGGACTGTGGAGGATAAACTGGCATTACAGAGATGTGATCTTGTGATTCAGGGCACTGACTTCAGTGGGAGAGGCCCAAGCTCTCCGGGAGCACAGGTTAAAGCTCTCAGTTTCAGTGCCTCCGCTGCTTCTTCCTAGGCAGGATGATAATCTCTGGCATTTATTTATCTACGAGAGGTGCAAAATCATAGCCTGTCATAATGGTAAATAAAACGTGTTGGAGTTAATATGAAGAAGAAAGGAGCAATT
Organism: Fukomys damarensis; assembly: GCF_012274545.1. Lineage (NCBI taxonomy): Eukaryota > Metazoa > Chordata > Mammalia > Rodentia > Bathyergidae > Fukomys > Fukomys damarensis. The sequence continues at coordinate 12,110,334 of NW_022900921.1, read as the reverse complement.
ACAACTGCTTAAAACAGTCTTAAAATATACTTAAGCCGAAGTTTGCCATGTAAACACACAATTAAAGCAGGAATTTGTGATGGATGCAAGGGTTTGACGGTCCTAGACATACTGTTTACTGGTGTAGTTAGCAGATGGATAAGTCAACTGATCCCAGATGTGCAGCTTATAAATATAAACTCGCGTCTTACTGGTGATATATGCCTGCAAGTAGCAACAAATTACTTTTGTATTTAACTCTTATCTATTTGCCGGAAGGAGCTTTGTAATATTCACTTGCTTAGAAAAAGGGTTTTTAATGGGATTCTTCTTTCAAAAGTGGTAACCAAATATCTAGAAAAAAGTATTTTTATGCAGGAGTCATTTTAAAGGACAGGTTTAAATAGGTTTACTTTTTTTCTTTTAAGTTAGATATCTAAGCCTTATATCCCTAGCCACAGTTTTCAGATATTTGCAGCTAATTAATTCTTAGGAAATCTAATCTGAATTGAATTAATTTTCCCTTATAGGGCACATGAAACAAGTTTTAGGTAAGAAAAAAATGAAAACGGCTTTTGTTGCACATAATTCTTGCAACTAATGAAAAGTAATATTGCTGTTCCTTTCAAATAATGTAATAACAAAACACTGAATGAGAGCATTGCACTGTATTGTTATATTTGCTGTTTAAATAATTTAGCTGCAAAAATCTGAAGGCTGCTTTAGCTGTAATTAATTATTCATTAATGACATGCTAATTGCACACTACCTTTGAATATTTAACAAAATGCAAAAGCCAGGCTCTGAAGTTATGTTTTTAGTGCGAGGAGGGGGGGATCCTTTAGTCCATCACTGCATCAGTAGGACAAAAAGTCTTTTTTTTTTTTCAAATGTGAGGTAAAGTAGTAGTAGTGGCCTACTTTCCATTCAGCATCTCACTCCCCCTTTGTGCAGTGGAACATAATGTCCTTATCTAGACTTAACAATTGACAAGGTGGTAAATCCCTTGACTTTTGTCCAAATGATTTCTCTACAAAAATGGGTTAATTATCGCCTTTCCCTAGCTTTTTGACTAACAAAAGACCCTGGATCTCTTTTTTCCTTTCTTTCCTATTTACTGTAAGAAGCCCTTTGAAATGTGATAGTTTAATCGGGCAACACCTTCTGCAGGGGGATACTGAGAAGCTGGCCTGGCCCTGCCCGGAGCTCAAGTTCCTGTGTGAACATTACCATGGTTAGGAGATATGACCTTTATTATGCCAAAGCCATCCTGGACTTTTAGAATGAAAAACTCCTGAGTGCTCAGTGGTTGACTTCGTTTGTTTCTGCTAATAAAAGCTGGCGGGTTTTTAACAGTGTCTTTTAGTGGGCAGGATAACTGAAGGGCAGCCCTGTTGAACTGGTTTAGTTGTGTTTCATTAATTCCCTTTAAGACCTGGAGTTTGCATCTTTCTGCACCCTGTCTCTGTTTTCAGGCTTGAAAGCTCCTCATTGTCTCCGACCTGTATGTCGGGGATAGTCTTGGTAGTGGAGAGGCATAGAAAGAGACTGGCCTTTTTCTTTTTATTTGTCGTTATCGCCATCTTGGTTTACATCTGAGAGTCACCGGCCCCTAATTTAGTGTACACAATGAGCTGTGTGGCAGTTTGTCCTTGTGGTTGAAAGTATAATTCATGCACTAGGGTCGACTTACTCAGTCATGTTTTGCATTTAACTTTTATTACTATTCATGGCATTTGTGGACACACATTGGTGGGAAGACCTCGTTGAATCTATACATTATCAGAGAAATGTAGAATTGGCATACTCCATGTGGTCCAGGAAGGATATTACTGTACTATGGAAATACTGAGCAAGTACATTAAAAAATCAGCATTATAAACATGCACCTGCTTGCAGTGGGGGATGGAGTAGAGAAAAAGAAGCATTCACTCAAGTTGTCACCAAGTTTCCTCTTGTATCTGTGCATTCTATTTTCTTTGGAAATACTCCCTTTGCTTGGAGCCATTGTTCAACGTGGTAATCTAGGATACAATCCCCATTTGATTGGCCTTGCAGGGCACACCCCGCCAAAACTAAAGTAAAAGTGTTTATAGTTCATTTGGGAAGTCACAGCTTGCTAAGTGAAAAGTGAAAGAATGGAGAAGTAGTGTATGATTCAGTGCCACATGAATCAAAGAGCTTGGGATTGATCCATCAGGCTCAGTTTACCGTCAGATGCAGTTTACTGATTAAACTTTTTTCTTTCCCACTTTAAAATTGGGGGATTTATATTAAAGTTCAACTCCCTTTGTTTTGAAGAGTCAGAGGTCTAGCAACATGGGACTGACTGCTTTTCCTTCAAGACAGCAACTGGCAGAGCTAAGCACTGGGCCCTGCCCTCTCCAGCTGGATAGCTCACTTGCCTGCTGCTTGTAGACAGGTTTCCTACCTTGGTACTGTACGTGGGGATTTGAGGTACGAGTGACTGTGGATAAGAGGTGTCAGTGAAGGTTGCCATTTGGACAAATGCCACCAGATAAACTCTACACATTTCCATGTATTCATGATATTGTTATGAGGGGTTCTGTGGGGCTTCTTTCCAGGTCCTTGATGTCTTGAACAAAGCATTGGGTAAGACGCACAGAAAAGGTAGTGAGGTATACGTGTGTTGAAGGTGGGAGAAAAGCATGCCTGTGAGAACAGACTGGTGAAAAGGGTCACAGCGGCCCCATGGATAAGGGGAAAGGGACCTTCAGTATCCAAAATTCCTGGGTTGTCCTTCACCTTATGCAAAGAAAGCACTGGGACAGTTGTCCTATCAAAAACTCACTTGGCCTTATGCTAGATTTAAACTGTCCTGCCAAAGACGCTTGTGTTGCTTCCCATCGGATGTAAATGAAGGATCAGGAACAGTGTCCTTTGATTGGTGTGCTCACATGCAAATGAAGGATTGGAAAGAGCATCTTCTGATTGGTGCTGAGACAGGCCAGATTTGAATGAAGGACTGAAAAGAGCACTTTTTTGATTGGTCCACAGTGCTCAGCTGTAAAGTTGATGTCATTTTGGGGTCCTATGTTCTGTGCATGTCCTCTGTCTTTAGGAAACATCTCCCTCAACCTGTTAATTATGACCTTTGACACATTCCACCTACTTGGTTGTCTGGTTTGTCCCAGCCCTAATCTCCTACCTCAGTATGTTTTCAGATAGTTCATGTCATTTATTTACAGGCTTTCCCTTTCTCAGATTAAAACATGAATGTCTCCCAGGCCATTAGGAAACACTTTGTCACCTTCTACGTAGTCCTCGCATGAGAGCCAATTTCACTAATAACACTTCTTGCGTTTCTTTTTAGATCTTGAAATAACTTTTATTATGCCGATTTTCTCTGCAAGATTCTGGGCTAGGCACTTTTCACACAAAATCGGCTACTTTTCAGTCCCATAAAGGCTCAACTTGGCAGTAGCCACTGGAAAGCGTTAGACTGTGACAGTGAAACATTTGCCTGAGTGAAGTTTTGTGGAGAATGGCAGCGTGAAGAACAGGTCACCACTCTTCAGGAGCTCTGGACCTTCAGCCTCCCTGGAGTACCCTTTCTAGGGTGTGTTCACTAAAGAGTAATGTACGGTGATGCATACAGTTTAATGTGTGGTACAGCATGCATAACAGCATGCTTGTTCCCAAGTCCTGAGGTAAAGATCATCTAAGGGAAGTGAGCAGGAGTGCCACGAGAAGCCAGTTTCGCGAGTGTTAATTAGAGACCTTTGGGTCAAGAAATAGGAAAGCATCAGTAATCTATTTCTCCTTTGCTCGCTGCCTCTCTGGAAGCCAGCCTGAAACTTTTCATTATACTTCGCAAAATTAAGAAAACAGCTGTGATTAGGCACCGCCACGCACCCCTGGGAATTGCTTAAAAATGATACAACACGAATCTGGCTGGTGAAAAATGCTGCTGTGGGGAGCATGCCTTATAAACCCCGTGAACGTGGGAACCCGTCTTCCTCAAGGCTTGGATTGTGCTAGGCAATCGTGGATACCAGGGGAGAACTGATTCTCCTAGTGTAGATTAAGGGATGAGTATCTAACATGAGCTTGGAATCCTTGGTTAAAGGTGGATAGAACGCATGTGGCATAGAGTACATGCAGAGCTCAAGGTTGGGCAGACTCAGTGAATATATATTAAATACATGTGAAGGTGCTGTCCTGTATTTATGGAAAGGGGCACGTGTAGACATCTGGACCAAAGTCCCACATTGGTCGGCCATGTCCAGATCGAGTATGGGACTCTTTTCTCCCCCTTAGGAAATTGCTTGTTTGGGAGACCTCTTTGGTGGAAGCCTAAACATAATTTATTGTGGTCTGTCCTTTTCTCTGATAAATAATGTTTAAAAGAGGAAGGAAAACAATAGATGGGCACACCATCAGGTTATGAGAATGAGAGTAGTGCCAAAACTAATTGTGCTTGAGATGCTTTTGTGGATTGCTAAGAAACAAGTGATTTTGCATTTGGCCATTAGTATTCATCAATATTAAGAATAAGTTGAAGAATTGTATAGAATTGTAAGGAGAGTTGGAAAATATATTAGACAATACAAATTGGTATTTTCCTGTATACACAAAAACCACAAATGTCCGGTATGACAAAGGAGGCTCTTTTAAATCTGTTGGCATTTCCAGAAAATATTCCGTGACCGACTCCTGTTGCAAATGTGCCTTTTACTGTTGCAGGGTGATAAAATGCCACGATCCAACTCTAGAGCACACTTAAGGCTTGTGCGATACAGCAGGCAGCCATTCCACATTTGAGAGTCTTGGTTGTATAATTAAAATAAACCGAGGGGCAGGAGGCAGGGAATGATGTGGAGGAAGAAGGCCCAGCTGAAGCATATTCAGACATGACATTTTCTGATGTCGATAATCATCAAGAGCTTGGCTTCTGTGTCCATGAAGACAAGAATGTCACATGTCAGTCAAAGGCAGAGCTGCTGAGCAGGGCTGGAGCCTGAAGGAAGCGGTGTGGGGTCCATTTGGCTCACACCAGCCTCCTCTCGGGCTGTAATTTGCTTTCTTTGTGTCCACAGTGTCCACATCCAGATTTCTGATGAGTACTGATGAATATGGAGAGATAGCAGGTAGTGTGAAATTTGCTCTCCCTTTTCAAGCTGGGATTCTAGGCCATGCATAATCCCAGTGGAATAGATAAAAATAACACACCCAAGAAGCAATTTCAGAAAGACTTGTATTTCTGAGAGCCATTTTAGGCGCTGTTGACCCTTATATGGTACCCCTGTGTAATGTGCCTGCTATAACGGCGTGCCTGTTTTTAAACATTCCAATGTACCATCCATCCATGAAGGGCTCTGTTGCTCTATTTACATATCATGGTAAACCTGTCTGACACCCTTTGGCTCAGCAGAAGCTGCCATTGGCCTGCCCTCGGGCCTCCTTGACATCGCACAGAAGAGCAGTTGTGTGGGAAGAATCCAGATCGCCCCCAGCAAAGAAGAGAGGAAAGGCTCCAGCCTGGGAGAAAGTAGCGGCTATTTTGACTCCTCCCACCTTCCCCCACACAGGAAAAACTGGGGTGTCTCTGCTCCTGAGACAGGCTGTGACTTCTGTTCCTGAATAGTTCCTAGGAGGTACACTCACTCTCTAGGAATGGAAGTTTTATGCTTTAAAAGATCAGTAGAAGTGCTTTCCAATATGTTAAAATATCTTGTGTCTCAGCCCTGAAGAAAACTCCAGAGAACTTATGCTTTAAACACAAACTTGGGTTTTAATAGAGTAAGACAGCTTTAGCAGTTTAGTGAGGGATCTTTCAAAATAAATTGCTCCCCACTTCTACATAGCCGAGGGATGACTTTCCTTCCTACTCTTCACTTTCATGTTTGCCTTTGCTTTGTCACGATTACTTCTCCTTTGCCATTTCTGTTGGTTATCATTCCTGTGTGCCTCTTACCCTCTAGACTTATGGATTGTTGTGGCATAGAAGGGACCTTAATAACTGATGAATCCCAAGTAAGTTCTGTCCCTCCTGCTTTCACAAATCTGTAGCTTATGGTGCCTAGAGTGCTGTGTTGGTGAGGACAGCATGGCAGAGTCTGGGTTCAGTGGAAAACGGCATGATGGCAAAGCCCCTGCCTTCTTCCCCTGTACATGAGGAAGGAGTGGCAGCCTGTGTGTGGAGTTTCCTGTCGCTGTTTGGTTGTACCACACAGACTTCTTCAGGGCCCTCTCCACCGCTCCAGGACTTCCGCACCCAGTCACTCAGTCATGTTTTGCATTTAACTTTTATTACTATTCATGGCATTTGTGGACACACATTGGTGGGAAGACCTCGTTGAATCTATACATTATCAGAGAAATGTAGAATTGGCATACTCCATGTGGTCCAGGAAGGATATTACTGTACTATGGAAATACTGAGCAAGTACATTAAAAAATCAGCATTATAAACATGCACCTGCTTGCAGTGGGGGATGGAGTAGAGAAAAAGAAGCATTCACTCAAGTTGTCACCAAGTTTCCTCTTGTATCTGTGCATTCTATTTTCTTTGGAAATACTCCCTTTGCTTGGAGCCATTGTTCAACGTGGTAATCTAGGATACAATCCCCATTTGATTGGCCTTGCAGGGCACACCCCGCCAAAACTAAAGTAAAAGTGTTTATAGTTCATTTGGGAAGTCACAGCTTGCTAAGTGAAAAGTGAAAGAATGGAGAAGTAGTGTATGATTCAGTGCCACATGAATCAAAGAGCTTGGGATTGATCCATCAGGCTCAGTTTACCGTCAGATGCAGTTTACTGATTAAACTTTTTTCTTTCCCACTTTAAAATTGGGGGATTTATATTAAAGTTCAACTCCCTTTGTTTTGAAGAGTCAGAGGTCTAGCAACATGGGACTGACTGCTTTTCCTTCAAGACAGCAACTGGCAGAGCTAAGCACTGGGCCCTGCCCTCTCCAGCTGGATAGCTCACTTGCCTGCTGCTTGTAGACAGGTTTCCTACCTTGGTACTGTACGTGGGGATTTGAGGTACGAGTGACTGTGGATAAGAGGTGTCAGTGAAGGTTGCCATTTGGACAAATGCCACCAGATAAACTCTACACATTTCCATGTATTCATGATATTGTTATGAGGGGTTCTGTGGGGCTTCTTTCCAGGTCCTTGATGTCTTGAACAAAGCATTGGGTAAGACGCACAGAAAAGGTAGTGAGGTATACGTGTGTTGAAGGTGGGAGAAAAGCATGCCTGTGAGAACAGACTGGTGAAAAGGGTCACAGCGGCCCCATGGATAAGGGGAAAGGGACCTTCAGTATCCAAAATTCCTGGGTTGTCCTTCACCTTATGCAAAGAAAGCACTGGGACAGTTGTCCTATCAAAAACTCACTTGGCCTTATGCTAGATTTAAACTGTCCTGCCAAAGACGCTTGTGTTGCTTCCCATCGGATGTAAATGAAGGATCAGGAACAGTGTCCTTTGATTGGTGTGCTCACATGCAAATGAAGGATTGGAAAGAGCATCTTCTGATTGGTGCTGAGACAGGCCAGATTTGAATGAAGGACTGAAAAGAGCACTTTTTTGATTGGTCCACAGTGCTCAGCTGTAAAGTTGATGTCATTTTGGGGTCCTATGTTCTGTGCATGTCCTCTGTCTTTAGGAAACATCTCCCTCAACCTGTTAATTATGACCTTTGACACATTCCACCTACTTGGTTGTCTGGTTTGTCCCAGCCCTAATCTCCTACCTCAGTATGTTTTCAGATAGTTCATGTCATTTATTTACAGGCTTTCCCTTTCTCAGATTAAAACATGAATGTCTCCCAGGCCATTAGGAAACACTTTGTCACCTTCTACGTAGTCCTCGCATGAGAGCCAATTTCACTAATAACACTTCTTGCGTTTCTTTTTAGATCTTGAAATAACTTTTATTATGCCGATTTTCTCTGCAAGATTCTGGGCTAGGCACTTTTCACACAAAATCGGCTACTTTTCAGTCCCATAAAGGCTCAACTTGGCAGTAGCCACTGGAAAGCGTTAGACTGTGACAGTGAAACATTTGCCTGAGTGAAGTTTTGTGGAGAATGGCAGCGTGAAGAACAGGTCACCACTCTTCAGGAGCTCTGGACCTTCAGCCTCCCTGGAGTACCCTTTCTAGGGTGTGTTCACTAAAGAGTAATGTACGGTGATGCATACAGTTTAATGTGTGGTACAGCATGCATAACAGCATGCTTGTTCCCAAGTCCTGAGGTAAAGATCATCTAAGGGAAGTGAGCAGGAGTGCCACGAGAAGCCAGTTTCGCGAGTGTTAATTAGAGACCTTTGGGTCAAGAAATAGGAAAGCATCAGTAATCTATTTCTCCTTTGCTCGCTGCCTCTCTGGAAGCCAGCCTGAAACTTTTCATTATACTTCGCAAAATTAAGAAAACAGCTGTGATTAGGCACCGCCACGCACCCCTGGGAATTGCTTAAAAATGATACAACACGAATCTGGCTGGTGAAAAATGCTGCTGTGGGGAGCATGCCTTATAAACCCCGTGAACGTGGGAACCCGTCTTCCTCAAGGCTTGGATTGTGCTAGGCAATCGTGGATACCAGGGGAGAACTGATTCTCCTAGTGTAGATTAAGGGATGAGTATCTAACATGAGCTTGGAATCCTTGGTTAAAGGTGGATAGAACGCATGTGGCATAGAGTACATGCAGAGCTCAAGGTTGGGCAGACTCAGTGAATATATATTAAATACATGTGAAGGTGCTGTCCTGTATTTATGGAAAGGGGCACGTGTAGACATCTGGACCAAAGTCCCACATTGGTCGGCCATGTCCAGATCGAGTATGGGACTCTTTTCTCCCCCTTAGGAAATTGCTTGTTTGGGAGACCTCTTTGGTGGAAGCCTAAACATAATTTATTGTGGTCTGTCCTTTTCTCTGATAAATAATGTTTAAAAGAGGAAGGAAAACAATAGATGGGCACACCATCAGGTTATGAGAATGAGAGTAGTGCCAAAACTAATTGTGCTTGAGATGCTTTTGTGGATTGCTAAGAAACAAGTGATTTTGCATTTGGCCATTAGTATTCATCAATATTAAGAATAAGTTGAAGAATTGTATAGAATTGTAAGGAGAGTTGGAAAATATATTAGACAATACAAATTGGTATTTTCCTGTATACACAAAAACCACAAATGTCCGGTATGACAAAGGAGGCTCTTTTAAATCTGTTGGCATTTCCAGAAAATATTCCGTGACCGACTCCTGTTGCAAATGTGCCTTTTACTGTTGCAGGGTGATAAAATGCCACGATCCAACTCTAGAGCACACTTAAGGCTTGTGCGATACAGCAGGCAGCCATTCCACATTTGAGAGTCTTGGTTGTATAATTAAAATAAACCGAGGGGCAGGAGGCAGGGAATGATGTGGAGGAAGAAGGCCCAGCTGAAGCATATTCAGACATGACATTTTCTGATGTCGATAATCATCAAGAGCTTGGCTTCTGTGTCCATGAAGACAAGAATGTCACATGTCAGTCAAAGGCAGAGCTGCTGAGCAGGGCTGGAGCCTGAAGGAAGCGGTGTGGGGTCCATTTGGCTCACACCAGCCTCCTCTCGGGCTGTAATTTGCTTTCTTTGTGTCCACAGTGTCCACATCCAGATTTCTGATGAGTACTGATGAATATGGAGAGATAGCAGGTAGTGTGAAATTTGCTCTCCCTTTTCAAGCTGGGATTCTAGGCCATGCATAATCCCAGTGGAATAGATAAAAATAACACACCCAAGAAGCAATTTCAGAAAGACTTGTATTTCTGAGAGCCATTTTAGGCGCTGTTGACCCTTATATGGTACCCCTGTGTAATGTGCCTGCTATAACGGCGTGCCTGTTTTTAAACATTCCAATGTACCATCCATCCATGAAGGGCTCTGTTGCTCTATTTACATATCATGGTAAACCTGTCTGACACCCTTTGGCTCAGCAGAAGCTGCCATTGGCCTGCCCTCGGGCCTCCTTGACATCGCACAGAAGAGCAGTTGTGTGGGAAGAATCCAGATCGCCCCCAGCAAAGAAGAGAGGAAAGGCTCCAGCCTGGGAGAAAGTAGCGGCTATTTTGACTCCTCCCACCTTCCCCCACACAGGAAAAACTGGGGTGTCTCTGCTCCTGAGACAGGCTGTGACTTCTGTTCCTGAATAGTTCCTAGGAGGTACACTCACTCTCTAGGAATGGAAGTTTTATGCTTTAAAAGATCAGTAGAAGTGCTTTCCAATATGTTAAAATATCTTGTGTCTCAGCCCTGAAGAAAACTCCAGAGAACTTATGCTTTAAACACAAACTTGGGTTTTAATAGAGTAAGACAGCTTTAGCAGTTTAGTGAGGGATCTTTCAAAATAAATTGCTCCCCACTTCTACATAGCCGAGGGATGACTTTCCTTCCTACTCTTCACTTTCATGTTTGCCTTTGCTTTGTCACGATTACTTCTCCTTTGCCATTTCTGTTGGTTATCATTCCTGTGTGCCTCTTACCCTCTAGACTTATGGATTGTTGTGGCATAGAAGGGACCTTAATAACTGATGAATCCCAAGTAAGTTCTGTCCCTCCTGCTTTCACAAATCTGTAGCTTATGGTGCCTAGAGTGCTGTGTTGGTGAGGACAGCATGGCAGAGTCTGGGTTCAGTGGAAAACGGCATGATGGCAAAGCCCCTGCCTTCTTCCCCTGTACATGAGGAAGGAGTGGCAGCCTGTGTGTGGAGTTTCCTGTCGCTGTTTGGTTGTACCACACAGACTTCTTCAGGGCCCTCTCCACCGCTCCAGGACTTCCGCACCCAGTCCTTCCATTCTGTCTCCCACTTCAGCTGAGGTTTCCGGGGTCCTTCAGTTTTGCCAGGAATACAGGCTTCGGCTTGGACCAGGCATGAACACACGCATGAGGCAAAGTGCTGTTTGCTCCCCTCCCCTGAATCGGAGCCTCAGATTGCTCCGAGAAGCTGGGCAGGGAGTCCTGTGAGAGAGCATTTCCAGAAGGATTTGGAACTGACCCGTGATGCCGCTTTGAACGCACAGTACCACTGCAATGAATTAATTACTTCATAGCTGTCTATTTTGCCGTAGTGTGGGCTCCAGAAAGATAGCGCTTTGTCTCTGTCCACCACTCTGTCTGCAAGCCCAGCACAGAGCCTTGTCCACAAGTAAATAGTTGCTAAATGAATGGAACCAGTGGCCGTGAGGACTCTGTAGGCTGTGGAAGTCAGCCCTGAAGTTTCCCTGAAGACTGTCAGTGAGAGTGATGAGTGGTCTGTGTGTCGCTCCGGCTGCCCTTTGCATTAATGTGACCCTGTGAAGATTCGATTCATCAGATGACTGCCCTGGTTCTGTCTTTGACTCATCGTAGTCTTTCTAGTCAGTCGTCTGGAACAGTCTTGTTTCTCTTTCTCTACTTCCCCTCTCCTCCCTCTTCCTCCTCCTCTGTCTCCTCATATTCTTCCTCTTCCTCCTTTTCTGCTGTGTCCTGCCCTTCGTCCTCCTCTTGTCCCTCTTCCTTACCCCTGTCTCCCTCTCCCTGTCCTCCTCTGTCCCTCCCTGTTCTTTATTCTCCTCCTCCAGTTCACCGTCCTCCTTTTCTTCCTCCACGCCCCTTTCTTTATCTCTCCTCTCCCCTCCTCTCACTCTCCCTTTTTCTCCTTTTCCCCTTCCCTTTCCTTCTTTTTTCCTCTCTAGTCCCTTCTTCCATTCTTCCCCCTTGTCCTTTCTGTTTCCTTGCAACTTCCTCTCTCCTCTTTCCCCGTCCTCTTTCTCTTCCTTACTCCTTTAAAAACCTTCTTGTAAGGACACCTTCCTTTCCACTGTGCCCGCTCTCAGGTGTGTGTATTACACTAATGTGTGCCCATGCTGACTGCATCAGACCCCACTGCAGGTTCCTTAAAGGCCTCTGTCGTACCACTCACCCTTAAGAGACTGTTACTGGACCCTTGTTTCCTTGTGTTTGACACTCAAACTTCTGTTTGAAATTCATGATATCTAGTAATCCAGTCCCACGTACCCAATCCTTATGTTTAGTAAAGCTAAATGTCAGAAAGCATGAACAGTAGGAATAACAACTCCAATTTAATGAGGGCTTACCCTGTGTCTCACACTGTGCTAAGTGCTTTTTTTCATAAGGGTCTGTTTCTATTTACCCTCTGTTTATAAATGAAGTCACTGTGGCTTAGAGAGGTGAAATAATGCACCAAAGGTTACATGATCAGTCAGTGTTAGAAGTCGGGTTGAACATGGGGTCTGATTCCAGAGGAAGGGCCCTTGATAACTAGTTCATGATTTTATGATTCATGTTCTTTGTTTATTACAAGAGAGGCATTTTATAAACATAGTAACACGGTGCTAGATTTGGTGATATGTTAGGACAGTGTTTCACAAGGAAAGAAGCTTATATAGTACTGTATATATATTTCATTTTATAGAGCATAGTTTCTTAGAGCAATCCCCATGTGATCTATGATTTTTTACTTACTCTTTCCTTTCTTATTTTCAATACATGCAGTGGAAAAAAGCTTTGCATATTTACAACATGTGTCCTTTCTCTAGTATTCGTATACTTTTATTTCCTCAAAAAAACTAAAGCAACATTAGTTGGAAAGTATTAGCAACTATACCAAAGCTCCGCGTCTCCTAACACCAAGGACCTTTAATCCAAGGGCAGCTAAGTTTGGCTAATTGATTGGAAACCCCGATGATACATTGTGTGCATGCCTGTGTCCATGAGTGTGCATGTCTGTGTGCCTATAATGTGTGTGGAGGAGCTGCAGCAGCAGCAAAAGGACAGAGACACAAGATGAATCATGTCTTCCTTCCTTCCTTCCTTCCTTGGCCAGCCCTCACATTATCATTCTTCCAAAAATGTGTGTGTCTGACACAAATGCCTCTTTGACTCCTAGCAAGCTTGAGCATTTGGTGCTTGAATGGCTTACAGAAGGCTCGAAGTACTTATGTTTATTCTTTTATTTCTGTCTGTCCCAAAACAGTGACTTGTCAGCAACAGATAATTATTTTTGGCTCTATCTTTTCTTGGGGCTGGAATGTTCACCCTAATGATCTTGAAGGTAGTTGACATTTTCAGTGAAACTCTGCTTAGTCCGATAGACATAACTTCTTACAGAAAGCTATTAGGAGCTGTCTCCTACCCATGTTACATAGATAATAACTATGATAATAAGTGGTTTTACTCATACATAGCCATTCTCTCGTCTGAGTTCCCTGTATTCCAAGAATCATCCACTCGGAAGTGACCTCTATTAGGGTTTTGCTGTTGGAGCCATTCCCCTTATAACCACTGGGGGGCAGAAGACTAGCTCTGTGGAAAGTGTTTCATCTCCAATTCTTACACAAGTCTAGAACCTGCTGGCTGAGGTACTTCCGGCCTGTAATTCCTACCATGTGGGAGGATAAGGCCAGAGGATTCCAAGTCTGAATCCTCCTGGGCAATTTAGAGACTCAGCAAAACCCTGTCTCAAAAACAAACAACAAACAAACAACAAAACACTGTGTAATCGGAGTATACTGTATGAACTTCCTATATTCTTTGTTTCTCCAAGAATATTCCAAGAAGTATGGCAACAAACAAGCACAATTAAATGGTTGAGCACCTGGGCTTTGGAGTCAGAGTCCCTGTATCACTATCACCACTTGTTAGCTGTATGGCCTCAGAAAAATTATTTTCCTTTTCTAAACTTTTGTTTCCTGAGCCTTCATATCGTGTTAACAATACTTTAACTTCAGAGCCTTAGAGAGAAAAATGTGACTAAATGGCCTAGACTCATGTAGTGTAGTTGTATAAATTGTGATAAACGTTATACTGTAGTTGTAACTATTGCCTAGACTCACGGCTTTCCTGACATGGGATCTCTCTTTCTTTGTCACATCTCACCCTTTGGTTTCAACAGGTGTGTACCCTGAGACACTGTCCAGGGAGCCCTCTGCAACTTGTTTGATCCTCTTCCAGGTGAAGCAGTAGGCAGGTGCCATCGGTACTCTGCCACTGGGCTAGATGCCTTGTGGTTCTTTTACCAGCAAACACAACAGCTGGTGGGAGCATGGGACACTCTCCCAGAATGCGCTGGGCTACTTTCTGGGTAAATGAAACATATGTATTCATGGAGGTTCTGGCTGTAGTTGGAAGCAGACCCGGAAAGCACCTGGGAAAAGTCTTTAATAAAAAGTGTGATAAGAGGGTATGACTGTTCCTTGAGACTCTTGTCAAGATTCTGAATCAGAATATTCAGGCACCATATTGCAAGACTTTCATTAGCTTGGTAGTTGTTTCTATAAGGGACCCTGGCCCTGCAGATCTAAGGACAGATGTTCACAATGGCAGTTTGTTAGGTGATTTCTAAAGTAAGGGGTTACTTCACAGCCTATGCCCCTTAGAAGAGCAGACATGGTGACTTTCCATGATTACTGACTATTCACTGACTGGTTATTTAACAAGGAGGCGACTACTGGGTCCTCTCCCCTTAAACTGTGGTACAAATGTCAACTTTATGCTGTCATAACACAGAACAAAGCCACTTCCCTATGCACATCATAGTCTAAACTTTATATTTAAAATGCTTTGTGACCCTAGTGCCTCCCTGTAGTTAAATTTCAATTTAATTATTGAACTAGGGGTGCTTGAGATTTTTAGCTTCCAAGCCCTTATTCTGGTCTCTTGATTTGGACACCTACTTGGCCATCATTTCTACATATTTTACTAACATTTTTGAGGACTTCTTCCCAGATCTCTTTTCCTGGACTAGCTGGAAAAGTCTAGCCTGACTCTGAATGTTCATGTTGCCTAGCTCAGTCCAATGACATTTTCACATTTGTATTTTGAAGTACGCAATATTTGTATGTTTGTCACCTCTCCTTGTTAATCCCATAAATCCTTGAAGACTGGTTTCTTGTTCATCTTTGTGTTTTCACAAGAGTCAGCCATTGTCCTGCACATGGTAAGCACTCGAGTCGTTGTGAAATATGTGGGGAACACAAAGTGTCCCTAGACCCCATTTAATGTGTTGCTTCTTGATTTGTTTATATGTATGAAAGAACAGTTGAGTGCCAGGTCCCGAAGTCACAGCAAACAGTAAGAGGGCCACAGCTTGTGTCCTCCTGGCCACTGGTGGGAAAGTTGGACAGACAAGCAAACACGTGCTGTATTAAATGATCCTATGGTGGGATGCTTGTTGGAGGGTCCTCTTCAGCGAATCAGGAAAGACTTCCTGATGCTCACATTTGGGGTTAGGTCCAGAAGGAAGAAGAGGATTGGAATGTGTTTAAATCTTAGCCTTCAAAGTGACGCTGCTAGGAGCTGAGGCTTTGGGGAGGCTCCCTAGGTTTAGGTGAGATCGTGAAGGTGAGGCACTCTTCATGGAATTAGTGGTTCCTTTAAAAAGAAAGAGAGACCAGAGCTCATGCTGTCATCATGTGTAGACACAGCAAGAACCAGGTGTCTACAAGCTGGAAGGGGAGCCTTCCCAGAACCCCACTTTGCTGGTACTATGATCTTAGACTTTCAGGCTCCAGAACTGTGAGAATAAACTTCTGTGTCTGTGGTACTTTTTTGCTCACAGCTTGAGCAGACTAAGAAAGCAGTGACAATGAGGAGAGCATGGGTGTGTTTGGGACTCAGGAAGCAGCAAGGACTGGTCCTGGAGGAGGAGGAGGAGGAGGAGGAGGAAACAGGTTTTTGCAAAACCCCAAATAGCTCATAATACTGCAGTACAGAGGAGGGGAGGAGGGCGACAGGCAGGACTGCATCGATTGTCACAAGCCAGGAGCAGCAAGGCCCTAAAGTCTGTGTTAGAAGCAAGGGAGGCACTCTCCTGAGAGCAGAATGGAGCTGTTTGGTTAATTCTAAGGATACATTTAAAATATCACAATTTTATATTGGCTGTCTGGGATCCATGGTAAGGATAATAAGTTTCTTCTGGATTGAAAAAGGATGCAAACAAAACAAAAACAAGATAAAGATCTCCTGACCAGAGCAAAGACTGAGGCGCTTGAGCTAGAGTTGAAATTCCTCCCTCAAAGCTACTTTTTTGCCTTGAAGTGCGAACACGCCAGGTTCACTGTGAGATATTGTTCTCTTGGATCTTGCTGGCAGCAAGGAGCCTTGGAGGGGCTCTTGAAGTGAATGGGGTTGTTTCTGGAGTGGAGCATTGAGAAAGCACAATGGCCAAGGGGATGTGGGGGCAGGCACTGCTTTAGGCTTCCGCCAGTGAATGCCTGATGAAATACATCTCGATGTGTCATTGAAGTGTGGAGCCGGGGAGCCCTGTGAGGTCACCTGTCCCACCCCCTGGCCAGGCCGATTATTCCTGACAGTCCTTTTCTCAGCTCTTTGTCCAGTGGTTTTATGCACCTCAAGCGATGGGGCTTCCACCGCCTCCCTTGGGAAGCCTTTCTGCACTCAAATAGAGCCCACGCCTAAGAAGGCTGCCCTGATATTCAGCCCAAGTTTTCCTTTCTGTAATTACATCGCCTTCCTCTCTGCTCTACCCTCGCGCGTGACCCTGAGCAATTCTTTCCCTTCATCGGTGTGCCTACACCCTTGCTCGGGGAGAGTATTTGATCCTTGGTTCTTTTTGTCATCCCTGAGCTTTGCTGATTCCTGGCTGGTGCTGTGGGATCCCTTATAAGTAGCTCCTGCTGCTGTTCTCTTTAATCCTCGTGGCTCCCCTTCTTTGATTTCTGTCCAATTTGCCTATTTCTTTCAGGAGTACTGAAGGGCCCAGAATGAATCCTAGGCTTCCTCACTATATTATTTATTAATCTTTTATACGGAAGACCTTCTCAATGATGCTAAGCCAGGTTGGGTGGAAAACAAAAATCTCTTTGAAAGACAGAGCTGATGTGAACTCCCTGTGATAGGACTGGGCACTTCAGAGAAAAATGAGTTTGACTGCAAGGAAAGGTACCACCCCCCAGCCCTCTGATATACAGGCATCTGTACTTCATTGTACTATTGAGGGCACGGGAAGCAGGGATTTATGCTGTAGAGGGATCAGAAGGACCCTCCCCAGTCAGTCTCCCTAGACCCATTCTGTCCAGAAGGCCGAGCTCTCAAGGAGCCATCCTTTCATCTCCCCCGCACTACTTTGGTATAACTAGGTAAAAATATTGTGCCCTTCCTCTGAATTACCATAGTACTTTTGCAGCGCTTACTTTTGTGGTACTTCCTGTTTTCTGTCTTATTCATTTGCCCTTTTGGTAAACTATTATCTGGTATCTACTCTGTTCATGATATTGGGGGCCAAGAAGATCAAAACCACAAGACACGATTCTTGGCCCCCTGGAGTTTCCAGCCCTGAGGCGGAAGCCTGCGCGTAGCTGTAGGCAGATGCTGGAGTGGAAGCGTGCTTGGACAGCTGTGGGACTGTGCAGTAGGTGTGGCTTGGAACAGATTGCCCTTCCCTCTGTGGATGGGAATCCATGGCTGACTGGTCTGGGCATCTCTATAAAGCCTAGCACATGCCTTCCTCACTCAAGGCACCTAGCTGATACTTGCATGGAGCACTTATCTGTTTCAGGAAATGTGCTAAGCACCTGCTATGTATATCTCATCAAGTCTTTACAACAACTTTAGGAATGCTTATTAACTCCAGTACCAAGAGGAAAATCAGGTCTCTGGGATCCAAAGGGTCTAACCGAAAGCCAGGCAGGAGGCGGGTGGTAGAGCTGAGACGCTTAACCTGTGGTGTCAGTTCTGAGCACTGTCGGAGGTATATGGATAGCCCATCCATGATGAGCTGAGAGGGGAAACTGAGAAGAAGCGTGGTTCACAAGGTATCACATCAAAGGGGATAGTCACCTTCCATGTGCACTTATTAACAAAAAGCAAGGCTGGTATCTGCCCAGCATCCTGTACTGTCGGACACCCTGGGAATATGCACAGCTAGGTGTTATTGTGTGGAGGGTGTCAGGAAGACGATGGAAAACCATCTCCTCCTACAAAGTCTTTGTAAATAGGGAAGGGTGAAGGGAGTAAAGGGAGGGCAGGGTATGGGGAAAAATAAGAACCAAGACATATCATGTAAAGGTACAAGATCCCAATGATGAAAGTAACTGTAGTATTTGCTTTAAATGTACCAATAAACTTAATGGTGAAAGAAAATAATTTTTTTGAGGATCCAGTGCATCTTATAATTAGGCCACTCTGAGTATGAGGAGGAAAGGAGGGCAGAGGTCTCTGGATCCCACAGAAGATGGCCACCCAGTGCAAAAATAGCTGAATGAAAGTGAAACATGAATCATCTGTATGTTTTGCAAACTTCTGGGTATTTGGCAGGTTTTTGGTAACATAATAACATTTTCTTGTTCTGGTTGCATATTCGGCACATAGTAAGTGTTCATTACTTTTGTTTATGTGAATACACAGCCACCACTTCTGATGAATTTTTCACTTTTGTGGGGGTGAGAGTTACTGTGTCGTGCAAACGTCCTCCGGCTGTGAAGTGGTTAATTAGAGAGATGGGGCTGTGCAGTCATCTTTAACAGAGTCACTAGAGGGAAGAGAATAGTTTGCCTTTGTGTATATGCTACCCTTTATAAATGTCTTTCGGGGAGATGGGCCTAGTTTTCCTGCTGTGTACCTTTTCCAGGTAACTGCGCGCGTCTGTGAGTGTGTGCGTGCACGCGCGTGTCAGCAGGAGGCTGCAGCCGTGGATGTGGAGTGTTCCACCAGCTGGTCTGCTCCGGGTTCACGCCTGCAAATCTGGGAGGAGGTTGGGCACCTGTGCCCATGGCTCCCAGGAGCCTCCAGCAAGCCAGGTGTCGCTGCCGCGTCAGGCACATGCGTGTCACATCCCCGGAATGTGTCCTCGGCTCCCGGGTGCCCAGGGAATGTGCTCTTGGAGTTCACCTTCGCTCTACCTTTGGAGCACAGCTGCTGCCTCTCAGTCAGGAGCTGGAGGGGAGGCACATGCCCACCTGAGCACCTTCACTGGGGCCAAGGGAAAATGGGGCCCGTCCCTTTACAAAGGGAAGCACTAATGTGAGATTTACTTTTTCAATAGATTACAAAGTATTGTTGCCATTAACATCTTGGGTTGCAGGGCCAGCCTGTCTGGGTTACATCCTGGTTCTAACACTTTTATACTAAATGGTGAGTAAATTAATCTCTATGAGTCTGTTTCCTCTTTTGTAAAATAGGGGTAGTAGCATTTACCTTGTAGACTTCTTATGAGTACAATTATATACATAAAGCATTTATCACGGGACTGTATACATTTTTTTACTAGCTGCTCGAGCAAAGACATTTAGTAAACATTGTCTCAGGCACTAAACTAAACACATTTTACATGCACTGCCTCATTTGATCTGTTTTTTTTTTTTTTTTTTTTTTTTTTTTTTTTTTTTTTTGTGTTTGCAGTACTGGGACTTGAACCCAAGGCTTTCATACTGAGCTATATCCTCAACCCTTTGTTAATTTTTTTTCCAGCTTTAATTGAGTTTATTGGTACAAGGGAAAGTCTTACTAAGTTGCCCAGGCTGGATTTGAATTTACATTCTTCCTGCCTCAGCAACTGAGAGTTCTGGGATCATTAGGTATATGCTACCACACCTTCATTTGATTGATCTTCATAATAATTGACTAAGAACACTAAGGCTGTTTGGCTAAATAACTTGCAGAGATTCGAACTCAAGTTTGGAGTCTGCACCTGAACTGGATCCAAATACTTGTCATTGCCTGTTACAAGACTTCCATGGGAGTTGAAATTTGAATGGCTTACTAGAATTATAAATCTTTGATCTTCAGATTTGGGAAATAGAAAGGAGGAGTGGGTCCCAGGATTATCCTAAAATGTAATCTTCAATGTCCCTTTCTCTTCCAAATAATCTCCCCTTACATCTCTATAGAATGGCATGGCATATAATCTGCCAGATAACTTTAAAGAGATAACAGTGTGGTGATAGAAAGACTGGTGTGTGTTTGTGTGTGTGTGTGTGTGTGTGTGTGTGTGTGTGTGTGTGTGTGTGTGGTATGTGTAGTGCACTGCACGGTACACGGCAGTGGCCCTGCGGATATTGAGTGAATGAAGAAACTCGTGTGCCCGTTGAGGACTCCTACGGCTCTGAAGTGTGAGTCAGCCCCCAGGAGCCACTCCGGAGAGTCTGTGTCACCCTGCTTAACTTGATAATCACGCCGCATACGCTCTCTTACGCCGAACCCAGGCCTGCATTCTCATTTGTCTGTGTGCAATAGACACGATGAAATCCTTTGAGGTCCCATGTTACAGTGCTGGATCTCTTCTTTTTCATGGTATGTTGGATCTGGAGTAAGTGTGAACTCTGTGTGTGTGTGTGACTTAATACAAGAGTAAAACACAAAACAGAGCCATTAAAACTGTGACATAAGTACAGGTTTTCTTTCCATGCAGGCTTAACACAGAGAAGTTGTGTATGTCTTTAGGAGGTTTTTAAACCTTTAAAATTAAAAAATCTGTATTAATCATCTGCTATTTCTCCTGTTGTTACTTAGCCTTTCCATGCTTTTGAGAAATAAAACGAGGGGCCGTTGGTTCAGAGAGTTTAAGTACTTGCCCAAAGTGATAGACTCCAAATGCAACAGGACAAAAATGTAAGCCCAGCTTTTTTTGTTTGTAGCTGGCACCTCTTGCCACCCTCTTCTTTCTTCTCCTCATCATAGCTTTGAAAAGGTTAAGACAAAATGAATGAACAAATAAACAAACAGATAGCCCACAAATTCTTTGATGAGTAGTTTCATTTACTCTGTAGTAGGGAAAATCTATATTATTTTTCTGAGCACCCCCAAAGCCCACATAAATCGTGTTGTATTAAGAATGTGATTGGGCCATGTTAGTCAAGCATGTATTGATCCTTTCATCTCCAGCTAACAAGGTAGGTGGTATTGTGCACC
Organism: Fukomys damarensis; assembly: GCF_012274545.1. Lineage (NCBI taxonomy): Eukaryota > Metazoa > Chordata > Mammalia > Rodentia > Bathyergidae > Fukomys > Fukomys damarensis. The sequence continues at coordinate 12,089,479 of NW_022900921.1, read as the reverse complement.
TCTTTTCCATGTCTTGATTTATTTATAATTATGTTATCCTTCAGAATGGGGACCATACCCTGGTGGGGTAGGTTTTTCACCTGCCCATGGACTTTCCCCTGTCTTCTTGAACAGAAAATGTTTTGAAACAGTCCTTTAGAGACTCAGAGGAAAAATTGTTTAAGTACACGTCAAAACATTTTTCAAAATTTCAGTAATATCCAGTGTGTATATGTTGACAGTTTCTCACTGATTACCAAAAAAAGCAAACAAGAACATAAGGCTTCAGTACACAGGTCTTGAGCCCCATTTAGCTTAACTGGAAAGTGAAAGTGGCCTCTGTACTTCTGAGGAGTCAGGTGAGGGAGGCCATCAGGCTGCAAAATAAGTCACTGAAATTTTAAGGAAAATATCCACCCCTGAGGGTGCTGCACAGTGCTGTGAAATGATTTGCAGTTTCAAGTGTTGTACTCTTTCCTTTATGAATCAGCAGGAAACTTCAAACAAAATGAAGCTACTGCTTTGGTTGTGAAATATGGAGAGTAATCTTCAAGTCTTTTTTTTTTGTTTTCTTGCTGGGGATTGAATCTGGAGCCTTGTACGTGTTGGGCAAGCACGTTAGCATGAGCTACACCCCCAGTCCCGAGAATAGCTTGTAAAGAGCAGTGTTCTGGGAGTGCCGTCCTGGGAGTCTCATAAGAATAGTTCCCAGCATTTCCGTGTTCTTTGGCCTTCCTGTGGCTGAACAGTGATGAAGTTAATAGAGGAAAGATGCATGGACTGATTATATTATAAATTATATAATAGTATAATTATGAGACCATAGCATAACAATTCCTAATAACATCTGAGAACTGCTGTCCCAGATGTATTATTGAATTATTTTATAATTTTAGCCTTTAACATGAACAGTTTTAAAATTTATAAACATTAAAATTATTTTTCATTCTACCTTCCTGGGTTAACAACTATTTATGCTTTTGTGTCTGTTTTGTAGTACTTTTTAATGCTTACATCAGTAGTTGCATTGGTATCTGTGAATAAGAGGACATGCTCTCTCTCTGTCTATATCTATAATATATATATTATATTTATGTAATAACTACATGTATATAGATGTTACAGTTTTAGTCCTCTCTTTTGTCCATATTTTTATTAATATGTATTCCTCGAGTACATGTTTTACAGAATGTTATATCATGTGAATATGTCATTTATTTAAACCAATCTGCAGAATTTGACACTTACATTTTAAATTTTTCATTACTATAAGTAATGGTTTGGTGAGCATCATTGCTTTCCTTAGGATAGATTCCTAGAGGTGCAGTTACAGGGTCCAAGGATGTGAATGTTTTCAAACCCTTGCTGCAGTCCCCAAGTGCTTTCCTGAGAGGCTGTGCCTGTCTGTGCTCCTGCTTGGTCACCTCCCCACCCGAGTGCCATCTCCTTGAGAGCTCCCAGGACCTGGCGCTCTCGCTTAGGGACAGGGTTGCCATTTTATTGGGCTACATCTCAGTGGCTCCTACAGCTAAGGTGGGAAAGGACCACGCAGAGGACATGAGGGCGATCTGGCTGCGACATCTGTCACCCATTGATCGCCAGGGTTGATTCGGCTGATCTGGCTGGCTAGGCGGGCCTCCCCTTCCTCCCTCACTGCTCTATGTGCGTCCTTCCCAAAGCTGCACGTGGGTTCTAAAGGACGACCACCCCCGATAGAGGAGGACCATTTCCTCCGTCAAGGGTATGGGAGTAGCTGCGCTCCCCTGCTGCAACCTCCAAATAAGCACTCAACGACCATGTAGAAAAGCAGAAGTTTAAATTTTAAGCAATAAACCAAAATTGGCAAAAATACCTGGTTCAAAAATATCAGCCTTCCCTCAACTCATAGACGTCTTGGAGGCTGCCTTGCGCTTCCCAGCCTCCTAAGCACTAGCCACCCCAAGCCTGTCTGTGCTCACATTGAATTAACGCACATTAGACTGGAGTGAGCTTCTATACCTTGTTAGTACTTCTGAGCCACTCCAGTGTCTTTCCTGTGCCAAACCTCTGATAAAAAGCGGGTGACCTCTTGTACTTCTAATATAATGCATTCTGAGTGTTCTCCAAAGCTAAGTGGCTAGGCCAGAGTTTGATTTATTCCATTGCATGGATGTTAAAATTTTGAGACGTTTTAGAGAATTGACTAATAATTTTCATGGAGCTTGTCTTTGAGCGACATGAAAAACTCCACTAACTCGTCTAATCCTTCCCTACCCCGGCAAATCTGTCTGCACTGGGGATATAGTGAAGGCGGGAAAGAATGTTTTGTTTTCAGTCACAGTATTTAAGACGAGTGTCTTGGAGAAGCCTTCAAACACCTGTTTTCGCTGATCTGCAGCTGTGTGGCTGGTAAGGAGAGTGGAGCACATTCTACCTTGGTGCCAGCTAGCAGTCCTGCTGTCGGAAGCATACTGACAGCCTTAGGTTGTGAAGCTCAGGGGGTCTCACTTGGTTTCCTTTGGCATTAAAAACAAACAAACAAACAAGCCCTAGAAATGGGCAGCTTTGTAAGAAAGTATTTGACCGAATCTAGATAAAATGCGAGACTGGAACTGCTACTTGCGTGAGGGGTCTGGTGTACGCTTTACTGTCATTAAAGGGGCCTCATGAAGGGGAAAACGGATGTCGTAAGAACGTGGTAGAATGTTTGAATCTGTGCAAGGTGCAAAAATGGGTTACCAAGTGAGTAACCTGAGGAAGTGCAGTCTTTTCTGAATTGCAGATGTGATAGGACAGGGTGGGGTAAAGAAAGACGGGTTATTCATAGCCCTCCTCTGACCTGGACTACATCGCTTTGCTCCACTGGGCCTGTCTGTGAAATGGAGGCCTTTGTCCTCTTTGGATCTCTTAGCAATGTGAAGAAGCATTTTTAATTCTTACGGAGAAGGCAGTGTAGAAACGCCTAACGTGATAATTAAGTTTCTAAAGTGGGTCGAACAACCATCACTGTATTTGGGAGGCTGGAACCATCTTCAAGGAGAAAACTGCCAACATGTTCCGTTCCAGTTGCAGTTAAATGCTGAACTGTGTGGTGGCCCCGTCTCTGCTGTACATCTGAGGTACAGCAGTGAGGTCGCAGCTCCCTCTGAGTTGGCAGAGCTGCAGACTGCCACACAACAGCCGGCTGAGGGACATCTTTTCTCCTCATCCCGCCTGTTCCAACTTTCCCTGGTTAGTCATTTGCATGCTCATTTTTGTTCTGCTCCTCCCTGGCAGGATCTGTTAATTGCTAAACATGGGACACTTGAAAAAAACAAAAAAAGCCACTGAGCTTTGTTTGCTAAAGTTTTGTTGTAGGTCCAGTAATTTGAATTGGCAGCCAAAGGGGGAAAATTGTAACAGATACACCTGACTAACTTGCATTTCGCATTTCCAACACTCCAAAGTACAATGCTTATGGTAATGAATTTTATCTATTACGAGGGAAAACAATCACCTTTGATGACATTATAGAATAAACACATTTAACAGCATGCTGAATTGCTGAAGTATCATTTTCAACGACCTCATTAGTGTCACTTAATTAAAACTTCCTGCTCTTGACTTTGATGCCAGTACGGGCAAAAACACAGAGGGAATTGAACAAACAACAAAAAAGGGGGGTGCATTTTCTAGTGATAAATCGCAGAGGTTGCTAATGAAACCAAATTATGTACCTTTTTCCTGCAACTCCGATAAAATAATACGAAACACACAGCAACTTTGCATCAAACAAATTAATCAGCTGTCAGCAGATTTGCCTTATAATAATCGTTTGCACTTATTGATCATTTAAAGGGGGGGCACTTTTTTTTCCATACACAAGCATTAGGTTGGTGATAATTAAAGCCTCAGCTTCAGAAATGCCATAATAACCGTTAATTAGCAGGATGCTATTTTCAACATAATTTGCTAATTAGGCAGTGAGCTGGTATAGTGTATATACCTAATTATGAAGGGTCTTGTGCTGTAGACACATGTGACTGGAGTGTAAATGACACCATTATAGAGGTCCTACCAGATTTTTTAAAAAATATAGTTTGTTCAGAAGTGCTTCGTTCTTTGGGGACTTCTTGGTATGGGGACTGTAAGTCTTGGCTTTTTTGTATGAGGCTCAGAGAGGGAAACATTATACAGAAATGTATCTTTTCTTTTATCTGGACTGTGGACAGACAGGGTCACACATGCCAAGGAGGCTGTGTCACATGTACCTGATACAAGGGCTGATAATCTGGCACTGAACCTGTGCATACCCCACTGGCGAGGAATCATTCTCCATTTGCCCGCTGCACACAATTCGTCTGTGGACCCGAATATTGTAAATCTCTTCATCCTAGATGTCTACTATCGTTTGAGTTTTCTGCCTCATACTGATACTCCATCAAATGTATCTCACTGCCTCTTGGCTTTCCTTCCTGCCTTTCCATCTATATTATACAGAAATTCTAGACTTCAAAAATAGATGTTAATTTCTGCTTGTTGTTTTTCAAGAGCTCATTCTTTGACTCTTTGTTGAAAAAAATTAAAAAATTTAAAAGAGAGGAATAATAAAGTATTAAAAGTAAAGGCAAGCTGTCCTGCAAAAGTCTCAAGTTATATGCATATTAGTAATATTTGTGAGTTTAGATGTGGGCTTTTTCACAGAATATAAGTTGAGTGAGATCATTGGCAGATATATAAACTGGCTTCCTGGATCATAATAGCTGATTTCTTTTAAATGTTTTACCTTGTTTCAAATAAAACTATATTTCTTTATTCCCTTTAAACGAAATGAAAACTTAATTCAATAATAAATGAGCTTCAGAGCAGCACAAGAGTCACTTAACTTAAATCTTTTTGTAGAGGTTCCCACTTAAGCAGCTTGAAAGACAGTAAATCACGCTGGAGAACGGACATCCCAATTTCATTGCTGTGCTGGAGAGCGCTGAATTAATGGCCTTCTCCTTAGAATGTATGGATACGCTTTCCAGCTGCTGAGCGTGACAGTGTTATAGCTCAATTAATGTGATTTTGATGTAATTGCAGATAGAGAACGTCATGCCGAAAAATTGTTTTTTTTAACATAAGAATTAGATTTATCATCCAGATGTGGGTGGAGGGGTGCGTTTCAAGGCCGAACATGATGCGTAACAGGGCCTCTATTCTTGTTTCTTAATCGTGTTTCTCTAAAGAAGGAGGAGAATAATGAATGAACGCACTGAGTACTTACTATGTGCTGTACACCGTGCTAAGCACTCTGTTTCCATGTACCATTTAATCTTCACAAAGCAGATCCTGTCCTCACCCCCATTGTACACACAAAAAAGTGAATCTAAGAGAGAGCAGATCAAGAAGGGGCAGACCTGGGATTTGAACCCCTGGTATCTGACATCCTGATACCTTAATTTATATGGGTGGTCTCCATAAGTTCTTATCAGCGGTTTCTGGCAGAAGGTAGTGGGATCCATAGATGTTTAAATGTTCATAGCAGCTTCGTGGAACGTGATTGTATAGTGTTGTGACAAACAGGTTTAGCTAGGATGCTGAGGTATAAAGTTCAGATCTGCAAATTTCTAGCTGTGTGTGTTGTTAGGCAAGCTATTTACACCCTCTGAGCTTGCACTTCCTCAACGGTGTGGAGGGAATAATAATGGTAGCTCCCTCATAGGATTTGTTAAAAGAATTAAATGAGATAAACTACATGAAGTACTCAGAACACAGTGCCTGAAACACAGTAAGTGATTAGTAACTGCCAAACTACTGCTAGCTAATGCAAGCCAGCAGGGTTATTGGTTTCACCCAGGGCAATTTCTTTCCTTTTTTTTTTGTCTTATCATAGGTGTAGGCTGCCCCTGGGAACTTGGCTGCTGATGTTTTCTGGGAAGTGCCCAGGGTGGTTTTCAGCATGTGCTTACTGGCATTGATAAAAGAAAGCTCTTCTTCTTTCCTTGTCTCTTTCCTTCCTTCCTTCCTCCCTCCCTCCTCTTTCCTTCCCTCCCTCTCCTTCTCTTTCCCTTTCCTTTCCTTCCCTTCCCCTCCTCCTTCCTTCTTTGCCATTTTAGTTCTTGTGTTTTTAGAATGAACAGTGACATTAACTCAGAAAGCAATAAACTGTGAACCTGCTGATGTCTATACCCTATTCATTAACCCATGCTCAGCTTGTGTGCAGAAAGAAACCACCGAATTGAAGGTACCAGTGGGAACCCCAAGAGACAGGAAAGAGAACAAAGTGGTGGTTTGTGAAGAAAATTCAGGAGGTCCCTCAAGTTAGTTCACAAAGAAAAACAGTGATGAGGATGACAACAGTTACGAGTGTTTACTGTTTGTCCCAACGCACTGCAAAATTATCCCACTCAGAACATAAAAACTCGTATTATCCCTGCTTACTGTGGAAGAAAAGGAAGACCAAAGAAGGTGAGTAATGTGTCCAAGGTGATACAGCCGAGGCTTTCTCTGCAGCCTCTCACCTCAGCCATTGGCTCAGGCTGCTTAGATGACGCGAAGCCACCTCAGATTAGGCCGAGGTAGGGATGAAGAGAGTTAGGAAAGAGATCTGGACCACTTTACTTCTTGGCATTCTGCACATCAACAGCGAGGCCTTGCTCTTCTACTGGCCCGTCGCTTTGTACACAATAATGTCTTCTGTGGTTATATCAATTGAGTTGCAATTAATAAATTACCAAAAATCTCTATGGATAGTTTATTAAGCAATCTATTATGCTCAAATAACACACAATAAATCCCAAGCATTTTCATTACTGTGGGTCAATAATTTAAATGTGATAGTTACTTCTGATAATATACTGAATTGGAACAGTTTAATGTATAATAATAACCCAAATTTGTATGGTGATGCCATTGTTTCTATTATTGTCTTCTGAATCAGTATGTAAAAATTAACATTAAACTTCGACACCAAAAAGCTTGGTTATTTGCTTTCAATTAAATCTGAATAAAAATGATCTAGGTACTTGACTTAATCATTGAAATACAGACAGGTGTGCATAAGTAGGCATTATTACTTTGTGGGCAAGTAATTTTGAAAGTATTTTTTGTTAGAAATGTAAACTATACATTGCAGGCACATTTGAAAGGTGAAATATGAATAAAATGTATCAAACTGGTCTTACTTGCTTTTGCGATTTTTGGCCTGTTAAGTCCTCAAGTTTGAAGTTCGGTGAAATAAGTTTCTCTGTGACCACTTGTATCTGTTTTCGTATTTATTCCCACCTCTACCCCATCGAACTCTGTTTTTGGACGCATGGGTAGTGGGAGTGATACCTCGAATGGTGTCTGTTAACGGGCTGATTCTTTCCCGAGAGTATGTCCTCTCCTGCTTTGCATGAAGTAGTACATTAATGAGGATTGGGCTAGGTGACGAGTAGTTCCATCTCAGCTCCACCCATCATGGCCTGATCAAATAACAGAAGCTTGAAGAGGATGGACGTTTACTCCTTGCTTCTTCTTTAGGAGGTGTAGAAAGAGTCCAGAGCTAGGTGATGCTCGTGCTGTTGCGTCTCTAGCTTCTCTTTTGCTGCTCTGCTGTTCATGGCTTCCGTTTCCAAGGTCCCTCAACCATCACAGATGGCTGCTGGAGCTCCAGCCTTTACTCCCGCCTCTCAGAGGAGAAAGGAGAAAGGGAAAACCCTTTTCTTCTAAAGACTTGTGAGGAGTTTCACCTACTGCTTTCCAGCACATTCACTGGTCAGAATTATTCCTACTACCAAGGGGAGGCCAGGAAAAGTGAGTAGCTCTGTGATTGCCTAAAACTCAGGGAAGATAATTTTCACCAGTAGTTTCTACCCCATTCTCTTTGACCTTCTGGGACTTATAGACCCTCTGAGAGTCCCAGGGAAGCTGTGATATTTCTCACCCGCAAAAATGCACTTGAGATTTTAAAGGAAATTTGAGAGAGATCAAGAATTTCTTAAAGCCCAGCTATCCAACAACCCCAAATGAAGAATCTTTTGCTTTTAAAATTTCATTTTTTCTTTCATCGATTTATCCACATATGCATCATTCATTCATACAACAAATATTTATTGTTTACTTCTTGTATATTTTCTTTATTCCTGGCAATACACTAAGTGCTGTTCTGATGGCTCTTACCTCCCATGGGAGCTAGACAATGCTAGACAAGATCAAAGTGAGTCATGCTTTGGGGAAAAGAAAGCAGATTAATACGACTTGCATGACCAAGGCTGGATGTTACTTTTAGTAACAGGCAGTCTGCACTCTTTCCAGAGAAATTACCCTTCAGCTGAAACTGGACAGGCACATGCGGTGGGTAGGGTATGCAGACAGATATTTCATGTAATTGGGACAGCATGTGCAAAGGCCCTGAGATGGGACTGAGTTTAATGAATGTCAGGATCAGGAAGAAAACTGGGCAGCAAGGATGTGAGGTGGCTTTACAGAAGCAGAAGGAGCGAAGTCATAGGTGGGGGCTGGATTTCTCAGAGGTGTGTTACCAATTTTAAAAGATGATTCTGGATGCCAACTTTCTGCCCAGTGGCATCTAGAGCCTTGCGTTCTTTCTGAGTGCCCTGATGGAGCTTTAGCAGCATACCCATAGGCTCGTGAGCTGTGGAGGAAAAGCACTTTGTAAATGACACATCTGGGCTGTGGGGAAGGGCTCAAGGACTGAAAACAGCAAGCCGTTAAATCAGCACAGCTCAGTGTGAACAAGTTTCAGGATTGGTCATTAAAATGATGCTACAGCCACGGGGCTGTGAGGAGAAAGCAGGATTGGTAATGGTCTCCCAGTTTGGCTTTTGAACGCAGAGTCGTTGCTTTTGACTCTTCCTTCGGGCTAATCCAAATCCAGCTGGTGAGATGGGTTTTCAGTTCAGAATCATTGAGAGGTAACTATGAAAAGCACCTTACAGTGAATGAGTTAGGCCGGCCCTGGTTTGACGTATGGAGAGAAGTGTGACCTGTCCACGCTTTCTTAACTGAATGCTGTTTCCTGTAGAGCTGGCTTCTGGGAGCTAGTAGTAGATCCCTTTGGTGTAGCATGGCCGTTTTCAAATCCCACCTCAGTTCCCAAACACTTTTATTTCTTGCCCAGTGTTGCAGAAGCTTCGTACAGCTGCAATGCTTAATCAAAATTAAATTTTCTGTTTCAGAATGGAGTTGAGCGATCTGAGATTCACCCTCCAAAGCTACGGAAATTTCCTTACAGTATTTTGAAAGCTGCATATTTTCTTTCAGGAATAATTGAAAGATGGCTTCATTTTCAATGTTAAGTATGGGATGAGAATGACAGAGGACTTTTAAATGGTAATTTCGTGAGAGGATGATGACAGAAAGGAGGAGATGGTGATTTTATGGCTAGGGTAAGGTTGGACATTCACTTTGAATGTGAAGACTTACAGGAATCGATAAAAACCTTTAAAATCTTTTCCCCATTTGGAAGGCAGCACAGCGTTTATTATGTGAACCTCGGGGATTTTAGAGTTGTATCAACACACTGACAAAAAAGAATCCTCTGATTCTGAGCAGCCTAGTTTGGCTTGGTGGAAAAGTTCCCAGCTCTTTCTGGGGTTTCACTAGCCTCCCCCGAGAGCCTTGACTGCCCCTCACAGAACAGGCAGCCTAATTGGCTAATTGTAGGTTCAGCCTTTCACTTGGGCTGCAATTAGCCACTTACTTCTTTTCAGACACAAGTGGCCACTTGAATCCTCAAAAAGTCCATTGTGAATTCAGTTATTTGTGTGTCCAATTTCACCTGGATGGAGAGGAGTTAGAAAAAAAAAAAGTAAAACGGAGTAAATGATAGTCCTCAAAATAAAATCCTTCAGAAATATGGCTCAGGCATTCTCACTTCTGAATAGCCAGTAATGGAAACAGATTGTTCTCGTTCTGCTTTTTCAAAAACATATATTAAACATAACACACACATAAGCACAATATCCCATTAATAGGAGACTTTATTTTTTTCTCGGAGGGTCCTTAATGTAGAGCAAGATGTGTCCGCCTGCTGGTTTTCAGCTTCATAACTTTCTGTAAATCCACTTTTCCAACCCTCTAGATCTGCTGTATATAATTTAATTGGCTGCTGTACCTTTCTGTGAAAAATGAATGTGCTAATTTCCAGAGTAATGCATTAATTTTCTCTGTTAGCCATGCAATTCTGGAGACAGGGAGAATTCACTTTAAATGCCTACCCCGCACTGATTCTGTGTTGGAGCCAAAGGCAAGAGCTATTGTTTTCATGGTCCCTTTGGATGCGGTGGGTTATTGTTCTGCTGGGTCCGAGGGACTTACCTGGAAGATGGCAGATGTGGGCGCTCTGCCAGCAGTTTTCCTTAGAAGTGCACAATAGCAACCAAAGAAAGTCACTGATAGGATCCTGGGTAGAAAGTTGTGTTTGTGGGGAATTCCAGGAAAGAGAAAACTTTGACCTCTGTTACTGAGCAGTGTCAAGGACAGATGGGAAGAAGGTATGAATCAATATATGTCAGTTGCACAGATGGTATAGCCATACAGTGTCCACATCCTGATTTCCTATCCCCTGAAACTGAAATTAATAATGCCTTCATTACAGGCAGTAGCTGCCAAGCCTCTGAGAGGACCTAGCACAACTCAGGGCCCTGCTCTGAGTGAGGTATTAGAAATAGAATCTCTCTCTGGATTGGATCATAGTGGGAAAAGAAATCATCTTTTGATGCCATGTTTTACAGATGAAACAAATAAAAGACAGCAAGACTGTGGCTGCTTCCTGCTCTGCAATAGTTTTATGCCAGGGACTCTTTCTCCAGTTTCTACTCATGTCGTAGGGGGAGAGAGTTAACTCTGCTGTGCCAATAATTGGGTTCTGGGTGTCGAAGATCTCAGACCAGAGTTGGAAATACAGTGGAAAGTAAAAATAAGTAACCACAGACCACCAAAACGAGTATTGGCACATTTCTACAAGCTCCGGCTAGTAATGATGAATTCAGTATTCATCACGTGGACTAATTAATGCACGCTAACACATCCCAGTGCAATTTGCAAGTCACAGATTGCATTAGGTGATACAAATGACTCATTTGTGAACCTGAAGGATGACCTTTGGCAGGACTATCTGCTGACCCCAGAAATATTAAAGAAAGGTTATTTCACCTTGCCATTGTCTCCAAATGCCAAAATAGCCCAATTAAAAACCTTGACTTGGAACCATAGGAGCAGATGCGAGTCCTAAAGGGCATTAATTATTTCCAGTGTCAGCTGATTGTGTAGCTGAGGCCAAATGAGAGTTTGGGAAGCTATTAAGGCACTGTTTTACATGCACTGGGTCTAAGACTTGAATTCAGAATAGAGCATAGATTTCTTTTAGGTAAACCATATAGCATCTGTGCTGGCTCTCCCGTGAAGAATTAAGGGCTAACATAGGTGAAACGGAGCTCATCGCCCTACTGGCGATCTCTCCTCTGCAATCATCCACTTATTTTCCCAAGTTGATTTGCAGAACCATCATTAGTTACCGTGGTGTGAGGTCAAAGCATAAACATGCGCTTAGTATTAGTTTGCTTCTAAGTGGCCTCTCTGCAACAACAGTGATCCTTCTGTGTTTTCCACCCAAATATGGTGACAGGTAAAGATATACACCGAAGCTAGGTTCCCATATGACTAATTTCTGCATTTCTTTTAGCAACTCTCAGAGGTTTAGCGAAATTAACACACAAGGATGTTGGTATCTGTGGCATTGTCACTAGTTGTCCTTTCTTCATCCAAGTGGGTTTTCATGAGTCAAACTAATGGCATAGCAAGGGCATTATTTTTTGGGGGGATACTGGGAATTGAACTAGGGTCCTTGCGCTTGCGAGGGCAGGCGGTGGAACCACTGAGCTAAAGCCCCAGCATGGCGACGGCATTCTTTAGGTGTAATTGGTCCACTGCAGTCACTGTGGCTTTGGGAAAGGGTCTGTCTGCAGCTTTTATGACACCAGCTCTCACAATGGACATTGACCGTCAAGGTCCACTGTATGTCCACATAGAATAAAACAGATTTTGGAACACATCCTTTTTACAGCCTCTCTGCAGATGAAGTTGAAGATTCTAGTTCAACATCCCTTCCACTTGGAAGGAATGGAAAAAGAAGATGCCATGCTTAGGTAACGGTAGTAGAGTGTGGTAGAAATCCTAGGGGCAACACGTCAGGCAGAGATGGGTTAGGAACCAGTTTAAATGGTCGTTGTTAAACTTGAGCATGTAAACCTCTGTGTCTGAAGAATAGTAATAACACCTGGTAGGACTGTCGAGATCAAACATAGTTACATGTATCATGAGAAGTGCTACGACGCTCTATTGTGACTATTATTTTCATTGTGGAGAATTTAGAGAATATTTTCAATGATTTGATCTTTTTTTCCCCTAGATTTTTCTTCCTGTGCTTTTGTGGGACTATGGGGTAGAAATCAAAATCTTGCCTTCAAATTGTTCTTCATTTGGGAAGTTTTTTAATCTTGATAAACTTCATCTTCCTCTCTATAAATAGCAATAATAATGCCTACCATAATGGTTTTTTTGCAGGTTAAATGAGATAATGGGTACAAATAGTTCTCAGTATTCATGCGTTTGATAAATAAAATACTATTGTCTTTGCTTCCAGAATTTTCCTATCCTTTGTTCCCTCAACTATTACTGATGAGCATTTGGTGGAGAGGAGACACATTTCTGTTTCAAGGCTTCCTGGCCAGTTTATTGGTCTTGTACTCTAAAAAACAAATATCCTGTTGTAATATATCTTCCCTAAACATTAACAACTTCAAAGATGAAGGAAGATCTACTTACTTGTCTGGGGTGTTTATGTTCTGTGTTATTTTCCAGCATATTATTTGGTGGTATCCCATGTTACAGATCTAAGTGTGGCAGGTACAGATTCCTCTCACTGGTCTCTCAGATAGGCTTGATCTTATCTTTGAGACAACCTGCTCCAGGGTTCCCCTTAGGGCTTCTAAGACCACATTGTGCCCCAGTAACATGAGTACCATTTTCCCCCTACAAGGTTGCTCTTATTCTAAAATACCATTTAAATTTTTTTTCTAATTTCATTATAATGTTCTCATAAATGCCAGCAGTTAATGAAAGCTGGTTTATTTCTTGCTCTTTGGGAGGTGACCACCCATGTCAGCACTGAAGGGTGTCTGCACATCCTTGCAGACCCAACAAGTGGTAAACAGATGGAGTCTGAATCCAGAGCTGAGTTGCCAGGGAAAAGAATTGTGTTCTTTCACCAAATGAGATTTGTAATATCCATTTGCAGAGAACTGCAGGTCGTGGTATGTTGAGAGTTGGCTCCATGGATAATGAATGCATTAGCTGGAAAGTCATACAAAATCTTTCAACAGCCAATTTTTGTATGCAAGCTCACCCTTGAATTAAGTTGCAAGAAAGCAAGCATGCACAAGGGCCAAGGAATATGCATTTTAACAGAAGTCCCTCTGCCCGCCCACCCCAAGGGGATTCTAGCTCAAATGATCCTTTAGCCATCCTTTGGGAGAAATTGGTGGAGCCCAACTTGCTTCATCATGAAAAAGGTCAAATGGCACAACAAGAGCAAAACGAAGAGCTTTCTAGCATTTTGAAGACTTTCTGTTGTTGGATCATTGGAAACCTTTAAAAAATCACTCCCCTCAAGGAAAGTCAGATGCAGAACCCCCGGATGATACCTAACCCAATGGAGCTGCTCTGCCTGAAGGACATGGCTACTTGCCCTTCCCTCTTCAGTGGCTGCAGTGTTCTTATAATGTTCTCAGAGTTCACTTTCCCTTTTCTCCCCAAAGTGCCCCCTGCTTAAAGCCTAGGGCCCTGTGCCTAGGAAAGAGCATCTCCAGATGTCAGGCTTCTGCTCAGACCGTGTCTCCACCTCCCTTACACAGTTGTAGGAAACTCATTGAAACTCCCCAAGCTTCATCTTTATTCCTTGAGCACCAAGAAGGAGTTGGGGCTAGATCAGTTTTTCTGGAAGTTCGCTCATTCGCAGACTATCCTTGTGATTTTTTCTAGACAGGTACCATCGCGAGTGTTATTTATCAACTCTCTTGTCTTTATAGTAGAAGAAATCTGTTCACCGCATATTTTTATCTGAATATTGACTTAGGGTTTGAGTTAGGCAGTGCTGTCCATGTAGTCAGAAGTTTGATGTACCCACTTAATTTAAAAAGAAAAAAAACAAACCAACTTGTAATTAACCATTGAAAACTGTAGTTCCAGTGGTGTGTGTACAACTTTTAGAAAACTTCGAGCTGGACAGTTTCCCAAATGCCTCCCTGCTCCAGAATTCAGTGAGGTTAGTATCCAGATAGGTTTCTCTTACTATCACCTCAAAGTTTACAGAGGGGTTCCGTTAGAAGAAAAAAACAAAGAAACCCTCTGGGTGTTGTAAACATATGAAAGGATTGAGGAAGAAAAAAGTTACTTGTATTGCTTGGAAGAATGAGAGAACTTGAGGCTTGGAGTGTATGTACAAAGGATCTAAATGGCTCAAAGAGAGGTTTTAATATTAATTTTGTGGAGACATAGGGCCACCACCTGCTTAATTTTATTTAGGTCTAACAGGGAGCTTAATAACCAAGAACATCATTGGTTTCTTGTTTGTTTCTTTTATTGAGTGTGGAACAGCTGACAGCTTTTATTACAGATCTCCCAAGGCTGAAGTTAGGACAGTGGCAGTAGAAGATGTTCAGGTAGGGTCCAAGGAAAGAGCCTTACCCATGCTTGTCATGTTTTGAAAACTGAGCTCTAAGAAGATGGATTTTTTAAGACACATTGTGGGAGGCAGAGGATGCGAAAGGATTGTTTGGGGCACACATTGCAGAGTAAAAAAATGTTTATGACCTGCTTATTCCATGCAAGGGGGAAACAATGACTCCAAATGTATATCTGCTGAGCTGGCTTGGAAATGCTTGCAACTTAACAGTCATGGTGGTCCAGAGCAAGGGAATGAAAATGTAATTGAAAAGTGAGGGAAACTATAGCGTAATTAAATTCGGCCAACTCTGAACACAGACTTATAAAATGGAAATCTACCTAGAGTACCTATTAGCTTAACAGTTTAGGATCCAGAACTAGATAGACTGTGATTCCATTCTCAACTCTGCAACTTTCTGGTTGTGATTCTTTGGACACAGTTTCTAATCTTTTTGAGCCTTATTCACCTGTAAAATGGGTGTAATATGGATTCCCAAGGTTATCTTAAGTATTTAATGATTTAAATAACTTTGTACATTGTCTAGCATGTAGAATAGGGTTTTTTTAAGTAAATTATAGGTATTTGAAAAATCATCTTCATTGTTATGTGATTAGTTTATTATTTAATTCTATCAAATTCAATGAGTTAAGTAGTATAGAGAGATTAGTTGAAATTGATAAAAACATTGGTATTTTCCAAGAAGGGCCCCTTGTGTGGCTCTGAGACTACACTCTTAGGACTAGTATTGTTCTCGAGGAATTATCACCTGACAATCTTGGGATAATATGACAGTCAGCTTATTTTGAGATATGAATCCTGACCAAGGTTTCAGAGACAGTCTTTGAATAGGTCATTCCCATGTTGCCAGCCTTGGAATCAAGGTACTTCTCCACAGCTGTAGGAGAAACAAGAAGTGAAGCATTAGGAGCTGACTGTACTCTGACAAGTTTGGTGCCTCATGCTCAACAAGGCTGTCCCAGCCGTTGTCAGGAACTACAGGTGCTGAAGGCAGGACAAGACGAGGTCTGCCAGAACATGACGAGTCAGGAGAACCAAATCCTTGCTTACAGATACCACAGGTGAAGGGTCTTCATAAACTTCCTCCTTGCCAGGGATAGTGGAAGCCCCGAATGTGGATCTGTCTCAACACATCTGGTACTGTTGTGGTGAGTTTTGCTATCAGTTTCTAGAAAGGATAAGTTTGTTTTCTGACTTCTTCCTTATCGTTCCTTACCTTGTGTTCCTCTTACTTAACAACAACGAATGAGAATGCTAGAATTCTCTTTCAGTACTAACCCTTTTCTCAAATGTTTCACCTTCCTCAGTGGGAATGCATGGTTGTCTATTCTCCAGGGGCCTCATAAGCTGACCTCTTATTGCTCGTGCCATAACTTAGAGCTGCCTGTGTGTCTCAAAGGAATGCCCTCTCCCCTTGATTTATATAAATGTTCAATTAATGTCATTTAAAGAGTTCTTGTTCCTGGGCTGTCTGAAGGCAGAAACAAAGAGAGCAACAGAGACACCCCCTCTGCTCTTGCCATGTCCTACTTCTGTGATGCATTACCAGAAACTTCATTCCACATGTTTTTGCATTCTCTTCTTACATTTATCCTCTGACTATTGTTCCTTTTGTTCCAGCAACAGCTGGAAATGGTAAATTTGTGTTTTCAGCCAATGTTTTCCTTTGCCCTGGCATTTCTAAACATTTATTTTCCTGTGAGCCAAAAATACCAGCAAAGATGCTTTCTAAACGATCGTCATCACCCTGCTGCCCATCGCCCTCCTAGGCTGTCCCTTTAAATGAGGCCCCTAGAGTTCACTTTCCGAAGTTCATTAGCTTGTGTTATCAATAATTTAGGGTAATACTCCGGTGGAGCCTGAGTGCCTGGCCCGCCCTATTTTCACTGTCAGTTTTCTCATAGCCTAGCAGTCCAGTGAACTTGATAAGTGTCCCATCATCCTGTTAATCAAATTACTTATGAACTAAAATTGACAGTTTTCATTAATTATAAAGGATTATTCTAATTGCAATTCAAATTTATTCATTTAGAACAGACGGCATTCAGTAATATTTCAGGAAATTTGCATATTAAATGGAGAGGGTCGTCCATTAAGTATGGTAATGTATGCATATTTCCTTATTTTTAACTTCTAGGCCATATGCACTGCTGCTACTTCAGCAGGTGAAAAACCAGAACGTGCTTAATTTGTTCAACAAACACAGGGGCCAGAGCACATCTTTTGGCACTGGGAACTGGCACCCTTCTCCCTTTCTTCCCTCTGCTTTTCCTTTCCCGCCTCCCACTGCCCCACATGCAGCCAATGCCACGGTTGATCTTTCGAAGAAACTTTTTTGATAAACCTGGGCATTCCCCCGCCCCGTTTTCTTTTTCTTATATGTAGGCACAGCTGGTAAGGGTTGATTGAAATGTTTTGCCATAGAAGCTGTGTTCATTAATTTCTTCAAGATGCTGAAGTAGGCATTAAGATTGCCGGCTGGAGTCCTTCCCTGTGACATGTGGAACAGCAAGGGGCCTAATAGTCAGCCTTGTAACATCAACTGGTTACCCCCCTCGTGCGGCATGAACCTTTCCCCTCCAGTGAAAAATGAACCTGTCTGAGACAAAAGCACAAACCACGCATGCAATGAGACAGTGCCATTATTCACACCCATATAGGCTGTTTTCAGAGATCATTAAAAATCATATCTCCATGATATTAATAAGCACCTTCCCTGATCCAGGTCTTGGGTAACAGGAAGGTATATTTAGAGCCGCCCCCACCACCTACCTAATCTGAGATCATGAATCTGGGAGGAAAAAAAAAACGCGTGTGAGACGAAGGCTAACAAGCTAGTGTGGTGGGGCCACCTGGTTTTTCAAAGAGCTGGGTTATCCCCGCCTTCCCTGCACCTCCACCGGCCTGGTGGGAAAAGAAAGGGCGTGCGCCCCCAACCGCATCAAGGTGTTTCTGGTGAGTTTGGCCTCCCATCTTCAGAAATTATGGATATCTGGTCTTAATGATCTGAATAAAGCATCTACCAGCTCATTCATCTCCAAACACTCACATTGAATAACTGGTTGCTCGTTTAGCCTGGTTTCAAGTAGACTTGTTTTTCATTTTCTGCAGTTAAACTAAAAGCTTTGTTGTTTTACATACAGATATTTTACTTGCTGAGCATATTTATTTCAGTCTGTTTGTATAACACGAGCACTCTCGTGGCCATATGTTATTGATTGAAAAGCCTCCACAGACTCGGATTCTGAATAGGCTCTGTGTCCTTGGTAGGTGTCCGAGGGGCAGAGACTGCGGGCCTGCTCCCTGCCTTGCCAAACCCGGACTGAGGGTCTTTCCCACTCTCTCCCTCCTCCCCAGCAATATGTAAAACAGAGCGGGTGTGGAGTCCCAGTAAGGCTTCAGTTTGCATAACTGCTCCCCAACTCTCAAGTGGGAGCAGGCAGTACCTAGCTTCCTCCCTGTTGGGGCATAGCCATTTCTGCCGAAATTACAAGGAACAGTGCCGGGAGAACAGACCACCAAAGGCTATTTTAGAAAACACTGCTGGAAAATTCTAAGAAATCATTCAAGCCCACTGGTGTGTGTTAAGTTGAGGGAAATTTCCCTCTTGTGTAACATCTTTCCCTCTACTTGGTTCAGCTCTAAAACCATGAAAGCCCTGGTCTTAATCCTATTTCTGATGAGAGTTAATTTTCAATGCAAGTTTAAAAAAATTTAATTGTCACTGATTACACTGACATGCAATAGTAAAATAATATAAAAGAATGCCACAAATGATTAAAGTAAAACTTAACAACGTATGCATTAGAAAATCCCATAACTCTACTTTTGTTATGGGAAATATTAAGTTGCATAATGTGACCCAGTGGTACGGGATAATGGCTTAAGAAGCTGTATTGTGCAGATATTTTGTATATTATATCCTCATGTGCAGTATTTCTGGTGCTGAATTCCTCAGCGGAGGGAGGCCTTCTCGGATGGAGGTTAATTATGTCAGAATATAGACCCAAATTAGGCAAGGAATAGGAAGAGGGTCACAGTATACCAGGCATCCTCTGCAAATACTGAGGTGAAAGTCTCAGGAGTTGTTCTTGCAGTCAACACCATTCCATCTGCCAGAATAACTATGAGGTCCCTTACCATGTGTTATATATTCTTTGGCTGGGAACTGACAGAGAGCTGGAAGTACCAAAATGCAGGAGAGTTATAAACATGTTACAGAGCTAATGAAGCGGAAGCTTAGTGAACGGAAGAGACCTCTCCACGACCCGGTTTTGTATCTGTGCCGCACAGCTAATGTGTCCCTGCTTTCTTCATGGGGCTGTTCTGAAGATTCCCTGACACCTGACTGTTTCCCAGATTCTCCTGCTCATCAGAATCGCCTGACAGAAGTTAAAAATACACATTTCCTAGCCCGTCTGACAAGAGATTCCAACTCAGTTGGTCTGGGGTGATGCTTGTGAATCTGTATATTTAAATATTCTCAGAAGATTGTTTTTAAGCCAGCAAATTTGGAAGGCATTGGTATAGATATATATTTTTTGGTGACTACTCTACGCAATACAATCTCTTAGGGAGACAAGACTTGTGTGGAAAGTAGTAAGAAAGTAGTTCAACAGTGTTCCTACAAGTATCCAATTTTAAATTGAGTAAAACTCTATGCTATAGGATTACACGTATTAACTTTACTCTGGAATTTGAACTCTGGTCAAGTAAGTCACTAGAATCTGTTGATGCAACAGTGATTGTCTGCCATGTGGAACACGTATGCAGGAATGGGATCCTGCATGTATATCCACATGGCTCTGTGAGGAAAGTGACTCCCTCCGCCGTCGAGACCCATATGACCCAGGTCAGGTCGAGGAGCGCTGAGTGGTTTTTGACCAAGTGTCCAGGTCACTGTGAGTGTTCTTTATAGTTGTGTAGATGCTGGAAGTGAAACTGACATTACTCACCTACTGAAGAAATGAATGCGAAGAAATGGAAGAGAGGCCATTTTCTTGTCTTGAAAGCACATGGAAATGACTGTGTTTATTAACCGTTATTGACGCAGAGCTACTCCATACCATGTTAGAGTAGATAAACTGGATAACAATGGGTCGACAACATCATCCTAATCTAATACAGTGCGGCTTAATAGTTACATTTTAGCTGCCAAATAGAGCAAAACCAGGAGTGGGTGCTGCGGTTCTCAGCTGACTGGTTCACCTCAGCTAAGACGAACACAGGAGCTACAGTAAGATTTGTTATCCTGTTCAGGACACTCTGGGCCTCGCAGGGGTGGGCGACACTTTTAAGGAGTGGTGTTATTTTATTCTGATTTACTCAGACTGTGTGCTGTCAGAGCAGAAAGTACTCTGCCTTTTAGTTCATGGTGATTACAGAGTAAAAGTTGGCTTTAGGTGAGCTTAAGATGAGTCAGCTTTGCCTCACCTCTCTACTAAGTTGATTATAAGCAATTAAAAAGAAAGCAAAAGTCTCTACCCTCATCAGACATTTTTTATTAATTTGTTTGGTAATGAGTGGACTACCAGGCTGGTTAGAGACAAATTTATTGGTTATATCCCTTACTCTGGATGCTGACAGCTTTTGTTAGTAATCCCGAGTTAGGCGTAAAACTCACAGAAATAAATTTTAAAATAAATTTTAAAAGAGTAAATTAAAGAAGGCCCATACATTTCGCATAAAATTCAAGTTATGTTTAATTTTAGCATTCACTGATTTCATGAAAATAAGAGCTCTATGGAGTTCCCCTGTTCAGCTGTGCAACTCGCTAAGGGCAGTTTTCTGGGAGTTGCTGCACTTCCTAGATGTTTTCTCCATAACTGACAATAGAAAGGAGCCTACACAGGAGGAACAGATTCTCTCTAATGGGCTGTAAGTACCTGCCACTGCTCACTGACCAAAGGCAGCATACTCTGTTTTAAAATATAGGGAGTTTATTTATTTATTTATTTTTTGAATGCGATATTCTGGATAAGGAAGTGATAACTGGAAATAGGGTTTTGTGGCCTATTGTAGGGCAATAGCATTTTTGCGGGGTGGGTCACGCACTGGACTTTATAATGTCCTCTTGAATTTCTGTGACGCGCTTTGTTTTTGGGGGCATTCTTATAGTTTTTCAAGATCCTTCTTCAAATACTTCTAGAGAAAATGGGCTTCACAGTCACCAGGTCTTTCCCTAAATCATCAAAGCCATTTGTACTGAGTAATTCTTAAAGATGAGGAGGAAATTCCTTGATTCTGAAATTCATCTGAAGACATGCGTCAACTAATTTTTCATTAAGTGAAGGAAGTTACATCTAAATAGAATATGTGGTTTTAAAAATAACCTTTGCTCTAGCGATACAGTTTCTTTAGCGTAGGATCTGATGTCACCAAAGTAAGTGAAATTAACAGGTCTCCTCCAAACATGCTCAAAGCAAGAGTCTATTCAGGATTTAGTGGTGTCCCACCTTCCTGGCCCTATCCCCTTCCTGGCTTGCTTCCGCAAACTTCAAGTACTATTAAAGGAAATTGAGCATGTTGTTTTTAAAGAGAAATATTAACAAAAGGTTATGTTTTTGTGAAAGGTAGACCAACATATGAAGGGAGATTTCTAGCCCTTCCTTCTGGCATCGTCTTCCTCATCTTCAGAAGTTCGACCTTTGTGAATGGCTACCATGTTTCTGATTGGAATGGTGAATATTTATACCCAGCTTTACAGATTAGAACACTGAAGATCAGAGAAGGACAAATAAATTGTTTCTGGCTAGCCCTGGAATGAGTAATAAAATGTCAGGCTTATTTCATGGCCTGATTGGGATGGTACTGCCTCTTCATTTCGAATGTATACAACTGGGAAATTGCTAAATATACATGTGTTTATGTTAGAAACCCTGAAATTTGCTCTTCTAGGTCTGACTCTGGTCTTTTCCCTGCTTATTGCTGTACCTGATCTGTAACTATAAAACATCTTAGCAAAGCCAGTGTCACTTGTCCTGAAAAGCATAGTGTCAGAAGAAGGGCAAATTCTTCCTGACCCAAACAATGATCAGAGTGTGCCCTGAAGCATGAGTCTTGATTACCCTTAATTTAGTATGCATAACTTCAAGTGGTCATAGTGGTCATATAATTATCCAATGTGCTGTAATAGATAACCAGGGTTCTTGGTGCTCCACTTAATGTGGGCTATCTTTTCCGTGTGAAGCCCTTGTTTTTGGCTTTTGTTTTTGTTTTACAAACAAAACAATACTCAGAGAAGCCCACCAAAATTAGAAAATATGTACACATTCTAGCACCCTAACCTGAATATGTATTAGGGTTCTCTCAGAAAAGAACTTCGCACCCTCCATGTTGTCTGTAACATCTCTGTATATCTCACAGGTTATATTTCTTTCTTTTTTTTTTTTTTTCCCCCCGGCTGCTGCCTATGAGTTTCATTTTCCCATGTGCCATAATATTAATGCTTTTCCCTGCTGGCTTCTCTGCCCGGGGGGTCACCGATCATGTTTCACAACACAAGACACCCAACCATAAATCTCCTTTAAATAATACAGATGGCAGGAGGGGCACTGTGGAGAGAGCCAGTCGGTTTGAACAAAGTGGCATTGATGCATGGCAAGCAGAACAGCTTGACCACAGCCCCGCTGGACAGGTAGAGTGTGGAGTGGCCTTTATTTAAGGGGAGGAAGGCGCACTCTCTGCACGGTTCCAAAAAGCCAGTGAGCTCTGGTTCTCAGTATGAGTTGGCTGCTGATCACCGAGGCTTCCTGAGAATAATGACACCACCTCTTCCTCGGCTCCACTGTCTGCAACACCCGATTAACATAACTTGTGTTTGGAGGTGCAAATGCATCTCCTTGGTTATAAATCTGTATTTCTTGAGGCCTCTTGGCCATGTTTAAAATGAAGTTGGGAACTACCAGGGTGGAAGGAACGACACACACCTGATCAGAATGCGTGGTGTGTTTTTGGCAGAAGTTGCTTTTTTTCTCTCTTCCAGAATCCAGAGTGGTTAATTTAAGGGGACCAGGAAACTGCTCAGCAAAGTGTCAACCCTTTACTGGAGTTAAGTGGGGTTGAGTTAACTGATAACACAGACAAAGTGTACAGAGAAATTTAGTTCATGCACAAAGCTATAGCGTTGTGTGTATCCACCCCTCCCAGTAATTTGGAAATAATTGCTAAAAAGCAAGACAATATGTGTCATAAGCAAAGAGGAGGAAGTGGGACGAGCCATAGAGTTTCCACTGTCAACATGTTTTAGGCTCAGTGCCTGTTCTTTCTGTGCCAAACTCCAGCTCCGTGATTTTTGTCTGCCAAAACTTGACGGTGGAGCCTTGGTAGGAAGATTGGCATCTCATTTTCTTGATTTTTTTTTATTCCTTTTTTTCCCCCTGAAACTATTAGTTACACCTTTGAAAAGTCAATGTGGCTTCCAATTTTGCAGTTACTCAACTCCCTGCAGTGATGTCAGGAGATGTTTCCATCGAAGTAACTTCCGGAATCTACTGCACACCTAAAAAATACATTGAGAACAAAAGAGGAGCAGCCAACTCGGGGGATGATTATGTTGGTTTTGGTCGGTTACACCTTTGAATGTCTGTTATTTTTTATATTGTAGACATTGATTGCTGCTGTAATAATTGCTCAAAACATACATATTTAGGTAGTGGTAGAGGAAGAGGAGAGAACTGACTCTGTCCTTACTCATTTAATGTAATAAATGACATTGATTACACAAGAATGGATTTAATGGGACCATGCCATCCTTAAAAAAAGAAAAATTTGATAACCTAGCAACAGCTAAAACTCTTGCGCATGTTCTGAAAATTTTGCCTTTTCATTTTACACAGTATTGCACAGGGCATCTCAGAGATGAGCTTATTATATTACAAAATTACTTTAATGTTAATTGAGTAGTAATAGTCTGAAATACATACATTGTCTCAGTATTTGTGTGGGTACTTTGGGCCTTATCATTTTTTAGCCCCGTTGTTAAATGTATCTTTTCAATTCTTTATAAATGCTACTTTTTTGTTTTTGGTTTTGTTTGTTTTGGTGACATTTAGATGTGAGAGAAGCGTTTGACACCATCCAGCTAGTCTGTGCTGTTGCTGTGTTGTATGCCTCCCTTCTCATCACTTTTCTCTCTGTTTATCCACTGTTTATCTCGCTGGGTCCCCTTAGATTCATTGCTGGGTGAACGCGGGGGTGATGTCTGCCTAAATCATATTGTACTCCTCAGCATCTATTCATAGCTCTTTCAGTGTGGCTGAAGGCCCTGATTTGTCCAGGCCTTTCCCTGTTCAGAATAGAAGAGTTCCAACCCCTGGTACCCCCAGTCCCAGGCATCCTGATCTTGTAAGTGCTCATCAACATTTGCTGAATAAATGAATCTCTTATCCTAAAGAGACTATAGACTTGCATGAGAAAACAAAATGGGCTCAACTTCTATTTAAAATTAGTGTCACATGTTTACATCTTAGTATACCTGGTCTATGGCAGAGATTGTGAGGGCAGGGACTATACTAGGTCTCTTGTATTTTTTTTAATTTTCCACAGTGCTTTAGAAAACCTCTCAAGATAGAATTCAACCAAGTGCTCCACAAAACATAACCAAACTACAGATTGCTCGTAGCATAAATTCTGATTGTTCTTCTTCCTTGCGCTAAAATCCAGCTCTCTCTATCACCTTTCTCATTATTCTCATTTGTAAAACTGAGGATAATAACAGTACGTGCCCCACGGGGTTGGTGCCAGGACTCGACAAGACACAGCACAGAGAGTAAAGTTCTCTCTGCTAAGTCCCAGGTGTGTGTGCTCTTGCACCTGCCTCCTCCTTCGCTGACACACGACAGATATTGAGTGTTTAGGTAGGTGATGGTGTCTTTGTGGTGGTATATCCTTTTAACCTAAGATTTTTTTCAAGATTTTTTTTTTTGGTGTAATTAGCCTGCAAACAGGTTATTTTTGTGTGTGATCGGTTTCTACAATGTTGCATCCATTTTACTCAAAGCCTGTTTGTCTTTATTCTGCATTGCCAGGGCAGAAAGACAGGCATCTTGCTTCCAAACAGGGGATCTGTTACAGGTGGGATAGTGAAACCGTCACTTACAACATGTGGTACAGAAAGAACACCAGACAACATCAGACTGGCAAAGACGGAATCTCCCGGTGGAGGCAGATGATGTATTGATCCCAGTGTGAGCTGTTCCTCCCCACCATAACCTCTTCGCCACGATGGTGAAGCTGGGTTCTGGGTTCATTGTTGGCAATGCTTCTTTGCTGCTAACCTCAAAGAGACTGAAAATACACTTGAGTGAAATGAAAAAATAAATCAGAAGCTATTTATAAATAGCGCCTACTAATGAACACATGTGTTTCATGGCAATAATCTCATAAAAATGACTGCTTTATTTTGCTTCCTCCTCTATGCCCTGGGATCCTTCCTACCACCCACTAAATGGGTAAAAGGCATAGGCTTTCCTTATTGGTAACTTCTTATGTTTCTTTAGAGCAGAGTACCACGGGAGCGCCTGTAGACCTGCAGTCATTCAATCCCCTTTGCCTTAGCCCCAGTGATGCATACTTCAATAATGAGCAAGAAAAATTGTTTTATGGTAGTTTCATAAAAGCAGAAGACAAATGTTGCCCCTGTGCAAAGGGACTGAATTACACACTTCATGAACCAAATTAGTACCACAACATTTGGCTTTGTCTGAAAGGTGATATGCATTTATGGGCCCATTTTTCAGCAAGATAAATATGACACATGCCAAGATTTCCCTGAAGTAAATATTGTAAATAATAAAAGCTTCTGCCAAGTAAAGCTGAGAAATGACATAATCTTTGCCCAGTTATACTGCAGTGCCAAAATGCCACTGTCAGAACTCTTCAACATACTGCACCTTTAATAAGCTCATCTGATGATTAAGAGAGTGTGAGGCCCTTTAATTTTCCAATAATAGCCAATATTCTTCAATTCTGGCTTTTAAAAAAATATTCACACAGGAGCTAGGGCATTTTATGGCCTGAGCAAATTTGATTACCAAGTAACAAAATATATTTTGAGGGCAGTTGGGAGTCACACGGATGCAATGTTTATGTGGATGGGTGCCAATGGGGAGATTTTCACAGGAGGTAAAGGCCATCATTTGAAGCCCAACTCTGCAATCCTCTTTTTGTTCCCATTAATTCTAGTTTGAGTTCAGTAAAAGTTTTCTGCCAGCAAGGTGGGCAGAATGCATTTCTTCTCCTGGTGCAAATTTGTTTGTGAAAGTCTTGCACGATAGAGAATGCACCAAGATACCATGGTTGATAATGAGAATTCACAGTGCCAGTGAGGACCTTCTTGAAGGTCATCCAGCCTGGTCCAAGCAGTAGTGTGCTTGAGTTAGGTAGGCGAGGTTTGTGATGCTTTGGGAGTGGTGGGGACCCGGGTGAGGTGGAATGCTGAGCTCTGTGCAGAGACGCGGCGTCCGTGGAGTCCCTGCGAATAGGTGCCACACAGAAATGTGGACCTAGTATTGCATTTCCAAGAAATTTGGGAAATCTTGATTCTTCTGTGAACGTTTACCATTTTTAAATGTTGGCCATAAAAACAAAACAAAAATGTTCTGTAGCCCAAAGAAAACAAAAGCCGTAGACTCGCTCCGTTTGTGACTCGTGCTTTGAAGTTTCAAGCGTGAAGCAGGAGAAGATGGATCGGCTGTGATGCATGGTGTTTACTCCTGTGGTAGAAATGAAGATGGGAGCTCCGGAGGTCAAGGACTGAGCGTGTGGCAGGTTCTGTCACAGGCGATGGACGCATGGTTTATCTTATTGGAGTTTCTGAAGTCTCCTGAGGAGCGTGATGAGCAGCTACCACTATGTCTCCATTTTGCAGATGTGAAACTGAGACCCCCGAAGGCAAATGTGGATTCAGAACTCAGATCAGCTCACTCTGTGCAATGCTGAGCACATACTTCGCTCCCTCACCTTGATGTGGTGGTGTGACACAGAGGAAATAAAAAGAAACTGGAGTGTGGGACTTGGGTTTGGTTTTACATCTGCTTCTGTTTCTGAATGGCTGGTCCTTTACCTGTCACCCAGGTCTCTATTTCCTACCTCTTCAGGTGGACATAACATAACCTACCCTCTTTTCCTTACAAGGCATGGGGGAAGATTACCTTAGGAATAGGTGCAGAAAAGAGCATGGAAAATTATGAAGTGCTCTGTCAACACAAGGGGAAAGAATATTACTCATAATTAATCAGCGGATACAGAGAGGTGAGGTAGTGAAGCCACTGATTGCCTTTGTATCAAATGCAATTAAATAGCAGTCCTTTCTTGACTCTTCAACTCAATCAGGTGTCTATTTGTAGAAGTGGCTTAAAACTGAACTCACTTTGAAAATTAATCAGCCACCACTAATGGCTGCAAAGTTAGCAGATTGCATTTATTTTAAGTGAAAAAAGCCAGCAAGAGAAAGAGACTCATCTCTGAAGAGGAGTTAACAGCCCAAATCCTGCCCGTTGTCTGCCAAGCTTGTGACAGGAGGACAGAGCATGAGAGCACCCTGCTGTCAGTGCCTCCCACACCCCCTAATCAAGGGACTCCCCTTAGGAGAAGCCGGAGAGAAAGGCCGTCGCTGGTCTGACTTGGAACTGTTAATTGCACACAGCTAGTAAGGGAAATGCACCCTGACCCAGACACTGTGAGCGCTTGAGGAGTTAGAGAGAAAGAGACATGCAGAAAGGTTTAGGGAAAATACCCCAAGGGTGATGCAGAAAGCTGTTTATGCATGTAGGCAGGGAGTAATCTCCTTATTTATAAATGAGTGAGCTGACCTGGGGAAGGGGAGCTTTGTGGATTATAACCACAATCCAGCCCAACGTGACAAGCTTGTCCATCAAAGAGCTCTCCCCTCCTTGACAGCCAAAGCCTTGGAGAAAAATTTCCCCTCCCTACTCAAGTCTCAGCCTCATGGCAGTGCTGATTTGTCATTTGAGTTTTGTAAGGATCTCAGCTATTTTAATTTACAAACTGTTCTTTTCTTTGGAAATATCTTTTCTGTGTTTATCTTTCTCAACTTTTCAACTTCCCCTCCTTCTCTTTCCTTAGCACTTTCCTTTTATTCTACAAAGCAAAACCCACTACCCTTCCCACAGAACCTTTCCTATTTCTGGATTTGGGGTCAGATACTTCCATTTGGAAGCCTTGCTTCTTCTTATCTGAAGCTGAGTGTCCTTGGGGACCATGCTAAAATCTATTCTTTGTCTACAAGAAGGTTTTCGGCCATGCCCTATTGTGATGGCTCCATTACTCAAGTCAGTTTAGGATTTGGGTATAGTGTACTCTTAATATTCTGGCTCTGTAATTGACATGTAATTATGGGTGAATTTTATTACATGGTGTGGTTGTCTCTCTGATTTGTTAGAGGCCTTCTTGTTAGCCTCCAAAGAATTTCCTCTCCTTTCCCACAGCAATAAAAAGTCACATATTCAAGCAGTCCTTACTATCAGTGGATGGGAAGCGGTGTAAACTTGAGCCAGAAGACACAGATATATTCTCCAGTTTGCTGTTGACTGCCTACTGAGCAGCATCTGGGGATATAGCCATCAACCAGACAATTAATACTGCCGTTCTCATAGGTTTCAGTCCTAGTGGAGGCAGGCAGAAAATAAGTACGTTAAAGGAATATTCAAACTTACTTTTCAGTGCTAATTTTTAGTGGTTCTAGCTGAACATGAGGGCTGTTGTAGAGAACTGATTCTATTTATCCTACAGTGGAGACTGGAGAATGGATTCAAATGTCCAATGAGAGGCATAAAAGAGAAAGACTTGTTCTGTGTCACTCCAGAGAGCCAGAAGTAGATCCACATGGTGGAAGTTAATAAGGAAGCGAAATTCAAGCCCGGCTAATTTTGATGCTTCTACCCTAGAGGTAATATTAACTATCTTGAGGCCAGTGATTTCAGAAGAGGAGTACAATTAGAATTCTACCCTAGGTAATATTAACTATCTTGAGGCCAGTGATTTCAGAAGAGGAGTACAATTAGAGTCTGGGGACATGCTAGGGCGATATGTAGGGTTGCTTCAAGTAACCTCTGTGGTTCTTTCCAGGTAAAGACTCTTAAGATTCTCTATTGTCAATTGATAGCTGGATAAAGATGTCTCTTAGGATCTGGAATGGAATGATTCACATCCTAGGTCTATTAGTTACTACCTGTGGAACCTTACATAACTTCTTTCAGTTTTACTTTCCTCCTCTGTAGAATGGATACAACCTTGCGGAATAGCTCAAGAATTAAATTAACCAAGGCTTGTAAATTACCTAATGCCCCTCAAGTGGCATTTGTGGTTGCAGTTGGCTTTTGAAAGGTTATAATTGTCATCAAGACCTGAGGACAACGACTTTACTTTCCTTCTCTAGAGTACCCTCCCTTCTGAGGCCATGATGAGGGAGTCAGTGAAAGAAGTAGGCGGGGAAAAGGTGGCAGCTGCTTGTTGAAAACACTGAGGATCATAGAAACACTACCAATCCCCAGGCCCCACCCCTGTGCCATCACCACATCAGAACTACCCAGAGAGCTCTCCTCCACCTAGATGACAGTTCTTTTCTCATTTTCTCCCTTCTGAGCTAGTGTTAGTGTTAATTAAAATTTTGACTTCACTAGGAAAGGAAAAAATAGGAGTAGAAAGTGATGGAGGGGGGAAGATACAGTGTGATTTGTTTTGCATATCCCTCCCCCGCCCGACAAGCACCCCAGGTTTCCAAGGAGATGGCCCTGATAATACATTCAGAGATATCTTTTTGATCCAGGTAACTTTATATAAATATAACCCCAGAGAGAAAGCCATAAGCTCCTCTTGTAAGATAAGGATCTGCCAGTTCTTCTGGTCTAAAATGTCTTTGAGTGAGAAATTCCCTGCAGAAGTAAAGGAAGCTCACAAAGCAGAGAAGAATGAAAACATCTGGAGGGAGCCCAAGCTGGGAACTGGAGGGCCTGACCATCTGCCAGACGGCCAGATGCTGCTGCTGGAAGCCTTTTGCCTCTCAGCTTGTCATCTGGGTCCGATGATGCCATCCAAAAGAAAGACCACAGAGTGGGAAGGCAGTGAGCAATCCATCTCCTCCCACCCGCGGCTCTTAATTGTGTGACACAGGGGGAAAGAGGAGGAAGGTGGTTACAACGTTTGCCCACAAAAACCACATCTTCCTCGTGGAAAAGACCATCCCAAAACACATGACCCTGACCACCCAGAACCTACAGAACGAGACTTACTCGTTCCATCTCCCTTCCTTTTCCTTTGGTCTAAGTGGAAAGGACAAATGGGTTTAGTGCTGTAGTTGTCAGGGAGAACTGCCATCTTCTGCCAACTTGGGAGTGTATTAAGAGTTTCTAACCGAACGCTTCAGTCATTACATTACAGGATTTCCCGTATTGCAAGTGTTCTTTCTATTAACAGCGTTGGTGTCTGATTTTGGCCAAAGTAGATCATTGGGATTCACAGGGACATCCTCTTCTTTTTCCGTTGCAGAAGCAATCAAGGGTCTGTGCATACAGCACTCACAAAAGGAAAATGATCAAAACCACACACACAAAAAGGGCTATTAAATTCCAGATGAGATTACTGCTTCGTCTGATTCCCACCACTCAGGAATGTCTTCTGTCTCATAATTGCTCACTGACAGATAGACCTACACGAGCAACATGGTAAACGTTGTAGCTGTCATACAGCTTTATGCTACATCTTCAGTTTTGGCTAAGGCCTGTTTTCAGTGTGAGTAGTGCTGTAATATGTCTGTAATGTGTTTTTATTCTAGTATGCGTGCTTGAACTTGCCAATAATTGCAGCATTTTCTGGGTGCAGGCAAGGCAGAGACTAATTTTCAAGAGGCACCTGTCGGAATAATTTAACATATAATTTTCAATCTCACATAATTATTCAGATACATTATTATGTAGTTTACAAATTGGGAGGAGGTTATTTGTATTTAATCATACAGGGAAAGGTATATTGTATAAATTGAAAATCTTGGGTTGCTGATGGCTCTGCATTCGTTAGGAAAGTGACGGGGACATCTGCTGAAACCCCATTATCACTGCTCATTGGAAACGGGCTGTGTGTCACTCTGCAGAGGGGACTGTTTTAAGCTTCCTGTCTAGTTTTCTTTATGCAGGGCTGGCAGGGCTGTGGCCAAAGACAGCCTCTTGTTACCTCTGTGCCTTTTGGATCCTTCCCAAAGATCCAGTGTTAGGCTGCATTGCTACTTCTGCCTGTTGAAAGTTGTTCATAGTGAAAAGAGGTGCTGGGAGATAAGAAGATAATCCCTTGCTTAGTGTGGGGGTGACAGTTATCCTCAATGTAGCTGTACCAGTGGAAAGTCTGAAGTTTAAAAAATAGCAGAAGTGGGGGAAATAAAAATGGGATGTCAATTTATATTCAGGTTTGGGTTTTTTTTATATATACTTTCAAGGTTTACAAATGTCACAGTTAGAAAGATCTCTGATATTGGGGGTTTGGGGAAAAATTAAAGTTGCATTAAAAAAATAAAAAAACAAAGTCCTAAGGTTAGGTCAACTGCTTTAAGGCTAAGCGGTGGAGAGAACTGCTGATTTTTGCCACTGGTTTATCACATATGCTTCAGGGACCTGGGGACACTTGATGACAATGAGTAATTTCTGAGAAGGTACTGGAAGAGGTGAGAACTCCTCTGCCAGAATCAGCCATGCTTCAGCCTGATGGCGAGTGTTTAGTAATGATGTGGAACAGTGGCCAATGCAAATCTCAGTCAAAGCAGAGCACCTCGAGATCTCAAGAAAAACAGACCAGGGGCTGTTCAAACCAGTGCAGATGTCTCCAGTGTTCGGTATCTAATTATATATGCTCTCTAATAACGGCCTAATTATTTTTTAATGTTTCAAAGATCAAGGGTAAACTTAAAACTCTCATGGCCTTTAAATAGCAAAAGATTGGAGTCTTCTGTGGAACTGGTCTCTTCTTGAAAAATACTCCCTTTTTACACAGTTTTGGAATCAGCAATGACCTTTCAAGGCATCCTTGTCAGCCACTCTGGATGCCTTGCCTAGTGCCTTTTGTGCACTGTCTCGTTTTCTCCTCACAGGAGCCCAGTGGAGGCACCATTAACATCTCCATTTCCCCTGCAGAAGCTCACATCACTCTTCATTGTTGGAAACGAGACATCATACTCTTTTCCCAAGCGAATCCCCTTATAAGAGAAAGGTGAAAGTGACTCAGTCAAAAACAACCGTTGGGATAGTGGCACAACTTGAACTTGAAGCCAAGTCTTGTGACCTCCCAGGCCTGGACTCTTTCCACCATTGGATGGTGGGTTCTCTGAAGCTGTTTTGCAAGCTTTCTCAACATGAGCAGTTCATTTCTTAGTTTTCCCAAATAGTGCCAAGTGTGTAATAGATACTTAATAAATATGAACTGGTGGCTCAAAATACTCTTTGAGTTTGAATGTGCCACGGATGCAA
The DNA here is from genome assembly GCF_012274545.1 of Fukomys damarensis. Classification (NCBI taxonomy): domain Eukaryota; kingdom Metazoa; phylum Chordata; class Mammalia; order Rodentia; family Bathyergidae; genus Fukomys; species Fukomys damarensis. Next base: position 12,057,337 of record NW_022900921.1, on the reverse strand, counting down.
AGACAATAAAAGAACAAAATAATATAGATTGTTAACCCTTTGCAGAAGATAATTTTCAAATCACCTTCAATTAAAGTGAAATATTTTCTAATTACTCGAGGATAAGGAGCTTTCCAGGACTATGGTATAATCCATTGTGGAGACTGGATTACAGTGTCACAAGTCAGAGGATCCAGTTTCAAGCCCACTCCTGCCCAGCTGCACTTTGTTTGGGCCACCTGAATGGAATGGCTACAGGAGCAGAGGCATCCAGGTTTCTCCTGATGTCCTAAAGAGAGAAATGAATGATCAGAATGGAATGCCTTTCTATGTTTTATTTGTTTGTTTTACAGAAAGTTCTAAAAAGCTGTTAGGTATGGAGATTTCTCAAAAAACTGAAACTAGGAATTCCATTTGACCCAGCTAGGTATTATTCTGAAAGAGTTGAAAACACCATGTTACAGTGATACATGTAACCCATGTTTAAAGCAGAACGATTCATAATAACTGAATTTTGGAAGTGGCCTATATGTCCATCCACGGATGAATGGCTAAAGAAAATGTAGTATTTACACACAATGGAGTACTACTGTGGCACAAAAAAGATAAGCTTGAGTCATTTATAGGAAAATAGATGCACCTTGAGACCTTAATGTTAAGTGAAATAAATCAGTCACAGAAGCTTCAATATTGCATATTTCTGTTACATGGGAAACCCAAATTATAAATAAAGAGCAAAATGAAAGTAGGGCGATAGATCTTTCTCAAATGGGAACAGGATCAAGGGATAGCAGGGAGGGAGAAGAGGGAAAGGAAATGAAAAAAGTAATTAAGATGTGTGTGTACATGTACCAGCACCACACAGGGAACATAATCATTATGTACTGAAAATATGTCCTAATAAAAGTATTAAAAAAGCTATTAGAATTGTTGGACTAGTAGACAATTTTGACAGGTAGTGGAAGAAGGTTGCAAACTCATGGAAAATAAAACAACCACCCGTGAGAATTCGCCCTATGTGTGTAATAGGCCCAGCACATATGCAGAACATCAGAGCTTTGAAATCATCCTAAGTTTGCATCCCAGCCTCTGCCACTTAGCTGTGTGGTCTTGAGCAAGTTACTTAAGCTCGTAAAGCTTTGATTTCATCATCAGGAAACTGTGGGCAATACCACTCCCCTAAAAAAAGATTCAATGGGAGAATTATGAAAAACAACCAGCACATCGTATATTATGAGCCTTCAAAAAAATGGTAGCTATTACAGTATGTTTGAATGAACTATTTATTGAGTGTTTAGCCCTTCACATGTATATATAGGAAGATTTAAGGGATAGAAGAAAGAATAAAGCAGAACTTCTGTGTTATGGAGATGTTTTCTCATTTATAATAGTTGAGGGGACACAACCCAACTTCCTGTCAATATAGGGAATATTTTATTTTGATTGAAAGTGATTTGGAGCTTGCCTTCTGTGAAGGGATCACAATCCATATTATTCTTTTATAGTCTTTGTGTCTAAGGGATCTTTCCTTGTACAACTTGCCCCTGCCCTTAATTTTTCTACCATTTATTCACTGAGTAGAATAAATGGGAATTTCCATCTTCTACACTTTTTTTAAACTTCCTCTCCTCTTTGCCTCTCTCTTTACGCTGCATCATGAATGATTTCAGGAGAAGAAACGCTTGTTTGTGTCAGTAGTTCCAAAAGCACGATTTGCCTGATCTTGGAAGTTTTATTTTTAGAACTTGGAAGTTGTGTTTCAGCAGCTGGTTGGGGAGCTCGGGCTTTGGATATGTTTACAGCTGGGAGCACTTTTCACCTCTGTCTCAAGCGATCACAGGTGAGGCTCAGGCTGCTGGACTTCAGAACCTTCTAGGCTAGATTATACCCTCCTTGTGATTTACTCGCAGTTGTTTTCGCAGGAAAGAGCTCCTTTATTGACAGTCCTCAGTGGAATGATAGCCTTCTCTGTAGTTACTCACCTGCGTGAGTGACTTTTCTTCTTTAACCTGCTGTCTCGCCTTCACAGATTGTGTATGGCGCTTCAGCATTAAATGAGATAAGGCATGTACAGTACATAGGGCACATAGTAAGTGCTCAGTGATCGTTCACTGACCCTATTATTAGTTTTTTACACTCTCCTTTATTATCAAACACCCAAACAAACCTGCTTTTACTGCATTTGAATTCATTCAAAATGTGGTGCAGAGAGAGCTGTGCTCATAGTAAGTGCTCAATGAGTGTATTATATGATCAACATTTTCTAGCTGTCATCTCACTTATTATTGATTTTATAGTCCTATACAAGAAAATGATTATCCTCCTCCATTGTTAAATGAGAGGATTTAGGCAAAATGCTTATGGATTGAAATGTGTTTTGGCATTCATTGTAGTCTTTATCCCATTTAATATTGTGATTCACATATGTCACTGATGAGCAATTACATAATGTGTAATATGTGTAGTACATGTACCATGTCACCTTTAGAAAATCTAAAGAGACACAAGTGGCTCCTTAAAAAGGTCCCAATGAGGAATCCTGAATTTAGAGATGTGGGGGAATTTATACTTTATAATACTTGTACATCCGCTGCCCCATCTGACTGTTGCAAAGGTCCTTTGAAATTGGGAGGGCAGTTGTGAGCTCCCTTTCCACATGATGGGATGAAAACTCAGGGAATTTAGAGGACTGGCCCACGTGATATAGTAAGTGGTCAAGTCCCGTGTTCTTTCTACCACAATGCCTACTCTGATGCCGAAAGAACCTAATCCTGCTAGTAAGACCGCAACAGCACAGAGGAGGTGATATCTGGTCTTGGTTTTAAAGCATGAGTTAGTCTCTAGGTCTCCAATTAACTACAGAAAAAGAAATGAGGTGTCTTGCTTTGAGATCTTGGTGGAATAGAAACTAACTTGCCTTTTGACATAATTTAACTAGGGGAAATTTCAAGACTGAGTGAGAAGAGGAGAGGGGAGGGGAGGGGAGGGGAGGGGAAGGAGGAGGAGAAGGTTTTTACCTTTTACGTCTCTAAAAAGACATTTTTAGACATTAGAAAACGTTTTCTTTTTATTTTTCTGCCCTCTACCCTATATTTTTAGTGTTTTTGGCTACAGATGACTTTCAAGGACCAGAAGAAAAAAATAAATTCCCTTTTCCTTAATTCAAAATTGGAAAAAGAATGAAGATAGGATTTGATTCATATCTTTCATATTCTTATAGCCTTATACTTTCACATAGGGGGTTTCAAGGTTGTTTCATCACGCAGTAAACACTCTTTGGACTGTGCCACTTTTTCCAGGAATTTGGGAGTGGCATTTTAGGTAGCATGTTAATTTTTTTATTCTAGTGACCTATTTCCTTCAGTCATTTGTAGGACACATACTGATATTTAGGCCAAAATTGCTTAAACTACGTTTTAAAGCTTCTTAAACCCCCTCCTTAAAAAGAAATGACATAACCTTCAGTCATTTTAAATGTTTTAACAGACCTCTTTGAAGAACAACAAATCCCTGTAACATTTCTCAGATAATATTGTCCTACACCTGGAACATAACACCCATTTTGAAACGGTAATTTGGTCCCCGAAGGGCCCTTCAGCCTCTGGCCTGCCTGCTTACCCCACTGAACTGTCTAAGAATAAAGCCCAAGATAAATGGGGTTGGATTTATGTGGAGTAATTTAAAGCTACTGCTTAGCCTTGTCTTTCTGTGGAGAATGTACTTGCAAATGCATTTTAAGTTTGAACCATCCCTTGAACACCTGATTTTGTGATTTCTGTTTCCTTCCTGCCCCATTGTGGATCCTTTATTAGAAGACTGATGAACCTTGGCCTCAGCAAAGGATTAAGTGAGCAGGTTCTTCATGCAATAAATCTAAACACATTGAAAGCAAGGAAAAGGGATTTCCCATGTGTTTTGGGTGGATTTATAAGTGCCAAAGGCTAAACAACTTACAAGACAAGTGAGATTGCCCCCTTTTCCAACCTGGACATGTTCTAATATTGTGACACTGTGTAGAATTAAGCTGGCTTACTAAGTAGAAACATGTAACATAATTGAAAATGCACAATACAAAGAGGAATTCTCAATATAGCAATGCCCTGTTGTGAAGATTATACTGATTTATAAGGACTGCTTTAACTCCTAATCCCAGCCATGCACGACCAGAGTCAAGCTGAGTCTTTTATAACCAGGGGAAGAGAAAAGAGGCTTACTAATATATATTCCCAAAATTGAATATAAAATTGGAATTGGTGGTTGAGCAAGCCATTCATTTCTCTTAAACAATATAACAATGAAAACATTTTTATTACATTTTGACATGTGGATTTTCAAAGAAATTCAGGCATTCTCTATTTCAGAAATGATAGGTATAGCCAGATCATGGACGAGTAATGAAAATGAGTGGCATGTGGGGAGAAGGATAAATACGGTGGGACATAAACCATGTAGAAAAGATCTACAAGGAAGAAAGTGTCGGGCTGGTGGACATAAAAGGAAAACAATAGCATAATGTGTAAAATAAGGGTGAGAAACAACAAGGTAAAAGAGGACCTTGGGATAAATGCTGAGGAAGTAAAATCATTATAGCTTGAAATCAAAGGATAAGAAAGAGTACGAATAGGAATTGAGTGCTCCATTGCTTTCTTTCTCCCTCTGTACCCCTTCTTTCTTTGGGAAAGGATTTTATCATGACAAGTTATATCATTGAAGTCTGATCAGAGCTGAGAATACTGAAAGTTCGTTGATAGACGCACAAACAAGCCCCTGTCCAGGCCATATTCCGGGTGGCCTGTTAATCCGCTGCTTCAATATTCCCATCCTTACCTCTGAAATGGGAAAATAGTACTTAGTACACATGTTGAATTCAGTTATATATAGATGGAAGAATAAACTGCTGTACGATAGTTTTAAAATTATCAGGAAGAAGTGTGAATGTGTATATCTGCATATATGGATATGCATGTGTGTGTATGTGTAGGAGTAAAAGATTGGGAAAGACCTGCAATATAATGACCCATGATATGTTGCACAATCATGGTGACTGTGGGTGAAGTCCATAGAGGCTGTACTGACTGTACATAAGGGGACCTTTTTTTGGTTTTGTTTTTGTGTTTATTTTTTCTTATTGAGTTTATTGGTACATTTTAGGTGTACGGTACAGTTACATTCATCATTGGGCTCTTGTACCTTTACATGACTGGTCTTGGTTCTCATTTTTTCCCCATACCCCTGCCCTCCCTTCACCCCCGCCTCCTTCCCCTATTTACAAAAACTTTATTTCCATTTTTTTCATTTTCTCATATTTTTTTCTTTTCCCTTATTTCCTTTCTCCTACCCTTCCCACTGACAAGGGGACCTTTTGGATGAAAAGAAACCAACTGGCAAAAACAGATTAATTAATCAGCTAAAATAAAGCCAATTTTGTTTTTTGCTTCTTTGTTTTTCATGAGAAATAAAATCCTCCCAAGACTTCCTGGTTCCCAGAAATTGGAAAGCTGCACAGCGAGAGGTGAATGTTCAAAACATTGCCAAGGAAAACTTAGGAGCCAAGAGATAGTTAATTGCTGTGTGTGTCTAGCCTGTGTATTCCACATAGACACATTCATATATACACACACATATGCACAAATGTACACATATAGAAACACACAGTATTCAGCCAGCTCCAAGAGCAAATATCAGAGAAATAAAGATGAGCCCTGAATTGAGACCTGGGACAGCAGTGGTTCTGAAAATGGCAAGGTTTAGCACTGGGTCTACTTCAGTTCCAAAGGAAATAACAACGAAGATTTGTTTCTGCTTGCGAGGAAGTGAGTAGTAGGGAAAAACACACATGTGCTCTGTCCGTACAAAGGGAGGAGGGCTCTGTTACCATCAGGGAAAGGTGCACTCCCTCCTACGGCTGCAAGCATAGTGCTCCTGATGAAAGCAGTTTGTCTTGCTCAGAAGTCAGTGCACTAAGTTATCTAATTTCAGAAACTGGTAAAATACAGAAATCTTATCTTAAAGCCAAAATAAGGAGCAGTGGCAAGAGAGAGAGAGACATGGGTTTAAAAAATGGCATTCCAACCCCCCAAAATAGGAACTGTGGTTGTGTTCAAAGTAAAACAAAACAGATACCCACAAAATACACTGTGTACAGTAGGAAGCTGTCAGTTTAATTTCCTCTAACTCCACAATACCTTATAATTCTGTCATGGAAAAGAGGCTAACGCAGTACATTGATTTGTGAATCAGCTGCCTTAAGAGATACTACAAAGTCTGTCTTGTGTTCAAGAGTCAAGGTGTTTCATTTCTCTTTCATGTTCCAGGCAGGGGTAAGAAAACTAAGAATGGCCCTTTGAATGCCCAAAATAAGATAGACACTAGCTGGGCGTGCAGAGTAAGAACACTGATACTAATTGTATCAGTAAATCAAATCATGTCGTGAAGACTTAGCTCAATGGAATGTAGAACTAATGCTATTAAAACTTGCCAAGTTTTGGGCTGGGGATTTAGCTCAGCGGTTCTGCCACCTGCCTTGCAGGTACAATGGACCTGAGTTCGATCCCTGGTACCCCCCAAAAACAAACAAACAAACAAACAAAAAACTTACCAAGTTTTGTTTTGCAATGTTAACTAGAAGGCCTACACCTTTAGCAGCGATCCATCTCCAACTAGAGCAAAGATGGCGTAATCTCAGCTGCAATCTATAAAACTCTTGTATATTTGATACAAGGCTTAGCAGCAGGGTGGCAAAGGTGGGGGAGGGACCGAAACAAAAGGCAGCAGACAAAATGAAAAGTATAAATAGAAGTAGTGAATATACAGTAACCTGGAGGAAATTACGGTAATGGCGCTTTCAGTTCTTGTCTCCATTTGTAACAGTGAGAGAAATGACTGAGGGATGTAAGAGAGAGCTACAGAATCCCAGAGTTTAGACAGCACAGGAGTCTGTGTCTTTAGAAAAGAGAGATACAAGACTAATGGGGACCTGGTGAGAAGTCTGCATGACTCTGGGAGGCATGCAGAAGGGGCCGGTGGCTTTCTCATCTGTGTTAAACGTGAGGATAAGGGGCTTTTAAATGAATGAATGTATAGACACCATCTTTGATGTTCCTTGTCAGGAAGCATAATTATTGAATAAAGGCCTTGTGGCCAGAACAGCAGGGGTTTAAGACTGCTCCCAAATGTAAATAAATGTAACACTTAGGGGAAAATTAAAAAAAAAACAACAACAGTGTTGCCTGATTCCTTATAAAATGCCTTATGTAATAGCTTTGACCTTGCAACTTTTTTGCATCTAGCATATGCATTTTCATTTAATTAATTTTCACAGCTAGAGTGTGAGAAGGAAGGACATTATTATGTCCAGTAACAACAGAGGAATAAAGAACACAAGTAGAGAAGACATGGAGGTTTTGCTTTGGCTCTGCTAGTAGCTTACTTTGGCTTCTCACAAATTCTCTTATCGTCCTAAACAATGAGCATTTCTGAGCAAATAATTGATAAAGCCTTTATTATCTAAATTCTAAAAGTCTTTGGTTGCCTAGGTTCACCAGTGAAAGAGGGATGGCAGAAGCTAAACTTCTTCTGTCTTCACTCAGCATCATAATTCTCTTAGATGCATTATTTGTAAGCTTTCTACTCCTTTTTGCCATCCTCTGAGTTTTCAAAATTTCCCTTTATAGTTGGGCATGGTGGTACACACCTGTAATCTCAATTATATTGGAGGCTGGAAGTTTGAGGCCAGTGTGGGCAATTTTGTGAAATCCTATCTCAAAATACATACATACATACATACATACATACATACATACATAATTCATTTAAAGGGCTAGGGATGTAGGTAAGTGCTCTCTGGGCTCAGTCCTCAGTACTCAAAAAAAAAAAAAATCCTGTATATAATGTCATTAGGGAGTAGATAGATTAGTAGGAATTGTACAAATTCATTTAAATTTTTTTTGACTTTAGGAAATCTCAGTAGAAAGACACTGAATCCCTTCAGCTGTTTCTGCTTAAAGCTCAGTTAAGTTTAGCAGGACCCTTCATTTCTATCTGTATTCTACTTTCAAGTATCATGCTCCATCTTTTGACTTAGATATTTATTAGTGGTTCATTCAGCAAGATCTTGCTGAGTGCTTACCACGGCCTAGGCATGCTGTAGTGTTGAAATTAACCTTACAGACTGCTGGGCATTTCCTTAGATGTGGGGTTTGAGGATGTGGGAAATCAAGGTGGTATTAGTAGTGGTGTGAGTTGGTCTTTCTCAGTGGGGTATAGACTGGGAGAAAAACCCTACTATACTCAGTGGGAACTTGAAGACTAAAAAATACAGATAAGAGGGGAGGAAGGAAGATAATGAAATAGTGGGAAAAGGAGAGGAGAGAGAGAAAATCTGCTTGTGCTGGTTGAGAGCTGGACACATCTGCTGTAGGGGCAGGCAGCAGGGGGCAAATCTGGTGGTCAGGTGGACGGGAAGAAAGGAGAGGAGACCCTTAGGCACACAGATGGAGCTGGTGGTGAGGATTCCTGGGATGGGAAAAGCCCAGGGAAAACTTTATTATGCAAGGGATGAAGGGAGATTAGCCGGAATATGTAGAAGGAAATTCGTATTAGAGACACAAGTCAAACCCTTCTGGTTATTCTTTTTGGCACTGCAAAATTTTCTCCTCAATTCAAAATATATCAGTGCCAATTCTAAGGTCTTTAATATAACTTATCAATTTTTACTGGGATGTGGTAGAGATATGCATTTTATATCAAAAAGATGTAGTCATAGAAAATGTTTCCTTGCCAATTCGCTGAACAGGTTTAGCTCATTGAGTGTGAAAGCTTTCTGTAGCTATGTAGATTTATTACCTTTATGATTATACACTGCTTTCACATTCTTGCCTGTTAGCAATGTACACAACTTTTTTTGAAAACAATCTTACCCAGTTATGTTTTATTAGACATAATACACCAGCCCTAGTCAATACTCTGATATTTTTATTTTAACTCAGACATTGATCCCACACTCTACACACACAACATGCACACACATACAGAAGAAGAAAAAATGAGGATCGAATTTTAAGAGCCTCTTGTGTTTCTTCACCACCTGGAAAAAATGGGAGGGAAAAGCCCTCGGTAGTAGTAACTGTTAATATATGTTGCCTTTTGTGGCTCTCTTTCCAGATCAAATAAATAATTTGTAAGGTTTCGATGACAAAAGGATGAGACCTTACCTGCCAGCACTGCTACACGCAGTCTGATTTAGAGATTTAAGCAGAGAAAGCATCCTTTCTCCCGTTTCCCCTGGAAACAGAGAACCCAGCAGTGAGGTTAATCATTTGAATTTTGCAATTCATATGGAGGCAAAACAAATCATTCTTCACCTTGGCCCCTGGAAAATTGTTGACAAACTTTTTAGAGCTCAGGGTTAGACTTTCTTCCCGCTTGAGTCATAAACATGAAATGCTTTGAATATGTTGTTTCATAACCTGACCTCCCACTGAAGTGAATCCTACTAGGTGATATAAAATGGAGTGGAAATCACTTGTAGAATACTGAGATAGATTGAAAATAAATAGAGGAGTAGGGAAGGAACTTCCAAGCACAAAGACACTTAACTGGGGTTGAAGGTAGAATCTGCCCATGAAGGTGACCATTGGAAATGCTTACTCAACCATAAGCTTTTCTTAATAATTATCTGGGAAATTGTTCAAGGACAAGGTAATGAATATGAAAATAAGGTCCTAGCCACTTCTGGAAAAACAGGACATTCCAGGGATAAGCTTTAGCATAAAGTTCATTAATTCCAGGCTCGGGAACTGAGCAGCACTACAGGTACACTTCACTAGGTACAATGGCTTTTTCTGAAGAAACTGTATATAAATTGAAACCTGTTTTGAAAATCTAGGGTAATGAAACTCTGGTAAATTTTGTGGCTTATTCTTAGGGTCAGAGAATTTGTAATTATTGATAAGGACATCTCTATACTGATTAAGTTCTGTTGTGTATATTTTTCAGATCAAATTAGGACATAATGGTCTTTAAGTATCTCTTGAGTTTCTCTGCTTGTAGCATAGCCGCTGGTCCACACCACTTTTCCAGTGTGACATGCTGATGATAGAAATATCTCAAGCTATGACTTTTCATGCAGACATAGATAATTGCTGTATCCTTGCAAATAATCTGGAATAAATAATCTTTAAGTGAAAGCTTTCACACCCAATGAGCTAAATTTGTTCAGTGAGTTAGCAAGAAAACATTTTTTGACTATGTCTATTTCATATAAAATGCATACTTCAACCACATCTCAATACAAATTGATAAACTATATTAAAGTCCCATTAAGAGTGCCAGGAAGAAGCTGAACATTTGAAATTAGGATCTTTGAAAAAAAAATTTAGGTTTCTACCTCCACGGTGCCCTTTTCTGTAACATCTCTTCTTTTGTGAAGAGAATCATCATCCTACCTGTGTTTTGTAACCAAACAAATATTCATTTTCTCACAGTGACTGTATCTGTTCTTAAATATTAATCTCCTAGTAGTGAAGCAGTGTCCTCTTACATAAAATTGGGCCAGGATGAAGTCTTTATTTTGAGATAGAAACAGGAACATCTCTTACTTAAATCGGGTTAAGTGATAGACTCTAGGCATGGCACTTTCCAGGGTACAACTCCCCCTTCATCCCCAAGTCTTTACTGAAATGCTTTTGTCTAAAGAATGTGTTTATGATTTTGGGGGGCTCAAGTTCACCATTGCAAAGCAAGTGCCCATCCATCTATCTTGGAATGTTATACATCAGAAATAGCATGGGATTTGTCAGTTATTGATGAGTATGGCTGGAAGACACTGAGCACTTGGCTTCAGACCAACACTTGATTGCCAGTGCAGGGAGTGCCTGTTGGGTTTCAATAGCTTGCAGTGTAGCTGCTGGTCCACACCAGTGTGACATGCCAATGATAGAAATACCTCAGGTTGTGACTTTTCTTTTGCAAGGCACAGATAACACTGTATCCTTGCAAATAATCTGGAAGGCAGCTATGGATGGATACCTTTTGAGAATTAGGACAGGAGCATTGGGCAAAGGCAGCAGCAATCTTCACATTTGCAAGCGCTGCCAGCAAGGCCAGACTCCTTTCCTTTCCTGCCTTATTACAACCTTCTTCCAGCTGCGCTTGGAGCAGAGTTGGCAGTCATGGGGAGGACCCAGGTGGAAAAGGAATTTCCATAAGTACTTTGCATAGTAGGCTCATTATATTCATTTGTGCATTTTCTAACATTTTACTGTGCTAGAAAGAGAAAATAATAATGACATAGAACATTATGGTGCAGGGCAATGGTTAAGAACATGGTCTTTGGGGCATGGCAGACCTAAGTTTGAGTCTCGGTTCTGCTACTCAGTAGTGTGACAGTTAAGTAGCTTGCTCAGACGTTACGGATGCTATTCCTGCATCTGTAAGGGAGCCACAATCACTCCTCCAGAGGAGTTATGAGGATCTGATGAGCAAGTAGCTGAAGTGTGAAGTGGATGCCTGGCCTATGCAGGTGCTCAGTAAACCTAGTGTAATATGATGGTTACCGCATGTACCATTTCTGCTCCTCACTGTACCCCTGGGCCACGTGCATTATTTAACTGATCTACTAAAAAATGTCCTCTTCCAACTTTGTTATTGTTCATCCAATTTAATTAGCCCAAAGCTGGGGTTAGTCTGTCATCTCTTATCTGTTTTGCTGCCGTAACATCTCGGTTCAGCCCTCCTTTTCCGTCCCACTAACTGTGGCTGTCTTGCGATGGTTCCCCTTCTCTGTTCTGTGCATCTGTATTTTCATTGGGCTTCATAGGCAGCTAGAGAGCTGGTTCTAAAGCGTTAGTCTGTGGGTTAAACCCTTCAGGGTCTTTCCATTGCCTTCCAGATGAACCTTGATGCTCAAGCAGGTAATACCTGTCTTCAGTGATCGTCCCTAGGTCACCTCTCCTTCTTCTGCATCCTCAGCAAAGTCACAGACCTGACCTTTGGCCACACAGAGCTCTCTGCTGTTGCAAGAAGGGACTGTTTAACCTCAGGCTAATGCCCTTTTGTACATACTACAGCTGCTGCCTGGAACACCCTTCTCTCCATTTGTGAGACAAACAGCACAGAAACTAAGGGGATAGACTCAGGGTTAGGTCCCCTGTATCTGAGTCCTTTCTCCCATTCAGTAGCTAGGTGACATTACTTGATTTCCCCATGCTAGAGTTTCTCATCTTTATGGGTAATAGTTCCAGCTACTTTTATTGTCAGTAGGTATAAGTGAACAAATAGCTTTGCACCATTTCAAATATTTTCTCGTAGAGTAAGTGATTAATCTCAATAATATAATAATAGTTGTTAGAGTTGTTCCCACTAATGTTCCAGGATTCTGCTCCAGGTGTAACTCTGACTGTGATTTCTGTGACCCAGGGCTTTGTTCCTTGCATACCCCACCCCCCTGTCTGTCTGTGGGTTCTGCCGAAGAGAACACAAGCACAACACTCTAGTTGGCTGGCTGTCTTTCCCCTGCTCAGAGGACCATCCTTGCTTCCTTCTGTGTCCCCATTTTTCTATCTCCAGCAACAAACATGGTCCTTGACAAGTACTTATACCTAATTAGATGCTTATTGAATACATTATCCTCATTTTATGGACAAGAAAAGTGAGATTAGGATAATTTGAGAAGTTTTTTTAAAGCGGTTAAGTAACTCACTTGACTCATATTTCTTACCTGTAAAAGGAGGGGGTTATAATCAGATACCTGATGGAGTTGGTAATAAACTGAGACTCCCTGGCTTTGAATCCTTGTATATTGCTCTATCGCTTACCCATCGTATTTTGGCCCTGTGATTCTTAGTGAGTGGAGTAGGACGACAGTTGATTTTGTATCGCTGTAGCCGTTCCATTCCTTGCGCCAAAATAAACTCCTGAAAATAAAGGCAGAAGCGACTTCAGCTTTCTGGGGAGAAAATCTTAACAGATAACAGTATTGTGCCAGACAGCGCTGCCCCGTGCAGGGTGCCTGTGTACCTGCTGTAGCAGATACGTTCCTGGAAAGGGTTGGCTCACATGTGCGCTGGAGAGCAAGCTTCCACGGAGATGCCTCCTTCCCAAGTCAGGGCCGAGCTCCCTAACTTTCTACCCTGCTGGGATATTGCTTGTCGGTTTCTTATCTTTCAGTTGTGTATGTAGCTATTCTGCCAGACTGTGAGTTCCTCCAGGGCAGGGGCCACTTCTTTATTGTCACACACTGTCTGGTTCCTTGCGTGATACCCAAGTAAGGTGGTTCTGAGCAGCAGGGGAAAGGGACACGTGCAGGCTTTGGATTTTGGCTCTGCAGTTTGTCAGCTGCACGAGTTGAGTAAGTTCCTATAACTTGTCAAAGCCTCAGCTCCCCCTTTATAAAATGAGGCCGGGCACTTTTCTTATGACTGTTGTGAGAACTGGAAGCAGCGGTATTTGAAATTCACTTGGTACATTCTTGGTACTGGTTCAAGGCTACCATTTATGGAATACTTATTTCTCCAGTACATACAGTGCCTTTTCAAGAGAGCATGCTCAGTAGGGCTTACGAATAGTTTGTTAGCTCTCCACATTTATTGAGTATGTGTTTACATATACGGACACGTGTGTGTGCATTTAAGTACAGAGAAAAGTGAAGGGAGGCTTTCACAAGAGAGAAGGACATTCACTTTTGATGTGTACTATGTGTGTATGCGTAATGCGCATGTAACATATATAAAAATGAATATCTCTTTCTTTTGCAAAATCTCTTTACTTTTAGGCATGTTCATGTGCATCCCTACAGAAAGGATAACGCAGGAATCTTCCTCTTCTTTCCAAAGCCTCCTTTCACTTTCTCCAACATTTTCTACATATTTAGAAAGACATAAAGGCTGAGATCGACTTTGGTGATTACAAACATTTGATGGTCCTAAGGACTCATCTGTCTTCCAGAAAGAGATAGTGAGATAAAAAGCAAAAAGAAGGAAACAAAAAGAAAGGTCGACAAGCAGAACGTAAATTAGCCCCCATTTTCTTTTCTTAAAGGCCTGTACCTTACTGCGAAGTCAGTTTTCTAACACAGTCATGTAGATTCATACATGAGTAGTGCGGCCCTGTGACAACTCGGGGTGTACACACAGTGCTAGGTACTTGACGGTGTGTAACACAACAACATGTATTGCTCCGTGTGTATCCCTGTGCTGTTGAAACTCCCTTGGAGAAGATATGTCAAAAGACTACTGTCTTTGTAGTCCACAATCAATTGTGTTTCTATGAATTATTGAGTTCTTTGCCTTTGCTTTCCTGTCCCTTTCTTTTCATTATAAGATTTCATTGTGGTGATGCAATTGTGTACGATTTTTTTTGCCTTAAAGAAACTTTATGTATTTTTATCTTGTGTTGTCACAAAAGAATCAAGAGAGTCCCGCTTCCTCCATACCTCAGATATTTGAATGTTACAGTGGTGCGATTTAGCCCTTCGCAGGTTCAGTCCCGAGCTTCTAGCACCATTGTAACCCAGAATATATGGAAGGCTCTGGGGATTCTAACTCGTTTTAAGGAGAAAACACTCATTTTTCCTGTGACAATGAGCATGACATTCACATGCTTGCACCCGGTACTGTCTCAAAGCTTTTATACCGAACAGAGAGACATTACTAAATGAACATCTCTTGCTCTTGTGTAAATAGATAGATTAATGGCATTAAGTGAAAGCCAAGCCTGCCTGAAATGTTAACTTCCTTATGGGGTTTTGAGTTTCTCCTATTTTTGATAAATGGACCAATCTGGCAATAAAACCCTTGCACAGTAGGTTAATAATGTCATAGCTGAACTGTGAAATAGTAATGTGTGTACCATCTCTCAGCAAACAATAATCCTTGAAGCCTGATAAATCTATTTCCAGCCCAATTGCATGTTCATTGTTACCCACGACTCCTTCTTTGCAAATACAAAGCAGTCTTGTCACATGCATTTTTAAGCAGAAGCAACCAGGGAAGCCAAAGGCACACAGGCTTGTGAAGGCAAGGGGGAGTGGATTCCTTTCTAGCTCTCTGGAGCCCTGCTGCCCCCAGTGCCCAAGGACTGCCCTCTGAATCCTTGCAGTGCTGGAGCAGGGGTGCAGTGTCACTTTCCCAATCGCTGATGTGATGCTGGAGGCAATGAAAAATCCCCCCAGGCCCTTCAGTTTTCATTGATCACTAAGTAGTAGGCAAGGTCTGGTGCTATTTACCCCAACCCCTAATGACAGGAGAGGCTTTGGGGAGTCTTCTCTACGCTGACTTCCTGCAGAGCTGGGAATACAGAATCTGGCAAACGTCTGCAGGCTTCAGACAGCCCGCAGCACAGACTGGACTCCTGTGCAGAACACTTCAGCCCCGGGGACGGTAAACAAAAGACAGTCAAATGTCCTCCTTGCCCTGAAACCGGCGCTTTTCACCCCCGTCTGGGGCCAGTCGTGGGTAATTTCAGGGTAAAATATAGACTGCGTTGGTAAAAAGAGAACTGAATCCAAAATCGTGGCTGATTTTGAGGGGATTATTTAAGCGTCAGAATCTAAGTAGCTTGGGGCAGTGCACATAAACTTGACAAACAGGCTACTTTAGTCCTGTCTGACTGTATCAGCATAATAGGGCAATGAAGCTTTTATTCATTCAAAGAAAGGTTGAGTTTGATTGGCAGGGCAGCCTGCCTAACGCAAGTGGCTCTCCCCCCAACACTCACTGCTATCAATTACCGTTTTGAATATGAAGTGTTTCTAATGTAAAATAACACCAACCTCTGCCTCTACACTCAGGCCAGAAGGCTTCTTTGTGTTTTTTATTCCTGATGGGTGACTGTTCTGAACCTTCCTTTTTCTGCTGCTTTCTTTCCCTTCTTTCCTTTCAGTATCTAAATGATGTAACATTACCATCAGAAGTGAAGCTGATGCAGAAAACATTCCTGCTCTTTATTTTAATCAATAATCTCCTGGGTGAATGACATTTCCACCTCAGTGGTTTAAAATCAGAAGTCCTGGGGATGTCCGTGCTTGTGAATCACCTTGGGTTCCGGGAACAAAAGAGGCATTTTCGTGTTTTGTAATTTCCCCTTTATATGACCAACGACTGGACTCTGAAGTTAGTTGACTTCATTTAGTAGTCAACTTCTGTCTGAAAAATGTGCACAACTGAACTGAAGGCTGTTCTTATTTAAATAGGCAAGTGATTTGCTTGAGCTGCCATCTGTTGGCCGGTTAGCTATTTTAATTTGATGCTGGGGACATTACCTGACTTTGTATATTGCATTTTGATCTGCATCATGTTGGAGAAATATTTGAAAATGACTCTAAGGGAGAGGGCTTGGAAAGATTCTGCTGAACAAATATGTACACAAATGAAAGCCATGCTGGGCTCGAGTGTGAGAATGAACTAGTATGTGTACACCAAGTTGATGGTTAAGTCCTTCAAAATTTTTTTAGCCACATTTCCAACAGACCCTCTTTATATAAGCATCATTAATGCAATGCTTTCGTGGCATCCTTACGAGTTTTATAAAGTGGTTTCTAGTTGATTGTGGGAACAGCCCTTGTGAGCAAGGTGTGGATAGTGACCAGTGTCTGTGTGGGTCTGAGGTCTGTGACTGAGACCTTCTTTTTTATCTTTCTCCAAACACCCTCAGCTGACAATGCACTGTACTTCTCATGAGCCCCTAAAGCAGGCAGCAGCAGTTTGCAAATAATTTTACCAAACTCCATATTTGCTCTCATAAGACATTCTTCTTCCAAGGAGTTTCTGTGACGTTTTCTTTACGCCTTTCTTCCCTCACTCTCATTAGCAGCCAGGAATGAAGACTCAAGAGTGTTTCTACTTGAACTTTTCCATCTCGGGGGATGATGGCCTCCTGGGCAAACTTACCTAATGTGTGCACGCTCCTACTGTGTGCACACCTACAAATACCGGCAGTTGAGCAGGTTTGATTCGGGCACAGAAGGCTCTTCCAGGTTACGTGTTCCTAGCTGGAAGTCCTCAGTTGCAGACTGAAGAGCACCACCCTTCCTACTCCAGACTTTTCTGTACAAAACACCCAGCCAACAGACGGGAAATACCTGTCAGTCCTGGGCAGTTGGGACAGTAATGATCAGGAAACAGTGAATAGTATGATGTAGACAGAGGAAAAGTAGAGTTGTGTTTTCAAATTTGTAATGAGGGTATTTTTCTTTTTCCCATTTGTTGCGTTTTAGAAATATATGAAGGAACTTACTCTGACTAAAAGTAGAAATATGTGATCTTGCGCAGATGACTTTTCTGAGCTTTGTTTTTTTCTTGGAAAACTGCAGGCGGTAATATACATACCATACCTGGATGATAGGCTTGTGGTAGGGATTAAATGAGATAATACGATTAAATGAACTGAAGGATTTAGTAGGGCACCTGGCCCACAATAAAGACTCCTTATTTTCTAATGTTGTCATTGTTATGTGGAAATCATAACACCAGACAGAGTGTCCTAGTTGAATATGATCTCTCAGAGAAATAGGTGCAGCTTTGATTCGGGGGTCCTCTATTCATAGACAAATCTAGTCAATAACGCTTTTTTTCTCCCCTTCCTTGCTCCAAGCCAGTTCTCATGCTCACATAATGTTTTGGACACATTTGTCTGCACCCCAAACCAGGTTGCTGTTCTCAGGGCTGTTTGTTGCAATGTTGGAGGTGATTTATAACTAGCAAAAAGATTTTGGGGATGCTGAATTTATACTCAATTCATTAGTGTTTTCTGGGTCATCCTCTACTTGCAAATTGATTTACATGTCTTCTATGAGCAGTGGCAAGCTTTCTCTGGATGAGAAAGCCTTGCAGAGTTGCACTTGGTTTGGGTTCCATAGAGCGATGTGGGGTTATGTTCTTTCCCACTGGGGAGTGGGAGACAGCGTTTGCATTCTTTTTCTTGCTGGGTTTTCAGGCACCAGAAGTCATCATTTCCATAGCAAGACATGGCAGATGGAAACAAGTTCTTTCCTAATTATTCTGATGAGGCTTCCTGAGCAATATTGGAAAAGGAGCCTACGAAAAGTATGCATCATCATGAAACTTAGTACTGCCAGCAGAGTATTAAGGGTAGAAAGGTTTTGAGCACCAGTTGGAAAGGGTGTGTGGTATTTGGTTATAAGTTAATTTCATAACTTAGGGTCACCAGAATGTCTTTGTAAAGAGAGAGCAGTCTAACAGGAATGAAATAATTTAGACTCTATTTTTTATGAAGCAATAATATTTTTGAACAGTCAGCTGAATGCCTCCTAAGTTGCCTGGGTGCCTAAAGGGCTTAGAAAGTTCTTCCATGGAGATAAATAAGCTGTCAATTCATGATGAAGAAAATCAAACTCATGGTGTTGATCTTGGCTGGGGAGGCTGTACAAGTATGAGAGAAATTTCTGCCGAGATGTGGTACAGCCCATGTGTTAGCAGTTAGCACTCTGGTGCCACACTGTGCCTCTGCTAGTCTTTTCAAAAGATAAACATAGTTGTCAAAATAAGGAAAAGGGAAGATTAACCCGTTCAGGTGCATGTAAATAATAAATGACACTCCACCTCCCTAGAGTCTACGTGAATAGCGGAGGCAGGGGTCCAGAGAGTGGTTTTTGTTCATTTACCTGGGTTTCCTTTTCTCAACACCTTCTCAAGTTTGAGCTTAGCACTGCAGGGTGGAGGTTCTGAAGTGAATCTGGGTGCAGTGGGAAAAGGAGTTGGAGGAGGTAGAGGCTTAAAGGAAACACTTGCCAAAAGCCAGTTCATTTACACACATCCTCATATTTTTACAATGTAACAGGGTGTTTCTCTGACCCTGTGGTCTAAGGCCCTGCATATTTTGGAGGAAGCACCTAAAAGAAAACAGCAAATGGGGTAATTTTGTACCAGACTAGCGCACCTGCATATGCTATCCTCTTGTCACGAAAATCCGATGCTGTGCACCAGCAGAGAGAGAAAGGGAAAATCTTGGTAGGTTTTATTTGCTTGGTATGAATAAATGCAAACGTGGGATGCCAAAACACACTAGCCTACCCATTACCAATGGTGGTAGGAGGCATTTCATTTTGTTAACTCTAGATTTGATGATTCTAAAGGTATAATCCAAGACAACAGCTATGCTGTTGAAACAGTGGCTCAGAACTTGTGAAACTGGATAATAAGGCAATGCCGAACATTTTATATAGCAAGTTATTACTTTTCCTGAAGTTCTTGTGGTATAGGTCGCAGGAGCTCTCTTTTTTTGCTTTGCCCTCAGAGGTCTCACAAAGCAGCAGCCACAGTAAGACGAAAAACATCAGCATGTCTCACATCTAGGAAGTCTCCAGTAAAAATCAGCTTTCACGTCATGAAAGTGTCCAAGAGCCAAGACTGAAGGAGACAATTCTGATGTGGCTTCCAGAAGAGTACAGTAATGAAGGGTCAAGGGATTGAGGTTAGCACATATATTAATCTCTCTAAGCCTTCTGTTTTATAGGAACAATGGTGGTACAAACCTACCTCAGATATTACAAGGCTACAGGAGGGCGGCATCTGCCTTATTGTAGGCTCACCATAAATATTTGGAGTTGTTGTTGATTTTTATTCTTGCTAATATTATTGTATCATTTTATATTATCATTTGCCCTAGTAAATTGGATTCAAGCAATTTGGATTGTGCCCCACGACATTAGTTTTTAGCTTCAAGACATTTATTGTCTGTAAAATGAACCAGTTGGGCCAGGTGATATTAAGGTTTCTTCCTCTACTAAAATCCTAGAGTCCTTGTGTCTCCTTCTTTTTGTTGTAATCAGATGAAAAATGTATATATTCCCACCATAAGGATCATAAATTTAGAGTTCTTGCATGTAGGAACTGGAGAGAATCTTTAAAGTTTTAGGTTGTAGTTAAGAAAGTGAATTACACTAAAATTGACTCTAGAAAAGCAATAGTGTCTTCTCTAACTACATTAATATTATCTGGGTGGATGTAAATAAGAGGTGAAAAAGATGAATACTAATCTCTACAAAATTCGAATGACTATTAACTGTTATTCAAATAGTTTAGTAGATTGCACAGAGAAATCAAGACATGAATTCATATGATTTCATTTTTTTTTTCATCTAAACACATCCTTTGGATACAAGAAGCAGCTCTGGACTTCACATCATTCCTTATTTCCTGGTAGACCGTGACATTTAGGCTGCTCTTTTAAATATAGTAGCTTGTTTGCTCAGGCTTATGGCCCAGTAGTATTTGTTTTGTCTTATAAATGTAGTGAAAGCCAGGATTACAGGTATTCCTTAAGGAGTAATTAGAAATAAAAGCTTATTTATACCCAGGAAGTTTTCAGCTGGGATGCGTTCTTGCTTAAGTCAAAGACGTGAGCTTGGTTTCAGTTTCAATTTTAGGGCCCTGGAACTCTACACCTTTTTGTATAGAATCCATTTGGAGAGATTTTTTAAAAAATCACTCAGAATTCACTGCACCAGTTTGCTTTAAAAAAGATTGGCCGTCTTGCTTGAAGCTCTTCTATACTATTGGTAAATCCACTTCTTCATTCCTCTGCGTTTAGATTTTTAGGAAATTAATTCAAGAAAGGACAAATATATAACTATCAGCACTGTGTCTATAAAATAAGTGTTCAAGGGATCAAAGAGAAGCCTTGCCTTAGAATACAATTTGGCCAGAACTGCTGTGTGTGTGTGTGTGTGTGTGTGTGTGTGCGTGTGTTCATCTCTCCATGATTCATTCTGAGGGCTGTTTTAGCCTTCATAAAATATTCATGCTAGTTGTGCATGGTTCTATAATTGCCATCTCAGGCCTTGAATTATTTATAGGTTGTACCGTTCACATAGTCTCATTTACTGATAGAGAAGATAACACCATACAAGAGGATCCCAAACACTCTGAGGCCTGTTACTTTGCATTAAGTAGTGGAATTATATTACTGTAGGTGTAAAATGCTGGCCTTTTTTTCCTCCTCTCCCTTTAATATATCATTTTTGTATTTATAATATGCTAATTGTCAGAAGGCTACTAAACCTCATAATTTCTGCTGAGTTTTTGCAGAAATCAGGATGTGGCTGCATTGATTTAGTTTTTGATCTCAGAATGATTATTCTGAAAAAAAAAACTGTCTTTACACACAGCATAATTCATTGAAATGATGTATGACTTTACATGCATACCTGAGCCCTTTTGTTTTGTATTATTGATCAGTTTGTGTGTCTCGGTGTTAACCAACATATGGTTGGTTCTGTAGAAAATTTACCCAGGAGCCTTGCAAGCTTGCTGTCAGTAATTAAATAGCAAGTCTCCATTCACTCGTGTGACAGTTTCTCTGCACTATTCATTTTGCCTTCCTAAGCGCCCTGCCCCTTTTCTGCCAACTCATCTTTACTCCACATACATCCTACTATATTGCAATTTATCCGAGTGTGGGAATGTGTTGCAGTTGCATTTTCCCTCTTTTCTTCTAGAACTAGATAGTTTCAAAAGTACATGTTCATGTTGATGAATATCAAAAGCCAGATTCACCACAGAGTGTACTTTTATGTTATTTCACTATTATTTTCCATTTTAAAGAAGAAAACCAGAAAGATTTATGGCAGCTTATAAGCTACTACTGATATATTTTAGTTCTGTCCTCTATCAGTGGAAACTCATGGATTTTCTGCTGGACTAGGAACTTCCATCTCCTTCCAAATCATTTGCCAAACATTTCCCCTCCAAAGGCTGATCAATATTTTCCCTCTGGCCTTATTCCTACCATACAAGATGTCTTCTGTATATAATGTACACTTTCCTACAACCCATATCAGCAACTCGCTATCCTTACACATTGCTGGTGGTTGGAATGATATGAAATTGGTAGCTGGATGACTTTAAGTAGGGTCCCTAGGTGACTTTAAATGGTAATGAATTAAGTGATGAGGAAGTAATTCCATTAAAAATTTTTTTAGTCTGTCTGACTGGGCCACAGTCCCAGCTTGGTGCTAATCTGTCTGTAATCCTCCTCTCACATTTGACCCCCCCTACACACACGCGCGCGCACACTCACACACACTCCTTTTCAGCACTCTGTGGCAGGCACCTGGATCTAGCTAAAAGTTAGTAAATTTTGTTTTGTTCTAATTGACTCTTAATTGTATTTCTTCTCTGGGTCTCGAGCAAGGGGTATGGGTTTTCATTCATAACAGCAATGAAAAGAGTCACTTAAAATAAATTTATTGGGGGTAAAAAGAAGTAATTCAATACACATAAATATTAAGCAAATGACATTACAGATAAAATGGCAAAGAATTTAAAGTCTTTTTATGAATGATTGAAACTCAGTGACTGCGGTAATGAGAACAAATAGCAGCGAATCATTCTAGAGAGCTGGTGGTTCCGTAGAACCAAAGGGAATGGTAAGGCCTAGTGATCGGCGCAAAGAAGATGTAGACCCTAAGAGGATGGGGGAGATGAAGACACGTCATCTTCGGTTAGCATTGTCTTTAGACAGTAGAATTTCCACTAACTAAACGGGGTTCTGTTCAATTTGCTTTTCTAATTGAAGCTTTATTTGTACTAATGAATTTTTTTATCAGTACATTTGCAACACATAATGTTTACATTCCTTGTGTGGAGTTGGTACGGGTACATAACACATTTTAATTCCCCTTGTTATTTTCTTTCTTTTCCCTCCCTCTTGTGTTCCTCAATCTCTCTATCCCCCTCCATTTGAGAAAGATCTGTCCTCCTACTTTCTATTTATTTCTATTGTTTTCTAAAGGCACAGGACCCTCCTTTTTACCATGTTAGTGAGAGAACATAAATTAACAATCATAGTGAATGAAGGTTGTCTGGGATTAGGTAGGTCCTTGTGAGCCTTCATTTGGATCTTGAAGAGTCATGTCAATAAAAAGCTTAGGAAATTAGTTCAGTTTTCTAGAAAGAGCCCTTGGACAAAGCTACTCTTCTTGTTGAATCGAGATACTAGCCTGTTTTGTTATCCCAAAGGGATATGCCCTGCTGGATTGCTGGTGTCTGCATCTTATAGGAGCTCAGTGCATACCCATTGCATGGAGTTGAATAAATCCTGGGTAACCAGGTTCGGATTAACTAGAATGTCTTCAGAAATAGACGCACAGAAAGTAGAATATGATTAAAGATGAAATTAGATCACTGTTTCATCCATTCGATGTATCCCACGGAGTAAGTGCCTATTTCTGTACACTGGGGGGTGGCCCCGGAATAAATTAGAGTTCTTACTGGCTTGTGACAGTTCACTAGATAAGAGTGAATTGTTTACCAAGCAGGGTTTCAAATGAAAATTTACATTGCAGTGTCTTGGGTTCTTCTTTCCTTCCACCTATCACCCAATCAGAAAAGACCAAAGACTTTTTAGTAGGGTAAACAGGGAAATCTTGTCTATAGTGGGAAGGAAGCTTATGGCCACCTTCAGGCTGGGTCTTCTGCATCCCTCCTGGCTACTTGTTAGTGTCTGCTTTGGCAACAGAATTGGGTTGTGAAGCATTTTTTAAAAATTTCCCAGCCAGCATTCTGTGTCTTGGAAAAGCTACAGCTGCAATTCCAGCAAGTACTCTGCACCTGCTCGCGTAACTGTCAGCCTTCTTTTAGGCTCTCATTCCATTGGCTATGACTATTGCAAGCTGGTGCCTGTGCATTCTTGAAGTTCAATTTTAGAAGGGTGAACTTGGTACACTGTTGTGTGGGAAGAGGTCCTGGACCCAAGGATGGATCTGAGGAAGATTGTGACCCCAACTCTGCCCGTGATGAACTGTGTGTCATTGACCAAATCTGTCATGTAATATAAACTTCTGCCTTTGCTTGTATAGAGTGACAGAAGTGAGTTAGGGGTTCTCTGTCTAACATTTGATGGTTCCATTTACTCTTGTTCATACCTGGAGGGAGGAGTTTCATCTCCCTGGTCAATGGTTTGATAATGTCAGAATGTCATCTGTCATAACCTTCAGTGGGACAGCTCTCCGAGTATGTTTTGTTTCTGCCTCCCTAGACATGTGTGGTCATCTGCAAGAATGGTTCACTGGCTGTTTCCCTCCATGTTTTGGTTGCTTTGCATATTAATATTATTATGTAACTATCCTTACTAGCAACAGTTGCATTAATACAATTATTTGGAATTGTTTTCCAAGGGAGTTAAAATGTTTATAGAACATTATTTAATAACCAAAGTGGGGGGTGGTCTTGAAGAATTGCTATGCAAAACTTTGTATTTTCCTAAAGTACCTGACATTTAGTTTTGATATCTTAATTTGTTTTCTGCAGCAATCTGTATGTCAGAAGCTGAACTTCTCTAAGCTTGCACATTTTAGTTTCCTATAACATAAAAGGAAGTTAGGGGCCAACTAACTGAGCACCTCACTTCTTGGATATTTCTACCCATGGTGCTTGGTCTTTCCTTGAGCATGTGCTATGTTGAGAAAATTATCTTATAAGGCAGCCTGACTCTCATGGTTAGCATCCTATCTATTGAGCACAAATCTGATGAAATTTTCGTAGGTTCTGTCTTATACACTTTGTAAGAGTAACTCTTCTCCTTCATCCAAAGAGCAAATAGTTCCGATCTGTGGAAACAGCTATCTTGTCCCATTAAATTTTTTCTCCTTCAGGCTAAATCTTAGATATTCTCCCTAGGGCATTCCATTGAGTCCTCTGGCCCCTCTATGTTGAATACACCCAAATTGCTCAGAGCACAAGCATTGGGTGAAGCCAGTGTCAGACACCAGATATGCCATTCACTTTGGCATGTGGCTGTGGGCTGCAGGGTGAGCCTCAGTTTCGGGTCCTTAAAATGATGACAATATTTAAAGGTATCTAACATCATCCAGAGGCTACAGTAGCTGCTAAATAAAATTTTATTAATTCAACTCCTTAACTTTTACCATGTCTCTTCCTAAATTATGAGAAAGGGTGGGATTCCTGGAGTGCTCAGTCAGACTTCTGGGGAAATGGAGTAGAATCTTCACACCACCTCAATTTTGAAAACTGTTTCTAGTAGTATGGTCAAAGGCTATTTTAACCTTTGGTTGAATGGAGGACACATGGATCTTTGTTTCAGATTCTCTAAATCTAGCCCTTGTCAATGTGCTTTGACAAATAGCAAGCAAGCAAATAAACAAATGATCAAAAGCAAACCCAAAAATCCCCTTTTAAATTGTCACCAGGCGGACAGCTTGTTGATAAACAGAAGAAGCTTTGGAGAGTGAAATCTTGGACTTTATGAGTATTTGACATGCTATGGAACTAGTGTTTTAACTTGTTTGGTTTTCTTTGGCTTCCCTCAACAGCCTGCTTACCTGGCACAAACAAACAAAACAGCAGGAATACATGTCAAACTTAGACATGCTTCTTTTTTTATTTTAAAAGAAAGACAAGTTAGTATCTCCAAGGACCTAGAGAATAAACTCTTTAATGATCTTCCTGAAAAAATACAGTCATCAACAAGTGAGTGTGTGTGAATTTCAGCCTACCCTACTGACCTGTGTGAAAGGCAGAAGGAATGGGCAGGTTTCAAAAGATACAAACAAAACAAAAACTGTGTGTGTGTGTGTGTGTGTGTGTGTGTGTGTGTGTGTGTGTTAGAACCTATGCCAAAGTTAGAGGGGAAAAACAACAAGATAACAGAATGTCTTAGAGAAAGGGAAATATGAGGGTCTCATTGGTTTTGGATGGGAAAATAATGCTTAAAGGGAGATAGATCCTCCCTCTTTCCCCCCCCCCACCTGCCCGGCTCTGCTCTTCTCCTTGAGGATGTGTGTTGAAAGTGTGGTCTTTTCTGTAAGGGTTCTCACCTCCTCTGGGTTCTTTTGGATAAACAGCAGTTCATTGTTATGCAAATAATTCCTATTCCCAGCGGGATTTCACTGCACCTGGAGAAGCCTTGTCTGCTGGGGGAAAGTGCTTTTCAGCTGTCTCCTCCTGGTTGATATCTTCATAGAGCTACATTCTGCAGAAAGCATTCTGCGTTATGTTCCACACTGTGCCCAGGGTTCTAGTGTTTTGCATTTCTACTTCGCTTTTATACGACACACACATATTGCCCACATTCAGTGCCTTTTCCCTCTGGCACCCTTTTGGAGACAGCAACCCTGGAAGGAGAAATAGCTTCAAGATTCTGAAGGAAAAAGACATGCCACACTTCATGATTCTGAAGGGAAAGTATATGTCTGGCATTCTTTCTTTTCTGGTCCCTTCTTGCCAAAGAAACATGGAACACCCTTCAGTTGTTGTTAGTTGGTTTTATGAAGTCATTTTGAACCTCTTCAAGAATAGGTAATAGGTCAATGCTTTCAGCGTCACCCATGTTCAAATCATCTCCAGTTTTGCTCATGCCATTCCCACCGACACTCTCCTGCCATAGCTCTTGACTACTGTGTAGCGCTTTCAGCCTCTTTCCTGCCTGGGAGTTGAGCAAACACTCAGAGATTGAGACACCAAGCCATCACGGGGCCCATTGGGCCGCTAGTACTTCCAGCTGTGTCACGTACGACACTGGCTCTCCAAACTATACTTTCAAATTATTTTCTTGAGCATCAGACATTGCCTAATTTTGAAGTAACAAAAGGAGCGATATACTTGCCTCACTTTTCAGTTCTCTCTGACCTATTAGCGAGAGTGAAGGGTGTCAGTACTTGAACTCGACATTCCAAACCCCAGAAAAGCAAATTGGACAATAGGCACCCTACTAAAATAAGTACAGTGCAAATATTTTGCTTATGAACAGCTAGTTAAAACATGCCTGTCGCATTTGCCTGAATTTTCTTTAAAATTTTGAGTAATATTTTTAAAGGGACAATGAAGAATGCATTTGTCTCTCTAGTATTTCTAATATAAAGTTGAGAAGAAAACTCCCAGTCACATATACATTGCACATGATTAAACTCTCTGACTTTTGGGTTTTTAAAAACACGAATCTCAAGACTATTACTTGTCAGTATTAATTTAATGGTAAAATGGGGAGTATTGCCATAGATTTATAGGAGTTATTGTCATTTGTTTCTTAGGCAAGTTTGAATTCTAGCCACTATATTTGGGCTAAACCCTTGTGACAAAACTACATAAGGAATGCCCAGGTATAGTACATAATCTTTAGAAGGGGAAAAATAATGCTTATATAAGGGGTAATATAGTCCAGGATTATGGTAGCTAATCAATTTTGTAGACATGTAGAAAAAAATAAGTAAAAATAGGTTCTTAGGCCCAAAGTGTTGAGAGCCTGGCATAGGGCAGACAAATAAGAACACTGCAGGATCTACTCCAAACTTTCCAGTATATAGTTGTTAAAATTTTGTTAATTTTATGGCCATTATAACAATTAGTGCTGAGTTTAAGAGGGGATGGCAGGGAGAGGGAAGATAATAATCAAAATATCTAACCACATGCAAGTCTTGATACACTCCAAAAAATGAGAATCTATGTTTCTCTAAAACCTAGACGGGTAAAGAAAATTGTTGTCTGTGCCAAGAACTTCGTGCTCACAGCTGTTGCCTTGTACCTAGACTGAATTCTGAGGAAATCTCTGGCCTTCTTTGCCCCTGGAGTTTTGTTGTTGTACAGTGTGTTCCACTTACAGTGTGTGAAAATCCAGATTGTCTTCAGTGCCAGAGCTGCCTCTGATGTGCGCAAAGAAACAAAAAAGGGACACTCATTAAAGAAATGGCATATCTCTCTTTTTGAACATCGAGTTTGAAAATATAGAGGTCATGTTACACCCAAATTACATACTAATGATTTTGTGAATTATGAACTCATGGCTTAGAAGGGGATATAAATTATTCAGGTCTATTTAGAAGCAACTACGTACCCTCTTCCTCCCGAATGCCCAGTGACCATCAATTTTGCCATAAAAATGCAGGTTCTTCCTCTAACTGCTGATTTTCAGGCAGTCACATGAGCCTTCCCAGTCTCATCAATACCATGGGCTTTCGCCCTCAGTTGGGACGTCAGGCTGTCCTGAAACCCAGCCAGAAGCAGTAGGCCAGAACTTAGGACACATTTGAAATTGACACTGACCACATTTATGAGACTGTCATGGTCCCCCCAGTGCTGCCTGTTTAATCTTTCGGAGAAGGAAGTACAGGGATTATCACACAGCTCTTTGCCCCAAATTATGCATCATACTTGTTTTGCATTTGTATCTTTGCATGTGTTACCATGCACTGTTGGCTTGTGTGTGTCTGTGTGTGCTTAGAGTGTGTAATATGTTGTTGTATATACATATGTATTACTGGAGTCCCCAGTGTATACTTGATAGTTTGGGAAGAAATCATCTTCCATCATTCGTCACTGCCTAGCTATTGTAGACCGGGCCAGAATATCATTTGTTAACAGCGACAAAGCCACACTCATAAACGCCGACATGTTACATTAATTTATAGGCACTGAGTGACTTATTAAAAGTGACGTGTGAAATATAACAGGGCCCGGTATGGATGATTAGGTTTCGGGCGTTGAATTGTTGACAAGGCAGGGGTAATGAATTGCAGGACACCGGCTCCTATGTTTCCCCCTCATTAGTCAGTATTAGCTGCATTAATAGCAATAATTGGATATATTCATCATTTAAAATGTTTTAATAAATGTTTGGACAGTACCCGATCGGAGCTGTCAAATATTAGGCTGAGAGGGTTGTGACAAGAGAAAAATGATGGTACTCCCTAGGTGGGAGATTTACGGAGCTTTGGCGATGCCAGCCCTGACTTTTACTCCCTGAGGAGCTCGGAGTTCAGATGACTTTGGGACACAAACCTGGAGATAGGGAGGATGATTCTCCCCCACCTGTAGACGTGTCCACAAAAAGGTTTTAAAGGGAGCAAGGCGTCCAGTTCTGTGACTGGTTAATTCAGAATGATTTTCTCATAAGAGTTTTGTGATCCTGGGCAAGTCTCCTTACCCTTTCTGAGCTTCTCTTTCTGTGATTGTGATAATTTTCATATGGGTCTTTTGGAGATCAAGCATTATGTGAGGTTGATCATTATATGTGATACTATAAGCCCACAGAGACCTCTAATTATATTTCCCCTTCACTCTTCACTCCATTTTTATGAGGACTGATGTATTAACTCCAGTAATGACCACCAAGAGGGATATGACCCTTCTCTTGCTTCTGGAAGGTGCTTATCACCATCCCGTTAGTATGTGTGGTGTTATCTAAGTGATAGGGATATGCTTGTGCTTCCTACAGTAACTAGAGTCTAGATGTATCCCGGCTTCATGGTTTAGTTCTTAACTAACCTTTCTCTGTTACTGTGATCAGTTTAGGGCTATTAGATTCTATGCAAAAGTACCTAGGACAAAGAGGTTTGTAGTCTTTCACATGTCTGCTAATTACTAACCCATTCTCCCAGCCCTAAGACTGAACACAGCACAACAGAAGTATACCTTCAACTTGTATTTGCACAAATGTGTGGAGTATGCCTTCCATGGCTCTTTTGCAAATACTCTCGTATTTAATCCTCAAAGTAATCTTCCCAGACAGGTGTTATGATTCCCATTTCCCAGACGAAGATGCAGAAGCTTAGAGATACTGAGTGAAGTTCACACGGCTGACAAGTTGTGTCAAGTTGTGACAAGTTGGGTATGACCAGTTCCAGGTCTTAACCAACCTGCCGTGCTTATTCTAATATTCTGAGGGCTTGCGCAGGAGAGCTGTCTAATTTATCTAATTTTAGAGTTTTTGAAAAAAGTATCAACAGGTTGGAGAAGGCCGGAGAATCCTGTCCTGAGGTAGAGAAGCTGCCCATTTTTGTTTTTGTTTTGTTTTTTTAGAACCGGGGGTCAAACTCAGGACCTAACACTTGCCAGGCAGGCGTAGCACCACTTAGCTACATCCCCGGCCCCCATAAGAAGCTGCCCATTTTCTCAGTATCTGTGCAGTATCTTAGGGAAAAGGAAGTGTGTTGTTGCTCTCTGTGCCAAGGCCAAGAATGGGAATTTCTGAGGATAAGTGACAAGAGGGCAGAATTCAGTTCTCAGAAGGGAGCTTCCTGCAGAGCCATCCAGTCTGGATGGAAAAGAATGCCTCCTACCATGGGCTGCTCACTGGGACAGCTGGGATAATCCTGCCTCCCTCTGGGATTTCTTTCCCCTCACTTTCCATGTTGCTCACTATGTCCTGGCCACACTGGCCTTTGCACCAGCTGGAAAACATTTCTGGATCTTGGCATAGCTGACTCCTCTCGTCCTTCTGGACTCAAACCAAATGAATGCTATCATTTCTAAGATCAAGGTTTGCAAGATCTTCCCTGATTTCTCTCTGGAAAGTTCATCTTTTACTAGCAGCAATCAGTTTCCACCAACCGTCTCTGCTCTTCCAGTAGCTTTAATCAATAGCTGGCATCATCTCATTTACTTGTGACTTATTTTACCTTGCTTTTTGTCTGTTTTCCCCACTAGAATGGCAGGCGTATGGTGGGACAGAACTTTCCACCTTTTTCCACTGAGGCTCCTACAACAGGCTATGCTCCTTGTCATGCCCTTTGTCAGGAACAATGGAGGAGGATTCCTTCTTTGGGTGGGAGGCTGCACTAGATAACACCTATATTTCGTGCTCATTTTTGTACCCCACAAGTATCTCCTTGTTACAGGTTTACTTTTGCTACCTTGGCTTGTTAGAAAGATAAAGAGTGTTTAAGATTTTAAGACATCTCATTGCCAGTCCTTGATTGATTTAAAAATCAGTACTCTTTATATCTAAAGTAATTCTAGTTAGGAGATTTGATTTACCCTCTCAGTAACTCTGGGATTTGTACATACCCTGACATTCAACTTCGACTTCATGTGTGTTCTCATGAAACTTTGTAAAATATATTTATAGTGAACTACATGAAAAGTTTAGATTATACTTGGGCAGCCTTATAGTTTGTATTTACTACAGTGATATTCTCTATTTTACCAAAAAGGTCAAGATGATGGCCATGTAGCCATCATCAACCAGCTGTGGTTATTTTTCATTAGTACAGTTTGGTTTCTCAAATACTCCAGCCTAGGGGGCTTTACAATAAACCATGATGCTCTTCTGCATAGAATGTCTTGGGGCTCTTGGTACTCTTGCCAATTTGTTTTGGATTCTCAATTATTTCTCACTTGTAGGTAACACTTTATCATTAGTTCTTCAGATTTTATAAACTGCATTTCAAGTTCTGAAGATACAAAGATGAAAAGATATGGATCTTATCTTCGAGGATTTGCTTTCCAGTTGGAGAGATCATCAAGTAATTGGAGAGTCCAAGAGCTCAGGGACAGATGTGGTTCTGGGGCAGTGTTCCAGGGAAGCCTGAGGTGGGATAGTCCACATGTGCCCAGAGGAACTTGTGAAGGCTTCTTACAAACAGAGGTAGCAAGTGTGGTAATTCTTGAAATCTAGAGGATTCTTCTTTGGCAGAGTTAAGTGTCCACTTCAGGGGGAAGAAAGAGAGCTAAGAGAACTCAGAAGGTTTAGGAAAAAGTTTCATTGGAGGCTGATGTCTCAGGACAAAACAAAATATCAAGAATCAGAGTCAGGGTCACTAGAATTCAATTGTTTATGAATGTAACATTCTCTGATAGAATAATTCTGTTAAATTATTTCCAGGTATAGTTTAAGAAAACCATAATAACCACTTTGCAAGTCCTTTGTCTTGAATTTTCCTTAAAGCATACATAGGCTCGTAATGTGGAATTCCTTCCCAAAGGATGAAGTTTCTCAGGCTTTGATCAGAGATCTCTTAAAATGAGCTGTCTCTGACCCTGCCCTTGAACGCAGTATCTTGGTGGTAGCACAGGTCTTGGAGAAACCTCAGGCAGGTCCAATCTGTAGCTCATTTTACTGAGGTTGAGCCACTCTGTCAGCCGTGTAGTAAAGCACAGTACGATGAGCATCGGAGGCACATAGGCAGCCTCTGTTTGTGTTTAACTGTAACACAAGATGATGCTATGCTGTCACACGTGTTGACCCATCGTACAACTGCAGGTGAAATTATGTTGGACCTATGGTTATGCAATACATGCTGCTTGTTTCACTGCAGGGTTTTCCTTTTTATAAACTTTAATGTCCTTGGAGCCTAAGTTACCAAACCCCCAGTACCCTGTGGTGCAGCAGGATCTACATTTTGAAGTTTTGTCAACCTAGTTTGATTGAATATCAGATGACTTTGACCTTCGTCAACATTTCCAGTGAAACAATTTTACAACCCCTCTCTAACAATATGTTGCTACAACCAGTAGTTCTTGCCCTAAGTAGCTATTTTAAGGAAATACTGAGACATGCAGATACATTTTATCTACAGGGGTATTCACTAAACACTATTTATAACAGCAAAAACTTGGGAGTAATCAACAATAGAACATTGGTTGGATATCTGTTGTATATGACAGAATTTCAGGTAGAAAAAGAAAAATCACCCTTTGAAGATTCCTTGATTACATAAGAAAGGATGCAAAGTCTGTAAAAATACTAGAAAGAAATAGAATATGGACAGCTTTTATTTGCTGCTTTTGAATTTTAAACATTTAAGAAAAATAGAAGAACCTTTGTTATCTGGAACAATCTAAGCACCGTTTAAAAATGATCACTTGGGGCCACGGATTTATGAGATATGAGGGAAACTACGGTGAATGTTTAAATTTTAAAAATTGACTGGGGTAAAAGACACATTGTCCGTAATCCCATTCACAATATATCCCCCCTTGCTTCGATCACACTTACCCGGGGATTCCTGCCACTTTCTGAATCAGTTCAGGAAGGCCTCTTCTGCGTCTGTAGTTGCACTGTCATGGCGGCCTTGATGTCTTGAATGAATTCAAAACATTGACTTTTCGTGGTCATTTCGACTTTGAGGAAGAGCCAGAAGTCAAGTGAATGAGGTGGTAAGGACACACCGTGATAGTTTTACATGCCTGCTTTGCTTCTGAATGAGGCTCAGCAGCAGAATTCAACATAGTTTTTAGTCACAGCTTGTAAAGACGCTCACCCAAAAGGATTTCCAGAACCGCTTCAGACAGTGGCAAGAACGATGGGATGAGTGTGTTCAGAGCAAGGGAAGTATATTGACTGTTATTAATGGCAATGCGTTCTTTCACTTGAAACAACTTTTTAAAAAAAAATTTAAATGTTCACCATATATTTCGAACACACTTTGTAGCCCAGTGGTATGTGGAGCACTTGCTTACTATGTACGAGATGCTAGATGCAGTTCCCAGCCCCAGAAAAGAATGCACACACGCACACACATGCACACACCTAGAAATTTATGGAGATCTGTATTAAAGATGCTGTATAACCAAAGGAAAAAATAACGTGATGCATCATGACTAAAAAAGTGAGAATGGCTAAAGTCAAACTAAACTGCCCTGGCACTAGGATGTTACTAAGCACGAGAGGAGCATTTATTTAAGGCAGCATTTGACTAAGCTAATTCTGGACATTTCTCTCAACTCCTGTGCAGTTGGTTTTAAGTTTCAGGGAAGATTTCTGGCTCAGGCCAATTGAGGGAGTGTACATAAACATGGGGTTTATTTCGTCAGGGTTGTTCTTGAGAGGCTCAATTCTTTACTGATCCTTTTTGTTCTTTGTGCCCATTTATTTACTTTTTAAAATACCCCTGCAGATCCTCGCTTGAGTGAAAAGGAGATGTGTTCCCAAGGCCAGGCTCAGTCGCTCATCAACAAGGCTCTAAGAATTGAGTATAAGTTCAGTTACTGTTGTTTTTAACATTCCACTAGTTTGGCTTTCTTTCTATAAATGAATGACTTGGCTTTAAATATTTTCAGAAATTCCCATCTGTGTTTTATATTCTGTGCTTCTCATGTGATAGGAGGCTTTAATAATGCTTCTCTCCGCTTTCCAGTTTCTCTCATTTTTTTGTGGTCTGTCTCTGAGCGAGGCTCATGATGACAAAAGTTCTTTGCATCACCTTGAATCCTCCAGGGAATATAGGGCACAAGTGAGAGAAGAGGTCTGAATTGATTCTACTTATCCCTTTAGCGAGTGCATGAGAAGAGAGGAGATTTACTGTTAAAGTCCTAAATCAGATCTGGCTGTTAAAGTTTTTGTTGAGGATTTAGGGAGGCTAAAGCTAAAACTGAGTGTCATCTTGGAGGTTAATCCACCACGATCTGGAATGTGTGTCCTGCTTGCTGTAGTATTGATGTAGTGGAACAGGTGGAGGTGAGAGTCCCAACTTTGCCTCCGTTTGGGACATTGGAGGTGGATGGCATCATGACAATACCAGAGTTCTGAGGCAAAAGGTATTTGTGTCCATAGAGACATAGGATGTACCATAGACTGAGAGAGAAAGGAAGGATAGTCAGAAATGGTGTTTGTTTACCTTCTGTAACATCAAGAAACAGTCCTTTCGAGTTCAAGCTGACTGTCTGGCTTGAGGAAAAGCAAGCAGCGGAGAGTCAGGAGGGAAAAAGAGAGTTTTCTTGTCCTTTTACACCAGAGAGGACTCAGTTGCACTGAACAGAATCCTGCCAAAATGGCTGCCAAATTGGTTGCCAGTGGAAACGATGAGAGGTGGTTCCTTTCCACCTAATGGTAGCTTGTCTCACACTCTGAATGGGGCCTTTTATATACTCCAGATCCTCATCCCTATATCTGAGATTTAGGCTGAGCATGTGGTGGCAACAGGAAAGGCATCCTTCACAAATATTCTCAATCCTTTCTGAGTCGTGACAGGCTGGATGTAAATGGTGTTATGAAGAAGTTTTTGGACTTTTGGCCTTGCTCAGACCTGGATTTGAATCCAGATTTTCTTATGTATTTGATTTCTGACCTCAGGCAAATGGACTGTGAATAATATCTACCTTAATATTTTCCACTTTAAGGTTGTTAGGATCAAATGAGATGAGGTTAGTAGAGTGCTTAGCAAATACCTTGCTCATATAAGCCCTCGATAGTAATGCTTTTAAGAACAATAGTAAGTATGATACTATCACCATTAAGAGTAGCAGCAGAAGAAGTTTATTAGCAGTCCTAAGGGAGTTTATCCATTAATATTTGGTTTGTTTTCCTGGAGATCTAAAAATAAAATATGTGACCAACTGTCGTTTGTTTATACAATGGTAAACAGTGTTCTACTGAGTACTGTGGAGGAAACAGGATGGTATAAAGTATCTCCATACACTTAGATTCTCATGGTCTAGTTGGCTAGAAAAGAAATAAAAATGTTGATATGCATCTATAAAGTAGAAAGAGGCCAGTGATGTATAAACAAATCTATGGGGCTTTAGATAGTGCTGTTTCGCCCAATGTGATCAAGGTTGTTTTGGATTTGGCTTTGAAGAATGAACTTGATTTTCTTCCAGTAGGCAGATAACTTTCCAGGTAGAGGGAGCAATATGTGCAGAAACTTACAGGTGACAAATGTCAAACTTTCTGGGAATAATGAAGTTTTAATCAAAGGATAAATGAAGAGCAATTAATTTATTTTAGCCAGGAGTGATCCCAAGTGTGATCTCGAAGGATAGGCACAGCCTCAAGTCCTCGAATCCCTTTTCAGTGTTTACAGTCATGTGAAATGATCAGAGTCATGCACAGATTTCCTGAGTTTTAAAAATACCTTGGAAATGCCATAAAAGATACTCGGATACCCTGAACACATTGATGATAACTCCAAAATTGGAAAATCTAGGAGATCTAAAAGAATCTCAACCATACCTCGAAGGATGGAGGGACTTGGAGACGGAAAGAAAGGAACTGTAGGCCAAAAGGAAAGGTAAGGTAAAACTTGGAGGCTGGAGTGGCTTTTACTTTCCAGTGAATATGGGCATGTAATATATGGAGGCCCACAGGGTTGTACTAACTGGGGACAATGATGAATAGAGTTTGCAATTTGTCCCTTGGATAAAATAGACATTTCCTTTTTTCACATCCCAAGTCAGATGCATCTCTTGTAGGGAATGTGGAATGAGGCCGATTCTTCCACTGACAGAAAAACAAAAGGAACGATAATTATGCAAACATCTTAGGCCACCCACATGTCCCTAGGCAAGAGAGAACTGCTTGAGCTCTTTTTTCCTGAAACTCACTGTCTCAGGATCCAGAATAACTGCCCATTTTATCTGCTGCATCAGTGCTACCAACCCAGGCTCTACCCCTGGGCCTCATCAGGAGGGATTCGCCTCCCCGTAGAAGTTAACCAGCGCCTCAAGACAAAAGGGTCTGTTCAAGGCGAAGACCCAGTCCTTCTTCCAGGCCCCCATTCTCCTGACTGTGCGTGTGCCACACAGAGGTACTTTTTGTTGTACCGAAGATTGAGCCCAGGGCCTTTGCACAGAACTACATCCCTGCCCTTTATTTATGTATTTATTTTTGAGACGGCATCTCACTAAGTCACTAAGTTGCCCAGGCTAAGCTCAAAACTTTCAATCCTCCAGCCTCAGCCTCCAGTAGTGCTATTAATACAGGCAGGTACCACTATGCCTGGCTAGAGGCAACTTTTTGAAATCTATGTTTCTAAAAGAGGGCAGCAGAAAATCATCCTCCACTAAATGTTTGTCATTTATTTAAGCCTTGTATTTTTGTCCTTTCTACTTGGCTGCCTGAAAGAAAAAATAAAATAAAATAAATAAAATGCAGTCTTAAGAGAAAGAAAGAGCATGCACAGTGCCTTCCAGAGTTGTTACCTAATGATGACTTTGTTGTACAATGGCGCCTTCGGTTTGTGTGTGAGTGCGTATGTTGAGTGTTCCTTCCTTCCCTGGACTGGTATGAAGAAACACAGCCCCCGGAAAGGCAGCATGTGTCAGGCGGGTCCGCTGCTCACTTTGAAGCGTCACAGCGTCTCAGCTTCTGAATTCTTCAGCACCTGAACGAATGCTAGTTTACCGCTAGATTCAGCCAGTGAAATGCCAGTGTCATATTACAATTAACAGTAATTCTGGTGGCTGTCATCACTTGCTCTGAAGAGAGGATCTCCAGCAAAAGCACGACACCGTCACGGCTGCTAATTCAAAGGCATTGTGTGAACTATGACAGACCCTGGTGCACCTTTTATGCTTATTCAAGTGAATAAAGTCTAGCGACTTAAATGGAGTGGAGGGGAAAAAAAAAGTTTTAACACATTTATGTGGATGAGTCCACGGAGGGTCAACTCAGAAAAAAAGAAGTTGTGTTAAAGAAAGTAATTAAACAGAGGCAGAGAGATAGAATATTAGTGCTTTTTACAGAATAAATGAAGATAAATTCTGTTAATTATGTGACTTTTTCCAGTACTAATGTGATAATAAAGTACTCTAATTCCTGAGAGGCTTGTCACATTTCCAGCTAAGGCAGCGACCCTTCCACTAGGTGAGACCAAGAAGCAACTTACAAAGCTTTCTAGCAAAAAGCAAGGAATCAGTGTTAAATGGATTTCCCCCTCTCCATGTTTGGTATGGAAAACTGGCTCCTAACACCATTGTGACAATATTGGTGAAAGGATCATCTTATATGAGGCACAGAAGCACTTCTGCTTACTTTCCTGTTTAGTTCTGGAGGGAACAAACATGAGCAAAGAAATAGCATAAATAGCCTGGTGCAGCATTCTAGGCCAATAATTATTAGCATCTAGAAGGCTGTTCTTGGGATGTTGGTAAAATGTTGATCTTCAGAACTTAGATGGTGTAGTGAGTAGGTGGAAGTCTTTTCTTCATGGGGCAACAGAAATCTGGAACTTGATTGTTTGCAACATCTAATTGTGGTAAGAGGCCCTGAGAAGATTTTGAAGTATTTCTCAGGGAGAGTCAGGGCGTTGCCCTGGGGTGTGTGATATTTGATGATCTTTCAGGTAAGAAAGAGCAGGAGAGGCAGAGGTGTGTGCTGGGAGGGAGACCCATAGCCTGTGGGCTACGGCAAAGCAGAGGATGATGAAGGACTGAAGAGAACAGTGTGATTGCAACATAAAACACTGAAACAGAACATGGGAGGAGGAAGCCAGCAGGTCGATTCTGTCCAGAAAGAAAAGAGGTGATTGCTTTGGAGCCAAAAGGAAGTGTTGTGTTTCCTTCAATTTTTTAAAATTCCGTATGGGTGTGTGCAGATTTTACACTGCACTTAGAACTCAGAGGAGCGTAGTGCCTTCCCGTGCATGTTGACCACTGTACCTTCCCCTGACAGAGAGAACCTAGGCTCTCAGAGCGCTCTGCCCCAGTTCTGAGAAGCACAGGCTATCTAGGAAGACTGCAATCAAATTTTGTCTGTGTTGGCCATGAAGCGTCACTGACTAGGCAAGTTACTTCTCCTCCATGGTTCCCTTCTTTTCTAGCCTGGAGAAGTGGGGCAGAAGGAAGGGTAGGTGAGTAGATGGATGGAATAGGATTCCTGTGAAGAGGAAAATGAAGTATGCACTAAGCATAGGACTTGGTGCAAAGTAACTATTCAATAAACATTAGCTATGATATAACCCATTCTTATTTTTGTAAAGCCTTACGCTTTGGTAAAATAATCAGATAGGCTATTTTGAAGCATTCTTTTGAAAAATGATTGACCTTTATCAGGAGGAAATTGGAATTCTGAATCGTCATGGCTGGTAGTCATCACAACAGCATATTCCTGCAAACTTGATCTGCCGTGTCAAGGAAAGAAACACATGGAATCCCTAACTTTCCCATGCTGCTTCCTTTAAGAACACATTGTCAACATCGTATTTGTAAAGGAAGCAGTTTTATTCAAATAATATTCAAAATGCCCTAAGGATTGAGGGAAATGACTTTGGAAACAGACTGGTCGGGAGGAGCACATATTGCAGGGCTCAGACAGACCCAGTGTTCTCTGGCTGTGCCTCTTGGCTTAAACTGGGGAGGAGAGTTGTGGCGGATTCCACCAGAGGCTTCTCCCTCCCCTGTGGAGAAATCCAGAGAGGGAGGAGAAAGCTTGGGGAGAACTAGGGATGTCTGTCCTAGGGTTCCAGCTATACCTGCGGCTCCTTCTTTGCTTCACTTAGAAGATTCTGCTTTCGTTTAAGAAAAACTATTTGCTTATTACAGTTTTCTTTCTCTCTTCCATGTTGTGTGGGGCTTCCCGCCAGCCACAGTTATGAATCCAGCCTTAAGTCAACTGGAAAGACATTGAAGAGCTGCGTGTGTGTGTGTGTGCGCGCGTGTGTGTGTTTCAGTGTTTGAGGCAGAGGCAGGGCAATGTCCCACCATGTCTCCTTCCAGGAGGTGAGTCCTTGAGTATCACTGGGCAGGATTTATTTTGATTGGTTATTCTACCAAGGGATTGAGTAGGAGTGCAGGGTGAGGAAAATCGTGTTACCCCATCACTAAAAAAGACAATTCAGAAAGTTGGGAACCTGTCAGGCATTCATTCATTCATTCATTCATTCATTCATTCATTCAATGCATGACAAATGCCAACCATAGGCTCTAGGTAACATAGGGCTGAGCAGAACGTCACAGAGGAGAAGTTATCTAAGGGAGATCTGAAGGAAGAGAAAGAACGAGAGTCAGAGCGTCATCCCAGAACCCAGAGTGGAGAAGGTCTTGGATATCTGTGGACGCAAAGAGTAGTTCTCCTAACCTTCTTGTGGGGGTGCTCGGGAATCAGGATCAGAATCTGCCTCTAATCAGCTGAGTGACTGTGGCCCTAACACTTGATTTCTTTGAGCCATGCTGGACTGGCTCCTGGATAAAATGGGGGCGACTCTGTCCAGCTCCTGCATAGCCTTCAAGAGTTTTTGTGAGGATCAATTTACAAAGTGTAGATGAGAAAGGCTTTGCATTTGTAAAAAAGTCACACATAGTTAAAAAATACAGCCTTTTAAAATTGTTACTTAGTGAAGAATTATGGCAGATAGAACTTAGCACAAGTTTGAATACCTAGTTAATGTATAAGGAGATTTATCTCTGCAATATGAAAAGCCCAGTTTTATCACATATTTTCCAAGGATAAACAGTGAACTCTGCATTAAAATCTTGTTCTTATTATGAGCTATATGTCCTAGGTTCACATCCTGGTTCTTCCACTTCTGGTGTGTGTGACTTTGGCCTCTTTTACCCAATTTGTCTGGCCTCTCTTCACTCATTTGTAAAGTAGGGATATTAATGGGCCCTAAGTATGTGGTAGTGGTAAGGAATCATTGGGATGATTCTTGTAAAGGCCCAGGGCCTGGCAATGCAGAGTGGAATAGGGCTCTGTGTGTGGAAGAAGTGTGAATGGCTCCCAAGCCGAGGAAGCCTGGCCAGATTCCGCCTTCCCATTCAGGGCAAGAAGGGGAAACTTGCTTGTGGTGGCTTCTTTCACACAGATAGTTCTAAGATGCTGATGTTTGAGGCCATAGATGCCTTGCAAACAGGGAGGAAGGCGCCAGAGTCAGAGGTTTTGTTTCCTGCATGGTTAATTGGTTGTAACATGGTACTAAAACTTACAGCTTCTGATTGAATTAAGTGCCCTGGGAAATCCATTCGAGAACAGGTAGGCGTTGGACGTTTTCCCCGTGTCTCTCTTCACTGTCTGTGGACAGCCTCGTGCTGGTAAATATGCACGACCTTCACTTTTGCTCCTGAGCCCAGATGCTTTTCCCAACTTTTCGCTTCCTTTAACCTGTTATCCGCTGCCAAGCATCAGGGAAAGAAGCAGGCTTGATTGCAGCTGGAGTTAAAGTGACGCAGTTCTTTAACAAATCAAACAAAAAGACATATTATTTCAGATGCAAGAACTACTTTTATTTTAAATAGAAGAGTTCCATGTAGTGGAGCCATAGGGATGTGTCTTCTGTTACTATTTTGTAAATTTTAAAATGGGTATGGAGAGGACCTGTTCTACATTGTAGTCAGATGATTTGCTGCTGCTTTGGTTATGTTTTAGGGCAGGAGATGCAGACTCAGGCCTCTCTCCCAGATTTACTATGTCTGGCCCTTAATTGTTTAGAAGTTCAGCGAGCGAATTTTACACTTCCCAATACGTATTTCCAGCTTCTCTCAGATGGGAAGATCTGGCAGCATTGCCTGTGTCACTCCAGTTGGCTGGACAAGAGTTGAGCCATCTTCGTGGATAAGGCATTACCTTTCAGTTTGTACAGTTGTACAGTTGATGTCCCTGTGTGGTTCTCTGTGCAGTTGAGTTTGCTCACTGATGTTACCTGCCTGGTCTTTGGGGTCTGGATACTCAGCACCTCATTTGAAATCTTCTGCCACTTTTAAAGTATTCATCAATTCCCTGATGAGAAAAATGTAAGTGTGTTTGTGTTTGTGTACATGTGCATGGATACAGGTTGAAATTAGGTCCCTAATTTGGAAAACCCGAAATCCAAAATGCTACAAAATCAAAACTTTCTGAGTACTACCATGAAGATAACTGGTGGAAAATTTCACTCATGACCTCATATGTGGATCGCCATCAAAATGAAACTGCACTAAAATGTTGTGTAAAGTTACATTCAGGCTATTAGTATAAGATGCATATGAAATGTAAAAGAATTTCTGTTTTAGATTTGGGTCCTATTTTTGAAGCATTTCATTGTGGATAGCTAAGTATCCCAATATCTGAAAACACCCAAAATCCAAAACACTTCTGGTCCCAAGCACTTTGCATGAAGGATAACAGATCTCTGTGTGTGTTTGCATATTTGTTTGTGCATTTGTGATGCCCTGAGAGGAGGCTATAGGGTGTTGAAATTATAGACCCTGAAAATTACCAGGATTCTACATGACAGTCCCTGGCCTTTCACACTTGTACTTTTTGAGACTTTCCCTTTTTTTTGCAACCTTCTCAGTATAATCATTCTGTCAACACTTCCATCCTCACTTTACCTTTCTTCGAGGGCATTGGAAAAGGTGAGCTCTCCCTACCGCTCCCCCACCCCACCCCTGTCTGTCAGCATTCACTTGCCCTGTGTTCTGTATTGGAAGAATACAAATAGACTATAATCTATAATTCATCTTTAATGTATTGAAATTACTGCAATCCAGTCTCATAGCTTTTCCTGTTCAACTCTAGCAGAAGGAAACTTATCTATTCTTTAAGCCACTCAAACACAGTCCTGCAACTAGTTCAAACTGGGCTTGATTGAGTTGACTTGGCTGCATACCTTTTCCTAAGCAGCTATATTTTGGGGACATGGATGCCCTGGCCCAATTACATGGACCTGTCTTGCGCAAATGTGGCAGAATTCCATGCCACTAAAATACAGACTCTTGAATGAGGGCAAAATTCTCCAAAGGGAAGATGAGTAACTTTTCTAAAAATTGGAGGAAAAGCTTTCTGGGAAGT
This sequence comes from Fukomys damarensis, assembly GCF_012274545.1. NCBI lineage: Eukaryota > Metazoa > Chordata > Mammalia > Rodentia > Bathyergidae > Fukomys > Fukomys damarensis. Next base: position 12,015,184 of record NW_022900921.1, on the reverse strand, counting down.
CATCTCACAGATTCCTTCCACAGTCTTGTGAAACAACTAGACCCATCCCACAAAAATGGGCATATGTACACATTTGCACAAAATACTGGGGTATGCAGACCACTCAGGCACTCTAATTTAGGGACATCATTTTAAATCCTCTTCCCATTCTAGCTTTCTTTGCTTTAATGAATGATCGGCCAACTTTCGTGATATCAGTGACATGTGGGGAGGGCTGGTAGGTGATCTGTGAGCTGCAAAGCACCATCAGAAAGACCAAGTGGTGTCTTCGTTCCTCCGTGATATTACTTTAGTTTCATTTTCCACTAGCACCCGTATGCTATCATGAGAAATAGTGCTTAATAAAGTGTCAGGCTCTTATTTTGCATTCTGATTTCAGAATGATAAATTTCTTCTTATATTTTTATGAACTAGAACACACAGACTTATTGGATTGTCCATAATATGAACTCAGATAATTGGAAGCTCATGAGATTATTCTCAGTGCTCTCTGGCCATCAGGCCCCTACATCTCACTTTTATTTGGAGATTGGTTCTGAGTTTCAAATCCAAATTAAGGAGTCACTTGTTTTTATTTGAACTCAGCTTCTGTGGCATGTTAGAATGCAGGGATTTTTTTCCCCTAATGGAAGCCATTGCTCAAATTAAATTCATTAACTCCAATTGTGTGTGAGCTCAGGGAGATGGCAGAGAGCAAATGCAGGTGCCGAGACTGCAATCAGGGAGGGCATGTCAGGAAAAGTGGACACATGGGGTATAAAATTTTAAAGGTGATGATGATTTAAAATAATTTTAGAATAATTTCCATCCTTTGAAAGACTACGTGACTTTTTCCTAAGGAAGAGCTTACCCAGCCAATTTAGCTTTTCTATATTTCTATTTTCTGTACAAAAGTTATGTGTTTTTTTTTTGAAGCAAATATTTGAGAGCTCTTGACATCTCTGTGGGTAGGGATAAGAAGAAATATGTAAGGAAATCTCGTTTTTCTTTTTACTCACTAGTGGTTTGATAACAAGAGTTTGTGCTAAATTTTTGTGATATAGGATGAGATATTCATCCATCCTTTCTTTACAGTTCATTATTTCGTGCATGTGCTTTCTTCAGTTCACTTTGTACATGAAATTGACATTTGTGTTGATTTTTAAAGTCAATTCGCTATCAATTTTCAAGCTTCAGAGTGCACTGTAATTGTATGAATGGCTTTTCTCCTCCTTTGTCTCTACCAGGTCAACTTTTCAGTTAATTCTGATGAAAATGGCCTGAGAACTGTACTTTAATGAGCTTGTAAAAGGGTAGGGAAGAGGTGACCTCTGTATGCATTGCAGTTAGCATGGGCTCTTAGTAAATACCTGTGAATGGAGAATGTGCTGAATTAATAAGTGAATGACCTAAGGAAAGAGGCTGAATGAAGAAATAGCAAACCATTAAGGAATTTAAGCACTGGATTTTAACAAAGTCAACAAATAGCCTGTAGAATTTTGGAGAGAGGCGATCCATTTCAGACTATTAGTTACATGGCCTTTTATCCCTTTGGGCTATACTTAAGTGTTTTAAGAACAATGACAGGTTTAACTTAGAGATCATATGTTAAACCTTGATGTTGAGAAAGTTTTAAGTAGGAAATTAAGGACACCAATGATGTGGAATCTCCTCCTTATGAATTATGCATATGTGAAAATAATAAGCAATCTACCATTTACGGAGTATGAGACGGATAGCCCTTAACTACTCTTGTGTGAATTAAATGGCGAATATTAAAGAGCAGAAACTGAGAAAACCACTCATCGTTTTTATTCCCTAATTTATCCATTGCAAAATGGGGGCAACATTCCCTAGTCTCTGCTGAATAATATTCACTTTCAGTTTTGCAACAATAAAGTTGTTTATTTTTCTATCAAAATAATGTGTGTATAATCAGAAATGTAGAAGGAAATGGAAAGAAGAAATAATCTTTGTGCCATAAAGGAAAGTTAGCTGCCATTAATATTCATAGTCAGTTTGAGTCAGGTACGCACTCGGTGTTTTCTGAGCACAGCTATACTAGGCACTACTGTGAGAACAGAAAGGCTCTCTGAAGGGTACTGGGTGCCACGGAGGGTTCAGGAGGCAGCACAGGGAGCTATAGCACTCACTGTGAAGGCCAAGTTTGACAAGTGCTGGCCCAGAATGGAGAGGAAGTGGTGAATTGTAGCTGGGGCATTTGAAAAGGTTTCATGGGTACAGGGCATTGGTGCTACACTGGGGAAGAGCAGTGGGATTTTGGGAAGCTGAGATGAGGTGGGAGTGGGCGAGGTATTTCAGACCCAAGGATGTAGCCTATGGTGAAGGCAGGAAGGGGACTTCCTGTGCAGGGGGCACAGGATATAGACTGATAAAGACTAAGAGAGGATGCTGGAGGGGAAGGGCAGGAGAGCAATGTGCCTGGAAAGGCACAACTGTTGACATGACTAGGCACTTTGAAAGATTCCCTGAGCCATTCCCTGCCAGAAAACTCACACTACATAAATATTTTAAAGGTATTCAACCTTCCCCGGCAATGACTCAAATACTGGACCATTCTAAGAGTCAAAAGTTGGCTTGAAATTTTGAATTTTTAAATGCTTACCTCCTCTTCTATTTTAATTCTGGGGAAAAACTTGAGTTAAAGTGATTGTGCTCTTACGCTCTGTAGAGTAACTCTTAATTGCTGATCGCACCAATGACCCATTTCAGCTGGAAGTAGAAAGAGCTGTCTTCACCCTTTGCCCCCTCACAGCAGTTAGGGGTAATTCCTCGGAGGGGGAAATAGTGCAGATAGATAAGTTAATTAGATATTTTGTAGGCAGTTAGGGCCACCCTCAAGGAGCCAACACAGGAAGGAGCCGACATGGAGGACAATCAAGATACATTCACTGTGGCCAGAAGTGTAAAAGGAGAGAAACTACTATACCCTTGCGCTTCCCCTGGGATAAATAGAAATGACTGATCTTCTAAATAGGTATCAATCATCTGGGGGGGGGCAAGGTCTTAGCCCAGCCTTTCCAGGAAATATCCCTGACCTCTACCCTTACTGAAAATCCTTGTATATTTGCTACCTGACTTGCTCCCCCAGTTGACTCCCATTTAATCAATATTACCTGGGTGACTGTACTTGTAATCTTATTGGTTGGTCATGGTTTTGCCCTGCCTCATGCCCACCTGTAATTTTCCATTGGGTCTTATAGTTTTGTCCCACTTTGTACCCACCTCACCACATGGCTTTGCTGTATAAAATGTCTTTGAAAAGTGGGGTGGGTGGGCAACCCACTTTCCGGTCCCCCTTCTGTCTCTCTTAGAAGCATTCCTTCCTTCATTAAATTTTTCCTACTCTTAAAAAAAAAAAGATGATTGTGGTCTTAGTACAGTTGGTATTAAGGGAGAATCTTGATTTGTTGGGCTCTCTGGAAAGGTTTGATGGTTAAGTGAATGAATGATTGGCAACACATGCTTATACTTTCTAAGGACTTGAAAAGAGTAATAAAATAAATTTCCAGGGAAAGCTGCGCACCTTGGGTACTGTGGACTGATACATCTTGATCTCTCTCTGGCATCTGTGACTTCAACAGGGGAAAGGAACATTGAAACCCTTTGAGTTCTTAGAAGGGAAAATTGAAAATCTAACATCAGATTCTAAATGAATATGCTCAGAATTTTAAATACATGTATATTGAACAAGGGTACTACAAGCCTTTCATTTTCAACCTGTGGCTTTCTGTCTGAATGAAGGCCTTTCAAAGGCAGTGACTATCGATTCACACTTACGTATATTTCCTCTAGCAGGCCCAGACTACACTGATTTTGCTTCAGCCACCATTCTCCATATTTGGTGTGGTTCTTTTATCAAGCTCATTTTCTAGTTTTTTTTTGTTCCCCATTCAGTTTATTGGTACATTTAAAGCAAACAATACAGTGACATTTACCATTGAGATCTTGTACCTTTACATGACATGTCTTGGTTCTTATTTTTCCCCCATACCCCGGCCCTCCCTTCACCCCCTTCACCCTTCTTCTAGTTTTTATTATGGTTAAAAAATGTGATCTGGGCATAGTGGTGTGTATGTCGAATCCTAGAACTCTGAGAAGCTGAGGCAGGAAGATTAGAAGTTTGAGCTCGTCTTTTATTATTTAGTAATTCAGCATGACCTTGTCTCAAAATAAAAATAAAAAGGGCTGGGGATGTAGTTCATATTGCCAGAAAGATCATTTGAGGGGTCACCAAGAGAGTGACAGTGGTCATGACTAAAACTGAAATGTTAAAATTTGTAGTTTTATAATTGGGATTATTCTATTCAAAATAGCAGAAATTTTAATGCTGGTTTCAACTCTCATTTTTAATGAATCTGGTGATGATTAGTACAGCCAGATTTGGCCAATGATCTAGTGTGTGTGTGTGTGTGTGTGTGTGCTCATGTGTGTATCTATCTATCTATCTATCTATCTATATATATATCTTATAAAATACAGTTTAAAATTGGCTACATTCAAATCCAACTCTCCCACTTGCTAGATGGGAACCCTCAGCATATTATATAATGCCTCAGTAGCAGTATCTATAAGATGGAATAGAAATAGATCCTCACAAGACTATTTTGAGAAGTAAATGAATGAATATGTGTAAAACACTTGGAACAGAGCCTTACATGTGGTATCGCTGATAAGCTTATTATAATAACCACTAAGGTGTGGAGGCTCTTCCTGCCTCATTCTTTATGCTTGGTGTTGTGGGTGGGCCATTGTTACTGAAGCAAAGTTGGCACCTGTGCTGACACCTTCCCCAGCCTGGGGAAGGATTTGCATTGGTCATGCAGGGCCCAAGACCTGATGCTTGGCTTGACACCTCTCTCCAGGACTTCCTGGGGAGCTTGGTGCCCACTGATTCCCTGCTGATTGTGTTCCTTACAGTGGAAACTGTTTGAGATGAGTCTGTTACTAACTTGAAGCAGGACAAACCCTTAGTTTTTGTTGTCTGCTTCTTTCCTCCCGAATATAAGACTATTAGGATGCTTCAAATTTCTTTCCAGAGCCAGTTTGTACCTTCATACATTTTAGCAAGAACAACTTGGGCCTTGTGAAGGTGTTTTTTTTTTTTTTTTTTCTGTTTTTGTTTTTTGGTACTAGAGATCAAAGTAGGGTCCTTGCGCTTGTGAGGTAGGCGGCGGAACCACTGGGCTAAATCCCCAGCCCTTGTGTAGCTGTTTGTAAAAGAAGTTCCTGTAAGATGAATACTCTGCCACACGGGTGCTTATGGACTCCCTGGAGATGTCATCCCTTCTGACTCAATGGCCAGTCAGGCTTGCTAGGAGAATCAGTTGGGGTTATAAGGAGCACTTGAACCAGGCTTTAATTACAGCACTCTTGCTCTGACCTCCGTTTGTGTTCTTTCTAAGGAATTGCAATTATTTCTTTCCCATTACTCAATGGTTATTTGTCCTTGCCTCTACTTTTCACCATCCTGGCTCTTTTCTGTACCTTTTACATTTCAATTCTGTCATAAGGACCCACCTTCTGCAGTGGGTCCTTTTCCTTAAACTTGTTTTTATTTGCTTTAGTCTATGCTATTCTGATACATTTTTTTTTTTTTATTCACTCAAGTTCTTGCCCAAAATTATGTCCTTCCGCTAGGGCCAAACTGAGTTCTGAGCTAATGAATCCTTTTCAAGTTGATCATGTTCATCCCTTCAGGCTGACAACGCTTTCCAGAAATGCCCAAGATCTGAGGGACGTTAGCCAGGGATAAAGGTAAACTTGAAGTCAGTGGCCAATAATAGGGACACCACACGCTCACCCTCTGGAGCCCCCAAGATAATGTCACTGCTTGGTACCTTTCCGTTTGCTGCTGCAGGGAAGGAGAGAATTGGCTTCATCTGTATAGAAATCCCTTCCACACTTCTCCCCTCAGCTTCCTACCCTGGTCACAGAACTGGGAGTGGGGGTATTGAGTTGGGGGGACCTCTGTGAGTGGTGCATTTTGGTGTCAGGAGAGAAGAGGTCAGCCCTTACTCAGGATCAGCCTCTTCATCCTGTCCTTGGAGCATCCCTGGGACACTGCCAGGTTTCGGGGTATCATATTTTCACATGGATGAACTGTACTCTACGACTACTTTTGTGTATCAGGAGCCAAAAAGTTTTCGTTGACGTTGAAAACAGAGTTTTCCTTTTTTTCAAATTGTTTTTCAGTGCCCTATTTTCAAGGGAGATCTAGTTTCCATGGAAGCAGCCACAGGGCTCTTGTTTACCTCTTAACCAAGCTACATATCTTTGAGGGTCACCGTGAGGTACTAGTGGGATTTCTGAGATAGACCCTGAAAGCTTAGATACTGTGGGGAGGGATAGGTGTTTTCTGATGGAGTACATTCAGTTGGAGGAAATCCTTGTACTCCTGAAAAGGGTGACTTCATTCTTTCTGGGCTATAGGTGTGGCCTGAGAGGCCAGCAGTGCTGTGCTGTCTCGTTGCAAAGGTGACAGCACAGTTTATGGAAATGACTGCTCCAAAGAAGTCCTGTTAGCCGCAAGGCGTTTCCCTCGACACCCTCTAATCTACGTGTGCGAGTAACTTGCACTTCACACAGAAGGGACCGTGCAGTTGTTTCTGCGCAGCTGCTTCCTGCATTGGGCCAGAGTGCATCTTCGTGTCACGAATGTCTTTGGGGAAGATCACCTGCCACATAGCCATCTGTGGGAATAAGTCAAGGGAACTTTGAGGATTGCAAATGGGGCCTTTACGTCTTGGTTTAGGTGAGCCTCGGTGCTTTTCTTCTCCAGCCTAGGCATTATGAGAACAGCTGCAAACATCCAAACGTGATTTTTCAGAGTTTGGTTCACAGGAGGTAAAAACTCAACCTGCTCAGTGCAGATCCATTGCGACGCTCTGCATAATAATTAACGACACACAAGCTGGTGTCTAATGGGCAGTTTTACTGTGCATGCCCTTCAGTTCTGACGAGCTGGAGTCTTCTGTGATTTAAGTCTGTACGTCTTGCCTCTTTGCATTTTAGCTTTGGGTAAAGCTCCTATTCTCATTATTGCCTTTGTTTGGTTGCTGTCTTTTTTGTCGTTGTTGTTTTATTTCCTTTTTCTTTTTGTGGGTCATTCAGTGAAACCTATAGTTCGCTCTGGGTGCATAGGGTATTACCTCTTTCCTTAATCTTCACATTCACAGAGAGTACAATGCTTTTTCATATCTAGGATTCTTAACATCTCTTGGTACCAGACAGTGGGCAGTTGCCAGGGATAAACCACGATGAAGAGAATTACGGCTTCCTCAGTGGCAGGAAGTATTCAACACTCTACATATGTTCATCTGGTTTCATTTTCATTAACTTTCTAAAGTCGGTTTTGTTATTTCCCCCATTTTAGAGATGAGAAAACTGAGGCACAGAGAGGTTAAATAATTTGTCTGAAGTCACTCAGTTAATTAAACAATAAAGCTAAGATTGTGATGAAAGCCGCTCTGCAGTCCTGAGAGAGGCACTATTACTTTACTGAGGCCCCTGAAATTCAGGGAATTGTTGAAAATTACGCAAGTTTGTCTTGTCTCCAACCCAAGCTCTCTTTTTCATGATATTCCAGTGCTGTCTTTATCATAGAATGCTCCCATTTCTATTCATGCCAGTATGTATTAATATCCAGCAGTTCCAGATTCCATGCTATGCACTGTGTAGATAGAAACAGCTTTTCTGTTGCTATTTTAAATCCTCATGTAGACAACTCTGATCCTGTTGGTTAATTCAATTACTTTTCCTTTTGGAGGAGTCCAGAATGACTTTTTGGTTTCCAGCACTGTGCTTGTCACTTAGAAGCTTGCATACAGTAGTTAGGCTATGTACTGAGTATCTGTTGCAGTAAAACTACCGTACAAATACACCACTGAATAAACAATTCTGTTGTACAATATGTGCATCTGATTCAGTTAGTTTGACGATGGGCTAATGTCTTACATCAGCCTGATTGATGAACCTAAACTCAACTTTTAATAGGATGACGCTTTTGGTTTTATGACTGTCACTTTCCTTAATTGAAGCAGTAGATTCAAAAGTTCAGGAGCTGAAGTGTTGAACTCTTATTGGATTGGCTTTTGAGAAACTAACCTCATGTTGGAAAAATCACATAACTGGACACCAGGGCATGTGGATTATAGCTCTAGCTCTCATAACCTTTATTAACTATGTGAACATTTTTGTATCTCCAGATCTCTCATTTTTCTTATATAAAATGCTGCAGTTAGATTAAGTGGCTGAGGTCACTTATAAACTCCTGTGATTCATGGAGAACTTATACCATGACTAGTCTTATTGGTAACCTAGGAGATTAGTTTTTGACTGTCCGTAAATCCCTTCATTTTGTTGAGTCTTTGAGGTCTTGCCTTTTAAATATATCTAATAATTCCTGGCATGCCTGATTTATAGGACTTCTATGAGGATTCAATGAGATATTGGGGATTTAAGTGCTTTGAATAATAACACATTGCACGAACACAGATATTATTCATATTGAAAGTTAACAGAAAGGTGTTGGGTTTCTCACCACCTACCCCAGAACCCCTTAAAAAAAAGAGTTAAAAGGAAGTTTGGTCCCCGTTGGGCTGTGTCCTGGAGTTTGTGGAACTCCGTGGAACTCTTCAGGGTCAATAGAGGCTTTGTCCGCTTGTGGGTCAGTTTCCCCCAGAAGGGTTTAGATGGCCACACTCTGTCTCCTGAAAACACTCTATCAAACAGAACCACCCCACAAAATGTGGTAATTCTTTAGACAAAAGTGAGGTTTTGAGTTACAATAACCTCTACTTTGTTAAAGCCCCTTCAGAACCTGAGATCTTCTCTGTAGCCATGCAGACATGCACGGCGTGGGTTTACAAATGCCTTATACATTTAGCCTCACAAATCATCCCCCAAATTTGTGTGCTGTCTATAACCCTGCCTCTCAGGGAGGATATTTTTAACTCCTCCTAACTCTTCACAGTTCCTTTAAGGAAGTGTGATCCGAAGGGGTCAGACACTTGGCTTCTACGTAGAGGAAAACTTTGAGAGAATTCCTAGGCTCTCCCTGGGATAGGACTGGCTTTCCCCAAAAGAATTGGCTCTTCAGAGCGTTTGCCACATAAGGGCTTGTGTGAGGCCCCAGGCACCAGTTGACGGCTGTGTCTTGCTCACGACAGATGGTCAAGACTTCAGTTTCAGCAAGTGATCCGCTGCCGAGGGGATGGGCGGGGGAGTCTGCCAGCAGGCCAAGTGGCCGGGCGGCTTAGGGTAACGGGGATCTGGTGTGTGCCGGGCATAGCTTTTGTGCTAACGATGGGCTGCTGACAGGCGCCTTGCCCCTGCTCATCTCTGACACAGAAGATCCCCTGCTCCCTTGATTCTGTTTCTCCCTGGCAGAGCTAGTATCCTGTTTGCCTGTCTTTCAAAATCCATTTTGGCACCAGATGGACCCCCTCATGGTTGCTAGCAGTTGTCTGAACTGAAGATGCCAGAGGGGGTGCTGACAGGTCCTTCTAATGCAACCTGAATCTGGCTGTAGGGTCTGGCTCAAAAGGCGTAAACACACAGGCGGCAAATATTATCAACTCCAGGGAAGCTGGGGTGAGTATGGGGGCTCACTAGAGGGAAGGTGGTAGTGTGCGCCCCCCACTGTAATGTTCACATTGCTGTTGAGGAAATTCACATGTTAATCATACCTCATAGTAGCATCATGACTTTTAAGTGCTCTGTTAGTACAATTGCTGTTACAGTACGATTGCTATCAATGGTGCAATTCGTATTAATAACATTACTGCACTGCTTTCTATTTTTACTAATACCGTTGGTGGCATGGTGCTTAAGACCACAGCCTCTGGAGCTGCCCTGTTTGAATATGAATTCTAGATTTGTGTTTACTCACCTTTGGGCAAGTTACAGTATTAGCTTCTCTGACTCTGTGTTCTCATCTGCGAAATAGACTGATGGTAAAGGGTCATATAAGGATTTAAAGGAAAGACATGCTTGAAATGTTTAGTGCTGTACTGAGCACATGGTAAGCACCTAATCTGTGCAGCCCTTTACCATGGCCACCATCGCCACGCTTGTCCTGTTAGGTACATTATCTCGTTCATTTTCACCATTGCCTTGTAAGGCAGACATTCTTATTGTACTCATTTTATAGATAAGAAAATCAAGGTTCAGTTCCATCTGCAAAATCACACTGGTAGCCCCTGGCAGAGTCAGGGTTTGAATTCTGTTTCGGGTATTTCTAAATGTGGTGGCTTCTCCACCATACCACATCAACTCACATTGTCTATTTAGTGATGATCAGTCCTGTCTGGGACTTGGGTGTCTTTCAGATATGCCCTTTTAACCAGCTGTACTTGAAAGAAGCAACTAGCCTTCACATCTCAGCTATCTTTGTACACAGAATGGAGCCTCAGTAGTAGGGGGGACTTACTACTGCCAGCTCTGCCATGTTACATAGTTTCTTTTTTTTTGGTACTGGGACTTGAACTCGGGTCCTTGCACTTGCAAGGCAGGCCACCGAACCACTGAGCTAAATCACTGGCCCTCATAGTTTCTAACAGCTATGTGTGACCAGCAGCATCCTCTTCTCAGAGCTCAGAGGAATGGGGCAATGCCAGGTGGTAAGGTCTGATCACACCTTCGATCTTTTTTCATTTCCAAAGTCAATGCTACTGAGGGAGGACCTAAGTCAGTGGCTATTAGTCAGCCTGTGCAGTGGCAGTGTGGCTCCTGGCCCTGGGAAAGGGGCCCAGAGCTGAGCTTAAGCAGCATCCCTGAATCATTTAGCTTTGATAAAAAGTTGATAGCTTTATTCTCTGTGGAGAGCACCCAGAAGTGGGGCCAGTGATTATTCAGAGTCCTTTCATTGATGGGTTGTTTAGGTTGCTTAACGTTGAGTCATTCTAGTTGGATGTTTCCACTTTACAATCACACTTTTTTGGCTGAAAAGTCATGTTTTTCCCTTTGAAAAATTATTCCCAAACTACACTTCCATCTTGGCAGATTCAAAGGAATCAAGCAGGAAAGAAGTTACTCTGGGACTTTTCTCATATTAGTATTCAGAAATACTTGGTGTGTTTTGTGTGATGTTCTTAGAGGGGACCAACGTGGTTGACTTTGTGCTCAGGGAAAAAGTCAGTTGGAGGAATCATGGAGTGAGAATTTCTCTTAGTTAGTTTTCTCATTGCTAAGACAAAATACCTGGTTCCCAAAGTAAAAGTAGGAAAGGTTTGTTTGACTTGTAATTTATAGAGGTTTCAGCTCATCATTGGCTGGCTCCAAGGCAGGGTGGCATGGCAGAGGGGCATCGCAGAGGAGAAACAGTTCATATTAGGCAGAAGTCAGCAAAGCAGTAAAGTAGTAAGTGGCATGCAACAAGCAATGACAGTAGCCTTCTTTGTGTCCGTTATATTGTATCCAGGCTACCCACATTTAGGTCAGGCAGTGCTTGCACCCAAGGTGGGGTACCCTTAATCCTAGCATCACACCAGGGATCAATATCAGTATCACGTGCTTAATCCCAGCCTCACATTCTCTAGATCCAGCCATCTCTGAAAAGCTCCACCTATGACCTTATGACCACAGGGTGCTTTAGGGAGACATCTAGACATAAGCCATAACAGAGTTCTTCACAAGTTACTTGAATTGAATGAAAATTTTACACCAGTACAGACCTGAAAGGGGCAGGGGTCAAGCTGAAGGAAAGATAATTCATACAAAAATTTAATTGACTAACATTTTAATGCATTCTGTTATTTCTGGCAGAAATTAAGACTGGAAATCCATAGGGCTATAACATAAAAGAAATCATAGAATTTATATGTCCTTCAAAATCATTATTTTAAAAACTGCCACACAAAAAAACATTCGAGGGGTTTAACTGTAGGTAGCCAGTATGAGTACGTTAACATGAATACCTTAATCTTTTTTCCCCAATATTACAGATTGAATCCAAGGCCTTTGCAATAGGCTGTATCCTTGGCCTTCTCTCTCTCTTTCTCTCTCTTTTTTTTTTTAATTTTGAGATAGGGTCTTGCCAAGTTCCGAAGTTGCCTGGGCTAAGCTCAAATTTTGGACTCTCTGCCTTAGTCTCCCCAAATGCTGAAATTGTGGGCATGTGCCACCACACATGATAGCTTTAATAATTGCCATCTTTCTAAGATGGTCTTTGACAAGTACAATAGCTACTTAAGAAATAACTCAGAAAGTTATAACTTATCACTGATACCAAGACATTTTTGAGTTAAAGTAGGTACTATTAATACCTATATGAGTGCAGCTAGAAGTTGTGTGTGTGTGTGTGTATGTGAAATTGGAACCTTTGGTCACTTTAGCAGATAAAACCTGTTTATATCATTATAGAACCAATTTAGAAACCATTGGGGTTTCAGTGGGGCAGCAAGATTCTTAATGCATCACAAAAAGCTTTTATCTACAGCAAGAAATCTAGTAAAAACATCTAGAAAATATTTGAGCAGTCAAAGAGATTTAGTTAACTTGTGAATCCTACTTACTTCTCCTGAGGACTACTAACTAATTACAACATTTTATTTGGAGATGCTAAGATAAAAAAGTGTTCATCATGTCTTTGTATTCATCAAGCATATATCACCTGTGAATTTGGAGGGCTGAAATTACATGTTCTGTTTGGGGACCCTGAGGTTTCTTAAACAATTAGAGCCAATTGAAATCTCTCTTACACTGTGGTGATCTTCCCTTTCCTCGGAGGCTTACATTTTTGTGAGTTCTGCTGGCAGTTTCAAGAATATTTCTTCATAAAGAAGTTCCATCTTGGATGGAAAACATAGTCTAAGACCTCAAACAAAATACCTGATCTACACCATTGTGAATATTTCAACAAATGCTTAAAGAGAACAAAACACACAACTCAGAAGTAACTTCCTGATTTGATACCTCCTGCATGAAGACTGAAATGTTAACAGTAATCATTTGTTTCTTGACAGGTTCTTCTTGAAGTTTTTCCTCAAATGCAACCAAAATTGCCTAAAGAATGCAGGAAATCCACGTGACATGCGGAGATTCCAGGTGGGTCAACCTGGTCCTTCTTAAATCTCAACAATGACATGTGTATCAGGAGAGGGGGTAAAGTTTTAGGCAGAAGAGCAGGTGACATTCCGATGTTTCCCCAGAGGTGAAGAGCAGGGGAGGCACTTGCTTCACTGGGCATCTGCCCTCTAGGAGTTTTTTGTCTTTATTCACCAGGAATTGGGCCTGAACCACCTGTGTTCTCTGGTGCAGACATAAATGTCCTAGGAGTCCAGTTGTGTCTTCCTGAATGGACTCACTTGCATGAACACCCACTTCAGTAATGTAGATAAAATGATGAATTCTTTCCTAAAATTTCTGTAACCAGAACACTAATATGTAAGAGTAAAACTGTTAAAATTTAAAAAGATAAACTATTGCCCCTTATTTTTCGTTCTGCTCCCCGCTTACACTCTTGGAAGTTGGTAGTAGCTGTAAATGCCTATTCTAAGTGGACTCCCTAAGAATAGAGCTTGTCTATAGTGGTGTGGGTGACCCTCACTTCTCTTTCAGAAACGCTCTTACACAGCATCTAGAAGTGTTCCTGGGCCTGTCACCATTTACAGCACAATGGTATATTAACACCACAGAATTGTACCTTTACAGAAGGACGAAGACCCAAAACAGATGTGCTAACACAAAATATGTGTGGGTTTTAGGAGAGATTGTTGAATTCTAGACGCTGTACCTCTCTAACTTAAGGTGCTGAGAACCCCCTGGGGATCTTACTAAAATACTGATTGAAGCCTATGGTAGGACTGAAATTTCTAACAAGCTACCAAGTGATGGCAGAGCCATGGGCCACACTTTGAACAGCAAAGTTATAGACCCTTATGTCACTCTCCATCTAATTTTATGGCTAACTTATTTGCATGGTCAATGTTAGTTTCCCCATCAGAGTAATGACCCATAGATGTATACTCGTACAGTTCATCAGAGCAATAGCGTGGTGCTTAAAGTGTGCTCCTTATAGCCGGGCCTGGTGGTGCATGCCTGTAATCCCAGCACTCGGCAGGCTGAGGCAGGAGGATCACTGTGAGTTCAAGACCAGCCTGGGCTACATAGTGAGTTCCAGGTCAGTTTCAACTACATAGTGAGACCCTGTCTCAAAAAACAACAAAAAGCATAAACAAAAGTGTGCTCCTTAGGTCTGTTTAGTCAGCTTTAAGTGCAGATTGCAGTGTATGATCTCTGAGAGGCTCTTGAAAAAGTGTAGCTGCACGTAGTCTCCTGAGTGATTTTGTAAAAAGAGATGAGACATTAGCTTTATTAAGGAACAAATTCAATGGGAAAAAGACCATATCTCTTGGGTTTCTCAGGTGTTTTTGGAAATATCCTCTTGGCCTCCCTCCCTTTTAACAGAAGTAAGCAGGGAGAACTTGGACATTTCTCATTTTCAGAAAATGTTTCTGTTAGCCAGCTCCTAATCCCAACTTTGTAAACATAGGTGCTCTTACCCCACCCCCAGGACTTTGTTATGGGTGGGGGTCAGCTTTGCAAGTAAGCTGGTAAAGCCACATATGCAATGCTACTGCGTCTGTGTTGCTAAGAGTCTTACGACATGAGTTAGGTTTTAGTATACACTGTTTTATGGCTTGCTTGGTCTTAAGATGAGCCATCATTCTCTTGTGGCCAAGTTTGGGACAGGAGCTAAGCATATCCAGGCATGAAACAATTTATACCTAGTAAACATGTCTAATGCCTCATGAATGCCAGGATCAACTTTACTGTGCCTCTCGGAGCAGTAGAATTGAGATGTGCTTTGGTGACATCAGGAACCTAAATGAAATTTGTATAGATTTCTTTGAGATTTAGTAAGATATTTGAAAGTCTTGGGTTCTAGGAATATAGCTCTTAGAGTGTCTAGAAAGTTTTAATTTTGCACATAAATATTATTCTTTGCTTAGCAGAAGGACTACTAAAATAAGGATGCACAAGTTGAATTTCTGAAAGGTCATGTAATCTTTTAGGGCCTTAAATTCTTCCACTTTAAAATGAAGATAGAGTGGTATGTGGATTCACAAACTTAATTCTTTCCAGAATTAATGATTTCCAGAATCATGGAAAGAATTAAGTGTGTGAACTGAGATACCACTGTAGAATTATGATTATTTCATTACTTGTAAAGAGAGAGCATTTTGAATGAGTATAGAAGTAATTTGTAAAAGATAAAATAAAAATATAAGCTTTTGGAGAAAAATCCTTGTGGTAGACTGAAGAAAGGTCATTAATTCATACTAGGGTTTCTCAGTATTTCTCATGACATTTCAGACTGAATAATCTTGGGGCTTTTTTTGTCCTGTCTGTTAGTGTCACTGGTATCTACCCAGTAGACAGCAGTAGAGAACACCCCCTCTTCCCTGCCATGACAACCCGAAATGTCTCTGTGCATTGCTAAATATTTCCTTATGGAGAAAACAAACAAAACTGCCTCTGATTGAGAACCTCTGGTTCTGTATCATACCTGGTGACAGTGTTGTTAGCATCCCCAGAGTGGAACCTTTGATTAGTATGAGGACTGCCCGTCATAAGGTACAGAATGATCATCATACTGATGGGATTTATCTGAACCCTGATGATGCCTGCAATTCTCAACAATTCCAAAAATTTTCTCAATAGGGACAGCTACTTTGGCTACCACAAAGCCTGTTTTTGAGTTGCAGAAGAGGTACATCTCTATCAGGGATGACAAACTCTTTACTGGATCTCAAGTTTATCCTGCCTTATACCCGTCACCTACTCACTATCTCCAGGAGAGGACGGATTAACCCTGTGGGAAGATGAACAGTCATTTGATATTGCATTGCTGCACACACACATTTCTGTCATAATTTCTATGCAGTTAACACTTGGTCTCCTGTGGGTAGGCACATGGGCATTTGTGCAACCAGAAGTGGATGAATTGATTTGAGAAGTTGAACCAAACTCAAGTATCCCTTACCAAGTCTTTTAATTTTTTTCCAGCCTTTTTTCTTTCATGACTGTTTACTGCCATCTTCCACTGCATCATTTCATGCTGCTGGCTGTTCCGCCCTTCTGGGATCCTTTTTCTTTGTGGATTTTATGATCCCATTCACTCATTCTCACCTCCTCCCCCTCAGGATGTGTTTGTCTTTCACCCTGTGAATATTGGCGTTTCTCACCTTTCCTTCACGCATGGAGATCTCTTCTCTCCTGAATATCTTCTCTGCTCTTGCATC
Organism: Fukomys damarensis; assembly: GCF_012274545.1. NCBI lineage: Eukaryota > Metazoa > Chordata > Mammalia > Rodentia > Bathyergidae > Fukomys > Fukomys damarensis. The sequence goes on along the minus strand of NW_022900921.1, from coordinate 11,998,937 downwards.
ACTGTGCCACTGCTGAGAATTCTGCGATGTGGGTCTCCAAGGTTCAGGTCTAGTTGCCCAAATGCCTGTTTCACAACTCCAGAAACCTCATCTCGGAAGTCCCAGACAGAATTCATTGTCATTCTCATGTTTTTCTTTTACATTAAGCTGCTATCTCCTCCTCTGCTCCCTGGTTCACTGCATTGGTTTCTTTCTAATTCCATTAAATGCAGGACAGATGATTGTTTATATCAGTGTCTACGTTCAGATTCCGTAATTGTGTGTGCACATACACACATTATGTGTCCACCTGTCTGTATACCCAAGGATATTAGTGGTGATGATGATGGTACAGGTAACATTTACTGCGTGCTTACCCTGTGAGAGGCATTGTGAGAATGGTTTTACATGAATTGCATTTATCCTCACAGTATCCCTCTTAAAAACATGCAAATATGGATCATTGCCATTTTATAAATGAGGAAACAGACTTACTGCAGTTAATCATCCGCTCAAAGTCACACATCTACTAGGTGATGAGGCCATGATTTAAGTAATTTAACCCAGGCAGTCTGACTCAGATACTAACACCTCAGGACAATAAAGAAACTGTCCAGAGTCTGTGGGCAGGTACACAGGGGAGCAGTAAGAAGAGCTCTTAACACCGGACTGTCATAGAGACTCCTTTAGCAAAAGCTCCGGAGTCACGGGAAAGCCCTCAAGAGCAGTGACACACCACCGACGTTCGTCAGGCGGGCTGGGGTTAGGTGGAAGGGAACTGGCCCAAGCACTGCTCCAGAGCAGAGTAGCCAAGCTGTCAGTTTGTACCTGAGGAACTTTGAATAAAGTGGCTCCTCTTCAGCAGGCAGCCGGGGCTTCACTTCACCCAGGGAGGTTTGGGAAGTTCCTTGGGGCGAGAATTTCCATTTCCTTACGTGGGGCAGGATTGAGCAGCCCACAGACACCGCAGAGCACCCTGTTAGGAGATCATACTAGAGCTGTGCATAATGGTGCACACCTGTAATCCCACCACTCTGGGAGGCTGAGGCAGGAACATTACAAGTTCCAGCCTGGCCTGGGCAACTTAGTGATTTCGTGAGACCCTGTTTCAAAATACAATAAATCAATAAATAGAGAGTTCTGGAAATGTAGCTCGATGCCAAGGCCCTGGTTTCAGTCTCTAGAACTGGAAAAAAAAATCATACTGAGGTTCCTAGTCTGAGAACTGACCCAAAAGTGGGAGGAAGTTTTCCCCCAAAGCTTTCTTGTGCGTCCTAGTGACATCGACTGAAGACGTCTTATGAAAAGGGTATATATTTCCACGATTTCCCTCATAGTGTATGAACTGGGAAGCTGGTTTCAAATATTTTTATGTCCGTATTGCCTTTGAGGGGGAATGAGACAGTGTCTTTGTTGGCATGAAAAACCGGGGGCCTACTCTTTCAAGCCCGAGGCCTGAGACGCCTGATGGGAAACACTCTCCCCTGCCTATTAAGTGGCTCTCTCCAGCTGTCACTGTCACCACGTCTGTTCCATCCCCTTCTGCATGCTTTCCAGGCCAGCCCGATCTTCACACAGCAATGGCAGAGTATGTCTCTTCTGAACAGCAATCAGGGGCCTGTGTAGGTGACTGAGAAGGACACAAGAAAGGTTGTTGATCCCCTGACATGTAAAGACATTCTGTCAAGCAAACTCAGCCTCACAGCAGCTGGGTTTCTGGTATGTAAACAGAGACTGCTTAATTACACAGGTCATGTCAGTTAGTGTGGCCTGAGTGTTTTCAAGAAATTAATCACTTTCCGCAGAGCTTGGCTGTGTTCATACTTTAAGGCAGTATGGCATAAACCTTGGAGGAAATCTGGTGCAATCTTTTAAAAAAAATTCAGAATGAATGTTTTCTTTTGAAATCCCTGGGCTGTGGTTAGAGTAACTTGCTCAAATACAGAGTGGATATAGGCTTCATTCAGGTCTGGTGGGGGCAGGGAAAGACAGAGGAAGGAGGGGAGGGAGGAATTGGGGATGAAAGAGCCCATGACACAGGGAGAAATTAAATGTGACTAAATGAGCCCATTTCTTCATCTTGACACTAAAAAGATGCTAATGTCAAAGGACTGTGCTAAAACCTTGTCACAGTCTGGTTTTTAACTGACAGGAACCAGACAATTTAAGGCTGAGATTTAAATCCCTATCTGTAGCTTTCCTTGTTGGGACTGGCAGAATGAAGGTACCGAGGAGAGGAAAAAGAATTGGGTTCAAATTGTCACCATGATGCCATGATATGGAGAGGCTGGAATACCATATACATTCCCACATTCGTTTTCTTCTTTCAAAAACATTTTTACATATGCTTTAAATCTGTATCCACATATAAATACTAGGTCTAGGGCAACTGCATACATGAATATAGGCGTAAGCTACCTTTATTCACTCGCACATGCAATGCACCCATAGTATTTATCGACGTGCTAGGTGGTGAAGAAGAAAAAAAGCTCTGCCCTAATGAAACTTATATTTCAATTCAGGCCTGTTTTTTTAGGATAACACTAGCTGCTACAGCCAGTACATCAAAAGATATACAATGTCTCTCCTACAACAGAGGGTTCTTTCTTGCCTACACAATAGTACCTGGGAGTTATTTCTGCCTTGATGAGAAGATCTTGTCTTTGAAAGGATTTTGAAACCTGGGATCTTTTTATTCCATATCTCCTCTGTCCTCTAGAACATTATAGTCTCAATTATCCGAATGAAGGGTGTACAAAGGGGCGCATGGATGTCCTGAAATCCTTGGACTAGAAATAGTCTTTTGCCAAATCTGCTCATATCTCCTTGGCTAGAAGTTAGCCACACGGCCAACAATAGCCACAGAGAGGCCTGCCAATAGTATTTAGTTGTGCAGCCGCAAAAGAAGATTAAATGAGTGAGGGCAGAATAATTTTCTTTAGCCGCCATGATGATGTGTAAAAATAATTACAAATAACTAGAAATTGTAATTATTGCTCTAAAGAAAATTGAAGAAGATGTCATGAAGAAAAACAATGTGGAGGGTAGATAGGAGCCTACTTTAAAGCTGGTGGCCAGAGGAGGTGGCATTTAAACTCAGAGCTAAAGCTCAGAAGTACAGTCATCCTCTATATCCACAGATCCACATCCATAGGTTCAGTCATCACGGACGGAAAATATTTGGGAAAAAATTGCACCTATACTAAATATGTAGAGTTTTTCTTATCATTATTCCCCAGACAATGCAGTGTAACAGTTATTCACATAGTATTCACATTACGTCCAGTACCACGAGTCATCCAGAGATTATGTGAAGACTCTCGGAAGCCTGCACAGACTCTATGCAGACACAGCACCATTTTATACAGGGAACTTGAGCACACATTAGGAAGGCTTTCTGGAACCAGCTCCTTACAGATACTGAGGGGTGACTACATTTCTGCTGAGAGGGGTCAGGGGAAAGTCTGAGCAGGGGGAAACCGCAAATGCAAGGTCATGTTCAGCTGAGACAATGAACAATCTTCACTCACTCAGTCGTTTGCATAGGAGGTAGGGGAGACCATCAGGTTATTCTCCCCGGTTCTCACACAAATTGATTTTTCTTTTAAGAGTGGTAACATGAGTTCAAACTTGAAAAGGCTATTTTATAAAGTCAATTCTAGAAACTGTGGGGGTTTTTTATTTATTTAAGATGCCGTGGTAAAACAAGCAAACAAACAAACACACGCACACCACCGTGTCCCCAATCAATATGTAACAGGGTGAGATTAAAGACTTCTTAACAGTGATGTATGTGCACCCATGTTTATAGTGGCGCAGTTTGTAATAGCTAAAACTTGGAAACAGCCCATTTGCCCCTCAGTTGGAAACTGGATAAAAAAGATGTAGTTTTTCTATAAAATGGAATATTACTCAGCCATAAAGAACGAGAAAATAGATTGATTCATAGGAAAATGGATACATATTGAGGATATACTCCTAAGTGAAATAAATAAGTCACATATGTGTAAATACCAAATAGTTTCTCTGGTGTGAATAAACTTCAGTAATACACAAGATCCTAATAAGATTACTGACATGGTGAAATGGGAAGAAAGGGGCTAAAGGTGTAGGGAAGGTGGGATGGGTAGGGAAAGGGTAATAAGGGAAAAGAAAAAAATGTGAGATAAAGAAAAGAGGTAAATAAAGTGTTTGTAGAAGGGGAAGGGAGGAGAGGGTGAAGGGAGGGCAGGGACAAAGGGCAAAAATGAGAACCAAGACCTGTCATGTAGAGGTACAAGATCCCAACAATGAATGTAACTGTACTGTATCCCTAAAATGCACCAATAAACTCAATTAAATCTGAAAAAAAAGACTTCTTAAAATATGAGCCCAACCTCTGCAGTTTCAGCCTGCTTTTAAAGACACTGACATAGAAAGAGAAATACTCTTTCTTGCATTTCTCCCCCACTTCCCTCCACCTCTATCTTGGATGTACTTATATTGTTTTGACAAACAGCACATCTTGCAGTTAAATTCTTTACCAACAGAACATCAGGAACCTGAGCTGCTTTCACTCTCTCCATACAGAATAACTTCAAAATGTGCCATGCTGATTAATTATACTGAAAGCATCTCTAATGATATTTTCAGAATACAGGATTAATTCACATCTCCATGGTAAATACAAATGGTGAATTTTCAACCTGATATATTAAACCATTATGGCTGATTGGGCAAATATGTAACTTGGCGTGAGCCTTATGCTAAGTCTTGGCAGAAAATATGCATCCCAGAAAAAGGATCCTTATGAACGGGATTCTATGAGTGGTAGCTGTGCACTTACAGGGAATGAACTCCTACAATAAGTACAGTTGACCTTTGAAGAAAATATAAAATCCATTAAAGGATAGATGTAGAGTATTTGGTTCAATCAGTAGTCACCAGTGGGTGTAGGTTTGCTGGGTGCTTATAGTCATTGGGATTTGACAACAAAATATTCTTGTTTTTCCTATTACCTGTCTCTTGTCTACTTGGCTCCAATCAAGTATATTGGTCTTCCTGCTCTTCCTTTGTTTTCTTTGAATACACTGAAGTCACTTCTGCCTCAGAATCTTTGCATTTACTATTCCATTTCCCTGGGAAACTCTTCTGTCACATCCCTGAATGCTTAGATACTTACTACTCTTCTTTCAGCCAAACTGTCACCTCCTCAAAGGCATTCCTTTATTGCTCAATCAAAAATAGCTCCTGTCTAGGCAGTTTTCCTTCTTTTATTTTTTCTTAGACATTATTAAAATCTCAAATTTGCTTTTATTGCTTACTTATTGTCTCAACGCCCTCCACATCCCCAGTAAAAACTAAATTCCTGGTAGGGAAATGCTTTATCTATCTTATTCATTGCCCCTTCTCCAGGACACAGAAGAATGCCTGGTACGTAGTAGGCTTATAACTCAATCCTGTAATTTGACTTATCTAAGGTTAAAAAGTAGTTGTGATAGAGTTTGCAGATGAAAGTCAGGACTGCCTGACCTATAATCTGAGTTGCTGAAGAATGCCCTTAGCTTGTTCCTGACTTCAGGTGTCCATGTGTCATCGTCCCCTCATGAGAGAGCCGCGTGACAACTCTGTGTGTTTAGTCCATGTCTGGTTGAAATGGGGATACATAAACAGAAGGCACCTGTTACATTTGCACAGTTAAATAGTTACACACCACTGACATTATCAAATGTGTCCTGATCCACGCTGGAGAGAGTGAGGTTTAGATCATTGATGAGCTTTTCAGGTTTAGCAGGTGTCACTATTTGGGAGACAGAAGCTAAGTCTACCTTTTCAAAGGCTTGAAGTTGTTTAGCACAAGTATCTGAAATGTCTGCGCTTGTCTTTCTGTTAAGAGATGGCTTTGCCTTGAATCTTTAATGTAGATTTAATTCAGCTAGCCACTTCCTCCAGCAGTTCCACACTGTTACCTTCTGTAGGTTCACGCGTCCTCCATAATTTTTAATGAGTTATTTGGGATCGTTCAACCAGATAGAAACTAGCAATCAGGCACGTTTCTGAGAATATCTCATTTCATACCAGTCAAGGATATTTTAAAGGACAAAGTTAATGATGACCTAAATGCTGCACACCATTTTTATGTAAATAATACTTAAACTGTAGTCAGCCGTGCAGACTCCCATCGATTTGTTCTGGAAGGTACCAGCTGAATCCAGGCATCCAAGGTAAACCTGTGCTGAGTACTATCGTGACTGAGAAGTGGCCTGAGGATCTGGAGGGTGTTTTTCAGGCTCGCCTCTGCTCCTAATTTGTCACGGCTTTGAGGAAGTTTTAAAACATCTCAAGCCTTGGTTTTCCAAGCTGTAAAAGGAGGCGTTGCATAAATTTACAGTGTCATAACTGCCGAGGACTCCTTTTATCATTTTTTTCCTATGGATCTCATGTGACGACATATTTTTTCAATCTAGTTGCATTTTTGGAGTAAAAGTAACTCTGCTTCAAAACTATTCAAAGCTATGTAAAACTGTCAGTTCAGAGCTTCTCATGTGCATGAGACAACCAGTTTCCATGTGGAGTAGATGTAGTCCTGGACAAAGAAAAGTTGTTGAAATCTTAATATACACCTTATTTCAGAGTATTTCAGATTTCCTTTCTCCAGCTGTTGTTCCCTTTGCTACATTTGAAAGCTCTTATTTGAAAACTGAAAGATTAGTTTATTTTGTACCATTTGAGAAGTCTGTAAAGAAGTGGTTCAGCAGAGAGGTAAGGAAAAATGTAGGCTGTGAGGGATTCAGGATAGACATTAATTCCTTTAAAAACATATACACTTTTATTCTATAGAACAATTTTAGATTTATAGGAAAATATGGATGGAAAGACCCTCAGAGTTCTCCTATAATGCCGCAAGACTCCTCCTCGCTTTCCTCTATTATTAATATCTTGCGGTATGGGACACACTTGTTACATGTCAGTATTGATACATTATTGTGAGCTGAAGTCCATATGTGTGTTATACGTTCTATAGGTTTGGACAAATGCATGATGTTATGTATCCATTATTACAATACTACACAGAATAGCTTTACTACCCTGTGAAGCCTCTGCTCCATCTGTTCATTCCTCCCTCCTCCCAAACTCCTGGCATTCGGAGCTCTTTTACTGTCTCCATAGTTTTGTCTTTTTTTGCAGAATGTCATGTGGTTGGAATCATGTAGTGTTAAGTCTCTTCAGGTTGGCTTTTTTCCCCATTTAGTAATATGCATTTAAGATTCATCCATGCCTTTTTTGTGGCTTGACAGCTCATTTCTTTTTATCACTAAATGATATTCCATTGTATGGATTATGGATTACCAGTTTGTTTGTCCATTCACCCTTTGAAGGGCATCTTGGTTGCTGATGCCTTATATTTAGTTGAACCTGTTATTGTTGTAATTATAGATTCACATACAATTGTAAGAAGATAGTATGGAAGCATCCATGTATGCATTAATCAGTCACCTTCACCCTAATGTAATTTTTTTTTTTTGCAAAATTGTACTTTAAAATTATAGGGCAAGGACACGATCCACTCAATTTATCAAATTTCCCCAAATATACTCATTGTGTCGGTATATTTTTTAACACTATGTAATGTTATGGCAGATATAGGTTTGTATATCTACCACCACAGTCAGAGTATAGGGCATTTCTGTTGCCACAGTGATCCTCCCCTCATATTTTTATAGTACTCATGCTTACCCATTTCCCATGTGATGAAATTGCCTCCTCTTATCAGAACCCTGGGAAATTGGATTCAAAACAATGGCATTGTTTTGAAGTCATTAAAGTCCTGTCTCAAAGTGCAGCCACATTCTAAAATTCTGGGGATAAGGGATTTACCTTTGAATTTTTGTGTTGGGTACACAGTTCAGTCTTTCACATGCCTCATGTGATCTCTTAGAATTGGTTATTTTCACTCTACATATTTCTTTGAAGTTTAAAACAGATGTATCAATAGTTTATATTTTTTAATTGCTGAGTACCAATCCATGGAATGTTGCTCAGTGGCTATTTATTTCACATACTTAAAGTTACTCCTTTTAAAGACTTATTATCAAGGTCTCTGGATTAATGCAAAAATAAAATGAGCTGAATTCAGAGGTAAAGCAGCAACAGAACAAAGCAGCTTTACTACTTAGTTCCTTCTACCAAGTTTCCATATGTAAGCACTGAAAACCAAGATTTATAATTTGTTAATAATTACTCAAAATTAACTCGCTGAAGTGGTTATTTTCTGGAGGGAGGCACTTACTGACAAAATATTATAAAATTAAAGACCAAAAATCTTATGGAGTCTAATCTTTCCTCTGTTCTATATCTGTTGGGAAATATGCAAAGATGCAAATTTTAAGTCTTTTGGTTGCTTTTGCTGTAACCCCTTCTTCCACATGGGTTGCTCCTCAATGTAATTTTGTGCTCCTGATTGGTTTAGCCACTTACATGGTTGGAAAATATGCTTACGAGAGGTTATAGTCCTTGAATTCTGACATTGTAGTTAGGATATACAAGGCTTCCTGTGTGACCTCAAGGGGAGAGGGACAGCCTACGAAATGATGGGAAGGAAAAAATGAATCCTTCACAAAACTCCTCCAAAAGCTACACTGACATGAGCTACCGGGAAAAGTAGAATAAAAATGACAAGATGTCTAATTTAAAGACTGTTTTCAAAGCAGCAAGGATTCTTTCAGTTTTAAGTCTAAAACATAACAGCCTAAGGTGGAGAAACATCCTAAAAAGCAAAATTACTCAAATCAGTGAGAACAGCAATTCAGAAGAGGCCTAGGTTGTATGATAGTGTGCTAGGAGGACAAAAGTCTTTTATACTGGAAGATTTCATTGATTGGTGAGCATAGGAGAAATACTCTGTTCTTAAATAACTGTGCTGGGTTCTTCAAGAGACAATGCTTTAGTTATCATCACAGCACTTTTGAACTTTTTGTTTGACATCACTTACAAAACGACAGCTACCCCACTACTGCTACTGATTTTTATGAGCTTTTCATATGGACCAAGAACTAGCATGCCATGTTGATGAACTCAGCCTCACAGTAATTTTAGGAGTTAGATGCCAATATTACTTCCAATCTGAGAGTCGGGGACACTGGGACTGAGAAAAGTTTACCTGGCCAGAGTCACATCCACTAAGAAATCTAGGGAGCCATGAATTACTGTTCATTTTGTGTCTGATTCTTTCAAATTCTAGATGGCAGGGAGATGATAGAAATAATAACCTTTAGGGATATCTAGATCCAGGAAAGTACACAACAGAGCAGATTCTGAATCACAAATAATGAGTCATGAGATTGAAAATATTAGTGTAAAATCTCGAAACTCTTCAGGTGGCCAGAGATTTCTCTTCTGTCATTTTTATCCCTCCCACCAAATGCCCTCACCTAGCGGGTGGGAGTCAGATAAAAGGTACCATGGAATATGCTACCTATTGACTAGCATGTTTCTGAATTATTATATTAAAAAGCTCAGTCCTCCAGGAGAAATTTGGTTCTAAAAAAATACAGCAACAAAACTATATATGTACACAATCCTAAACCTGTGTACTGGTCCAGTATGTATTTCAGGAGATACTGCTTGAGATGCAGCTTATCCTTATAAATAAATTGACACAGTTATTTCAAAGTCATTCCAGGGCCAATGGAGCACTCTGTAAGGAAGGAAATGCTTTGTCCGCTGCAGCAGCCTCCCACCATCAGTGGCTACTGAGCCTTTGGAAAGTGGCTGTTGAGACTAAGAAGTAGAATTTTAAATTTTACTTAGTTTAAATGTAAATAGCCACATGTTTGTACTGGATTGCTCAGTGCAGTTCTAGAAAGTAGAAGTTTAATTCTAACAGACACGGTACAACTGTAAACATACCTGCTCTTCAGAGTTGCATCCTGTCATTCTTGGGACAGAGGAGTGAAAAGGGTGATAAAGAGGAAAGAGGTGGTTGAATCCAAAGGTGAAATAATTTTCTATGTTCATGTGTCCAAAATTCAAGCTGTGTTTTATTGACAAAATTCGGGAAGGCTGCACATTTGGCAGGCCTGTCTGTCCCCTTGACTGCAGGCGTGTGTCAGCACCTCATTAATCTGTGTTGAGCTAGAAAGGTCCTCTCCCCTTCTACCATTGGCCTAATTTTAAAGGAATCTTCAGTATGCCTTTTATATCTCACAGATTTTTTTCTTTTAATTTACAAACTGCTCTGTGAATTAACATGCATATTTTATTTAAATCTCTCTTGATCATTTCAGATCGGAATGGGAGAGATTATTTTGGGGTAGTGAGGTTGTTCTATGAATTTTCAAGACACACTGGCACAGGATTCTCTGTATTATCTTTTCTCCAGGATTGATTGGCCTCATAAGTGACTCTGTTATACATGTGGCCCTCCTCTCACTAAGCAAAGAAAATTATACACAGGGTAGTTTTTCTCCCCTTAACCGTTTTTTGCACATTTTTATTCAATGTTAGGAATTAGATGACAGTGTTTTTAAAAGATACTATTTTAAACCATAAGTTTGCAGTGCTTGTGTCTTACAGGTGCGTGCTGAATTGTCATTGCTTTCTTTTCCTCTTAAGACAGACTTCTAGAATAACCACTTTGTATTTCCTGACCCTGGAAACAGACACCGTTTGGGGATTCCTTTTATAGTATCTTCAGCTAACGACTCCAGTGACCACTCAAATGTGGTCTTGTAGTAAATCAAAATTTCTTTGAAACACCTAGCTGTGTTACATAATTGTTACTGTCCTACGAAATCATCTCCCTAACAAAAAGGCAAGTGAGTTTCTGTTGCCCTAAGTGATAATGACTCTGCCACTGCACTTAATGGTTTGGGAAAATAACAGACCACCTCCCCACTTTCTCTTTCTTTTAAATTAAGCTACACTTGATGGGAGTGAGCATACAGAACAGCCTCAGGTTGTCAGATCTGGTGGGCCAGTCATGAATAAAGAGGAGAACCACCTTGCAAACTGCCACGTGAACCTTCCATGTCTTTCCAGGGGTGATGTGTTCTAGATGGAATTTTGGATTTTACAGTGACTTAGGAGACCACCTTCCATTATTTACTATGCATTTTAATAAAACAGATTTAGAAAAGAAAATCAGCTCAGTGATATAGTGTGAGCCGTGCGTTCACATTTTTCAGTTCATTGCCGTCTCTGGGACTCTGAGAAGGGCCTTATACTTCCAGGGTGCATTGGGTAAGCCCGAGGGACAGTGGACTTTTTACACATGGCGTGCTTGGTGAGGACTGGGTTCAAAGAGGGGAGCGCTCTGCCAGGCAGGGGCCAAGTCTTGGCATTTTTCAGGGTGCATCAGGCGATAAAACCACTGTGTTACACAAGACTGTAGAAGTGAGGGCCCCTTTTAACCAACTGGGAGAATAGGCTTCCTCGGAAACCGAGGCCTCAGTTTGTGCTAACCTTTGTAAAGCAGTTCACCTCTTCAGAGGTTAATGCCTCTCAAAACCAAGAACAATTAAAGCTAGAATCTTTCCCAAGCAACTGGGGAATTGAACAAAATAAATCAGAAATCCTCAGCCTTCGCTCTGGAGGCTTGCCTCATTATGAGAGCAGATCTATTAGCCCTCTTGCCATTGTCTTTCATTTCTCAAGTGAGGTGATTCTAATTAAATTAATCTGCATGTCAATCTATCGGTGATCAATCAAAGAACCGGAGGTTTCCCCTATGCTGCGGGGTGCTTGCGGCTGACAGGGGCTGATAATGGAGGAAGAAATAAACTGTTGGGCAAAGTTAATTAGTCAACATAATAGGTGGATTAAACGGGAGCTGGCTGATTGATGTTTCTCGTGTCAAAGCATGAGGTGGGAGCTGAGGCTGCAATTACAGACAATTATTATATTTGGTTGTAAGAGGTCACATGAATAAACATATCTCCGTGGGTTTCAGTGTTAATCCCCTTCCCCATTTCATATAAAGAGAAGTGTAGGTCATTTCTCCTCATTGTTTTGGTCAGAGTTCTCTGATGCACTTTGCGTTGGTCCCTTCTGGCAAACCTGACGGAGAATCACTTTATGAGCTGGGTTGGGTCTCCGAATGATGCCTTGGACCACTCCCACAATTTTTTATTTCTTTGCAACAGATCTAAGACCCTTAATTAAAAGGGATTTTTTGAGGCGGGGGATTTCGGTCTGATTAATCAAACTAACATCGGAAGAAAACAGTACAAGAAATCTCAGTGAGATACCCAAGAAGAAAAATGCATCTCAGCTCTCACTGCACCGTGTCTTTCATTTCTCTATCCTCTTCACCCTGACACAGTGGGGAGGAAATATTTTAAAGATTCAAAAGACTTTTATTTGCATGATCAACTGTGATATCTGCTTCGGCGTCTAAACTGAAGGGTAATTTAGGTGAAACACAACCACCCTTGTGTAAAAAAATATGCTAATAAAGATCCTCTTGTTAAAATTATGGTTAACAGTGTACCTTCTGCTGTATAACTATAAACTGTGCAATTTTACTTAAAACTGCATCAAAAGCGTTCCATGCCAAAGACCCACTCATCAATAGCTTCTCTTGTTAGACTTGTACAGCATAAGCACCAGTTATTATGTGAAATAGCTCTGCAATTTTCTTCAGCTCCCAGCTGTTATTTATTTAACTTGAGTTTATTACCCACCATGCTTTTATATTAAAATGTTCATTCATTTTTCTCTCATGTCTCTAGGTCGTGGTGTCTACAACAGTCAACGTGGATGGCCATGTCCTGGCAGTCTCTGATAACATGTTTGTTCATAATAACTCGAAGCATGGGCGGAGGGCTCGGAGGCTTGACCCCTCGGAAGGTACGCCCTCTTATCTGGAACATGGTAGGCGAATCATTTTCATTGGTTGACATTGCTCCTTTAACTGTGAATTGATTTGGTTTCTTTCTTCCACTTCACCATAGTTTCTACTATTTCAAATCCTGAATGTTCTTTTGATCAATATTGATCCTCTGGTGTTTTTACTCCTCCAAATAAGATTCTGAGTATGTAAAGACTGGGAGATCTCTTAGAGGCCCCCTCTATTTTGTTGCAGGGCTCCGGAATGGTTGATAAATTTTGTTTCAGGTTGTGAGGAGAAAGAGACCTCTAACTCTGCTTCATGTTAAACTACCATGTGATTACAAAATAAGGAAATGGCAGGCCATAGGGAAAATCAGAAAAGACCATGAGAACCTGCTGGTGCACTGTTGGATTTCTGTTCGAAAGGAGGTCCAAAATCTAAATCAGAAGTGCATTCTGAAGGTGATGCACAGGCCAAATATGTCCCTTCTGTATCTTGTTCTCAGCTCTCCCTTCATTGCCATTTGATAGAGCTTGCTTTCGGGGGGGTAGACTTTGGTAGGGAGGAATCGTATTAATCTTGACAGGGCAAATCAGTGAAGCCTATGAGAGGACTGGAGGAAACCAGATAAAATTTTATTTCCAGGGGGAGTGAACACTACTCAGCAGAAACATATGATGGGTTAGGTGCATGTCTAGACATTTCTGGGCTGTACGTCTGTGTAACAAATCCATCTATGTGTGCATCAGCCATTCATCCATCCAACAGCCATCCATCCAAGGATCAGTGACTGAGACTCTACTGGATACCAGTCACCAGGGTTCACTTTCTCTAATCTACTCTAGTTAAACTCTTTACCTGTTTTCTTCGCTCCACTTTCCAGTTTGCGAGGTCAGCAGGATTCTTTGAGAATACTACCACACAAATTATCAGCCAATTGCCTGATTTTTTCCATGGGCCACAAACTGTCCGTGGTATAATTCATAAGGCAGAAAACTCCCTTTCCTGCCAGCATCCCAATTTAATAAACACACCACTGTCATCATTTTTGCCTGTCTCTCCCTTCTGCGCTTGAGGAATGCACCACAGTCCATTTTATTCATTAGCCAGATGTAACACTCCTAGAAGGAATTCTTCACCACATCCAGTTTTACAGTCCTTTAAAGGAAACCATCATCTTTCAAAAGCTGCTTCTTTATGGTTTCATTAGTGCCGAGATGGATGGATATTACTTTTTGCATGAGGCCATTTGAAACACCTGCTCATGATTACATTCCTAGTTCCATTTCTGTGCTTAAAATTATTCTGATACTCGCTTTAAAGTAATGCTGCATTTTTAATACCTTTGCAGTCACTTAAGGCATTGTGTGACCAAAGGTGTTTAGGTGAAAGGAAGAAGAAAAGCTAGGTGAATACTTGGTGGACACAATTTGAGGGGCCCTGGATTAGGAACTGCAGTTGGGTTTTTAACTGTGACCGGGTAGTTTCAGTGTGTTTGTCCCACCTGGGGGACACATTTGACCATCAGTTTGAAATCTGTGGAGTTCACAGTTTGAAGAGATGCTCCGAGTTGAGGTCATACCTGTTTTCCATCTCTGCTCTCAGGAAACCTGTAAGAGAGATTATGACCCCATGCCAATTATCCCTCCAACAACAACAACAACAGCAACAACATCCAAAGCAAACCAATAAAATATAGCCTGCTAGAAAGAATATGTCTAGGGTGTGGATAGCATTATTTTGGAATGTAATGTGTAGGGCTAAGTCTTGAAATAGGTATCACGAAACCTAAACTCACTTCTTCATTTCACTCTGGCCTCTGTGATCTTGGACTAATCCTCTTAGCTATATAGAGGCTTCTGTTTTGGTTAAATGAAGGTAAGCTGAGGGTTGTAAAAAGAAAAATCAAATCTTCGGTTTGGGTGGGAGCAGGTACTGTTGATAAGGGAAGTGGGCTGGGTGGAGGCTGTTAAGCCAAGTGAGTGCATGCTCTGCTGCCCCAGCCCCAGCCAGTGTTGGTAAGGAAAGAGAACCCACTGCGGCCGGGTGTTGGGTAAGGATTAACACCTTGTAATTTTTAATTCTTCATAAATAATTACAAAAAGTATGAGCACTGAAGGAAGCTGAGAGGGAGAGGACACTTAGGACACATCACAGGCTACTTGAGAGTCTCATTGAAAACAGCTTTGAATGTTCTCCCAGCTCAAGAATTCTCCTTGCTAGGAGAACATATGAATATTTCAGTTGGGATTGCGTATTATTGCAAATTTTAATGGCAGTGCTTTATTCCTTTGCTCCAGCCCACAATAGTCATATTACAATTTTTCTTAAGGAAATGGTGACATTTCATCACATATGAATAGTTAGCCATTGTTGGGGACCTGACTATGTCCCATGTCCCTCAGCTGGGGTCTTTACGTTCACCCCAAAGCCTTACTTTACTTCTCGCCAGTAGAATGAAAGGGTAGACACATTTAGATCCTTAGTAATGATGAAGTGACTGTACTGTAACACAGAAATCCATTCCTCTGCAGTGAATCAACCAACCACACGTAACCACCCACTCTTTTAGACACTTCAAGCTGATACATAAACATCTGCTCAGCAAAGAGTAACTTAATTCCTGAACTCTTTCCCTGGTAATGTGTGGGAGTGGACCTAGTTTCTAACTCATATTGCTTTGAGAGTGATGCTGGATCTCACCACTGAACATCCTACTTTAAAATGTCCTGTTTCTGAATCATTCACCCCTCTGTCTCTTCACTCCCACCCTCGGTTCAGACAGCTACCACACAGAGTCTGCAAAGCATGCTCACCCCTGGAGACCTGCGGCAATCTTCATTTTCCCCTCTTCTGGGCTTTTACCACCTCATTTACAGGTAGCCTAAATTATTTTGAGCAACTCTGCACATCTCTATTTATATCCTGCTCGTCAGACTGTTGGAGGAAAGTTCCTTTCACGGCTTCTCTTTCTGTGTATAAGTGGAGACAAGATCATGGTTTACATTTCACGCAGTCTTCCCTGAGTGACCCATGGGCTCAAAGCCCCCATGCTCAGAAAAATGTCCCTGGATTTCACATATGAGGGTTGACAAAGGCAAATGTTTTCATAGACACTTGCATGGCCTAATGAGGGTGAATCTTGGCACGAAGTAGCTCATGGTAATTCCCCCCTCCCTGCTCACATTTTCTTCATTCATAAATACTGGGACTTTTCTCTGGCTGGATATTTATGGGAGCATTTAGTGAGGTTTCTTCTTTAAGCCCTTGCTTTATGGAAGATGCGCAGTTGCAGATAGAGGTAACCTTACAGTGTAACTGCACTCAGGCTCCCAAGTTTTGAAAAAGCTGGAACTTGGGACCAAGGGAGCTGCATTGTGGCTGCCCGCAGAGATGGACAGCACCGGTGTGTATGCTTGCTTCATCCTCCAGGAACTCAGGACTGCACGCTAGGGAGCTTTGGAGGAGCTGAGGAGTGTTGTTATTGCCATTCCTGTTCTTCTTAAGTTTCAGGTTGTGTTTGCTTGATTTTAAGGCCAATTGTGGCATCAGTTTCTCTCTTCCCCTGTGGCAAAATGTGGTGCCCTCACCACGCGAGAGTGCGGAGACCCTGTCAGCTTGCATGCACTAACACTTTATTATCTAATGATCTAATATGCAACAAGGCAAAGTGCTGGTGCTCATCATCCTGACACAGAATGCCGGGAGAAGTGACTAAATTACTTTATGTACCATTAGCGCTAGCAGTGATGGTGAACTCACCGGCAGCATTTATGCAAATGCCTGTGAATACACTCTCGTGGCTTTGTCAGGAAGCCAGCTGACAAGCAGTCTGAATGCTCGTTTTGGGGGGATATGTGTACGTTTCCTCATTTTGGTGTGCATTTGTTTCTCTGTCTTCTCCCCTCTTTCCCTTTTTGGATTGTTGGAGGCCTTCCCTCCCTCAAGAGGACCAGGGAAAGCTGGGAAGTTCTGGGGTTCACCCATCAGTAAGGGCCCCTTCCAATTCAGTGTTTTTTTCACATCTAGGTTTTTTGTTTTATTCTTATGAGTTTGTACAACCCTCATTATTGATGGGGGGGGATGAATAAGTGAAAGAATTTTTCGAGAGTTTTCAGAGTAACAGCATTTGATGGGTTCTGACCTGGTGTCCTGGGGTTTTTGTTGTTGTTGTTGTTTGCTTTGGCTCAAATATAGTTGTTTTTATAACAGACCCATCTTTTAAAAATAGAAAATGACTGAAATTTAACTTTTGTGGGCATCAGATATGAATGAATTAAATTTCCCTTCAAAGTAATTATGAAGATTATAACATGAAGTATAAATGGTGCTAAGATCCCAAGATAGAACAGATCAAAATAAAAGTGGGCTTCGGTCAAACTAAAAATATTCTGGGGAGTAAAGAGTGGTGATAGACATCCCGCGCCCATTCCCTGGTTGTAATTACAGCGTTAGAGAAATAGAATCAGGTTTTCACCACTACCAGTTAGTTCTGACCGTTTGGCTCCAGCTGTCCCTGACAATATGGTGTTATTCTTGATCTTTGGCATATGACCTTCTTTAATCCTTTTGCTCCAGTCAGGAGGAGTTTTTGCTCCTATTGTTTGGCCCTGGGTGTCCAGCCTCACTGCTTTTCCTCTACCTAGCTACAGACAAATTTGTTGTTTTATGGACATGTGGAGAAAGATGGTTTAAACTCAGGGAGATTACTCCAAATTGAGAGAATCACATGGAACTTTTAACAGAAAGAGCAACCTGTTTCATTCTCCTTCTGTGTAACAAGGCCTTAACAATTTGCTAGGTGATGAATGTAACCGTACTGTATACCTAAAAAGTATCAATAAACTCAATGAGACGAAAAAAAAGAATTTGCTAGGAAAAGGATCAGATGAACTGCAGAGCTCATTGCTAGTCTCGGCTCTACCATTAGTTTGCTGTGTGTCTCAGAGGAGGTCACTTCGCTTGTCTGGGCTTTCATTGCTTGTGGTCCTGTGAGAACCGAGTTGAATCATCACTAGACTTCTGTTCAGTGTGCCTCACTGTATGGGGCTCTGGAATGAAGCCACTCACCCTTGCCTTCCTGCAGAAGAGACCTTTGGAGGAACAGGTCTTTGGGGCAACAGAGAAACCCCCTTGCTTTTTCTTTTTACTCTTTTTCCCTCTGCTATTAGGAGTTGAACACAGGGCCTTTGCACTGAGCTATATCTCCAACCCTTTTTATTTTTATTTTGAAATAGGGTCTAAGTCACTAAATGCAAGGCTGTGGCCAAACTGATGTTTTTTCTGACTCAGCCTCTCAGAGTGCTGGGGTTATAGACATACACTGCCGCAACTCGCACCCAGTATAATCCTTTTGTTGACTCTCTGGCCAAGGACCCGGATCTCAAAAAAGTGGACTTCAAATCATTTATTCATTCTACGCATCCACACTACATCCCAGGCACTCAGCTGCATAGAGCAGCAAAAGACAGACACGGTCCTTGTCGTCACAGCATTCCCGATGTCAACACCGAAGAAGGGTATTTAACAAAGTTTGCAACTAAATAATTAGAATACCTTGTAAAGGAAGACCAAAAAAGGGAAGAGGAATAGTGAGGTGCTGGGGAAGCCTTTGAGGGAATCTCATTTATGCCAAAATCTAAGAAGTGAAGAGGTTTTCACGAGGCAAAGGGAACAGAACAGTTTCCAGGCAGAGGGAACAATGTGTGCAGCAGCTATTTCGCTCACTTAGGTGAGTTCAGGAACCTAAGGTGACTAGAGTAGTGACAGACAGGAGGCTGGTGAGGCTGTGAGGACCGTATCCCATTACATTACATATAACAAAGTTTTGTACTGCCCTGCAGCATGACTGTGAGTATGGGCTTAGGTTTTTCTGGGCCTCCCTAACCCCAACTGGTTTGCTAGAGCCCCTCAAACTCTGGTAATGTGTTGTCAGAATTCAGCTAATTTTATGGGAAGCTGTTTCTTGAGGAGCTATACTCACAGCCTTAGGGGGCAGCTTCCACGGAGAAGGTGTCAGGCCCTTCGCTGTACCTTGGCCTCTCTGTGGAGGTCTGCAGCAAGCTGCAGGAGGCCTGGAAAAGCCAGCCTGTATGGCATCCAGTCATTTGTGCCTGAGGCAGCCCCCACACAATCGGTGCTCTCCTGAATCCCTGCCGTGGAGACAGTGTTTGTATGTAATTCCCCCGACAGCAGTTACCTTTTAGACCAAAGTGAGGCATAACTTTGGGAGATGGGGCAAATATTAACATGTGTTAAATAGCCACGTTTATCTCAACACAAGCAAAGAAAAAAATGTACAACAACTCCAAAAATCATGATTTCACAGCTAATTATTGCTTAGGGTATGACTGACTTTAGAGAAAAAGTTGATATAAACTAAATTCACAACTCAATAAAATTAAGTAAATGGCAGTCAAAGTGGCACTTAATGGAGCAAAACCATGACTGAGGTTTGGGAAATGCTGTTAGAGCTTTAAGAGGATTGAGGGAAATAATAATTCTTTTGAATCTCCCGGAAACTGTGTAGGGCACTGGGAGATATTTTTTTTTCAAGAGTCATATATTGCTTTTTAAAAGAAAGACTTAGGCTCAGTTTACCGTTAGAATAGATCCTTAATATCCTAATAGGATTTTAAAAATCAAAACCTCTCCCAAGCTGTTAATACTGTGTATATTTTTAAATAAGTAGTGTCTGCGTGTCAGGGAGCGGAAATCGGTTTGGAAAGAGGACTTGAGTCGTGAGAGAGCATCGGCCAGGGTCCACCCAGGCAGCACATTATGATAATATATACGGAACCAGCTGGACACTGAGCAAAGCTGACATTGTGTTGTCAAGGGCAGGATCGCCCGTCAATTTCCGAGATAGGATTTGAGTTCAAATGACAGAAAGAGCAGCCACCATGTGGAAGCTGATGTGTGGGGGAGGGGAGGGGCCGGCAGGAACCAGCAGGGCCTGAAGACAGGAAGTCCTGGTACCTCCGGAAGCGGGTGGTTCTGTTTTCTCATCTGCCTGCTACCCTTCCTTCTAACCTTAACATCTGTCAGCAAGATCCACCTGGGTCTTTGCATGATTAGAGCCCACCTCGGGGGAGCTTACTAATTTTAACCCTCAAGAGAATGGAGCCGCTGCTGCCGGAATGGGGGCCCCATCAGCCCAGGAAACAGGTCTCTCTGTAGCTGCTGTTTATCCACATAGGAAACTCATTGTAGGTATAGTGACGATTGTTAACACATGCTAGACAATTTCTCAACTTTTAAGCTACTCAGTTTAATTCTTTCACATTTTAATACCCCTTCCATTCATTTGCTTGTTTATTCAGTCATTCATGTATTTAACATATACTTATTGATTGACTGCCTGCTGTAGTAGACGATTGGGGTACAGAGTTGAACGAACCATGACCGTTATTGACATCATGAGATATCCAGTCACATGCATATGCATGTTTATGTGTCGATAGGAAATAATGGCACATAGAATGATTTAAATTGCAGTTATTATAATTGCCATAATACAGTAATACAGACTGCTAATGGACTCTGCCATATCTGAAAAAGCAAGGAAACAAAATTTTAAAATCAAAACGAGTGACATGTAGTTAAAGTAAAGAGGGAGGACCATTTTAGGCGGGGCAAAACATCAGAAGCTTGAGGTACGGCTGATAGAGAAGGAGGGTTGCCTCTAAGATCCATTTTTGAGAAATACACTTGGAAACTTTGACTTGGGTACGTGAGCCTGTTGTGTTTTATTAATCACAGGCTAATAGAACTCAGAGTCCAGTAAAATGCTGGCTTTTAGACCAATGTTTCCAGTAAAGATAGTTTTGCTGCTATGACAGCAGCCTTTAGCACCTTCTGTGCACTAAGTTCAGGGCTCATCACTTTGTATAA
Source organism: Fukomys damarensis (assembly GCF_012274545.1). Lineage (NCBI taxonomy): Eukaryota > Metazoa > Chordata > Mammalia > Rodentia > Bathyergidae > Fukomys > Fukomys damarensis. The sequence goes on along the minus strand of NW_022900921.1, from coordinate 11,978,254 downwards.
TCTATTTTAATGTTCTTAAGAGCCATAGGGGGGCACTGCTGTTATGAGGTGCATTTAATGACTAAGGGAAACTGAGGCCGTCCTTTAAGGATTTCATTGTAGCTAACCAGAGAGAGAGAGTTAGGTTCTGTCTATGCAGCTTTTGCACCTCCAAGTGGCTGACAAACAGGACCACGATCATTGTTCTTTCCCACTGTTCAGTCCGTGCTGTTGCCCACACATTGGACATCGGAGGTAGAAATTCCTTGCTATTTGAGCGTGTAATGTAAAACCTACTTCAATTGAAGAAAATTGACGATATGACTCAAAGGCAAACTGAAAAGCCAGATCTGTCCTCAATCCCAAGGGTGAGTTAGTTGGCTTGTGCGGTGATATATGGGAAGGTCTTTTCTGGGTTGAGATAAAAACTCCTGGTATCACATCTCACTATCGCATGCCCCATCTAGAGCTCCCTGTGCCAGTTCTGCAACCTGAAATACTCAGTGGACAGAAATGAAACTTTATAGAAATTAGGTGATCATCATCCTTATCAGATGAATACGATGCCATCAGCATGATTTTTAACATTCTCGGTAAAAAGAGATTTACCTGGAGAGGAGCAAGAGAAGGTCTGAGGATCAGGGGGCTGTGGCTTCACTGCCAGCCCACCATGGGCAAATTGGCTGGAAGAGGGCCCCACCATTAAAATCTTCTTTAAACCTACATGCTGGTCAGTCATCACAGAAGCAGCAAGGTGGGAAACCAGAGAAGGAAAAGTGAAACACAAAAGTAACACTCTCTAGTGCACCGGGCACAGAAATAGATCTGTATTGACTGAACACAGATCTGACCACTAAACATGAAAGCAGAACCCAGGTTTTAATAGATTTTTATTCCAATCTGTATAATTAATCAATATTGTACATGCGAACATATGCTCCTGTGTTGCTGGCTTATTTAATTGACATTTGTAACCAGCAGGACACCAGCTGTTGAGATCCACATTCTTTATCCATGGTTCTGGGCAGAAACGTAGCTCGGAATTTAAGGAACCAGAAACATGAGAGTATTAGGTTGAAGACCCTTCTCAACACATCAGCCTCTTCCATCAACCTTGGAACAAAGCAACAAAAATGCCAAGATCCATACATATATAAAATATGAACACATAGCAATATACTTGAGACATTTAGAAGAATGATTCAAGTTAATATGAGTGGGATAATCACAAGCCTGTAATCCTGTGACTCTGGGAGGCTAAGGCAGGAAGATTAAAAGTTCTAGCCCAGCCTGGGAAATTTAGAAAGATCCTGTCTCAAAATAAAAAGCTAAAATAAATGACTGGAGAGGTAGCTCAGTGGGAAGGCCCTGGGTTTAATCCCCCAAACTCCAAAACCTTACAAAACAAAACAACCAAAAAGCCAAACAATAACAACAACAACAA